>NW_027142356.1:36181669-36770391 GCF_026170545.1 Melanerpes formicivorus | reverse complement strand
GAAAAGAGAACTAACCAGGTTGGCAAAGCCCTCAGAGATCATCCTTCCTGACACCCAGCCCTCAGATATTTATAGACACTGATCAGATTCCCCTCTCAGACTAAGCACCTCTCTGGGCAGCCTGCTCCAGGGCTCTGTCAGCACCACCATACAGAAGTGTCTCCTCCTGTTGAGGTGGAACCTCCTGTGTTCCAGCTTGTACCCACTGCTCCTTGTCCTATCACTGGGCACCACCAAAAGGAGCCTGGCACCTTCATCTTGACAGCCACCCCTCAGCTATTCATAGACATTGATCAGATCCTCTCTCAGCCTTCTCTTCTCCAGACTAAACAGCCCCAGGGCTCTCAGCCTTCTTTTCTAATGGAGAAAGTGATTTTAAACTTCATGTTTGTCTGACCAATGTCTATCAATAGCTGAGGGGTGGGTGTCCAGTGGAGGGGGCCAAGCTCTTCTTGGTGGTGCACAGCAACAAGACAAGGAACAACAGGCTCAAACTTGGACATAGAAGATTTCACCTCAACATAAGGAGAAACTTCTTGACAGTGAGGGTGCCAGAGCCCTGGAGCAGGCTGCCCAGAGAGGTTGTGGAGTCTCCTTCTCTGGAGACTTTCTAACCCCACTTGGATGCATTCCTGTGCAGACTGCCCTGGGTGCTCCTGCTCTGGCAGGGGGGGTTGGACTGGATGATCTCTAATGTACTGTGGTACTGTGACCATTTCAGTTTGCTTCAGGCCAAGCACTCTTTAACCTACCCCAGATTTCTGGCTGATCATGTACAGCTGTGGGAGCTGCAGGAGTATCTCTGCAGGCACATCTTTGTCCAAGACACCATAAAGGATGGGTGGCACCGATGTAAAAAGGAGATTGAAAAGAATCAAGATCCAGTAGTCAGTCATTGATGTGCCTGAAAACCCACAGAAGAACTGGTACCAGAAGAGGAGGTTCACATAGGCCTGCAAAGAGAAAGGTGACATGATGAGATCACAGAATCACAGAATCAATAAGGTTGGAAAAGACCTCAGAGATTATCAAGTCCAACCTGTCACCCAACACCTCATGACTAACTTAACCACGGCTCCAAGTGCCACATCCAATCCCCTCTTGAACACCTCCAGGGATGGTGACTCCACCACCTCCTCAGGCAGCACATCCCAATGGCTAACAACTCTCTCTGTGCAGAACTTTCTCCTCACCTCCAGCCTGAACCTCCCCTGGCACAGCTTGAGACTGTGTCCTCTTGTTCTGGTGCTGGTTGCCTGGGAGAAGAGACCAACCCCCACCTGGCTACAACCTCTCTTCAGGGAGTTGTACACAGCAAGAAGGTATCCCCTGAGTCTCCTCTTCTCCAGGCTAAGCAACCCCAGCTCCCTCAGCCTCTCCTCACAGGGCTGTGCTCCAGACCCCTCCCCAGCCTCGTTGCCCCTCTCTGGACACCTTCAATGTCTCAATGTCCTTCTTAAACTGAGGAGCCCAGAACTGGACATAGGACTCAAGGTGTGGCCTAACCAGTGCTGAGCACAAGGCAGAATGACTTCCCTGCTCCTGCTGCCACACTCTTCCTGATGCAGGCCAGGATGCCCTTGGCCTTCTTGGCCACCTGGGCACACATATGTCAGCTGTGGACAAGTGCTTTGAAAGTCAGGAGGGAAACAGGCAGCTCTTAGGTCTGGCCACAGCAGTCTCTGGAAAATGAAGCAGAAGTGCTGTGGAGTATGTGCCAATCCCACACACTTTGAAATCAGATCTGCCTAGCAGACAGCTTTACATTTCACAATTGGCCAGGCCCTCTTTGAAGCCATACTGCCACAGCATTAATAATGCCTCTGCCCCCTCAGACAATAGCCTGGAGTGGGAAATTCAGCCCAAGGAATAGGAGCCTTCAGTCTCTGCAGCCATAGAGGAGAAGCCGACCCCACTAACCATGCTCTTTGTGTCTTTCTGAACCCATTCACAGCAGAAACTAACACAGCCTACAAAGCCCTGCTAAAGCCTCCAGAGCTCTCTGATGTGCCAACTGTGCTCTCCCTGGGATGGGACAGCCACTTACCACGTTCTTGTAGAAGTAGTACAGCACCATGTTGGTGAGCCTGGTGGAACACCAGTGACCATGAACAAGCAGCAGCTTCCTGAGGTGTCTAAACTGAGAGATGGCAAAGTCACTTGCCATCACAGCCTGCAAAGCACACAGAGCAAGGGACATGTCATAGCCAAACTGGTAAAGGTAAGCTTCTGGTGAGACTCCACCTGGAGCTCTCTGTCCAGTTCTGGAGCCCCTAGGACAGGAAGGATCTGGAGGTGCTGGAAGGTGTCCAGAGAAGGGCCATGAGGATGAGCAGAGGGCTGGAGCTGCTCTGCTATGAGGACAGACTGAGGGAGTTGGGGTTGCGCAGTCTGGAGAACAGAAGGCTCCCAGGAGACCTAATTGTGGCCTCCAGTATCTGAAGGGAGCCTACAAGAAAGCTGGGGAGGGACTTCCTAGGGTGTCAGGGAGTGATAGGCCTGGGGGGAATGGAGCCAAGCTGGAGGAGGGAAGATTCAGATTAGACATCAGGAAGAAGTTGTTCCCCATGAGGGTGGTGAGAGCCTGGCACAGGTTGCCCACGGAGGTGGTGGCAGCCTCATCCCTGGAGGTGTTTGCAGCCAGGCTGGATGTGGCTGTGAGCAACCTGCTGTAGTGTGAGGTGTCCCTGCCCATGGCAGGGGGCTTGGAACTGGATGATCCTTGAGGTCCCTTCCAACCCTAACAACTCTATGATTCAGATACTGACAGGTAAGCAACCCACCTCCTGTTGGAAACCCTTATTCTGTGTGCTCCTGATCTCAGCCTCACTCAGAGCTGAGCCCCTCCATACACCAACTTTCCACCACCACACAGCACAGGCTGGGACCTGGCTGGCTGTCTTTACTATCACCACACAGCTGCACAGAAATCCCTGGTGCTTGGGCTGTTTGTCTCCTGGCAGGAGATGACTGATGGCAGCAAAGCTCTGCTGTTTGGAGTCTGAACCCCTGCAGCACTCAGCTCCTGGAAGAGTGCTGAGGCCTGGAGTGTGAGCTCAAGCTCTTGCCTGTGTATGGTAATGGACTGTGGAGCCACTGGGCCTCCAGGGTAAATTCTGGACAGATTTCAAAGGGAATGTGATGACATTTGCAGCTGTCTTTGTATACACTACCTGCATGCCTTCTTGGCCTGATATCCCCACACCAATGTCAGCCACCTGGATCATACTGACATCATTGGCACCATCCCCTACAGGAAAATGGAAGAGTTAAAATGCAAAGCCAACCTCTCTTACATGGAGTGCAGCCTGGAGGAAGGTTTGCTAGACATCAGCACATTGAAAGGAGGGTGTCAGGAAGAGACAAACACAGCAGAACACCACAGAGCTGAGGGAAAAGCAATTCTGTGGCCAGAGAAATGCAGCAGAACACCACAGAGCTGAGGGAAAAGCAATTCTGTGGCCAGAGAAATGCAGCAGAACACCACAGAGCTGAGGGAAAAGCAATTCTGTGGCCAGAGAAATGCAGCAGAACACCACAGAGCTGAGGGAAAAGCAATTCTGTGGCCAGAGAAATGCAGCAGAACACCACAGAGCTGAGGGAAAAGCAATTCTGTGGCCAGAGAAATACAGCAGAGCACCACAGAGCTGAGGGAAAAGCATTTTGTGGCAGGGTGAGTAAGAGGAAGGCCTGACTGAAGTGAGCTATGTTCTCCACATGGACATTAGCTATTCCTTTTGGCAGAGGAAGCAGGTATGCTGAAACAGAAGATATGGGTGTTTCAACTCACTCTCCCTCCCTATTTGGGGGGTTATGATGGAAAATGCCAGGGAAAATCCCCTGCCCATAACATGGTGCACAACTGCTTCTCTTCTTGTTGCTTTAGGTTACCATGAGTAAGTCTATGGCCTCAAATGTGCCAGCTAGGAAGGCCAACAGCACTTTAGCTCAGAGATATCTAGGACTCCAAGGATCACCTTCCTTGTAAACCTCTGCTATGAGGACAGGCTGAGGGAGCTGGGGGTGTTCAGCCTGGAGAAGAGAAGGCTCCAAGGAGACCTAATAGCAGCCTGCCAAGACCTGAAGGGGGCTACAAGAAGGATGGAGAAAGACTGATTGCAAAGGCCTGCAGTGATAGGATGTGAGGAGGAGGTTCTTCACCACGAGAGTGGTGAGACCCTGGAATGGGTTGTCCAGGGGGGTGGTTGAGGCCCTGACCCTGGAGGTGTTTAAGAGCAGGCTGGATGAGGCTCTGGCCAGCCTGACCTAGTGTGGGGTGTCCCTGCCCATGGCAGGGGGGTTGGAACTAGCTGATCCTTGTGGTCCCTTCCAACCCTGACTGATACTATGATACTATGATGAGGGCAATGAGGGCTTCAAACTGCAGAAAAGCAGATTGAGATTGGATGTTAGGAACAACTTCTGCACCATGAGGGTAGTGTAACACTGCAACAAGTTGCTCAGGGAGGTGGTTGAGGCCCCATCCCTGGAGATGAATATTCAAGGTGAGGCTCAACAGGGCTCTGGGCAGCCTGATCTAGTTGGGGATGTCCCTGCTGACTGCAGAGGGGGTTGGACTGGATGACCTCTGGAGGTCCCTTCCAGCCCAGCCCATTCTGTGATTCTATGATTAACAAAAACACAGGAGAGAAGACACTGCCTTCCACTTCCTCTCAGGGGAAAGAAGATAAGCACAAGACTCACCTACAGCTAATGTCATTGCCTGTAGTTTACTCCTCACCAGTCTGACCAGGAGGCTCTTCTGCAGAGGGGTGGCTTGGCAGCAGACCACAGCCCGACACTTTTCTGTGAGTTCCAGGAAAACATTCTGCAGGCTGTCATGAAGAACATGCTCTAAAGTCCTTCCATCAATAACCAGCCCTGCACTGAACCCTGGAGCTTGGGTGGAGGGACTTGCACAGACATTCCCAAGATTCTGGCTGGGGCTTTTTTGGGCAGAAGTATTCTTCTGGATGTCGTCAAGGATTTTGCTCATCACCAAGGCACAGGCATCCTAATTAGAGAGAAGAGAAAGGCAGCTTGGTAAATACTGTTTGTCCCACCCCTGTACTCAGCACTGCTTAGGCCACACCTTGAGTCCTGTGTCCAGTTCTGGGCTCCTCAGTTTAAGAAGGACATTGAGACACTGGAAGGTGTCCAGAGAAGGGCAACAAAGCTGGGGAGGGGTCTGGAGCACAGCCCTGTGAGGAAAGGCTGAGGGAGCTGGGGGTGTTTATCCTGGAGATGAGGATGCTCAGGGGAGACCTTGCCCTCTACAACTACCTGAAGGGAGGTTGTAGCCAGGTGGGGGTTGGTCTCTTCTCCCAGGCAAGCAGCACCAGAACAAGAGGACACAGTCTCAAGCTGTGCCAGGGGAGGTTTAGGCTGGAGGTGAGGAGAAAGTTCTTCCCAGCAAGAGAGATTGGCCATTGGAATGTGCTGCCCAGGGAGGTGGTGGAGTCACCATCACTGGGGGTGTTCAAGAGGGGATTGGATGTGGCACTTGAAGCCATGGTTTAGTGGTCAGGAGGTGCTGGGTGACAGGCTGGACTTGGTGATCTCTGAGGTCTTTTCCAACCTTATTGATTCTATGACCTGTGGAGGTTCCAAGCACCCAAAAGTAGACATCAAGTGCCACCCAAAACTGCAGCATGTTTAACTCAATTGCTCAAGGCCTCACCCAACCTGGCCTTGAACCCCCAGGGAGGAGGCAGCCACAGCCTCCCTGGACAGCCTATTCCAGGGTCTCACCACCCTCATACTGAAGAACATCTTCCTAAGCTCCAGTCTAACCCTGCTCTCCCTCAGCTTCAAACCATTCCCCCTTGTCCTGTCTGCAGACACCCTGATGAAAATCCCTCTGCAGCCTTCCTGTAGGATCCCTTCAGGTATTGGAAGGCAGCTCTAAGGTCATAGTATCATAGTATCATTCAGGGTTGGAAGGGACCACAAGGATCATCCAGTTCCAACCCCCCTGCCATGGGCAGGGACACCCCACACTACATCAGCCTGGCCAGAGCCTCATCCAGCCTGGGCTTAAACACCTCCAGGGACAGGGCCCCAACCACCTCCCTGGACAACCCATTCCAGGGCTTCACCACTCTCATGGGGAAGAACTTCCTCCTCCCCTCCAGCCTGAATCTCCCCACCTCCAGCTTCATTCCATTCCCTCTAGTCCTATCACTACCTGAGATCCTGAGAAGTCCCTCCCCAGCCTTCCTGTAGGCCCCCTGGAGAACCTCTCTTCTCCAGGCTGAACACCCCCAGCTCCCTCAGCCTGTCCTCAAAACTGCACCCACTGCAGCTGCTGGGTGGTGGGGAGAAGGTGGCTTCCTTTAGCCCTGATAAAGCCTGTTGGCAGATTGGTTCTCTTGAATCAAGGAAAACAACTCCCTGGGCATTCATGCCAGGCAAGCAGGGCTGAGGGGAGGATGCATTACACCACAGCAGCACAAAACTGAACTTCAAGAGGATTTGCCTGAGAATAATTCTTCACACTGCTTACATGCTGCAACCCACAGCCACATGAAATCTCTAAGAGCCCTCTGAAGCCTCTCTAACCGACCACAAAGAGAAATTAAGGCCTCTATTGAATGAGAGGAGTTGATCCTCATTGAGGGGGTTGTATATTAAGAACCAGATGTTCCAGATACATATAAAGGACTTAATAGTCTGCCCTCCAGGAAGCAAAGCATCAGTTGGTTTGTTTGTTGGGGTTTTTCTTTTCCCCCCAGTATTTTAATCTTCCCAGAAATCCTGTGGCCTTTGGTGTGCTGGGAAAGCAGAGCACATTGGAGCTGTTTTCCTGCTGTCCTGCCCTGTGGTGCAGCCCTGGCTGAATTTTTAGCTAAGCAAAAACATACAGTAATAATAATCATAGCATCATCTTAGAATTGTTAGGGTTGGAAGGGACCACCAAGGTCCCCCACAGCAAGCTCCTGGCCAAGCTGTCAGCCCATGGCTTGGATGGGAGCACACTGCACTGGATTAGGAACTGGCTGGAGGGCCAAGCCCAGAGAGTGGTGGTGAATGGTGCCACATCCAGCTGGCAACCAGGCACCAGTGGTGTGCCCCAAGGATCAGTGCTGGGCCCTGTGCTCTTTAACATCTTCATTGATGATCTGGATGAGGGCATTGAGTCCATCAGCAGTGAATTTGCTGATGACACCAAGCTGGGGGCAGGAGTTGATCTGCTGGAGGGGAGAGAGGCTCTGCAGAGGGACCTGGACAGGCTGGGCAGATGGGCAGAGTCCAAGGGCAGGAGATTGAACACATCCAAGTGCCAGGTTCTGCACATTGGCCACAACAACCCCATGCAGTGCTACAGGCTGGGGTCAGAGTGGCTGGAGAGCAGCCAGGCAGAGAGGGATCTGGGGGTGGTGGTCGATGGTAGGCAGAACATGAGCCTGCAGTGTGCCCAGGTGGCCAAGAGGGCCAATGGCATCCTGGCCTGCATCAGGAACAGTGTGGCCAGCAGGACAAGGGAGGTTACTCTTCCCCTGTCCTCAGCACTGGTTATTCCACACCTTGAGTACTGTGTCCAGTTCTGGGCCCCTCAGTTTAGGAAGGAGGTTGACTTGCTGGAATGAGTCCAGAGAAGGGCAACGAAGTTGGGGAGGGGTTTGGAACACAGCCCTGTGAGGAGAGGCTGAGGGAGCTGGGGTTGCTTAGCCTGGAGAAAAGGAGGCTCAGGGGTGACCTTCTTGCTCTCTACAACTACCTGAAGGGAGGTTGTAGACAGGTGGATGTTGGTCTCTTCTCTCAGGCAACCAGCACCAGAACAAGAGGACACAGTCTCAGGCTGCACCAGGGGAGGTTTAGGCTGGAGGTTAGGAAGAAGTTCTACACAGAGAGAGTGATTGCCCATTGGAATGGGCTGCCTGGGGAGGTGGTGGAGTCACCATCACTGGAGGTGTTCAGGAGGAGACTTGATGGGGTGCTTGGTGCCATGGGTTAGCTGTTTAGGTGGGTTGGATTGGTTGATGGATTGGACACGATGATCTTGAAGGTCTCTTCCAGCCTGGTCTGGTCTGGTCTGGTCTGGTCTGGTCTGGTCTGGTCTATTCTATTCTATTCTATTCTATTCTATTCTATTCTATTCTATTCTATTCTATTCTATCATCTAGTTCCAACCCCCAGTGCCCTGAGCCACATCCAGCCTGGTCTTAATAACCTCCAGGGATGAGGCTTCCACCACCTCCTTAGGCAACTTGTTCCAGTGTCTCAGAGCCATAATAATAATGATAATAATGATTATAATAATGATTATAATAACTATAATAATGATAATAGTGATATTAATGATTATAATAATGATAATAATAATGATGATGATGATAATGATGATGATGATGATAACAATCCAAAATGAAGCCAAGTGTCATTTTCCACTCACCCTACTCTGTGACTTGAGAGTGAAGATTCTGTCATCTGGTTCCAGCAGCTTACAAGCAAAGGCAATGTTGACAGCTGTCTCTCTCTTGTCACCTGTCAGCATCCACACTTTCACCCCTGCTCTCCTCAAGGCCTGGATGGTGTCTGGCACTCCCTCCTGCAGCCGATCCTCGATGCCAGTGGCACCTTTGTGTGCACAAGCAGAAGGATTTAGTGCTGCTGGGTTTCCACAAACAGGACAAGATGGTCCTCCCTGCCTATCCACATCCCAAAAGAACAGGAGGGAGAGGGTTGGCCAAATGACAGCTGTGGGCTGAAAGCCATTCACAAGCTAAGTAAAACAGGAGGAAGTTGTTCAAATGCTGCCTGGCCAGTGAGCTTGCACACAGGACAGAGCCAAGGTATTTCTAAAACACCTAAGCCAAAATGTGTTTCATTCACAACATGGTTGACCTAAGCTTGTCAGATGCCTGCCAAAATCTCTTGTTGAGGAAGAGTCCAAGTGCCAGGTGCTGCACTTTGGCCACAACAGCCCCATGCAGTGCTACAGGCTGGGGTCAGAGTGGCTGGAGAGCAGCCTGGCAGAGAGGGACCTGGGGGTGCTGGTTGACAGCAGCTGAATATGAGCCAGCAATGTGTCCAGGTGGCCAAGAAGGCCAATGGCATCCTGGCCTGGACCAGGAATAGTGTGGCCAGCAGGATCAGGGAAGTCATTATGCCCTGTACTCAGCACTGGTTAGGCCACACCTTGAGTCCTGTGTCCAGTTCTGGGCTCCTCAATTTAAGAAGGACATTGAGACTCTTGAAGATGTCCAGAGAAGGGCAACAAAGCTGGGGAGAGGTCTGGAGCACAGCCCTGTGAGGAGAGGCTGAGGGAGCTGGGGTTGCTTAGCCTGGAGAAGAGAAGGCTCAGGGGAGACCTTATTGCTGTCTACAACTCCCTGAAGGGAGGTTGTAGCCAGGTGGGGGTTGGTCTCTTCTCCCAGGCAACCAGCACCAGAACAAGAGGACACAGTCTCCAGCTGTGCCAGGGGAAGTTTAGGCTTGAGGTGAGGAGAAAGTTCTTCACAGAGAGAGTTGTTAGCCATTGGGATGTGCTGCCCAGGGAGGTGGTGGAGTCACTGTCCCTGAAGGTGTTCAAGAGGGGATTGGATGTGGCACTTGGAGCCATGGTTTAGTTGTCAGGAGGTGTTAGGTATTAGGTAATAGGTTGGACTTGATGATCTCTGAGGTCTTTTCTAACCTGGTTGACTCTGTGATTCTGAGACCAGCCTGGGAATTCCTCCCTTCCACAGCTCTCTGTCCCATCATATGTGAGGCTGTTGACAAACACTCTCAGGGGCCTCCAGCTCTTCACAAGACCCTTTTAAGCCAACTTGTCTCTTTCTCATGGCTTTTCCAGCCCTTAGCAGCTGTGGGACACAGGCTTCTAGGCTTCTCACAACATTCACACTCCTTTCTACCTCAGACTACCCCAAATCTTCTTCCATGTATTACCTCAATCCTTCCTGTTCCAAGGACAACTTCCCTTCCTTATTCTCAGGGCTGCTCCAGGGTGAGTTCTCTGTACCTCTTGTCTCAAGCCCTCACTTTTCCACACCAAAATCTCCTTCTCTTACATCCTATTTTTTGCCACTGCTGCAAAGATCTCTCATTCATCATCAGTTTCTCCACTACTCTCTGTAGTCTCTGTAGCACCTCCTGTCCCAGGTCCTTTCAATTCACAGCACTAAGCTCTTGTGTTTTCACAGAATCACAGAATGCCTTAGCTTGGAAGGGACCTCAGAGATCATCTACTCCAACCTCCCTGCCAGGGGCAGGGACCCCTCTCAACTAGACTCAATTGCTCGAGGCCTCACCCAATCTGGCCTTGAACTCCCCCAGGGAGGTGGCAGCCACAACCTCCCTGGGCAGCCTGTGCCAGAGGCTCACCACCTTGATACTGAAGAACTTCTTTGTATGACCCAGTCTAAATCACTCTCCCTCAGCTACAAACCATTGTTCCTTGTCCTGTCTCCAGACACCCTGAGGCAAAGTCCCCCTGCAGCCTTCCTGCAGGATCCCTTCAGGTATTGGAAGGCAGCTCTGAGGTCTCCCTGGAGAACTTCTCCAGGTTGAACACCCCCAGCTCCCTCAGCCTGTCCTCACATCAGAGGTGCTCCAACCCTTGGATCATCTCTGTGAGCTCCTCTGGACTCCCTCCAACAGCTCTGTGTCCTTACACTGGGGACAGCAGAACTGGATGCAGGATTCATGGTGTGTTCTCAGCAGAGCAGAGTCAAGGGGCAGAATCCCCTCTCTTGCCCAGCTGCCAGCTGCCTGCTGGGCTGCATGAGGGCACTGCCAGCTCATGCTGAACTTCTCATCCATCAACACCCCCAAGCCTTCTTTCTTCAGAGCTATCCTCAACCCACTCTGCACCCAGCCTGGATCTGTGCTCCTTTGTTGTCCTGCTGGCCACACTTCTCTTGATGCCCAGCCAGCCTTGTGATTTGTCATTTTCACTTCATGTTCTTATTATGATGACTCTTAAAACTTCTTGTGAGCACATAATAAAAAAACCCCAAACCAATTAAGCTACACTTAAAAAAAACCCCAGCCAGTAAAACTTTGTGGTTTACAAAACCCAGAAGAGCAGTAGCTGTCTTCAGAGTGCTTCATAACTAGGACCACACACACGCAAGATCTCTGAATTCAGGAGTGACAATAACTTCTGGTTGTGTAGAAAGCTCTGTGTTCCACACCAATTTTTAGTTTGAAGGAGAAAGAGGCTGAGGGGAGACCTCACTGCTCTCTGCAACTACCTGAAAAGATGCTGTGGAGAGGCTGCTGCTGGTCTCTTCTCACAGCTAATTAGTGATAGAACAAGAGGGAATGGCCTCAAGCTGCAGCAGGGTAGGTTTAGACTGGACATTAGCAAACATTTTTCCCCAGCAGGAGTGGTCAGGCATTGGAATGTGCTGCCCAGGGAGGTGGGGGAGTCACCAAGCCTGGATGTGTGGTTTGGATGTGGTGCTTGGGGCTATGGTTTAGGGGTGAGCCTTGCAGAGTAGGGCTCTGGGTTGGACTTGGAGATCCTGAGGGTCTCTTCCAACCTGAATGTTTCTGTGATGTTGAGGTTAGCACAGCTCTCTGCAGGTAAATTCCCATTATGAACATCAGGAGCAGTCTCCTGGGAGTTGACAGCATTTTCTACCTACCCAGCAATGTTAGCCCAGTCTCCAGCCTCATGGCAGATTCCAGCAGCAGTGCCTCCCTGTTGTCAATACTGGTTTCTGCTAAGAAATGATGATTTAACCACTCTGCATATTCTGCATCACTCATCACCTACAGAGGGAGAGAAAACAAACAGCAATCCATTTCTGTTGGGTTTTCAAGGGTGCCTCAGAGGTGTCTGCCCAGTTACTTTTGCTGGCCACATGCTGAACCTGCAAGCACAGCCCCTGGCAGTGCCTTTACTTACTCCCCAACACATCCCCAGGTTCAGCACAATGCTCATAGTGTTGGACTACTTTGCCAGGCTTCACAAACCAGGCTACTCACCAGCACCCTGCAGGTTCCTGGAGCTGCCTGCCAGAGTCTCATTCCAGGCCAGTGGGCACAGTGCACTCTCCCTCCTGCTCTTGAATTGCAGCAGTGACACAGAATCACTGCACAGCTGTGTACAGCTTGATGACTGAACAGCTGCACAGCCTCCACTTTATCTGGTGCAAGGCTTTCTGTTTCAATCCCTATGGAATTTCACTTCTGAGCAGCTTTGAATTTCAAATGGAACCTCAGAACATCACCAAAGGTTTGCAGCCAGAGCTTGTAACACTGCAAACTCTTTGTGAAACCCAATCAAAGAAGGCTGACTTCCTTTGTTTTCCATGTCTGGAACTCCAACCAGAGTAAGTCTCATTCAAAGAGACCTGCTCAGGACTTGTGAAGAGAACTCAGGCTGCTTGCCAAGCCCTGTTTCACAGTGAGACTATTAAGCTGCTTGGCATTCTAAAGTGGAATTGAAACAGAGAATTGTTAGGGTTGGAAGGGACCTCAAGGATCAGCCAGTTCCAACCCACCTGCCATGGCCAGGAACATCTCACACTAGTTCAGGTTGCTCAGAGCCACATCAGCCTGGCCTTAAAAACCTCCAGGGAGGAGGCTTCCACCACCTCCCTGAGCAACCTGGGCAATAGATTCTAGAGGAATGGATTCTAAAGGAATGGATTTGAGCCAGCTTAGAAATTCCTCTTGAAAGAACACAAGGACAACAAATGCGGCAAAGAAGGCATTTGCTTAGAAGCAGCAATGTCTGCTCCATTAGTGATACCACTCAGGTTGGCAGGTAAACACTCTAAGAATATATATATTAGAATCATAGAATGCTTAGGGTTGGAAGGGACCTCAAGGATCAGCCAGTTCCAGCCCCCTGCCATGGGCAGGGACACCTCACACTACAGCAGGTTGCTCACAGCCACATCCAGCCTGGCTGAAAAACCCTCCAGGGATGGGGCTGCCACCACCTCCCTGGGCAACCTGTGCCAGTCTCTCACCACCCTCATGGGGAAGAACTTCTTCCTAACATCCAATCTCAATCTACCCATTTCTAGTTTTGCTCCATCACCCCCCAGTCCTATCACTCCCTGACAGCCTCAAAAGTCCCTCCCCAGCTTTCTTGTAGACCCCTTCAGATACTGGAAGGCCACAATTAGGTCTCCTCAGAGCCTTCTCTTCTCCTGACTGAACAGCCCCAACTCCCTCAGTCTGTCCTTATAGGAGAGCAGCTCCAGCCCTCTGCTCAGGCTCTTGGCCCTTCTCTGGCCATGCTCCAGCAGGAGGGCATTGACAGGAATACCTTCTTAGCAATACACAGGGTGCGCAGTCCCCTTCTTGCATAGGCATCCAAATGCTTCTGAGTTCTCTCTTTAATCTTCTTTTGCTCTATTTCTGCATGATTAGCACCTCCTGTCACACAAAAAGCACAGAGAGCAAAGTGAACATGCATTTCCTTAGGCTAAATTCAGTGGGAAAACTTTGAAGGTCTAAAGCCATTTTAAAAGATGCCAACCTGAAACCCTAAAAAAGTCCCTCCCCAGCTTGCTTGGAGCCTCCTTCAGAGGCTGGAAGGCCACAATGAGGTCTCCTTGGAGCCTTCTCTTCTCCAGACTAAACAGCCCCAATTCTCTCAGCCAGGAGGACATGATATGCTTCACCAGCAAACAGATGAAGTTTCCATAACTATATTATGCAAACACTAGGCTCTTCTCATGAACCAGGAAAAGACTTTCAAGATCAAGTCCAACCTATCACCCAACACCATCTAATCAACTAAACCATGGCACCAAGTGCCTCATCCAGTCTCTTCTTAAACACTTCCAGGGATGGTGACTCCACCACCTCCCTGGGCAGCACATACCAGTGGCCAATCTCCCTTGCTGGGAAGGATTTTTTACTAACCTCCAGCCTAAACTTCCCCTGGCACAGCTTGAGACTGTGTCCTCTTGTTCTGGTGCTGGATGCCTGGGAGAAGAGACCAACCCCAACTGGGCTATAACCTCCTTTCAGGTAGTTGTAGAGAGCCATAAGGTCTCCCCTGAGCCTCCTCCTGTGCAGGCTAAGCAACCCCAGCTCCCTCAGCCTCTCCTCACAGGGCTGTGTTCCAAACCCCTCCCCAGCTTTGTTGCCCTCCTCTGGACACCTTCCAGCAGCTCAACATCTTTCCTAAACTGAGGGGCCCAGCACTGGACACAGTACCCAAGGTGACAACTGTACAGAAGAATGACAGAGGTGAGGCAGGAAGCAGAAGCTCTGCAGATACCTTCAGGTGCAGCTCTCACCAAGTCCATCATGACTGAGTCTGCCCCTTTGGTGTACACCACCACGCAGTTGGAGAGCGGATGGCGAACCACCACCGACATCCTCTTCCGCAGGGAATCGAAGGGCAGGATGTGCAAAAGCTGAAACGTTAGAGACCCCAGGCCTGCCAAGTCCACAGTGACTTGCTCTGGAGTCCTGGACTGTAAAACACATTTGTAAGCTCTAGCTGCATGAACCAAGGCAGCTTCATCTGGGCTCTCAGCTTCGTAACACAGCCTAGGCGTGGGAGGTGATGCCTGGGGTGAGGCAGCGCAGCTGTGTTCACCGCCAGCAGCGACAGTCCCCACACCTCCTGCCTGAGGCACCGGGGGATGTTCTGGGCTGTCAGTGTGGGGAGGATCAGCAGCCCTTTGAGCAGCTCCATCCAAAGCAGGTGAAGCCAGTTTTGTTCTGAAAAGAGACAGTTTGCTCACAAAACTGGTTGGGCTTTCTGATGAGGAGGAGGAGGAGGATTCTTTCACACTCGGCAGCGGGGAGGAGCTCTGCCGGCGGACTGACAGCCTCTGGAACATCTGCCTGATTTCCTCAAGTGATTTGATTGGCATCCTACCCAGGGAGGCAAGTCTCATCTGCAACAGAACAGTTAGAGAAAGCATTTCTGTTGAATCCTTCATATTTTATTACATAAAAAAAGGAGAGAATGAAATCAAAGAGCTGAACTTAGAATCACAGAATGGGTTGGAAGGGACCTCCACAGGTCATAGAATCATAGAATCAATAAGGTTGGAAAAGACCTCAGAGATCATCCAGTCCAACCTGTCACCCAACACCTCATGACTAACTAAACCATGGCTTCAAGTGCCACATCCAATCCCCTCTTGAACACCTCCAGGGATGGTGACTCCACCACCTCCCTGGGCAGCACATTCCAATGGCCAATCTCTCTTCCTGGGAAGAACTTTCTCCTCACCTCCAGCCTAAACTTCCCCTGGCACAGCTTGAGACTGTGTCCTCTTGTTCTGGTGCTGCTTGCCTGGGAGAAGAGACCAACCCCCACCTGCTTACAGCCACCCTTCAGGTAGTTGTATAGAGCAAGAAGGTCTCCCTTGAGCCTCCTCTTCTCCAGCCTAAACACCCCAGGTCATCCAGTCCAACCCCCTCTGCAGTCAGCAGGGACATCCTCAACTAGATCAGGTTGCCCAGAGCCCTGTCCAGCCCCACCTTGAGTATCTCCAGGGATGGAGCCTCAACCACCTCCCTGGGCAACTTGTTGCAATGTTCCACTACCCTCATGGTGCAGAACTTGTTCCTAGCATCCAATCTAAACCTCTTCTCTAGTTTGAAACCACTGTCACCTTGCCCTACCACTCCAGGCCTTTGTAAAGCTGATCATGCTGCTCAGTCAGAACTGGTGAAACCTGGAGCTATGAAAATGTTACCTTGGAAAAAAATCATTCATACTCATGAAGCAGACAGTCCTGTCTTGAAATAAATGTTAGGCTGTGTGCTCTGAAAGCAGACACAGGGCTCCCACCCCAGCCCATTAAACCAGGCAGCCTGGCAAATTCACTGTACATTCAAGGTCAGACCACTTGAAGTCATACTGCAAAGCATTTTTGCCTTCAGATTATTACAGACATAAAGCCTGGGCAGCCTCAGTTCCAGTATTCTAGGAGTCTTCTAAGATTATTCCAACCTTCCAGCCAACTATAACCTATTTGTCAAGGTAACCTGAGTGGCACAGTATGCTTAAAGGAAGCTAGGGCACAGATCTGGAAAGAGTGAGCTGGAATAGAGACAATACCAAAGCTCAATTGCAAATGCACCATATGATTTGTCTTGTAAAAGTTAGGAACAGACTATACACAGAAGCAAAACCCATGGGAACCAGGCTTTTCTCCACAGGAAAAGCATTACCAGCATCACCTGAGACACAATAGCTCACTGCACTCTGGGGGTTTACAGCAGCTCCCTTCTTTCTGCCAGGGCACACCAGAAGAGGAGAAAGGGGAAGCTTGGAGAATGTCAGTCACTTGGTTGGTTGGGGGTTTTCTTCCCCTACAGGATCTCATTTATTTGTGGACATGGCCAAATCAGGAACAGTGTGGCCAGCAGGAGCAGGGAGGTCATTCTGCCCTGAACTCAGCACTGGTTAGGTCACACCTTGAGGACTGTGTCCAGTTCTGGGCCCCTCAGTTTAGGAAAGATGTTGAGATGCTGGAAGGTGTCCAGAGAAGGGCAACAAAGCTGGGGAGGGGTCTGGAGCACAGCCCTGTGAGGAGAGGCTGAGGGAGCTGGGGTTGCTTAGCCTGGACAGGAGGAGGCTCAGGGGAGACCTTCTTGCTCTCTACAACTACCTGAAGGGAGGTTATAGCCCAGTTGGGGTTGGTCTCTTCTCCCAGGCATCCAGCACCAGAACAAGAGGACACAGTCTCATGCTGTGCCAGGGGAAGTTTAGGCTGGAGGTGAAGAGAAAGTTCTTCCCAGAAAGAGTAATTGGCCATTGGGATGTGCTGCCCAGGGAGGTGGTGGAGTCACCATCACTGGAAGTGTTTAGGAAGAGCCTGGATGAGGCACTTGGAGCCATGGTTTAGTTGATCAGATGGTGCTGGGTGGTAGGTTGGACTGGATGATCTCAAAGGTCTTTTCCAACCTGGTTAATTCTGTATTCTGTAAAGAGCCAAAAATAAACCCCTCCTACCTTCTGACGAGGCTGATTGGGGACTGAAACTACAACAGTGTTACAGATTGCCAGAGCCAGAAAGAAGTCAGTGATGTACATGGTCTCCCAAGAGAACTTGCTGGAGGCTTCTTCTGGTTGCTGATAGGCAACAGATGAAATCTGACTGAACTTCTGCAGCAGTTGTGTGTCTGGTACAACATCTGTCTCCTGTTGATGAAATGAGCAAAAGTATCCATTAGGGTGTAAGATTAACCTCCTTCTCTGGAGCTTAAACCAGTTACAGGTGAATCATCACAGAATGGCTTAGGTTGTGGGGACCTCAGAGATCATCTACTTCAACCTCCCCACTATGGGCAGGGACACCTCTCAACGAGACTCAGCTGCTCAAGGCCTCATCCTTGGATGCCCCCAGGGAGGAGGCAGCCACAACCTCCCTGGGCAGCCTATTTCAGGGTCTCACCACCCTCATACTGAAGAACTTTTTCCTAAGCTCCAGTCTAAACCTACTCTCCCTCAGCTTCAAACCATTGTCCCTTGTCCTGCCTCTGGACACCCTGATGAAAAGTCCCTCTGCAGCCTTCCTGGAGGATCCCTTCAGGTATTGGAAGGCAGCTCTAAGGTTTTCCCAGAGACTTCTCTTCCCTAGGCTGAACAACCCCAGCTCCCTCAGCCCTCAGGCAGCTTCCTTCCTGTCAGATGTTGAGTTGGTTATTCCAGGAATTAGAGGAACACCCTGGTGTCTTCCCTGCCTTATGCTAGCCCAGGGAAAACTTCATGTCAGGCAGGTGAACAGCAGAGCCTCAGTTCATAGACACTTCAACAGAGATTAAATCTGGTGAATGCTATTTAGACACCTCCAGCTTCACAGGCAGAGCTTCTAGCTCTTGTAACCTCCAAGAAATCATTGCCCACCTGGGTATTTCCTACTAAACCCAACAGAAAATGCTGGGAACCTCTAAAAAGAACTGCTATTATGATGAAGCTGATTACTCCAGCTGGATTCATCATGGAGTCACAGCAGCAAGGACCACAGCACAGATCTTTGTGACCCAACAAACATCTGTCACGTCTGCTGCAAAGAAGATGCAGCCAGGCAGCCATGGGAGGCTCTGGTTTTGAAGGAAGGAAAAGCCCAGAGTTCTTAAATGAGAAGCACTCTGGTCAAATGGAGGTAAAAAGGATATTCCTTCCTTGAGTTATTGCAGAAACACAGCATCAGAATCCACAGCTCCTACTTACAATGGGGCTGCTGAAAGCAACATGTCCTGGGTGGGAAACAGCACCTTTTCCATCTTCCCTTCTTAATAATTGATTCAAAGACTTCCTCTTCAAAGGTTCATTCACAGGTGTACAGTTGTGCCCCTGGCATTTGGACACATGGGTTGAAGAGCCACACTGATGATCAGCTGAAGAGCCACACTGATGATCAGCTGAAGCCTCATCCTCTGAATCCACTTCTTGATAGGATTCCAACCTCTTTGCTATGGAAAGGAAAACAAAATTACTGTTCCATCAGCAGAAAGTAACCTGGCTGGAGCTTCAGGAAACAGGACTTTAAAAGGAAGGAAGATGGTATGTAGCTAAGAATAATCTACCACTTGTGAAAAATAAACCCCCCCACAAGCCAGCAACACTGACTCCCTGCTTGGGATGCTGAGCTTCAAGATCAGCACTCAGCTGGAGTGAATCCAGAAGCTGGGAGGAGTTCTAGACAACATGAGCTGCATGGAAACAAGTAAAGTTAACTGAATGTGCCTCCAGGAGGGCACATTGATAGGAGCCAAAGAATAATCATGATCTCAGAATACAGAATTAACAAGTCCAAGTGCCAGGTGCTGCACTCTGGCCACAGCAACCCCATGCAGTGCAACAGGCTGGGGTCAGAGTGGCTGGAGAGTAGCCAGGCAGAAAGGGACCTGCGGGTACTGGTTGATAGTAGGCTAGATATGAGCCAGCAGTGTGCCCAGGAGGCCAAGAAGGCCAATGGCATCCTGGCCTGGACCAGGAATAGTGTGGCCAGCAGAAGCAGGGAAGTCATTATGCCCTGGACTCAGCACTGATTAGGCCACAACTTGAGTCCTGTGTCCAGTTCTGGGCTCCTCAATTTAAGAAGGACATTGAGACTCTTGAACATGTCCAGAGAAGGGCAACAAGGCTGGGGAGCGGTTTGGAGCACAGCCCTGTGAGGAGAGGCTGAGGGAGCTGGGGTTGCTTAGGCTGGAGAAGAGGAGGCTCAGGGGTGACCTTCTTGCTGTCTACAGGTACCTGAAAAATGGCCCCACTGTGAGGAGAGGCTTAGTGTCTCACCGTTTTCCTCATGGCAATACTCCTGGCCTGCAATGCTGCACCTCCGGAAAACCATCTTGTTTTCAGTGAGGGTTCCAGTCTTGTCAGAGAAGATGTACTGAATCTGGCCAAGGTCCTCAGCAATATTCAGTGCTCGACACTGGATTGTGGAGTCTGTTTTCTCGTGGTAAAAATCAATGTCATTCTGGATCAAATAAATCTGCCCCAGTTTGACAATCTCAATTGAAACGTAGAGTGAAACCGGGATCAAGACCTACCAAAATAAAACAGGGAGGGGAGGTTAGATAAACCCAGACTCTTTGGCCACTTACAAACATGAAGTAGCTCCACTGAAGCTGAAGAGTGACTTCAAGGAGCCAGCAGTGTGCCCAGGTGGCCAAGAAGTCCAATGGCATCCTGGCCTGCATCAGGAATAGTGTGGTCAGCAGGAGCAGGGAAGTCATTCTGCCCTGTACTCAGCAGTGGTTAGGGTCACACCTTGAGTCCTGTGTCCAGTTCTGGGCTCCTCAATTTAAGAAGGACATTGAGACTCTTGAACATGTCCAGAGAAGGGCAACGAGGCTGGGGTGGGGTCTGGAGCACAGCCCTGTGAGGAGAGGCTGGGGGAGCTGGGGTTGCTTAGCCTGGAGAAGAGGAGGCTCAGGGGAGACCTTTGTGCTGTCTACAACTACCTGAAGGGAGGTTGTAGCCAGGTGGGGGTTGGTCTCTTCTCTCAGGCAACCAGCACCAGAATAAGAGGACACAGTCTCAAGCTGTGCCAGGGGAGGTTTAGGCTGGATGTTAGGAAGAAGTTCTACACAGAGAGAGTGACTTCCCATTGGAATGTGCTGCCCGAGGTGGTGGTGGAGTCACCATCACTGGAGGTGCTCAGGAGCAGACTTGAAAGGGTGCTTGGTGCCATGGATTAGTTGATCAGGTGGTGTTGGATGATAGGTTGGACACGATGATCTTGAAGGTCTCTTCCAGCCTGGTTCATCCTATTCTGTTCTATTCTACTCTAACTCCCTGAAGGGAGGTTCTAGCCAGGAGGGGGTTGGTCTCTTCTCCCAGGCAGGCAGCACCAGAACAAGAGGACACAGTCTCAAGCTGCACCAGGGGAAGTTTAGGCTGGAGGTGAGGAAAAAGTTCTTCCCAGAAAGAGAGATTGGGCATTGGAATGTGCTGCCCAGGGAGGTGGTAGAGTCCCCATCACTGGAGGTGTTCAAAAAAGGATTGGACGTGGCACTAGAAGCCATGGTTTAGTTAGTCATGAGGTGTTGGGAGGTAGTTTGGACTTGCTGATCTCTGAGGTCTTTTCCAACCTTATTGATTCTATGATTCTATGACAGCAAAATATATCCCATGTTTAAAGCAGAGCAAAGTTACCTGTAACAAAATGATCATTGTCCAGAACATATTGAACCCTGCTAGTGCTGGAGGAATCAATTTTCCATCTCTTTCAGGGATGTTAAAAAAGGGTATTTCTGAATACCTACTTAACCAAATTCCATGGCCTGGAAAACAAGAACAAGACAAAGTGAATCAGTTCAGGGTGATGGTGGTAGATGTTACAGGCTCTGTTGTTCTCTCTAAGGTTTTAAACTACCATTTTTCCTCTTGAGTTCCCCAATGGGAACCTCATTAAAATTAAGTATCAATGAAGAAATACCTTCTATCCACTTCTAGCAACAGCACATCTATACAGCATATCTCTGAACTAAAGGAATAAAGGGAGAAAAGAGTGAAGGAGTGAAGGAAGAAAGGAGTGAAGGAAGAAAGGAGTGAAGGAAGAAAGGAGTGAAGGAAGAAAGGAGTGAAGGAAGAAAGGAGTGAAGGAAGAAAGGAGTGAAGGAAGAAAGGAGTGAAGGAATTAAGGAAGAAAGGAGGGAAGGAAGAAAGGAGGGAAGGAAGAAAGGAGGGAAGGAAGAAAGGAGGGAAGGAAGAAAGGAGGGAAGGAAGAAAGGAGGGAAGGAAGAAAGGAGGGAAGGAAGAAAGGAGGGAAGGAAGAAAGGAGGGAAGGAAGAAAGGAGGAAAGGAAGAAAGGAGGAAAGGAAGAAAGGAGGAAAGGAAGAAAGGAGGAAAGGAAGAAAGGAGGAAAGGAAGAAAGGAGGAAAGGAAGAAAGGAGGAAAGGAAGAAAGGAGTGAAGGAAGAAAGGAGTGAAGGAAGAAAGGAGTGAAGGAAGAAAGGAGTGAAGGAAGAAAGGAGTGAAGGAAGAAAGGAGTGAAGGAAGAAAGGAGGAAAGGAAGAAAGGAGGGAAGGAAGAAAGGAGGGAAGGAAGAAAGGAGGGAAGGAAGAAAGGAGGGAAGGAAGAAAGGAGGGAAGGAAGAAAGGAGGAAAGGAAGAAAGGAGGGAAGGAAGAAAGGAGGGAAGGAAGAAAGGAGGGAAGGAAGAAAGGAGGGAAGGAAGAAAGGAGGGAAGGAAGAAAGGAGGGAAGGAAGAAAGGAGGGAAGGAAGAAAGGAGGGAAGGAAGAAAGGAGGGAAGGAAGAAAGGAGGAAAGGAAGAAAGGAGGAAAGGAAGAAAGGAGGAAAGGAAGAAAGGAGGAAAGGAAGAAAGGAGGAAAGGAAGAAAGGAGGAAAGGAAGAAAGGAGGAAAGGAAGAAAGGAGGAAAGGAAGAAAGGAGGAAAGGAAGAAAGGAGGAAAGGAAGAAAGGAGGAAAGGAGGAAAGGAGGAAAGGAAGAAAGGAGGAAAGGAAGAAAGGAGGGAAGGAAGAAAGGAGTGAAGGAAGAAAGGAGGAAAGGAAGACAGGAAGAAAGGAGGAAAGGAAGAAAGGAGGAAAGGAAGAAAGGAGGAAAGGAAGAAAGGAGGAAAGGAAGAAAGGAGGAAAGGAAGAAAGGAGGAAAGGAAGAAAGGAGGAAAGGAAGAAAGGAGGAAAGGAAGAAAGGAGGAAAGGAAGAAAGGAGGAAAGGAAGAAAGGAGGAAAGGAAGAAAGGAGGAAAGGAAGAAAGGAGGAAAGGAAGAAAGGAGTGAAGGAAGAAAGGAGGAAAGGAAGAAAGGAAGAAAGGAGGAAAGGAAGAAAGGAGGAAAGGAAGAAAGGAGGAAAGGAAGAAAGGAGGAAAGGAAGAAAGGAGGAAAGGAAGAAAGGAGGAAAGGAAGAAAGGAGGAAAGGAAGAAAGGAGGAAAGGAAGAAAGGAGGAAAGGAAGAAAGGAGGAAAGGAAGAAAGGAGGAAAGGAAGAAAGGAGTAATGGAGTAATGGAGTAAAGGAAGAAAGGAGTAAAAGAAGAAAGGAGTAAAGGATTAAAGGAGTAAAGGAATAAAGCAATAAAGGAATAAAGGAGTAAAGGAATAAAGGAGTAAAGGAATAAAGGAATAATGGAGTAAAGGAATAAAGGATAAAGAAATAAAGCAATAATGGAGTAAAGGAGTAAAGGATAAAGCAATAAAGGAGTAAAGGATAAAGGGATAAAGGAGTAAAGGAATAAAGGAGTAAAGGAGTAAAGGAATAAAAGAGTAAAGGAATAATGGAGTAAAGGAATAAAGGAGTAAAGGAATAAAGGAGTAAATTAATGGGCAAAGGAATAAAGGAGTAAAGGAATAAAGGAGTAAAGGAATAAAGGAGTAAAGGAATAATGGAGTAAAGGAATAATGGAGTAAAGGAATAATGGAGTAAAGGAATAATGGAGTAAAGGAGTAAAAAAATTAGTAAAGGAATAAAGGAGTAAAGGAATAAAGGAGTAAAGGAGTAAAGGAATAAAGGAGTACCAACTACTTTTGTAAACATTCCTTTTTTTTCCTCCTAAAAACAGCTCTAGCAAATAATTGTATAATCCTTGCTTGTCTAGGTTTCAGTTAACCTGTGAACACTGTGCCATCATTATGAAATGTAGTCTGAGGTTTTTAAACATCTTTGGAACACCTTTTTGATTTGTCACAGAAGTTAAGTCTGCTCAGACCAACTCAAGCTCACCATGTGATCAAGCCCTAAAATCTCAAGGCTCCAGTCTCCCCACAAGGCTGTGATTGCACCTTGTGTCACCTAGAAAAGCCTCAAGAGAAAGCAGGAGTTTTGCAGAGCAGTTAGCAACAGAAAAGAGAAATGAATCAGACCTAAGGACATGCACCAGGCACACACCTCCTGACCACACTCCAGATGACAGCATGACAACACAAACCGAAACCTGGCAGCATCCCCAGCTGCTGGGGAGCCACACGTGGACAAAGGCAGTTTCTGAGATGGGCTGTTATAATCAATCAGGCCCAAATGAAAACACTAAGCACTGTAGGCTGAGAGAGGCAAGCAGCAGGAGTCTGCCAGTTGCCACTTACCTATTGCACCAGTCAAACACATCAAAATCAGCAGCAGAACACACCAAAGAATGTCAGTGTTCACCTTCCGCTCCAGTTTGCTGCGCTTGTAATGAGGGCCACTGTTGTTCAGCATGGCTTTGGTTTCATGACCTGGAACACAACACAGGCTGGAATCCACCCAGAGCAGGCACCAGAACCACCAGTGCTTTGTACTTCTACAGCTCTGGGAAATGGGATGCTTCTGTTAACTGGTATTTGAACAGAGATTACAGAGTACTGGAGTACTGCATCCAGCTCTGGGGCCCTCAATACAGGAAAGACATGGACCTGATGGAGCAGGTCCAGAGGAGAGCCATGAAAATGATCAGGGGGGTTGGAGCACCTCTGATGAAAATACAGGCTGAGGGAGCTGGGGTTGTTAAGCCTGGAGAAGAGGAGGCTCTGGGGAGACCCAATAGCAGCCTGCCAGTACCTGAAGGGGGCCTAAAAGGATAGAGATGGACTGTTTACAAGGCCTGGATTGATAGGACATGGGGCAATGGCTTCAAACTAGTGAAGAGCAGATTTAGATTGGATGTTAGGAGTAAGTTCTGCACCATGAGGGTGATGGAACACTGGAACAGGTTGCCCAGGGAGGTGGTTGAGGCCCTATCCCTGGAGATACTGAAGGTGGAGGCTGGACAGGGCTCTGGGCAACCTGATCTAGTTGAGGATGCCCCTGCTGACTGCAGAGGGGGTTGGACTGGATGACCTTCAGTGGTCCCTTCCCATACAGACCATTCTATGATTCTAGAAGAGCAAACTCCCTGCTCCTGCTGGCCACACTATTTCTGATGCAGGCCTTCTTGGCCACCTGGGCAGAACACAGGTGGCCTCATCAACCATCAGACAAGTCAGTTCTTTACACTGTTAAAATAGAAATTAACTTAATCCAGACATAGAATTAAAGAATTGTTAGGGTTGGAAGGCACCTCAAAGACCATCCAGTTCCACCCCCCCTGCCTTGGGCAGGGACACCTCACACTCCATCAGGTTGTTCAGAGCCACGTCCAGCCTGGCCTTAAAAAACTCCAAGGATGAGGCTTCTACCACCTCCCTGGGCAGCCTGTGCCAGTCTCTCATGTATCCTTAACTTTTCTAGCTACAGCTGCCTTCTGTTGGATTCCAACTTTTACTCTTCTAATTTCCTTCTGCAAGATAACTGTTTCTTTGGACACACAGAACCAGAGAATGCTAGGGATTGGAAGGGACCTGTGGAGAGCATCAAGTCCAGCCCCCCTTCTAAAGCAGGATCCCCTAGGGCAGGTCACACAAGAACTCATCCAGGTGGGTTTTGAAAGTCCCTAGAGAAGGTGACTCCACAACCTCTCTGGGCAGCCTGCTCCAGTCCTCCATCACCCTTGCAGCAAAGAAGTTTCTCCCCATGTTGAGGTGGACCTTCCTGTGTTCCAGCTGGTATCCATTGCCCCAAAGCCTATCCTGTTTGCAGGGCAAGCTGTGACAGGCAGGGTGGCTCACTGACCTGCATATACCACTATGCCTACAACAGCCTCTGTGTTCCTCACAGTGCATCCTCGGAGCAGTAAGTTCTCCTTGCTGAGGCCCACTCGGTCCTTGTTTGAATGCTCACTGGAAAACAAACAAGCAAACAAAGCACATGACTTCAGCTGTAGGACTCAAGTAATCACCAGGCAAGCTTTGCAAAACCAGAGTGGCTGGAGAGCAGCCAGGCAGAGAGGGACCTGGGGGGTACTGGTTGACAGTAAGCTGAACATGAGCCAGCAGTGTGCCCAGGTGGCCAAGAAGGCCAATGGCATCCTGGCCTGCATCAAGAATAGTGTGGCCAGCAGGACAAGGGAGGTTATTCTTCCCCTGTACTCAGCACTGGTTAGGCCACACCTTGAGTCCTGTGTCCAGTTCAGGGCTCCTCAGTTTAGGAAAGTTTGTGGAAGGTGTCCAGAGAAGGGCAACAAAGCTGGGGAGGGGTCTGGAGCACAGCCCTGTGAGGAGAGGCTGAGGGAGCTGGGGTTGCTTAGCCTGGAGGGGAAGAGGCTCAGGGGAGACCTTACTGCTGTCTACAACCACATTAAGGGAGGTTGTAGCCACTCTGATGAAATGGAGGGAGCCCTCTTTTCTTCAGGCTGGACAGCCCCAGCACCCTTAGCCTATCCTCAGTGCAGAGATGGATCATCTTTGTGGTCCTCCTCTGGGCTCACTCCACCTGCTCTGCATATTTACGACTTTAATAACAAACAAACAACTTTTAAATTGTTTTAATTTTTGAAAGCCACAATTTTCTGAGTTAAAAAAAGAAATCCACTTACTTCTAGGTCTGGTTAATCAACAGAACTTTGCATTTTGCCTAGCCTGTGGTGTATACAGGCCATAGCCCAGACCAAACACTGTAGACATCAAATGTTATTCAGAGTAGATTGGAAACAGCCTAAACTACAATGCTGAAAATATTGAATGGAAACTGAAAACCAAGAGTGGGCTTTCCCTGTTCACTACCTGCTGCTCAGAAAGCCCTTCAGGAGCTCCATCTGCTGGGCTGCACCCAGAAATGGGCTGGCTTCTTCACACACTGCCACTAGCTCTTCAAGCAAACATTGCAAGCTCTCTGAAGATCAGGTAGGGCACCAAAGCAAATGACAATAGTTTGAAGAGCCACCAAGCCTCCTGTGGCAGTTTCAGGCTGTGCCTAGGAAAAGTTTTCTACAGATTGAGTAGGAAAGTGGTAGAAGTAAATAAATTACCCTTGGATGCAAAAGGAAAATGATGATAAGGTCTAACTCATCCCATTGGTCTGAAACTGCCTGAAAGGAGGTTGTAAACAGGTGGGGGTTGGTCTTTTCTCCCAGGCACCCAGCACCAGAACAAGAGGACACAGTCTCAAGCTACACCAGGGGAAGTTTAGGCTGAAGGTGAGGAGAAAGTTCTTCCCAGAAAGAGTAATTTGCCATTGGAATGTGCTGCCCAGGGAGGTGGTGGAGTCACCATCACTGGAGGTGTTCAAAAAGGGATTGGATGTGGCACTTGGAGCCATGGTTTAGTTGTCAGGAGGTGTTAGGTATAATAGGCTGGACTTTATAATCTCTGAGGAGCCATGGTTTAGTTGTCATGAGGTGTTAGGCATTAGATAGAACAGAACAGAACAGAACAGAACAGAATAGAATAGAATAGAATAGAACCAGACCAGGTTGGAAGAGACCTTCAAGATCATCGTGTCCAACCTATCATCCAACACCACCAAATCAACTAAACCATGCTAGTTGGACTTGATGATCTCTGAGGTCCAACCCTGCTTGATTACAGAATCAAGCTTGCTTCTATGATTCAATGATTCATTTGCTTTCCACCTCACAGGCTCACAGGATATCAGGGGTTGGAAGGGACCCAAAGAGATCATCGAGTCCAACCCCCCTGCCAGAGCAGGACCACACAGCTCAGGTCACAGAGGAACACATCCGGAAGGGCCTGGTGGTTGTTGTTGTTGTAGTATAGGCATAACACTCAGCAGCCTGGAACTCCAAACTGAGAAATTACAGGCTGACAAAAAGCTGCACACAGCCTTCTGGGACAGCCCTACCTCCTCTCCCCTGACACACATTGATTAGTTAGGAGATGTGACAGGAGCTTGCTGTAGCTTGGAGGTCGCTGCACAGGGCAACCACCTCTGGGGGTATACTAGACAGAAAATTAAGGGCAACCTTATGGCCTCCAGGATAGCTTGTGTTTGTTAAGATAGAGATTCTGCATCCACCTGAGCTAGTCTGGCAATTTTCATTCTTGGGGGTGGGGGGAAGCAATTTCAAGGCACCACAGGTACTTACACGAAGCCTCGGAAGCGATTGAGGTCGTCGTTAGGACTTTCACATTCGATTCTACTGGAAAAGTTTTCTGGATCAATCTCAGAAGCCTAAAGCCACAGGGGGAAAAAAAAACACAAAGGGAAAAAAAAACCCCACCAAAATAAGAAATAAGTCCAGAGAACTCCCACAAAATATGATAAAAAAAATACACAATCCTAAATTCCTGTGTTAAAATGGAGTAATAACATCTGGAAAGCAAAGGTCTCCCCACAGTTTTGGGTTGTATCATGATAGGTCAAAAATAAAAGAGGCACCACCTCCTCTGCAAGCAGAGTCTCTTCCTGACAGCCATTGCCTACCATCCCCTGAGCAAGGTGCTGCCTGTGCTGACACAAAGCAAGCAGGCAGGACGTTCTCCATGATATTTGAGCCTCACCAGTGCTGAAGGAAGAGCTGTTATGAAAGATTTGTAGCCAGGTGGGGGTTGGTCTCTTCTCCCAGGCAACCAGCACCAGAACAAGAGGACACAGTCTCAAGCTGCACCAGGGGAGGTTTAGGCTGGAGGTGAGGAAGAAATTCTTCCCAGCAAGAGAGCTTGGCCATTGGAATGTGCTGCCCAGGGAGGTGGTGGAGTCACCATCCCTGGAGGTGTTTAAGAAGAGACTGGATGAGGCACTTGGTGCCATGGTTTAGTTGTTTAGCTGGGTGATACATAGGACTTGGTGATCTCAAAGGTGTTCTCCAACCTGTTCCAGGCTTCCTCATGGTGCAGAACTTGGTCCTAACATCTAATCTAAATCTGCTCTTCTCTAGTTTGAAGCCATTGCCCCTTGTCCTATCGCTGCAGGCCTTTGCAAACCATCTCCTTGAAGGACTATAATTGCAGCTAAAAATACATTTGCAACATGAAAACAACCAGTGCAAGAGGGAAGACGACATCTGCTCCTGCCTCCAGGTCTTCATTCAGGACAGACCTTCCCCCTAGAGAATTCCAAGTTCTCACCCACGACGTGACACACACCATAAATGACATTCACCTGAATAGTTACTCTGACTGGCTTGCAGTACTCAAAAATAGATCTCTTTCGTTCCCTCTGGGTTAAATGAAGACAGAATACAGAATTAACCAGGTTGGAGAACACTTTTGAGATCACTGAGTCCAACCTATCACCCAACACCATCTAATCAACTAAACCATGGCACCAAGTGCCTCATTCAGGCTCTTCTTAAACACCTCCAGCAATCGTGACTCCACCACCTCCCTGGGCAGCACATTCCAATGGCCAGTCTCTCCTTCTGGGAAGAACTTCTTCCTAACCTCCAGCCTAAACCTCCCCTGGCACAGCTTGAGACTGTGTCCTCTTGTTCTGGTGCTGGTTGCCTGGGAGAAGAGACCAACCCCCTCCTGTCTACAACCTCCGTTCAGGGAGTTGTAGAGAGCAAGAAGGTCTCCCCTGAGCCTCCTCTTCTCCAGGCTAAGCAACCCCAGCTCCCTCAGCCTCTCCTCACAGGGCTGTGCTCCAGACCCCTCCCCAGCTTTGTTGCCCTTCCCTGGACACCTTCCAGCATCTCAACATCTTTCCTAAACTGAGGGGCCCAGAACTGGACTTTCATCACTATGAGCACACAATTATCACCTGCTCTGAATATCCTCTCACCACCTGCCTCTGCTTCAGGTTGGTTTCCCCATCAAGGCCTGCAGTTTCAATGTAACAGATGCCATCCAGGTCAGTGGAGTACAAGAGCACCATGTCAGCAGGAATGATCTCGTTACGGGAGAGCCGGATGAAGTCTCCAACGCTGACGTTCTTCCAGCGTTTCTCTATGTATTGCTTCTCCTTCCTGGAAGAGAGAGTAAAAGCAGCCACTTCTTAAAACTGCATAAACTGAAAGCTCAGAGAAACACACTGTAACTAGAAAAATCATTCTAAATATTTAAGTTATTCTTCCAAGTCATTAAAATCAACCTCTGATGAGACAGCCTATTAGCTCAAGGTGAGTATAAATCATAGAATCATAGAATCATAGAATCATAGAATCATAGAATCAATAAGGCTGGAAAAGACCTCAGAGATCAAGTCCAACCTCTCACCCAGCACCATCTAATCAACTAAACCATGGCTTCAAGTGCCACATCCAATCCCTTTTTGAACACCTCCAGGGATGGTGACTCCACCACCTCCCTGGGCAGCACAGTCCAATGGCCAATCTCTCTTTCTGGGAAGAACTTTCTCCTCACCTCCAGCCTCAACCTCCCCTGGCACAGCTTGAGACTGTGTCCTCTTGTTCTGGTGCTGCTTGCCTGGGAGAAGAGACCAACCCCCACCTGGCTACAACCTCCCTTCAGGTAGTTGTAGAGAGCAGTAAGGTCTCAGAGTAAGGTCTCAAAGAATCATCCCTGGGGTCCAAGCCCTGGTTTTCTGGGAATTACATTCTAGACACTCTCCCAGAATAATTTTATATAAAACTCATTCCACTTGCTTTCACAGAATGGCTTAGGTTGGAAGAGACTTCAGAGATCATCTCATCCAACCTCCCCACCATGGGCCAGGATGCCTCTCTAAACCAGTCTCGGCTGCTCAAGGCTTCGTCCAACCAGACCTTCAATATCCCAAGGAAAGAGGCAGCCACAACCTCCCTGGGCAGCCTATTCCAGAGTCCCACCACCCTCATACTGAAAGACTTCTTCCTAAGATCCAGTCTAAATCTACTCTCCCTCAGCTTCAAACCACTGTTCCTTGCTCCTGTCTCTAGACACCCTGATGAAAAGTCCCTCTGCAGCCTTCCTGGAGGATCTCTTCAGGTACTGGAAGGCAGCTCTAAGGTCCCCACAAAGTATTCTCTTCTCCAGGCTGAACACCCCCAGCTCCCTCAGCCTGTCCTCATAGCAGAGGTGCTCCAGCCCTTGGATCATCTTTGTGGCCTCCTCTGGACTCCCTCCAACAGCTCTATGTCCTTCTTATGTTGGGGACACCAGAACCAAACACAGTGTTGGAGGTGGGGTCTCACCAGGGCAAAAAGGCAGAATCTCCTCTCTTGCCCTGCTGCCCACACTCCTCTTGCTGCAGCCCAGCACACAGTTTGCCTTCTGGGCTGCATGAGGGCACTGCTGGCTCCTGGTGAGCTTCTCATCAAACAACACCCCCAAGTCTCTTTCTTCAGAGCTACTCTCAACCCACTCTGCACCCAGCCTGGATTTATGCCTCCCAACCCTTCCAACATAAATAACTGTATAATTCCATGAGTACCCAGAAAGCAAACCAAAAGATTTATCAACAACTTTGCCACACAGAATCAAAACACAAACCAGAAAGGCTTCTGTCTCTCACCTGCTATAAACTTTGGTTACCAAGTTGTTTATCTGTTTGTCCATTTTGTACCTTGAGTAATCTTCCAGGCCATCTTTCACCGCAATGATGGTCAGAACTGCTACTAGAGGTAGCATTGTAATTTCTTTTTGGAAGGCTTCAACCAGAGGAACCCAATTCAGGACAACTAGAAATAGGAAGTACAAGTTGGCAACTCTGAAACAAAGAGGAAATGCAGGAGTTAGCTGTGCTAGCAGTCATCTTTATCCCTCCACTTCATGCTGCATAAACCCTTCAGTTAGCAGTCATTCATCTTTTCTTCACCCCAGCTGCAACTATGGAAATCCTGCTGGAGGATGCTGTGTGGCAGTGTTGCAAAGAGTAAGGGAGCTTTCAGTAACCCCTTGTATTATCTAAAGTATATTTTGTAATGTATAAATTGCATGTAAATGTATGTAACTATTGTGTAGCTTTTATACACATTCATTATATTAATTACATTTTATAACTTGTAACTTTCATATCATGGAAGCATAGAATTGTCAGGGTTGGAAGGGACCTCAAGGATCAGCCAGCTCCAACCCCCCTGCCGTGGGCAGGGACACCTCACACTACAGCAGGTTGCTCACAGCCACATCCAGCCTAGCTGCAAAAACCTCCAGGGATGAGGCTTCCACCACCTCCCTGGGCAACCTGTGCCAGGCTCTCACCACCCTTATGGGGAACAACTTCTTCCTAACATCCAATCTCAATCTACCCATTTCTAGTTTTGTTCCATTCCCCCCACTCCTATCACTCCCTGACACCCTCAAAAGTCCCTCCCCAGCTTTCTTGGAGCCCCCTTCAGATACTGGAAGGCCACAATTAGGTCTCCTGGGAGCCTTCTCTTCTCCAGACTGAACAGTCCCCAACTCCCTCAGTCTGTCCTCATAGAAGAGCAGCTCCAGCCCTCTGCTCATCCTTGTGACCCTTCTCTGGATACCTTCAAGCACCTCCAGATCCTTCCTGTAATAGAGGCTCCAGAACTTGACACAGTACCCCAGGTGGGGTCTCACCAGAGCAGAGCAGAAGGGGAGAATCACCTCCCTTGACCTGATGGCTATGCTTCTCTTGATGGAGCCCAGGCTCTGGTTGGCTTTCTGGGCTGCAAGTGCTCACTGCTGCCTCATGTTGAATTTCTCATCCACCAGCACCCCCAAGTCCTTTTCTTCAGGGCTGCTCTCCAGCCAGTCCCTGCCCAGCCTATATCAGTGTCTGAGATTGCCCCGACCCAGCTGCAGGACCTTGCACTTGGTCTTGTTGAACCTCATGAGGCTGACATGAGCTCACCTCCCCAGCCTGTCCAGGTCCCTCTGGATGGATCCCTTCCCTTCAGCCTGTCTGCTGCACCACACAGCTTGGTGTCATCAGCAAACCTGCTGAGAGTGCACTCAGTGCCACTGTCCATGGTACCGACAAAGACATTAAACATGACTGGTCCCAGTACTGATCCCTGAGGGACTCCACTTGTCACTGGCCTCCACTGGGACAGGGACCCATTGACAGCCACCCTTTGGGTGCAGCCATCAAGCCAGTTCTGTATCCACTGAGTGGTCCATCCATGGAACCCATCCTGCACCACATGATCAGCTCAGCACTCAAGAGCCAACACTGAGTGGCGCTGAAGGGACTCTGGCCAAACAACACAGACCTTTTCAGCAGGGACAGGCAAGTGGGGAGGAAGAATACTTTTCTATCAGCTGTCCATACAGCAGCACACCTTGAAATGAAAGGGTCCCACTTGAGAAGCATTACCCCCATGAAAAAAGCAGACGGTTGAGTCAGTCATCAGCAAGTTTGCAGATGACACCAAGTTAGGAGCAGATGTTAGTCAGTTAGAGGGTAGAAAGGCTCTGCAGAGGGACCTCGACCGACTGGACAGATGGGCAGAGTCCAATGGGATGGCTTTCAACAAGTCCAAGTGCCGAGTGCTGCACTTTGGCTACGGCAATCCCATGCAGAGCTACAGGCTGGGGTCGGAGTGGCTGAGAGCTCCCAAACAGAGAGGGACCTGGGGGTGCTGATCGACAGGTGCCTGAATATGAGCCAGCAGTGTGCCCAGGTGGCCAAGAGGGCCAATGGCATCCTGGCCTGCATTAGGAATAGCGTGGCCAGCAGGAGCAAGGAAGTCATTGTGCCCTGTACTCTGCTTTGGTTAGGCCACACCTTGAGTCCTGTGTCCAGTTCTGGGTCCCTCAGTTTAAGAAGGACATCGAAACACTTGAGCGTGTCCAGAGAAGGGCAACAAGGCTGGGGAGAGGCCTTGAGCACAGCCCTGTGAGGAGAGGCTGAGGGAGCTGGGATTGTTTAGCCTGGAGAAGAGGAGGCTCAGGGGTGACCTCATTGCCCTCTACAACTCCCTGAAAGGTGGTTGTAGCCAGGAAGGGCTTGGTCTCTTCTCCCAGGCGAGCAGCACCAGAACAAGAGGACACAGTCTCAAGCTGTGCCAGGGGAAGTTTTGGCTCAAGGTGAAGAGAAAGTTCTTCACTGAGAGAGTTGTTAGCCATTGGAATGTGCTGCCCAGGGAGGTGGTGGAGTCACTGTGCCTGGAGGTGCTCAAGAGGGGATTGGACGTGGCACTTGGTTCCATGGTCTAGTCATGGGTCTGTGTTGATAGGTTGGACTCGATGATCCTCGAGGTCTCTTCCAACCTTAGTGATACTGTGAGACTGTGATTCTGGATTACCTGTGGAACTGTTCAAACAAATTCCGGGGTAAAAAATTCAGCAGCGTGTACTTCGTGGTCCGGATCTTGTTGCTCATGTACAATTTGGATACCTTTTCATACTCTTCCTTAAAATGCCCCAAGCAGGGTATCACTATCCTGTGCTTGCCAGGAGGTTTTGATGATTGATAGCACTTGTCATTTGAATTGCTGCTGCTGCTGCCTTCTCCACCCTCTGCGGATATCAGTCGCTGCCAGCGGTACCGCGCCCAGCAGATGGGATCTGCCATGGTGCCTGATGTCCTCTAGGCCAAGGAGGGTCCTCTACCTAGAAACAAGTTAAAAGACATGTTGAGATAAGCATTAATTCTTCAAATGAATTAATTAATTCATTTGCAAGCAATTGATTCTTCAAATGAAAGGTCAAGTGCCAGGTGCCACACATTGGCCCCAGCAATCCCATGCAGAGCTACAGGCTGGGGACAGCATGGCTGGAGAGCAGCCAGGCAGAGAGGGACCTGGGGGGTACTGGTTGACAGCAGCTGAACATGAGCCAGCAGTGTGCCCAGGTGGCCAAGAAGGCCAATGGCATCCTGGCCTGCATCAGGAATAGTGTGGCCAGCAGGAGCAGGGAAGTCCTTCTGCCCTGTACTCAGCACTGGCTAGGCCACACCTTCAGTCCTGTGTCCAGTTCTGGGCCCCTCAATTCAAGAAAGATGTTGAGATACCTGAATGTGTCCAGAGAAGGGCAATGAGGCTGGGGAGAGGTCCTCCTCTGGACCTGCTCCCGCAGGTCTATGTCCCTCTTGTGTTTTAGGTCCCATAACTGGACACTGCACTCCAGGTGAGGCCTCAATAGAGCAGAGCACAGTGGCAGAATCTCCTCTCTGGATCTGCTGGCCACACTTCTTTTCATGCAGCCCAGGCTGTGATTTGCCCAAGTGCACACTGTTGGCTCATGCCCAGCTTCTCATCCACCAGTACCCCCAAGCCCTTTTCTGCAGGGCTGCTCTCACTTTCAGCATCCCCCAGCCTATACTCATATGGAGCCCCAGCCTATGTGCAGGACCTCATCTGAACTTCCTTCACTCTTCCAGGATCTTAGCTTTTGATTACTCTGTTCAAAATGCAGAGCATTTTTGTAACAGCACCTTGTGGAAGCAGCCCAAGCACCAGCTTCCTGGGCTGCAGACACACTGCCAGTTCTGCAGAGAATAGCATTTTGAAAGGAGTCCTTATCTCAGACTCTGCAGACCTTGCTGATGTTTAACAACCTTTATTAAACTGAGGAGCCAACAACACAGCAATAGGCAGCCTGAGACTCAAAGTGAGGAATCCCCAGCAAAAGGCACTGAGTAGCTCTCATGAACAAAAGCTCTCTTCCTATTCAACTAGAAACAGCCCTGAGAATTTTTACCAGCTGAGAGGATGGATGAAAAAACTTCTTGCCAATGTTTCTCCTCTGTTCACCTTAGCTCAACTCCCAGCAACCTACACAGTCTCAAGCTGTGCCAGGGGAGCTTTAGGCTGGATGTTAGGAAGAAGTTCTTCCCAGAGAGACTGGCCATTGGAATGTGCTGCCCAGGGAGGTGGTGGAGTCACCATCACTGGAGGTGTTTAAGAAGAGACTGCACGGGGTGCTTGGTGCCATGGTTTAGTTGCTTAGACGGTGTTGGGTGATGGGCTGGACTTGATGATCTTTAAGGTCTTTTCCAACCTGGTTAATTCTATTCTATTCTATTCTATTCTATTCTATTCTATTCTATTCTATTCTATTCTATTCTATTCTATTCTATTCTATTCTATTCTATTCTATTCTATTCTATTCTATTCTATTCTATTCTATTCTATTCTATTCTATTCTACCCTACCCTATTCCATTCCATTCCACAAAGCTTTCCCCTAATATCCAACCGGAGTCTTCCCCTCATCAAATTAGGGGGGTGCATTGCCGTCCTGTCATCAGTAGATGTGGATAGCACTTGACTGCTACAATCTTAATGTCTTGGTAGACTGCTACCACACACATGAAACTCGGGTTCCTCTTTGGAAACCATGTGAAGGGAGAACAGGAACAGAAAGAAACCAAACCTCTACATCGCATGTCCTCTCAGCAGCCCCCAGCAGTTCCCCCACGAATTACTGCTCTCCCAAGGCCCTTCTACAGTGCCTTCCCCAAGCCATGCAGGCAACCACTCTGATGAGAAAAGAAAAAAAAGATAATTTTTTTCTCAGTGCTAAGCCTTCTGGTCTCAAAACCCATCACAAAAATCACAGAATGTTAGGGGTTGGAAACAATCTCCAGAGACTGAGTCCAACCCCCCGCCAAAGAAGGATCACCTCGGGCAGGCTGCTCGGGAAAACATCCAGGCAGGTTTTGAAAGCCTCTAGAGACCTCACAACCTCTCTGGGCAGCCTGTTCCAAGGCTCTGCCACCCTCACCATACAGAAGTGTCTCCTCATGCTGAGGTGGAACCTCCTGTGTTCCAGCTTGTACCTGTTGTTCCTTGTGCTATCACTGAGCACCACCGAAAAGCGCCTGGCACCTTCAGGCTACAACCAATGCCAAGCAATTGCTGCCCAGGAAGGCAACTATGTCTGGGACTTCTCAAAGAAACAAGAAGGAAGTTGTGAAGATTTTCCACAATACATGGTGTCTTCTTATTTCCACAGCATGTGACATCTTGGTCCTGTGCCACCTATGCTAGATTCTATGGTCCTGCTTTGGCAGGGGGGTTGGACTCAAAGATCTCCAGAGTTGCCTTCCATCACCTAACATCCTGTGAGCCTGTGATCTTCATATCCTTGCTCCATCAAATCTTACTGCATGGGGGACAGTCTCCAGAGGGGATGTTCTCTGCATAAAGGCTACTACCTCATTTTAGTCAGGGTTGGTCTGTCTCCCAGAGATGGAACCTCTGACATCTAGAAGCTGCTACTTCACAACAATGAACTACTTCTATGGCTGCCACCTAGTCAGATACAAATATCCATCTGTAGACATGTGAAAAAAAGCTGCCTTGATGAAGAAGCTCTTCCCCATGAGGGTGGTGAGACACTGGCACAGGTTGCCCAGGGAGGTGGAAGCCTCATCCCTGTAATTTTTTAAGGCCAGGCTCGATGTGGCTCTGAGCAACCTGACCTAGCACGATGTGTCCCTACCCATGGCAGGAGCTAGATGATCCTTGAGGTCCCTTCCAACCCTAACAATTCTATGATTCTATGATTTGCAAAGAGTCTGAGAACAAGTGTAAAGCTTGGAAGGTAGCTGGACCCTCAGAAATGCTTAGGGACTGCAGAGTATGTTGCCAGTGGAGCCCATCCTTGGCTATTCAGACCCCTTCGATCCACCTACAGCTCCTAAAGGCCAAATGAACCCTGACCCACCTACAGGGGTCAGGACTGGCAAAGAACATACTGAAAATTAAAGGACTTTAAAGGGTGACTGACTGCAATGAGGTACTCTCTCTGTTTGCAATCACCAATTTTGGCAGTTCAACTCTTAAACCCCCTCAGACTTCTAGCTTGTGGATGGCATCCTTAAGGCTTGGCTCTTCTGAGGAAAAATCCACTCCTGCTGTGACAAATCAGCAACTTCACCAGCAGATTCCCTGCAGTGAGAGGCCTTTTAAGAGAAATGATTGCTTTAATTAACAGTATGCTGGATTATCAAAGGGAGTTTTCCTTTTCTTCTTTGTCCTCTTAAATTTATCAGTCTCTTTCAAGCTTCACTCTTCAGCATGAGTCACACAAGGCGGCTCGGTGCGATACTTCTTTGTTTGCAATGATAATTCTTTGCCCAAGGGCAGTAACCAGGCTCATTTCTATACACTGTCAAAATGTGCAACATCCTGGTGGAAAACTTCACTCAGTGAGCACACCACAATTTCTCAAGATGCCATATGAGCCAGTTACTTGAGAGCAGGGTGGATCTCTGAGGAAATCTTGCTGGCTTTCCTAAGATCAAACAAAGAAGCATCTGATACCAGTGACTTCTGTGACCACAAGCAGCAGTAAAGGAATCACAGAATCATGGAAAAGACCTTTAAGATCATCATGTCCAACCATGGACCCAACACCATGCCCTCTAAAACCATGTCCCAAAGTGCCATCCCCACATGCTTCTTGAACATCTCCAGGGATGGTGACTCCACCACCTCCCTGGGCAGCCTGTTCCAATGCCTGACCACTCTTGCAGGAAAGAAGTTTTTCCTAATATCCAACCTAAACCTCCCCTGGCATGATTTCAGGACATTTCCTCTTGTTCTGTCACCTGCACTCCAGAAAACAAGCTCTCAGGGCTAATGGGAACAAAAAGGCTTTAAATGGCTGATCCTGCTCACATAGCAGACAAAATAACCTCTACAGCTAAGTCAACTTGAAAAGCTCAAGAATTACATCAGCAACATGCAAATAAAGATAGGAAGAGAGAGAGAGAGTTAAGACTCAAGCAAAACAGAGAGAGGAAACATGACAAAATTTCAAAACCTCCTAAATTCTAACTTTTTGGCTTTTATAGCTTATTGCTATTTGTAGCATTTGCTAGCTAGTGACCACTGTTTAAAAACAAAAAGAGAGGGTAAGAGGGCAAGAGGTGGAGGAAAGAGCTGGGGGAGGAAAAAGAGCTGGGGGAGGAAAAAGAGCTGGGGGGAGGAAAAAGAGCTGGGGGGAGGAAAAAGAGCTGGGGGGAGGAAAAAGAGCTGGGGGGAGGAAAAAGAGCTGGGGGGAGGAAAAAGAGCTGGGGGGAGGAAAAAGAGCTGGGGGGAGGAAAAAGAGCTGGGGGGAGGAAAAAGAGCTGGGGGAGGAAAAAGAGCTGGGGGAGGAAAAAGAGCTGGGGGAGGAAAAAACAGTAGAGGGAGACAAAAGGAGTAGAGGGAGACAAAAAGAGTAGGGGGAGATAATAAGAGTAGGGGGAGACAAAAAGAGTAGGGGGAGACAAAAAGAGTAGGGGGAGATAAAAAGAGTGGAGGGAGAAAAAAGAGTAGGGGGAGATAAAAAGAGTGGAGGGAGAAAAAAAGAGTGGAGGGAGAAAAAAAGAGTGGAGGGAGAAAAAAAGAGTGGAGGGAGAAAAAAAGAGTGGAGGGAGGAAAAATGTTGAGGGAAGTCAGAATTCTCAGCACTGGATTGAAGCCAAAGGTTTACACTGCAATATGCAAGTGCTGCTGAAGAGCAGTCACCCCCCACTGCATGCACATCCTGACACAGTTCCAAAACCTCTGCCCCACCCTTCCTCACCCTCCTTCAGAGAAGCTAAGTTCAAAAGTGAACAGGAAATATCAGATTAGTTGTGGGCACTGCACTTTTCTGCCAGGATCCTCAGTGTATTATTGGACCAACTCTTTAACTCTGCAGAGGGTTGTATAGGCAAAAATAACCAGCACAGAAGCACCACAACAGCACCACAGTGCAAACACTGGATAAGAAGCAGCAAGTAATCTCTTACGGGGGCAATGCCAAGCACAAAAATGGGCTGTGCAAGGAGTGGCTTGAGAGCAGTCTCAAGGACTTGGGGGTGCCAGTTAAGGAAAAGCTCAACATGAGCTAGCAAGGCTCACTGGCAACCCAGAAGGCAACCATGTCCTGGGCTGTATCAAAAGAAGTGTGACCAGAAGGACAAGAGAGGTGATTCTGTCCCTCTGGTCTGCTCTTCTGAGACTCCACCTGGAGCACTGTGTCCAGTTCTGGTGCTTCCAGCAACAGAGGGACATGGAACTGCTGAAGCAGGTCCAGAAGAGGGCTACAAAGATCATAGATAGTATCAGTCAGGGTTGGAATGGACCACAAGGATCATCTAGTTCCAGCCCCACTGCCATGAGCAGGGACACCCCACACTAGATCAGGCTGGACAGAGCCTTGTCCAGCCTGGGCTTAAACACCTCCAGGGATGGGGCCTCAACCACCTCCCTGGACAACCCATTCCAGGGCTTCACCACTCTCATGGGGAAGAACTTCCTCCTCACATCCAGCCTGGATCTCCCCACCTCCAGCTTCATTCCATTCCCCTTAGTCCTATCACTACCTGAGATCCTGAGAAGTCCCTCCCCAGCCTTCTTGTAGCCCCCTTCAGAGGGGCCTGATGATCAGAGGGTTGAAGCCCCTCCCCTATGGGGACAGGCTGAGAGAGTTTGGGCTGTTATCTGGAGAAGAGAAGGCTCTGGGGACACCATACAGCAGCCTTCCAGTACCTACAGGGGCCCTACAAGAAAGCCTGAAAGTGATTTGTTACAAGGGCTTGTAGTGATGGAAGGAGAGAGAATGGATTGAAGCTTGAGGAGGGCAGATTTAGACTGGAGATTAGGAAGAAATTCTTCACAGTGAGGGTGGTGAGACACTGAAACAGGTTGCCCAGGGAGGTCATGAATGCCCCCTTTCCCTGGAGGTATTCAAGGTCAGGCTGGACGAGGCCTTGAGCAACCTGGGCTAGTGGAAGGTGTCCCTGCCCATGGCAGGGGGGTTGGAAGTGGATGATCTTTAAGGTCCCTTCCAATGCAAACCATTCTATGAATCTATGAAAAAAGTGAATCAGGCAACTAACCAGCACCTTGGAGGAAAAAAAAGTATCAGGATTTCATACTCTGCCACAACAGCCCCTGAGTCATCTGTGACACTTGATGAAGTCACTCTTTGCAAATGACTTTTTAAAACTCATTTGCATTTCCCTTTTCAAGTAAGGATTTATGAGGCTTTGAAGTTGAGAAATCTCTTCTGCATTTTGACTCCTCTTCTAAGTATTTTTCTTCTTATTCCTCATTGCATTTGGATCAGAATGAGGCTCAGGGGAGACCTTATTGCTCTCTACAACTACCTGAAGGGAGGTTGCAGCCTGGTGGGGGTTGGTCTCTTCTCCCAGGTGAGCAGCACCAGAACAAGAGGACACAGTCTCAAGGTGTGTCAGGGGAGGTTTAGGCTGGAGGTGAGGAGAAAGTTCTTCAGAGACTTCTTAGCCATTGGAATGTGCTGCCCAGGGAGGTGGTGGAGTCATCATCCCTGGAAGTGTTTAAAAAGAGACTAGATGAGGTGCTTGGTGCCATGGTTTAGCTGATTAGATGGTGTTGGGTGATAGGTTGGACTTGATGATCTCAAAGGTCTTTTCCCACCTGGCTAATTCTGTATTCTGTCATTTTTACCACAGGACAGATCACCACTACACACTACCCATGTCTCACCATCCCATATCACAACAAAGAAGCCTTTAATAACTCTCTGCTAGTGGTGATGCTGAGAAAAGCCCTGTTTTAAATGGTCTGTACCCTAAAAGAAGGACCTCATCATAAAGTGCAGTATGAACATTCTCCTGTATGGATATTCCATGTCCAAAAGTTGTTTTCTTTTCCCATCACTTGTCTTGCCTTACAAATTTTGTCAGCTTCCAGCTCTGTGACCTGTCACTTTCCTATCTGCTTGCAAGCCCTCACTCCTGCTTTCCAGCAGGGAGATGGAAAAGGAATTTTCAGTCTTGGCTCCAGCATTATCATTTAGTAGCCTTTGGCAGATCACTTTAGCAGTCTCTGACCTCTCCCATACCTGACTGTGTCTCAAGACTGTCTGCAAAACAGATGTGTAGATAATTTAGCCATTGTTTGTACTGCTCTGGGACTGTACCTTACTATTATGTTGTGGTTATTTGCTCTCATGCCCTGCCATTTACCCCAGCTTCTCTTGACCACTTCCTCCCTCCTGACAACAACCTTCTCTTTTGCTGTCATCTTCTAATAGTTAGTCCTCCTTCTTCTTTTAGCAAATGCCTTTGGTAATCAACATCTTTCACAGGAATCATGGTCAGAGGGCTGAACCACCTTCCCTATGGGGAGATGCTGAAAGAGTTGGGGCTGTTCAGCCTGGAGAAGAGAAGGCTCCAAGGAGACCTTGGAGCAGCCTTCCAGAGCCTAAAGCAGGCCCACAAGAAAGCCAAGAAGGAGCTTGATACAAGGGCTTGTAGTGACAGGACAAGAGGGAATGGACTGAGGCTTGAGGAGGGCAGATTTAGACTGGATACTAGAAAGAAGTTCTTTACGGTGAGGGTGGTGAGACACTGGAACAGTTTGCTCAGGGAGGTTGTGGATGCTCCCTCCCTGGAGGTGTTCAAGGCCAGGCTGGATGAGGCCTTGAGCAGGCTGGGCTGGTGGAAGGTGTCCCTGCGGGGGTGTTGGAATTGGATGATCTTCAAGGTCCCTTCCAAGCCAAATGGTTCTATGAATGTTCCTCAGCTCTTTGGCACCAGCATGCATACAGTGTGTGTTTCTATCCTGTTCCTGCTCAGGCAGTCTTTGGACAAAATGTGCAGCAGGTTTCTGTCTCATCTGGGCCTGCTTCCAGTAGGAAGCAATAAACTGATTCTTGGCAAACTGAAATGCAATCAATAAGATTGCATTACCTTACCTGAATAATGTCTACAGCACTTAAAAGGGAAGCAACTCAGACAACATCTCCCCTGCAACATTCCTTTTCTTAGCTCCTTACCCAAATATTTCAGGATGCTCTTCAGGTCTAAGGTTCTGGGGTGTTCATTATACTCAGGTCTAAAATTAGGATTGGATCTTGCAGGCTTCACTTACTATTTCATGACACTGAATTCCAGCTATTGGCTGTCCAGCACAGGAATTGTGCATCATCCCCTTCATGTATTTACAAACAAGAATGAGGTCACCCCTCAGCCTCCTCCAAGCTTCACCCAGCTACCTCAGCCTTTCCTCAGAAGGGAGATGCTCCACTCCCTTAATCATCTTTGTGGCTCTATCACAGAATCATAGAATCAATAAGGTTGGAAAAGACCTCAGAGATCATCAAGTCCAACCTGTCACCCAACACCTCATGTCTACTAAATGTTGGACTCTTTGAAGCAGTTCCCTGTCCTTCTCGAACCGAAGTGCCCACACTGGACACAATAATCCACTGATGACTTCTGGCTTTATATGGGCAAGACAGGGCTTTAAAAAGTCATTAGAGAACCACAGTTAGGTGTGACACAGGTGGTCACCAGCCACAAGAGTTCAACAGAATTCAAGACAGCACTAAAGGTAAGTGAATATTTGACAAAAGTCCTCTATAACCTCAGGAATACAACCAGGTACTTGCCATGGAGCAATAAAACCTGTCTGCTGCTAGGGGATATTTTGACAGGAATAACCTGTGAATCCACTTTAACCACCAGAGAGTTTCTGCAACACTACAAAACATGCCTCTTGAGAGGAGATTTCAGGCCTGAAAGAGAGAAGTGTCCTACAGCCATTCAGGGCTCAACTACAAATGTCTATCTTCTAAGCCTTATTATGAAAAATTAAGCCAAAATATATAGGAGCCTAAAAAAAAAGTACTGCAGGGGATACAGAATGCTCACATTCTGGGTTGGACTTGATGATCTGGAAGGTCTTTTCCAACCTGGTTAATTCTATTCTATTCTATTCTATTCTATTCTATTCTATTCTATTCTATTCTATTCTATTCTATTCTATTCTATTCACCTCAAACCTATTTGAGACACTGAAGAAGCAATGCCAAATGGATTTAACACTGAAAGGAGTTGCTCCTGCTTCTTTTAGCTCCTGGCTTGCTTTCTCCCTCCCTCCCTTCCTCCCTCCCTTCCTTCCTTATCTGAACTTCACAAACTAAGTTCAACTCGCTGATCTGGAGGACCTCTTTACCAACTCAAAAGACAATAACATCATTGATTTCCCAGTCCCACTGGCAGCTGTGATAGTACTCACACTGGCACAGGGAAGTGGCACAGGAATGTCAGATTAGAGTGTCTGAGTACTTCTGTAGGGCACTCAGTCCTGATTTTGGTCTAGAACTCATTAGGTTCACGTGGCTTTTGCCTTTGAAATCCAGATTCTCCAGCAGTGGCATGTAACAAAGTGATCCTTGTCTGTCAGTCTTAGCTTCTGCTCCTGTAAAATGTAACTGTCCACAGACTATCAAGATTCAACTTAAAATGATGGCATCAGATCAGCTTTTTGGGCCACTCAAGAACAGTTCAGGGAATTAAATCCTACTCTGCTCCTGGGGAAACCCTTTAGTGCCTTCTCTGCTACAATCCATCACTTATGAAAATAGGGATAATGACAGTTCTGTTATCTCTTGGTGATGATATAAAGACAAAAATGTTTTTAAATAAGAGGTTTCCCAATACTGTGATCATTGGTGAGAGATGGATCCCCTTTAACTATTATTTTAGTGTGAAAATAATGGTAACTTTGATAGTGGAAGCACATTTTGCTTCAGTAGCTGTATTTCTGACACAACAATCATTACCTTTCAGGAACTCTGTGATTTTAATTTCCTATCGTTGTGAACATTCTTTTTTCCTTAACTAAACCCTTCCCCACGATCACTGTCATGAACTATTAAAACAAAGGCTTTTGTTTCAGAGTCAAGGTTCTAATTACCTATTCCCCCCCCCCCCCCCTTTCTTTTTCTGATCTGCTTCCAGAACAGCTCAGTCGATGAGATTAACACAGGCTGAGGTGGTTCTGTGGCCCAGGGGACATTTATAAACCTAAGAGCAGAAAACACCCTTTCCCACGGCCCGCGACGGCCACGCTGCCACCCCGCTTCAGGCGCCAGGTTTTGCAGGGGGAGCTTTTCAGCGTCCGCACCACTTGCCCGGACCTGACCCTTGATGCCTTTAACGTGTTAGGAAGAGGGAGACCTCCCTTTACACCCGAGTCCCACCTGTGAGATGAAAACGGGACAGGTGGTTTGTGATCATAGAATCATAGAATCAATAAGGTTGGAAAAGACCTCAGAGATCATCAAGTCCAAGCTATCACCTGTGATGACCTTGGCTTTTCCACGCTCCACGCTTCCCTCGGGCGGAAGGCTGGCACCTACCGGGCAACGCTTCCCCGGCCGCCGGCAGGACCGGGGCAGCTCACGCAGGGCCGGAAAGGCGGCGCTGGGACCCCCCCCGAGCCGCCTCGCCCTCTCCTTCTTCCCAGGTGGCGGGGGGCACCTCGCTGCTGGCGGCCTCCTGCCGAGCCGAAGCCAAGCCGGCTGCGAGGCTCGAAAGCCGGCGGCTGCGAACTTGCACAGATTCGTTCGTCCCCAGAGCCGTACGGGGCCGCAGAGGGCTCCGCTACGGTCTCCTTCCCAATCAGTGCCAGTTCCTCCAAGACCGCTGCTTCCACGTTTCCCTCCTGTCATGTGTCGGCCAGGAAGCCAGCACCGGTGTCCTCCCACCCCGCCAGCCGCGCACCTGGCCCCCCGCGAGCAGGCGCCCCGCCAGTGCTCCCTTGCCCGCTCCCTTGCCCGATCCCCTGCCCGATCCCCTGCCCGATCCCCTGCCCGATCCCCTGCCCGATCCCCTGCCCGACCCAGCTGGTTTACCGGCAGCAGCACGCACATCCCAGCGTCATGGCCGCGACCCCCTCGCTGCGCTGCGCTCCGCCCCGCCCGCAGCTCACCGTCCCAGCGCCTGCCCCGCCCCGCCAGTGCTGCCCGGCCCTCTGCCGCCCCGGCCCGCCTCCGCATCCTTCCCCGGGCTCCTCGTTGTTGCTCGACTCTTTCGGCGCTTCAGCCTTCTGTTAGAGGCTTGTTTTTTTGCTGCGCTTTCCCCCGCGGAAGAGTGATCGGGGCGGGGTCCGCCGGCCTGAGCTGCGGTGAGAGCCCCTTCCAAAGCGGCTCCGCCGGACACCTCGCGGCCCCGGGTGATGCTTTTGTTCGCTGTTGCAGGGGCCAAGCGTCGGGAGGCAGGTTAGGTACTGGCCAGGCAAGCCCTTTTGCCGAGCCGGGGACAAGCCTGGCCCCAAGCCAGCCACGACGGGCTGCGTGCAGGCAAAAGAGGCTTCGCGCCCGGGTGTCCGCAGCTGCTGCTGCTGCTGAGTTTTCAACGCAAAAAAAAATTACAATAAAATACTAAAAATTAAAATAAAAATAATTAAAAAAAGGCAAACCAGTTTCTTCTGCCGTGCTCAGGAGGTAAGTTTTCAACGCAAAATAAAATAAATAAAATAATAAATGAGCAGAGCAATTTCTTCTTCTGTGCTCAAGAGCTGAGTTTTAAATGCAAAAATTATTAAGATAGATAAATAAAAAGAGCAGAGCAGTTTCTTCTGCCGTGCCCAGGAGCTGAGTTTTCAAAGCAAAAAAAAAAAAATAATGAAAAGAAAAAAGAGCAGAGCTGGTTTTACAACCTCTGTGGAGTGCAATGCTTTGTCCATCCAAAGGTTAGTTATTTCTCAAAAGTTTTTGTTTTGTTTTGCTTTGCTTTGTCCCCTCTTGAGGCCTCAGCAGATGGAGGCTACGGCAGGAATGCCTCTGTGACAGAACCTGACGCCCTTGACAGCTCGTCAGGGAAATTGATGTTCTTGATCTTTTGCCAGGGCAGTCTGGCACTGAAGGCAGCTCGGCCTGTCTAAACATCAGGATTTCAGCCACTGGGCTGATCAAGGTTAGCAAACACTCTCTCTTGATTTCTAGGAAGCAAGCCTCTGGCTATTGACAAACTGCCCAAGTGATCTTAAACAAATGACTGCCATCAGGAACCTCAGCGAGTGGTTTCATCAAAAAGGCCACTGTCCTTTTTGCTCTTCCAAGCACTCTGGAAGGCTCCTGCTTGCAATGAAATCACATGGCCTTTTACACAAAAGCAAGACGATTCATACTCCAAGAGGATTTCCCTCTGAAAAATGCAGAAAAAAATATCCTCCCCCTCGCCCCAAAGTTATTTGCAGACACCGTGGCCCCCAGTGGGATGGGTTGCTGTTAACAGTACAGGTCCAGTATCAGCGATTAATTCCTAACAAACAGCTGGGAAGCCTGTGCTGAGCAATGGTAGAGCAGAGGTTGTGATCTCTTTCCCATGTGCATGGTCTCATTTTCCTCTGTTGTAGAATAGAATAGAACTAGCCAGGTTGGAAAAGACCTTCCAGATCATCAAGTCCAACCTATCACCCAGCACTATCTAATCAACTCAACCATGGCACCAAGTGCCTCAGCCAGGCTCTTTTTAAACACTTCCAGTGGTAGTGACTCCACCACCTCCCTGGGCAGCACATTCCAGTGGCCAATCTCTCCTTCTGGGAAGAATTTCTTCCTAACATCCAGCCTAAACCTCCCCTGGCACAGCTTGAGACTGTGTCCTCTTGTTCTGGTGCTTGTTGCCTGGGAGAAGAGACCAACCCCCACCTGGCTACAGCCTCCCTTCAGGGAGTTGTAGACAGCAAGAAGGTCTCCTCTGAGCCTTCTCTTCTCCAGGCTAAGCAACCCCAGCTCCCTCAGCCTCTCCTCCCAGGGCTGTGCTCCAGACCCCTCCCCAGTTTTGTTGCCCTTCTCTGGACACCTTCCAGCATCTCAACATCTTTCCTAAACTGAGGGGCCCAGAACTGGACACAGTCCTCAAGATGTGACCTAACCAGTGCTGAGTACAGCGCAGAATGACCTCCCTGCTCCTGCTGGCCACCCTAAAAAACATGGCCAGGGGCACACACAGATTCACAGCTGTGTCACAAAGTTGATTACATGTGGTACATGTTTATCTGGTCCCCAGGAACTACCCAGGTTTGTCCTGTATTTTAATATGCACTGTGCCCCTGACAACACACTGAAAACTCTTTGGCTATGTTTCATAGAAACAGAGAATCAATAGGGTTGGAAAAGACCTCAAAGACCATTAAGTCCGACCTGTCACCCAAGACCTAAACCATGGCTTCAAGTGCCACGTCCAATCCCTATTTGAACACCTAAACCATTCAGCTGATGCTTTGCTCTTTGAAATGCCCATGTGGCTAGCAGGAGTTTCCAAACATATTGGCATGTTAGATGGAATAAAAATACATCTATGTGAAGAAAGTCTATAATGGCCAGGTTTAGTCTTCTGGGCGGGAAAAGATACAAAGTTCTTCTGTTTCTTTGGAAGGATCCATCACTTTTGGCAGCTCAGGTGCTCTAGGAAGGAAGGTACACCTCTAAGGAGGGCAGAGCAAGCTGCTGCAAGACACAAGGTGGTAGTAGGCCTGCCAGAAAGCAGGTACTTTAATGCTGTTTAGTTGGTTAACATATTAATATATTGCTTAGCATGGATGTTTGAGGAGAATCATAGAGTCATAGAATTGTCAGGGTTGGAAGGCACCTCAAGGATCATCCAGTTCCAACCCCCCTGCCATGGGCAGGGACTACACTGCAGCAGGTTGCTCAGTGCCACATCCACCTTGGCCTTAAAAACCTCCAGGCATGAGGCTTCCACCCCCTCCCTGGGCAACCTGTGCCAGTCTCTCACCTTCATGGGGAAGAACTTCTTCCTAACATCCAATCTCAATCTACCCACTTCTAGTTTTGCTCCATTCCCCCCAGTCCTATCACTCCCTGACACCCTCAAAAATCCCTCCCCAGCTTTCTTGTAGCCCCCCTTGATATACTGGAAGGCCACAATAGGTCTCCTCAGAGCCTTCTCTTCTCCAGACTGAACAGCCCCAACTCCCTCAGTCTGTCTCCATAGAAGAGGTGCTCCAAGCCCTCTGACCATCCTCGTGGTGCTTCTCTGGACACAGCTTTTAACAAAGCAGCCATCTTTTCTGTAGTCACTCCAGAGCTGTACATGGCTCTCATGCAGAGTCCCTCGTGCCCCATTCACATGTTTTCCATGCATGTCAGTCCATCCTGCAAGCTTACACCACAAAAGGCAGCATTGTGTTCCTTTGTTTGCCCGGCAATAACAATTGTCTCCGTTAGGCCTGCCTATCAGTGCACTGCAAAAACACCTGACCAAGCCAAAAATGAGCTAGCCTGGCTGAAAGAAGGAGCAGAGCTGCCTCAGTGCAGCACTCTGTGCAGGTTAATTAGCTGTGCTGATGCAGGGCATGTGAGCTGTTCAGAGAGGTAGGGCTGCTTGGGTGGGTGGGAAGCTTTACCGGTGCCCAACTTGGCCATTACACATGCATCCTTTTGTGCTACTGTCCAGCAGTACAAATGCTCTTGATCCCAAGCATGCAAAGCAACCATCCAGTATGTTTGAAGTATAATTAGACTATCTTCTCCCAAGCATCCTATGGCACAGTAACTACAAAGGAGATAGTCACCCAAGATAATGCTTGATTGAGAAATCTCACTGATAGCTTTCCTGTGTGGAGGTAATAACACTGGATGTCATCCAAATAGATAGATATCTCTCTTCATGGAGAGGTCTGCAGGTGTCTTTCCTATTAACTCCAGAGCAGCCACATGAAAAGGAAAAAATCATGGGCATGTGAGAGCCATGGATGACTTCACCACAGCTGAAGAGCTCTTTGCTCTTCTGTGTTCTCTTCAAACCCTCTATCTGTTTGTAGCTGCAATAATTCTGCGAGTACAATCAGCTGTGCTCACATTGGCACTGGTTGAGACACATAAAAGAGAGGAACTTACATCATGGCAACTGTCAGCTAAACATGTTAGCAAACTGAAAACTTTCCCATGAAGACCTGGAAGGAAGAGGGAAATTTGTCACAGCCTGCCATCAAACATTTCCCACAGTGCTCCAAGATAATTAAGTGGTAAGAACCTCACTATGATTCCCCAAACATTCCAGTGCCAAATCCACATAAATAGCAGTGCCAGTGGGGATTTGGGCTCATAGGCATAGATGGGTATGATGACTGCAGTGTGGATGCTCCTGGACCTGCTCAGCAAGTATAAGGTGCATTCATGTCAGGTCAGTGGCTGTATCTGAGAGATCTGGAGTCTATTTACAGTGTAGATAGTGACAAAGTGTGATATACACACTGCTTTAAATATCTTTGAAGATGTGGTAGCATATTAGCCATCACTTGCACCCAGAAAGGGATATGATCATCACCCAGCAATTTGATCACCTTTTTCCCCCTTAGCTCTGCAGTAAACTCAAATACTTTGACTGTAGCAGAGATTTCACCAAGAAACTTCCATTTTAAAAGGCAATGAATTATTGTTTACAAGATCATTGGCTAAGTATCACAGTACCACAGTACATTAGAGGTTGGAAGGGACCTCAAGAGATCATCCAGTCCAACCCCACTGCCAAAAGCAGGGTAACATAGGGTAGTCCACACAGGAATGCAACCAGGTAGGTTTGAAAAGTCTCCAGAGAAGGAGACTCCACCACCTCTCTGGGCAGCCTGCTCCAGGGCTCTGGCACCCTCACTGTAAAGAAGTTCTCCTCATGTTGAGGCAAAATCTCCTGAGTTCAAGCTTGAACCTGTTGTTCCTGTCTTATTACTGTGCACCACCAAAAAGAGCTTGGCCCCCTCCACTTGACACCCACCCCTCAGATATTTATACACATTGATCAGATCCCCTCTCAGTCTTCTCCAGACTAAACAGCCCCAGAGATCTCAGTCTATCTTTCCAGGGGAGGTGCTCAGGTCCCCTAATCATCCTCATGGCTCAAGTGAGGTATTTAGAGCCCTAGCCAATGTTATGTGTGTAACCCCAGTATTTTGCCAGTGCAAATTAAAGCTCTCTGTTGTGCAAATGCACTAGGGTAGTCTCTTACTACAAGATCCCCAGATATATATCCTGACAGGACCCCAGTCTGGCTCAGTTTACAGCATGATGGACACCCAGTGAATGAACCAGCTGTTTGTCTGTCCTAGTTTGTGTGTGGCTATAACCTTTATTTACCATGCAGTATACATCTGTATGGGTTTATTGATATCCCTCTGAGGAGATTGTCTTCATCACTGGACTAAGCATTTTATAAACATTGACAAATTTCCCTTCAGAGCTCCCTGTGAGACCAGAAGATTTTACTACTTCTGTGCTACAAATAATAATAATAATAAATGAGACAAGGGAGAAGAAACCCCACAAGCTGGAAGTGTTTGCCAGTGGTTCTGAGACTATGTGCTTGGTGTGGAAGATCACAGAATCATAGAATAGATTTGGTTGGAAGGGACCTTCAAAGGTCATCCAGTCCAACCCTCCCCAGGAGCATCCTCCACTAGATCAGGTTGCCCAGAGCCCTGTTGAGCCTGACCTTGAATATCTCCAAGGATGGGGCCTCAACCACCTGCCTGGGCAACCTGTTCCACTACCCTGATGGTAAAGAACTTCCTCTTAACATCCAACCTAAATCTCCTCTTCTCTAATTTCAAACCATTTCCCCTTGTCCTATCACTATAGGCCTTTGTAAACAGCCCCTTTCCAGCCATCTCAAAGGCCCCCCCTCAGGTACTGGAAAGCCTTTATTAGGTCTCCCCAGAGCCTTCTCTTCTCCAGGCTGAACAATCCCAGCTCCCTCAGCCTGTCCTGGTAGCAGAGGTGTTCCAGCCCCCTGATCGTGGACCTGATGATCTAGAATCTGGTTTTCTACTTCCACAGTGGAAGATCTATTCTCTATATATTATGCAGGGTTTGCATATCTTGAGAGCTGTAGAGCAGGTATGTAAATATTATCCTGGGAACTTTCCTGAAAGGCAGCCGAGAGGTCATTGAACCTATTCCCTTCTTGTTACCAGCATGCCATGTAATCTGGTTCACAGACTGACTGAGCTTTATCTTAAAAGTCATTGAGTGTGGTGCTCATGTTACTGTAAGAGAAAAGTATTCCAGAGTATGGCTGCTGTCAGGGTTAAGAATTACCTTCTAAACTCAGTCTCGTTGCCATTTGCTCTTATCCTAAACAGTGCCCACATGGTTTGAATGGTTCTTTTTGTTCCTGGTGTTTATCCATCCACCTTTGTTTCGCTCAAGAGATAAGAATGAATTATGTCAGGCCAAATGAAGGCTAACTAAATTCTGAGTACAAGGGTCCAGACAAAGGTGACATGCAGTTTGACCAATCCATTCAGACCTCAGTTAATGTTGGATCAACTCCTGTGATGCAGGCAAATTTTAAGGGAGTAACTGACTGCATTATTCACTCATGCTTTGCCAGTGGTTTACACCACTGCTTTTAGCCAGTTGCAGCATGCCAGGAATCAGGAAGCCTGTGCTGTATTCCAGTTCCAGAGGGCAGTCATTATTATCGAGGTAGCACTTACTGATACACTACCTACTGTGGGTTGGCCATCGTGTGTTTAGGACCTTCTATCTTGAAAGTCACTAAGGTGAGGGGGCTTTTTGCTCTAGGGATTTCCATTCTCTTGCCCATTCTGCAGAAGGTAACTGTCAGCTGGAATTTATCAGGGAATCTTTTGAAAAGAGGCTTTGACTTTTAAGGGGCACTGATTTACCAGGACAAGCAAACAATCTTCCTAAATGAGATATCATTATCTTACTGTAGCTCTTAATGCAGCAGGAATTCACCTCCTACCTTGGCATTAGTACCTCCTGCAATAAGGAGGCTGAACTGGTAATCTGTAGTGAGATTCCAGCTTCCAGCAGGCCAAGGTCACTACCCCACTGAACTTACTGAATGAGAAGACACACAACTCTATGGCTCTAAAGCATCTAATGCTGCCACTTCTGGGCTGATGGACAAGTGAGTATGGTTAGAAAGCAGTCCTAGCTAAGTGGAAATTCACACAGCCAGCTTTCATGCACTTGGATAAATTGCTTTATCCCTTCTTTTTCTGTTTACTGTGGTGAGGCAATTTCCCATGGCTGATCTTCAGTCTTATCTACAGCTGTAAACTTGTTATTAGCTTGTTTACACTGCTAGTGTTTTATAGTGCATCAGAACACCTTTGATATGCACTTATGATAGGCACTTATGTGCCTTCCTTTCCATTGTGTATAGAAGCAAGTGATTTGACTTGCTGATTTTATCTAGTCCACCAAATAACCTTAATTCTGCATCTTCTTCTTATCAAACCACTCTATCACCTCATAAAATTACCTGAATCAGTGATATCCAATGAACTATTTAGTTGCTTTACCCCCCCCACACTCTTTCCTTGTAGAAAGCTACTGCCTGGGTTATAATTTTTCTCAGTTTTAGTTTCCTATTCACTTTTTTCTTCCAATTTTTCTACCTCAGTTGCTGCTGAACTTTCTCTGGCTTCAACTTGCTAAAAAGACATGTATCACTCACCATTTTAACATAGCTGCTTCTGCCACGACTGCTACACCTGCTTCTTGAACAGATAAAAATAATCCATGTAGATGGATAAGAAGATGCCACTGAACTCAACACCTTTCCCCTCAGTTTGGGAAAGATGTTGACTTGCTGGAAGGTGTCCAGAGAAGGGCAACAAAGTTGGGGAGGGGTCTGGAGCACAGCCCTGTGAGGAGAGGCTGAGGGAGCTCCCCTCACCATGTGCAGAACTTCAAGGAAAGTTATGTACCAGTGTACTAACAAGCATGGATGGATGGGATTTGTTGTTGAACAGGAGTCTAGGAATGTTATTTCCCATGGAAAAGGGAAAAGTAGGAGGTAAATATGAGAGGCTCCCCTGATACGTTACGTGGAGACCCCAAAGAAGTCCAGGCATTCTGGCCAGCACAACATGCTGCCAAACTGAACACAGACTGACAAGACTGGGTGAGACCAGTGAGCAGGACCAGAGTGTGAGACTGGTGAGAGTCTGTGAGCAGAGCCAGAGTTTTGCCAGCATAACTATTTGACCAGCAACTGTTTTCATTACCTCAAAAACACCACATGAGAAAAATAAACTCAGGTGTGGCTATCTTCATAGTATCATAATATCAGTCAGGGTTGGAAGGGACCACAAGGATCATCTAGTTCCAACCCCCCTGCCATGGGCAGGGACACCCCACACTAGATCAGGCTGGACAGGGCCTCATCCAGCCTGGTCTTAAACACCTCCAGGGACGGGGCCCCAACCGCCTCCCTGGACAGCCCATTCCAGGGCTTCACCACTCTCATGGTGCTCTTAGTAGCTCTCAGCTCAGAGTCATGTCATAAATAGAGTCCATGAATTCCTTGTGTGGATGAGGGGAGCTGTTCCTAGCAGTGTGTTTATTGTTGCAGAAATACTTTCTCCCTGCTGTTATTATGACTTGCTGTTGCAACTTGCTGTGCAACATACTCCAGTGTCTACTAATTGTTGTTTACTAAAGTCATCATCATCTACCCCCAGGGCATTTTCTTTTATCTTTCATGATGTCCAAAGAGCTTTGAAAAGCACCAGCACACTCTTACACATGCATTACTAATATTAAAATCTTAAGGTTAGTCTCAGAGGAGGGGATGAATGTTTGGCCTATGGTTTAACTACACCTGCCCTGAAAGGGATTATTCCTCTCCTGTTGTTGTTGCCTTTTTGCATGCCAGCATGACAATCACTAGACCTGCACACGGTGAGGAGAATTCCAGCCCTGACACAAACCTGCTATTCAGTTCACCAGGAACTCTTAGGCATGAAAAAAAAGGGAAGTTTAGGCTTGAGGTGAGGAGAAAGTTCTTCACAGAAAGAGTTGTTGGCCATTGGAATGTGCTGCCCAAGGAGGTGGTGGTGGAGTCACCGTCCCTGGAGATGTTCAAGAAGGGGTTGGATGTGGCACTTGAAGCCATGGTTTAGCTAGTCATGAGATGTTGGGTGACAGGCTGGACTTGATGATCTCTGAGGTCTTTTCCAACTTATTGATTCTATGATTCTAAGAACAGAAATGGTAACAACAGATTTTCCCTTGTAAACCAGTAGCAATAAGTCAGATGAAAATGAATTCTCTGCGTGTTCCCTGAGCACAGGGAACTGAATTGTAGGAAAGGAGAGGTAGGAGAATATTCATAGAGATCCCCACAGGATGGGAAGTGAAGGCTCCTCCCTCTCCTCTCAAAGAAGATTATGCAAACAAGTGGTGTCTTGGGGACAGGAGAGGACAGGCAGAAGTGGGAGAGAGAACAAAAAAGAACTTGCCATGATTTTATGGGCTTATATTTTACAAGGAAAATAATTTAAGAAGCTGGTTTCTCATTCAGGAGAAGTTGTGATTACAGATTACAAAGAGCAAATAGCTGATAAATTTATATATATATATAACACAAGCCCTCTGAGGAGAGGCTGAGGGTGCTGGGATTGTTTAGCCTAGAGAAGAGGAGGCTCAGGGGAGACTTTATTGCTGTCTACAACTACCTGAGGGGAGGTTGTAGCGAGGTGGGAATTGGTCTCTTCTCCCAAGCAATCAGCAACAGGACAAGAGGACACAGTCTCAAGTTGTGCCAGGGGAGGTTTCGGCTGGATGTTAGGAAGAAATACTTCACAGAAAGAGAGACTGGCCATTAGAATGTGCTGCCCATGGTCTAGTTGATTGGATAGGGATGGGTGTTAGGTTGGACTGGAGGTCTCTTCCAACCTGGTTGATTCTATGATTCTATGATATATATAATTTTGGGGAGATATATATATATATATATATGATTGTCATGTTGTTGGTCTGGCCTCACTTACTGTGCACCTCACTGGGTAGTCAGAGTGTAAAAATGAAACAGAGAGGCTTTATTTTCGTTCTCCTTCAGCTGTATCTTACCACTATGAGCACATTTATATGCAAGCTTCTCCTGGTTCAGTGACCAGTTTTCATCTGTCAAGCTGTTGTTTCAGAACCAGTTTCATCTGCTCTGTGTGAGCTGCCAGAAGGGTAATTTTTGTCTTCCTCCTAGGTTCCCAATGATAAAGCTTTTTTCTGTTCAATGTGGTGCTCTGTTCCAACAGGCCTGAAGTCTAACCTATGAAATCAATAAACAAATCAATACGAACAGAACAATTAGTTTTCAGCCACAGTGGTTGCAGTTTCATTCAGCAGCCCCAGGTACCCTCAGCCTTCATGGTGGTGTGAGGGAGGAAGAAAGGAAGCAAAGCTGGCAGCCTGGGCTAAGGGGAGCAGTGGGACCTCCCTTTTCCACAGTATCCTGCATTTAGCCCGGGGTAATCTGAACTGCAGCTTCATGTTTCCTCTGCATTTAAAAGACCTACTTGCTGGTAAAACACACAGTTATCTATTTATTCATATTGACACACCAGTTTAATAGCTCCTTGTGGGACAGGGTCATGCTGGTGCCCAGATGTTCTTCCCACACTGATTCTACTTAGAGCACTGTAGAACACCTTTATGCTCCTATAACATTCAGAACCTCTGATTACTCAATTGTTTCCCAATGTTTTAATTATTGCCATTCTCCCAACACCAAGGGCAACAAAAGGATTAGTTTTCAAGTAGGTTGAATGACTGCAGCTAGGCTTCTGAGTTGTCTCTAAAAGCAAACAAAGCCTTCTATGAGTCAGCAGCAATGTGAACAACATTATGCAAAGTTCACTGCACAATTCCCTCATAAAGCTGCTGCTTTTCTCGCTGTCCTGCAGTCTCTTGCCTACCTACTTAATTGTTCTGTAAGTTGGGAAGGAACAACTCCATGCACCAGTTAGGTTGGGGATGGACCTGCTGGAGAGCAGTGAGGGCAAAAGGGACCTGGGAGTCCTGGTGGATGGAAGGATGACCATGAGCCAGCAATGTGGTCTTGTGGCCAGGAAGGCCAATGCCATTCTGGGGTGGATTAGAAGGGGTGTGACCAGTAGGTCAAGAGAGGTTCTCCTCTCCCTCTACTCTGCACTGGTGAGGCCACATCTGGAGTATTGTGTCCAGTTCAGGGCCCCTCAGTTCGAAAAAGACAGTGAACTGCTTGGGGGAGTCTAGCACAGAGTCATGAGGATGATTAAGGGAGTGGAACATCTTCTGTACGAGGAGAGACTGAGGGAGCTGAAGTCTCTTCAGCTTGGAGAAGAGGAGACTGAGAGGTGACCTCATCAATGTTGATAAATATGTAAAGTGTGAGTCCTGAGAGGCTGGAGCCAGGCTCTGCTGGGTGATGCACAAGGGGCAATGGTGGAAGTTGAGGCATAGGAAGCTTCCTGTAAATATGAGGAAAATTTTTTTCCCTGTGAGGGTGACAGAGCCCTGGAACAGGCTGCCCAGGGGGGTTGTGGAGTCTCCCTCTCTGGAGATATTCAAAACCTGCCTGGATGCATTCCTGTGTGATCTGCTCTGGGTGATCCTGCTCTGGCAGGGGGGTTGGACTGGATGAGCTTTCGAGGTCCCTTCCAGCCCCTGAAATTCTGTGACTCTGTGAAGTTTCTCTCCCTGTCTCTGATTTGCACTTATTTGACAGCTTACCTTTAGAGGTGTGGATTATTGCTGCTGGGGCATGAAAAGCTGGTGGTTTTAAGGCCTAAGACCTGATGGCAGATCCAAATAATGCAAGTCCAAATAAATCCCAAGCTGCCAACAGCCAGCTTGCCCTGTTAAGTGTTTGTGGTTGTCTATGGGCTCAGAAACATGGATTTAGCTACCACAGCTCTGGCTTCTTCACCCAGCCTGACTCTGCTTCTGGTATGGCTGAATCCAAGGATTATTTTAAACACATCTATGTAAAGTGAAACCTTTTATTCTCCAGCCCTGCAAAAATTAAGCTGCTGTGGAAACATCCACTGAGCTTGTCAGTCAGAATGCTGGCTTCCTATCTTCTTTGATGTGTTCCTGTCTTTCACCTTCCTCTCTTGCACACATGACTTTTCTCCTTATTCCCCCTAAACCATTTCTCTCAAAATTTGGATTTTCTTTATGTTTCTCCTGGGTCTCTTCAGTTTGGAGTAGAAGCTCCCTCTGCTGCTTTATCTTGTCGTGTGTGATGCTGCACAGTCAAAGAAAACTGGGATGGGTTTCCCTTAGCTAACAAAGCAAATTCTAGGGTGATAAAGGAAATAATTATTCAAAATGTTATATATATTTTAATTTTCAGTTATTCCTGAATTTGATAGCATCTCCAAGTATTTATCCATAATAGGGCTGGAGGTGAGGAGAAAGTTCTTCACAGGAAGAGTTATTGGCCATTGGAATGTGCTGCCCAGGGAGGTGGTAGAGTCGCTGTCCCTGGAGGTGTTCAAGAGGGGATTGGATGTGGTCCTTGAAGCCATGGTTTAGGTAGTCATGAGATGTTAAGTGACAGGTTGGACTTGATGATCTCTGAGGTCTTTTCCAACCTTATTGATCCAATTAATCTATGATTCTATGAACAAAACTGGATAAATTTTCTAGAAGCCTCTGTTTAAAAAGCTGATCTACTACCAGTAGCAAGCCCTGAGAAAAGCTGAGTGGATATGAAAGCTTATAGTCAGCAAGACATGAAATTGGTCTTCCTCATCTGTTTCTTCCCCAAAACTCCCACACACTGCACTCTTTCTACAAGGCCACATACCTGTCTTCAAACTGACTTAACCAGCCTGGGGGTGTCCACAAACCTCATATCCACCTGTACAGACTTGCAGCTGCTTTCATGTTCTTACAGACCAGTGTTATCCTTACCCACACATAATTGGTTGCCTGTGAATTAGCTCTGCCTACAGGTATTTCAATTTCTGTGTATTCCATCCTATTCCCAGGATTAGAATAGAATAGAATAGAATAGACCACGTTGGAAAAGACCTGAACTCACAGAGGCTTTCTCCTACAAGCGATTGGGGTGGCTTTCTTCTTTGCAGTCACATTCAAGCACAGCAAGCTCATTGCTAGTGCTAAACCCTGCTCTCTACTCCCCTCCAAGGTCTCGTTAGCATTGATAGAACTAATACCAGGCTTGTTTTGGCTGGAAAAGACCCTTGAGATCATCGAGTCCAATACCAAGTCTAAACCAATACCAAGGCTAAACCATAGCCTTAGAGGCCACATCTGGAGGTGTCCAAGAAAGGATTGGTGGTGGCACTTGGAGCCATAGTTTAGTTGTTGGAGGTGTTAGGTATTAGGAAATAGGTTGGACTTGATGATCTCTGAGGTCTTTTCTAACCTGGTTTATTCTATGTTTCTATGATTTCTGCCCCTTTTAAACACCTCCAGGGATTGGGATTCAACCTTGAGTACTGTGTCCAGTTCAGGGCCCCTCAGATTAGGAAAGATGTTGAGTGGCTGGAAGGTGTCCAGAGAAGGGCAGCAAAGCTGGGGAGGGGTTTGGAGCACAGCCCTGTGAGGAGAGGCTGAGGGAGCTGGGGTTGCTTAGCCTGGAGAAGAGGAGGCTCAGGGGAGACCTTCTTGCTGTCTACAACTACCTGAAGGGAGGTTGTAGCCAGATGGGGGTTGGTCTCTTCTCCCAGGCAAGCAGCACCAGGACAAGAGGACACAGTGTCAAGCTGTGCCAGGGGAGGTTTGGGCTGGACGTTAGGAAGAAGTTTTTCACAGACAGAGAAATTGGTCATTGCAATGTGATGCCCAGGGAGATGGTGGAGTCACCCTCACTAGAGGTGTTTAAGAAGAGACTGAATGGGGTGCTTGGTGCCATGGTTTAGTTGATTAGATGGTGTTGGGTGATAGGTTGGACTCGATGATCTCGAAGGTCTTTTCCATCCTGGTTAATTCTATTCTATTCTATTCTATTCTATTCTATTCTATTCTATTCTATTCTATTCTATTCTATTCTATTTCTTATTCTTATTCTTATTCTTATTCTTATTCTTACAATGAAAATTTCCTTCCTTACTGTTCTGATTTATCCTGAGGTGTCAAAAGGCGTTAGGTATTACGTCATAGGTCGGACTTGATGGTCTCTGAGGTCTTTTCCAACCTGGTTGAGTCTGTGAAACCCCGCAGCGCTACCGCCGGGACTCGAACCCGCGGTACCTGACTCTTTACCGCGCGCATGGGCGCCGCTGCCGGATGGGAGGGAGGGAGGGAAGGGGAGGCGGGTGCTCGCGCGGGTGGTCACGTGCACGGCGCGGTGGGGGCGGGGCCGGGCCGTGCCGGGCCGGGCTGGGCGATGCTGCGGCTGCTGGAGAAGCTGCCTCCGGGCCGGGCCCCCGAGGTGGGCTCCTGCGCTCTCGGTGGCGCCGAGCCTAGGCGGAGCTGCGGCCGCCGCGCCGGGCAGCGGCCCGCCTTCCTCCCTGCCCGAGAGGGCCGAGGCTTTCCCTTTGCGTCGGGGCCTTCGGGACGCTGCCGCCGCGAAGGCAGCTTGGGAGGGCGGGGTGCGGCGAGAGCCGGGCTGTGCTCCGTGGGCCCGGTCGGGTGGTGTCCCTCGGGGCTGGGGAGGGCGATGGTGGCAGCTGGGAGGTGGAAGTACCCCTGTGGGGCAGCTCTGCGGGAGGGCGGGCGCGCCTCTCGGTGCTGTTGCAGCGCTCCGCCCCTCCTGGGCGCCCTGCCGGGTCTCTCCGGAGCGAAACCGAAAGGACTCTCGCAAAACACAGCGGCGCCGCTTGGGGCTGTGCCTTGCCCCCCGGCAGTCCCAGTGCAGAGAGGTTTGGCAGCAGGTGGTGATCTGTTAGAGGGCAGGAGGGCTCTGCTGAGGGACCTTGCCAGGCTGGACAGATAGGCAGAGTCCATGAGATTCAGCACATCTAAGTGCCGGGTTCTGCACACTGGCCACAACAACCCCAGGCAGAGCTACAGGCTGGGGGCAGAGTGGCTGAGAGCAGCCAGGCAGAGAAGGACCTGGGGGTGCTGGTGGACAACAGCTGAACATGAGCCAGCAGTCTGCCCAGGTGGCCAAGAAGGCCAATGGCATCCTGGCCTGCATCAGGAACAGTGATGCCAGCAGGAGCAGGGAGGTCATTCTGCCCTGTACTCAGCATTGGTTAAGCCACACAGCCCTGTGAGGAGAGGCTGAGGGAGCTGATGTTGCTTAACCTGGAGAAGAGGAGGCTCAGGGGAGACCTCATTGCTGTCTGCAACTACCTGGAGGGAGGCTGTATCTAGGAGGGGGTTGGTCTCTTCTCCCAGGCAACCAGCATCAGAACAAGAGGACACAGTCTCAAGCTGTGCCAGGGGAGGTTTAGGCTTGGTCTTAGGAAGTAATTCTTGCCAGCAAGAGAGATTGGCCATTGGAATGTGCTGCCCAGGGAGGTGGTAGAGTCACCATTGCTGGAAGTGTTTAAAAAGAGCCTGGCTGAGGCACTTGGTGCCATGGTTCAGTTGATTAGATGGTGCTGGGTGATAGGTTGGACTTGATGGTCTTGCAGGTCTTTCCCAACCTGGTTAATTCTGGATAGCTCTGCTGCTGTTACAGTCGGGCACAAACCTGTTAAGCCCAAATGTAGGTGCAAATCAAAGGTCACTTTGACTCATGGTGTGATTTCTGTTGTGAATTGTCTTGAAGGAAAGGGAGAGCAGTTCACATCCAGGGACTGCCTCTTCATGACTTGGGACGGGGCTGCACTCGGGGGGAGCATTGAGACAGCACCTAGTCAGGGGTGATAACTGAGTTCAGTCTTGTATCTGGTGTAGGTTAACTGCTGGAATCATGTTCTCAGCTTATGTATCATGTTGTTTTCAGTTCCTTCACCAAGTAATCGATGGCATCTGTGGCCGTGCCTACCCTCGGTACCAGCACTACAGCAGCGTTTGGAGCCTGCCAGAGTGGATGGATGTTCTGGAGGAAACAAGGACCTACTTCAAAACTGCAGTGGGCAAAAGCATGTCTGATGAAGAGGTAAGGGCTCATCCCTGGTTAGGCTTGACTTTGAGAGGTGGCAATGGCCTGACCTGTTGGAGAGCAGCGAAGGGGAAAAGGACCTGGGGGTTGTAGTTGGTTGGGTGGTGTTGGATGATAGGTTGGACGCGATGATCTTGAAGGTCTCTTCCAACCTGGTCTGGTCTGGTCTATTCCATTCTATTCCATTCTATTCCATTCTATTCCATTCCATTCCATTCCATTCCATATTCTATTCCATTCTATATTCTATTCCATTCCATTCCATTCCAACCATGAGCCAGCAGTGTGCCCTTGTGGCCACAAAGGCCAGTGGCATTCTGGGGTGGATTAGAAGGGCTGCGGTTAGTAGGTCAAGAGAGCTTCTCCTCCCCCTCTACTCTGCCTTGGTGAGGCCACACCTGGAATATTACGTCCAGTTCTGGGCCCCTCAGGTCAAGAAGGACCTCAGGGAACTGCTTGAAAGAGTCCAGTGCAGAGCCACAAGTATAATTAAGGGGATGGAACACTTTCCTTATGAGGAGAGACTGAGGGAGCTGGGGCTCTCTAGCTTGGAGAGGAGGAGACTAAAGGGCTGACCTTATTCATGTTTATAAATATGTGAAGGGTAAATGCTGAGGCTGGAGCCAGGCTCTGCTCAGTGATTCCCAGTGACAGCACAAAGGGCAATGGTGGAAGTTAGGGCATAGGAAGTTCCATGGAAACAGGAGGAAAAACATTTCCACTGTGAGGGTGTTGGAACACTTGAACAGGCTGCCCAGGGGGCTTGTGGAGTCTCCATCTCTGGAGATACTCAAAACTTGCCTGGAAGAGTGCCTGTGTGATCTGGTGTAGGTGATCCTGCTCTGGCAGGGGGTTTGGACTGGATGATCCTTCCAGAGAAGGACACTCCCCAGCCTCTCTGGACAACCTGCTCCAGGGCCCCAGAACCCTCACTCACAGGGAAAAAGTTGTTTCTTTTGTTCCCATGGAACCTGCTCTGCTCCAGCTTGCCCCCATTGCCCCTTGTCTTCTCACTGGACATCCCTGAGCAGAGCCTGGCTCCATCCTTCTGACACTGCCCTGCACATCGTTATCAACATCAATGAGGTCAGCCCTCAGGCTCCTCTGCTCCAAGCTAAAGGGCCTCAGCTCTCTCAGCCTGTCCTCACAAGGGAGATATTCCATTGCCTTCAGCATCTTTGTGGCTCTGTGCTGGACTCTCTCAAACAGTTCCCTGAAGTCCTTCTTGAACTGAGGGGCTCAGAACTGGAGACTATTTCAGATGTGGCCTCACCAGAACAGAGTATAGGGAGAGGAGAACTGCACCCTTTCACGTGCACCCCAGGATGCTGTTGGCCTTCTTGACCATAAGGGCACATTGCTGGCTCTTGGTCATCCTGCTGTCCATCAGGACTCCCAGGTGCCTTTCCCCAGAGCTGCTCTCTGAATAACAAGAAGAATTATGTTTCTCTTGGCATGTTGCTGTGGTAAATACTGACTCTGACTCTCAAACCCAGGAGGACAGCTCTTGAGGGCAGTGGAAGGAAGGTGAGACTACAGGGCCCAGTCTGACAGCTGTCTGAATAGAGCACGGCTGCCATGGGTGATCCCTGTTATTTCTGCAGTTCCTAGCTGAGGCAGTCACAATTCCTGTTCTTGTTTCTGTAGGCTGCTCAGCTGATACAGGAGCTGAATTCAGACTGCCAAGAAGCAGTCACCAAATGTCTGAAAGGCAGAAAGGAAGAAATCAGGAACGCACTGGTGGAAAGAGTGAATGCAATCTCATCTGCCCAGCTGCAGGACTTTGACTGGCAGTTAAAGGTGAGAATGCTGCTTGGATGTTGGGGAGCAGTGTGCCACAACACAGAAGTTACTATTGATACAGACCCCATTCTGGAGTGTGGTTTGGTTTTTATAAGTATCAAACAAGCACATTCACCAGAAGGCATTAAAGTCTTGCCAGGCATTGGTCAGATGCCCTCTCAGCCTTCTCTCCACACTAAACAGCCCCAGGTCTCTCAGCCTCTCCTCATCAGGCAGTGCTCCAATCCCTTGATCATTCTTGTATCCCTCCATTGGACTCTGCAATAGATCCCTGTCCCTCTTGAACTGGAGAGCCCAGAACTGGATGTGATATGCTAGGTGGGGCCTCACCAGGACAGAGCAGAGGGGGAGGAGAACCTCCCTTGACTTCAGAATGAAAGAGCCATGATCAAATGTGTCTTTTCTTTTCACCTACAATGCAGAAAAGGAGCAGCCCAGTAATGAGAGCAAGTTATTAGGACAATTGTAAGGCTCCAAGGACACCTAATTTGCACTTGCAGCCCAGAAAGCCAATCACATCCTGTGCTGCAGCAAGAGAAGCAGAGCCAGCAGGTGAGGGAGGTGATTCTTCCCCTCTGCTCCACTATGGTGAGACCCCACCTGGAGTACTGTGTCCAGTTCTGGAGCCACTATTACAGGAAGGATCTGGAGGTGCTGGAAGGTGTCCAGAGAAGGGCCATGAGGATGAGCAGAGGGCTGGAGCTGCTCTGCTGTGAGGACAGACTGAGGGAGTTGGAGCTGTTCAGTCAGGAGAAGAGAAGGCTCCCAGGAGACGTAATTGTGACCTTCCAGTATCTGAAGGGGGCTACAAGAAAGCTGGGGAGGGACTTTTGAGGGTGTCAGGGAGTGATAGGACTGGGGGGAATGGAGCAAAACTAGAAATGGGTAGATTGAGATTGGCTGTTAGGAAGAAGTTGTTCCCCATGAGGGTGGTGAGAGCCTGGCACAGGTTGCCCAGGGAGGTGGTGGAAGCCTCATGCCTGGAGGTTTTGCATCCAGGCTGGATGTGGCTGTGAGCAGCCTGCTGTAGTGTGAGGTGTCCCTGCCCATGGCAGGGGGCTTGGAACTGGCTGATCCTTGAGGTCCCTTCCAAGCCTGACCATTCTATGATTCTCAATGTGTTGCTGTGAAGAGGGGGGTTGCCATTTCAGTTGATTGTTGGTATTAACAAACAGCAACAAACTGCAAACAGTGGGAAACACAACAAAATGAGGGCAAAGCCCAGATCTGCAGGGTTGGCTTGTGGGCAGTTAGTTTTGCTGTGTGAATGTTTGCTCTGGTAGGAACTGTAGCAGGAGATGTGCTGCTAGGAGAAACTTAGTGGCTCAGCCTTGTTGCTGTTTCCTCCATCTGCCTACAGCTTGCTCTCTCCAGTGACAAGATCTCCATGCTGCAGATGCCACTTCTCAATCTTGACTTGGATGTGAGGGAAAATGGGGAGATCAAACCCATTTCCATCGAGATGAACAAGGAAGAGCTGCAGAACCTCATCAACGCCCTGGAAGCCGCCAATAAGGTAGCTTTGACTGGAGCCAGCCTGGGTTCCTGACTGCTCATCTGCTGAAAATGAAAATGGTAGCTTGGTAATTAACTCTACACTATGCAGACAAAGAGTCCTCCAGGCCAGAGTCTCCACACTCCCTTTTCTTCTGCTTGAAGGTCTGGATGGAAGCTGCACAGCAACACTGCCTACTAGAATAGAATAGAATTAACCAGGTTGGAAAAGACCTTTGAGATCATCAAGTCCAACCCAACACCATCTAATCAACTAAACCATGGCACCAAGCACCCCATCCAGTCTCTTCTTAAACACTTCCAGTGATGGTGACTCCACCACCTCCCTGGGCAGCACATTCCAATGGCCAACAACTCTCTCTGGGAAGAACTTTCTCCTCACCTCCAATCTAACCCCTCCTGGCACAGCTTGAGACTGTGTCCTCTTGTTCTGGTGCTGGTTGCCTGGGAGAAGAGACCAACCCCTACCTGGCTACAACCTCTCTTCAGGGAGTTGTAGACAACTTGAGAGCTTTAAGAGAGCCCCTCACATGTCCCTGCAGAAGTCAGGCAAGCTGGCTGTGAGAGGGGAGCCTGCTGGGGAGTGTTGTCATCTCCTTACTGAGTTTTCTCTGTGCACAAGGGGGAACTCCCTCTAGAAATGATTCCTCAGTTCTGCTTTGTGTGCTGGACCTGGAAATTGCCCCCCCACTTTTGATTGCAGGGAGATGATGGTGATGGTTGGTGTAGTGGGTTGAAATTTCATCCCCCTTCACCCCCCAACACTAACTTTGCCAGACCAGTTTAGTTGGAAGCAAAGGAATCATAGAATCAGCCAGGTTGGAAAAGACCTCAGAGATCATCAAGTCCAACCTATCACCCAACACCTCATGACAACTGAACCATGGCTCCAAGTACCACATCCAATCCTTTTGTGAACACCTCCAGGGATGGGGACTCCACCATCTCCCTGGGCAGCACATTACTCTTTCGGTGAAGGACTTCTTCCTAACATCCAGCCTAAACCTCCCCTGGCACAGCTTGAGACTGTGTCCTCTTGTTCTGGTGCTGGGTGCCTGGGAGAAGAGACCAACCCCCACCTGGCTACAACCTCCCTTCAGGGAGTTGTAGAGAGCAAGAAGGTCTCCTCTGAGCTTCCTCTTCTCCAGGCTAAGCAACCCCAGCTCCCTCAGCCTCTCCTCACAGGGCTGTGCTCCAGACTCCTCCCCAGCTTTGTTGCCCTTCTCTGGACACATTCAAGTGTCTCAATGTCCTTCGTGACTTGAGGAGCCCAGAACTGGACACAGGACTCGAGGTGTGGCCTAACCAGTGCTGAGTCCAGGGCAGAATGACTTCCCTGCTCCTGCTGGCCACACTATTTCTGATCCAGCCCAGGATGCCATTGGCCTCCTTGGCCACCTGGGCACTCTGCAGGCTCATGTTCAGCCTACTAACAACCAGTACCCCCAGGTCCCTTTCTGCCTGGCTGCTCTCCAGCCACTCTGACCCCAGCCTGTAGCACTGCCTGGGGTTGTTGCTGAAAAGCTGAAGATGCAAGCTGTCTGTGTCCCTTATCTCTCCAATGGAATTGTTTAGAATGATCTCTGCTTTCCTTTCTACACCCAAGAGTGATTTATTTGCATTTTATTACTTTTCTGCTCAAGATGTGTGAAAGATTTGGAAGGCATGGCCTAAAACTACCACAGCTGGTGTGCAGTAAGTGCTGAAGGAGGTTAGTGGAAGCAGCAGTGATGGGAGGTGGTGAGAGCTGGCAGAGGGAGGGTGTGTTTTCCAGGGGAAAGACATCTGTCTGCAGCTGCATGTTAGACTGTAGCAGAAAGCAAACCCCTTTGGTTTCATCCAACTTCAATCTCATTCCTTTTCCTCTCTTTGAAGGTTGTTTTGCAACTGAAGTGATGGAGTTCAGGTGATGGACAGGAACTGCTGGTGATGACTTTCCCCCACCTCCCCAGGAAATGCTCTCTGCAAAGCCAGAAGGTGTGGATGCTCTAGAACACTGCAGCGAGGAGGCTGTTTATGCCTGGTGACCAAATAAACTGTAATGCTTTGATTCAAATACTGCAATCTTCTATCTCTTTGACCAGGAGAACACACACAAAAAATCCCATGCATAGTTGCTTTTGGTACTGAAGGTGTGTAGAGCCATGGAAAAAGTGTCACTCAGAACACTGTGCCAGGCTTGTTTTGGTTCAGCTTTGGTGTAGTGACTGCACAGCTGCCTGGTGAAACTGTGGCATCTTACAGCTTTTTCTGGGGTGCCATGATCACAGTCACAGTCTCACAGTATAACTTAGGTTGGAAAGGACCTCGAGGATCATCGAGTCCAACCTATCAACACAGACCCCATGACTAGACCATGGCACCAAGTGCCACATCCAATCTCTCCTTGAACGCCTCCAGGGATGGGGACTCCACCACCTCCCTGGGCAGCACATCCCAATGACGATTGACTCGCTCGGTGAAGAACTTTCTCCTCACCTCGAGTCTAAACCTCCCCTGGCGCAGCTTGAGACTGTGTCCTCTTGTTCTGGTGCTGGTTGCCTGAGAGAAGAGACCAACCCCTTCCCGGCTACAACCACTTTTCAGGTAGTTGTAGAGGGCAATGAGGTCTCCCCTGAGCCTCCTCTTCTCCAGGCTAAGCAACCCCAGCTCCCTCAGCCTCTCCTCACAGGGCTTGTGCTCAAGGACTCTCCCCAGCCTCCTTGCCCTTCTCTGGACATGCTCAAGTGTTTCGATGTCCTTCTTAAACTGAGGGGCCCAGAACTGGACACAGGACTCAAGGTGTGGCCTAACCAATGCTGAGTACAGGGCACAATGACCTCCCTGCTCCTGCTGGCCACACTATTCCTAATGCAGGCCAGGATGCCATTGGCCCTCCTGGCCACCTGGGCACACTGCTGGCTCATGTTCAGGTGGCTGTCAATCAGCACCCCCAGGTCCCTCTCTGTTTGGGAGCTCTCAGCCACTCTGACCCCAGCCTTTAGCTCTGCCTGGGATTGCCGTAGCCAAAGTGCAGCACTCGGCACTTGGACTTGTTGAAAGCCATCCCATTGGACTCTGCCCATCTGTCCAGTCGGTCGAGGTCCCTCTGCAGAGCCTTTCCACCCTCTAACTGACTAACATCTGCTCCTAACTTGGTGTCATCTGCAAACTTGCTGATGACTGACTCGACCCCCTCATCCAAATCATCAATGAAGATGTTAAAGAGGATGAGGCCCAGCACTGCTCCCTGGGGCACACCACTGGTGCCTGGCTGCCAGCTGGCTGTGGCACCATTCGCCACCACTCTCTGGGCTCAGCCTCCAGCCAGTTCCTAACCCAGCATAGAGTGTAGTGGTGCAAGCCACGAGCTGACAGCTTAGACAGCAATAGTGTTAAGTCTAATAGTCTAATGATAGTGAAGGACATGACAGAGTGCTTGCAGCATGGCTGTATTTATAGCTGTAAATAAACACTTGGTGGTGTGAAGACTTGCAGGAAGTGGTTTGGTTGGTTTATTGATCTCTTCACTCAGAACCTTTTCAGATGCTGGGGTTAATCAGCTTTATAAGCAAGATCAATATAGAGTATCACTGAATGATTTCAAGTTGGAAGGAACCTCTGGAGGTCATCTTTTCCAGTCCTCTTCCTCAGGAAAGCCACCTGGAATGGGGCAGCAAAAGACCATCTCCAGATGGCTTTCTAATGACTCCCAGGATTGTTGGCAACCTGCTCCAGTGCTCACACATTGAGGGAGAAGCACTGGGGCTTTAGGGCTTGGAAGGCACCTTGAAAGACCATCCAGTCCAGCCCCCTGCCAAAGCAGGATCACTGACAGTAGGTCACAGAGGAATGCATCCAGGCAGGTTTTGAATGTCTCCAGAGCAGGAGACTCCACAACCTCTCTGGGCAGCCTGTTCTGGGGCTCTGCCACCCTCACAGTGAAAGTTTTTCCTTACATGGAGCCTCCTCTGCTCCAGCTTGCCCCCATTGCCCCTTGTCCTATCATTGGCCATCTGCTCCAGCTTGCCCTCATTGCCCCTTGTCCCATCATTGGACATCACTGAGCAGAGCCTGGCTCTGTCCTCCCAACACTTTTGTACTTAACAGGTGTAACAGAGCCACTTTTTTGACTAACACTCCCAAGAAAGTGTCAGCAATACATCCCAGCACGTGGGAGTTCCTGAGAAGGGACAGAAGGGTGGTGGTGGTGGGAAACAGAAGCAGCTGGTGGAACACAGCCCCCAAGCCAGGAATGGCTTTCATAGAGTCATCAATAAGGTTGGAAAAGACCTCACAGATCATCAAGTCCAACCTGTCACCCAACACCTCATGACTAACTAAACCATGGCTTCAGGTGCCACATCCAATCCCTTTTGGCTATCCCTGAGTGTCCTCTTCTCCAGTCCTCAACTTGGATCGTGGTCTTTATGAAACAAGGATTTGATTTGATTTTAGTTTTTCCCTGTCTGGTGACCTGACCCCCAGAGTGGATTTTTTTCCCACACTCAAGGTGAAAATCAAACACTGCTGGCTCTGACCTTTCTGTGAAGTTTTCACAGAATCACAGAGAATCACAGAATTGTCAGGGTTGGAAGGGACCTCAAGGATCAGCCAGTTCCAACCCCCCTGCCATGGGCAGGGACACCTCACACTACAGCAGGTTGCTCACAGCCACATCCACCCTGGCTGCAAACACCTCCAGGCATGAGGCTTCCACCACCTCCCTGGGCAACCTGTTCCATCTTCATTTGCAGCTGACAATGCTGATACAAAGACTGGGAGATGTCACCCCTTTACAAGGAGATGTTACTGTGGCCTTCCAGTACCTTAAAGGGGCTGCAAGAAAGCTGGGGAGGGACTTTTTAGGGTGTCAGGGAGTGACAGGACTAGGAGGAATGGAGCAGGCATGAGGCTGCCACCACCTCCCTGGGCAACCTGTGCCAGTCTCTCACCACCCTCATGGGGAAGAACTTCTTCCTAACATCCAATCTGAATCTACCCATCTCTATTTTTTGCTCCATCCCCCCTAGTCCTATCACTCCCTGACACCCTCAGAAGTCCCTCTCCAGCTTTCTTGTAGCCCCCTTCAGATACTGAAAGGCCACAATTAGGTCTCCTCAGAGCCTTCTCTTCTCCAGACTAAACCACCCCAACTCCCTCAGTCTGTCCTCATAGCAGAGCAGCTCCAGCCCTCTGCTCATCCTCTGGACGCATTCCAGCACCTCCAGATCCTTCCTGTAATAGAGGCTCCAGAACTGGACACAGTACTCCAGGTGGGGTCTCACTAGAGTGAAGTAGAGGGTGAGAATCACCTCCCTTGCCCTGCTGGTTCTGCTTCTCTTGCTGCAGCCCAGGATGTGATTTGCTTTCTGGGCTGCAAGTTCTCACTGCTGGCTCCTGTCGAGCTCATCCACCAGCACCCCCAGGTCCTTTTCTTCAGGGCTGCTCTCAAGCCAGTCCCTGCCCAGCCTGTATCAATGCCACAGTTTTAGTTTTAATTAGTTTTATGCCAACAGGTTCATCATGTGAAGAGTACATAGGTGCATGTGCATTTTATAGTTACTGCAACCCAGATCACAGAATCAACCAGGTTGGAGAAGCCCTCAGAGATCATCAAGTCCAACCTGTCACCCAAAACCTCCTGACTAACTTGGTGCCATGGTTTAGTAGTCATGAGGTGTTGGCTGACAGGGTGGACTGGATGATCTTTGAGGTCTCTTCCAACCTTGTTGATTCTGTGATCCTGTGAGATGAGCATGCAGTGGGTACATCCCAGGTCCCCCTGTGACAGGTACAAACCACCCCACCCCCCTGACAAATGCAGGGTCCTGGGAGCAGGGGGTCCCAGGCTCGCTAGAAGCTGATAAAGATCAGCTGATGAAGATCAGCTTCTTGTCCCTGCTGCCTCTGCCTCTTTTGTCTGGGTGGAGAACCTGACCCCCAAACTAATTGAGCAATTGGCCGCAGCTACACCTGCAAGGGTATAAATGGAGCTCTGCTAGGGCGAGGAGCTCCCTGGCTTCACAAGAAGCAGCTTTTGCAGCTCAGAGCTTCTCCTCTTTAGAAGGGAACTGAAGAAAGATCTTCCCCTCACACACCATGGTGAGTAGAGAGATTGATATCCTGGGTATCCACAGGAGATTTGTCCTTTTCTGAGGGAGTTGTGTGCATGCTGTGTGTGCTTCTCTCCAAGCAGTTTAGTCAGTTGTGCACAGCACAGTGTTTTCCCAGCTGGCACCCAAACCTGCAACGTTATTGTGCTGGAAGGAGAGCAGATTGAATTGCAGGAAGCCCCCAGCTTTTCAGAGGCTGTTACCTGTCTGGGTTGTGGGTGTCTTCATGGCACCCACTGTTTTGGTGGGGAAAGCTCACATTCTGGGTTAGAGAGGCCAGCTGGTCACACAGCAGCACGGTGTTAGTAATCACAGAATCATCATAGAGTGGTTTGAGTTGGAAGAGACCTTCAACATCATCTACTTCAAACCCTTTTTCTGTGGGCAGGGACACCTTCTACCAGCCCAGGTTGCTCAAGGCCTTGTTCAACCTGGCCTTGAACACCTCCAGGGAGGGAGCATCCACAAATTCCCTGGGCAAGGTGTTCCAGCATCTCACCACCCTCACTATCAAGACTTCCTTCCTAACCTCCACTCTACATTTCCCCTCTTCCAGCTTAAGGCCATTCCCCCTTGTCCAGTCACTACAAGACCCTATGTAATTTTTACCTGAGATCTGGGCTACTTTTATTTCTCTAATTCAAGTCTTCATATCTAGAAAAGCTCTTCAGTACGAGGGTGGTGAGACACTGGAACAGGTTGCCCAGGGTGGTTGTGGCTGCCTCCTCCCTGGGGGTGTTCAAGGCCAGGCTGGATGAGGTTTTGAGCAGCTGAGTCTGGTGGAGAGGTGTCCCTGCCCATGGAGGGGAGGTTGGAGTAGATGATCTCTGAGGTCCCTTCTGACTTCAGCCATTCTATGTATTTGTGAAACTGAAGCAGAAGGAAGATCTGAGGGACCTTGACAGGCTGGACAGAGTCCAACAGGAGGGCATTCAACAAGTCCAAGTGCCAGGTTCTATATGTTGGCTGCCACAACGCCATGCAGTGCTCCAGGCTGGGGTCAGAGTGGCTGGAGAGCAGCCAGGCAGAAAGGGACCTGGGGGTGCTGGTTGACAGTAGCTGAACATGAGCCAGCAGTGTGCCCAGGAAGGCCAATGGCATCGTGGCCTGCACAGGAACAGTGTAGCCAGCAGGAGCAGGGAAGTCATTCTGCTGTGTGCTCAGCACTGGTTAGGCCACACCTTGAGTCCTGTGTCCAGTTCTAGGCTCTTCAGTTTAAGAAGGACATTGAGGCACTGAATGCATCCAGAGAAGGGCAATGAGGCTGGGGAGGGGTCTGGAGCACAGCCCTGTGAGGAGAGGCTGAGGGAGCTGGGGTTGCTTAGCCTGGAGAAGAGGAGGCTCAGGGGAGACCTTCTTGCTGTCTACAAACTCCCTGAAGGGAGGTTGTAGCCAGGTGGGGATTGGTCTCTTCTCCCAGGCAACCAGCACCAGAACAAGAGGACACAGTCACAAGCTGTGCCAGGGGAAGTTTAGGCTGGAGGTGAGGAGAAAGTTCTTCCCAGCAAGATAGATTGACCATTGGAATGTGCTGCCCAGGGAGGTGTTGGAGTCACTGTCCCTGGAGGTGTTCAAGAGGGGATTGGATGTGGCACTTGGAGCCATGGTTTATTTGTCAGGAGGTGTTAGGCATTAGGCAATAGGTTGGACTTGATGATCACTGAGGTCTTTTCCAACCTGGTTGATTCTTAGGAGAGATCATGGCTCTGACATTTTCTGAGGAAATGGCAACAACCTGAGCTGTCCCTGGGGAAAAAGAGATTTTTATTGTGGGCTTTTTTTTTTCCCCCACTTCTCAGGAATTTCGATAGGTCAACCCTTTCTCAGTTGTGCAAGGCAGCTCTCTGGGCTCTTTGATTGCATAATCTAATGTTTGAGCTAATTGACTTTCATGTTACACGAGTAGTAACAGCAGTGCAAGCATCATTAAGCAGTCGTTATGGGTTCTCTTTTGTGAAGACAGCTCATAACTACCTACAATCTACTGTGATTCATAGGGATGCTTCTGCAGCTAATGTGCCCTGACAGCTTCTTATAAGCCAAGCAGCAGAGAAATTCCTGCTTTTAAGTGTTATGAATGAACCTGGTAGCTGGTAAAATGAGTTTTATTTAAATCATTTGAGGCAGGGTGATTTGTGTACATCACGAAGCAATTTGGTCCTTGGATTGCAGCCTTTGCCATGGGGAGCAGAGGGCCTTACACTGAGCTTCAATAAATGAGCTCAGAGAAGTAGCAAAGCTCTTTTGAGGTGCTTGGATCAAATTCTCTCCAAATTCCCATATCAATATGAAAAACACAAACTGAGGGGTCCCCAAGTGAGGCTTATCAGTAATCACAGGATGTCAGGGGTTGGATGGGACCTCCAAAGATTGAGTCAACCCCCCTGCCAGAGCAGGACCATAGAATCCAGCACAGGTCACACAGGAATGCATCCAGATGGGGCTTAAGTGTCCAGAGCAGGAGACTCCACAACCTCTCTGGGCAGCCTGTTCCAGTGCTCTGTGACACCTCATGTTGAGGTGGAACCTCCTGTGCTGTAGTTTACATCCACTGCCCCTTGCTCCCTGTGATAGGACAAGTGAGCAGAGCCTGTCCCCTCCCTCCTGACCCCCAGCCCTCAGATATTTAGAAACAGTTATTAAATCCCCTCTGTCTTCTCCAGACTAACCAGCCCCAGGGCTCTCAGCCTCTCCTCACAGGGCAGTGCTCCACTCCCTCAATCATCCTGGTAGCCCTCCCTTGGACTCACCCCAGCAGATCCCTGTCCCTCTTGAACTGGGGGGCCCAAAACTGGATGCATTATTCCAGCTGTGGCTTCACCAGGGCAGAGTAGAGGGGGAGGAGGACCTCCCTGGATCTGCTGGACACCCTCCTCTGAATGCACCCCAGGATCCCATTGGCCTTTTTGCCCCCAAGGGCACATTGCTGTTAATGTTAGAATGAATTAACAGGAAATGTGTGTGGTGGAAGCTGTGCATTTTCAGTCTCAATCTCCTCTCCCTTACTTAACGAGTTTACAAGGGGCTTGCTTTGGTTCTGAGCCTCCAGCCAGCAGGCTTTGACTCATTCCACTCAGTCTCTGTGATGTACCCTATCAGGTAGGTGCTGCAGCGGTACAGGCTTGCACTGGATGACATGACACAAGATGGGGATGGAAGAGAGAAATCTGTCTACTATTTTTTCTGCCCCACTAGCTGACTGCCTGCTTAGGAATGGAATATCTCAGGAAAGCTGAGCCATAGCAAGCCTGAAGTAGTTTTTGATCAAATTGGTATCCTGGTATCTTGATCAACGGTGTCCTGGCTTATATTAGAAGGGATGTGGTCAGTAGGTCAAGAGAGGTTCTCCTCCCTCTCTACTCTGCCCTGCTGAGGACACATCTGGAATATTGTCTGGTTCTGGGCTCCTCAGGTCAAGAAGGACCTCAAGGAACTGCTTGGAAGAGTCCAGTGCAGGGCCACAAAAATGATTAGGGGGAGTGGAACATCTTCCTTATGAGGAGGGCCTGAGGGAGCTGAGGGCTCTTAGTATCATAGCATCAGTCAGGGTTGGAAGGGACCACAAGGATCAGCTAGTTCCAACCCCCCTGCCATGGGCAGGGACACCCCACACTACATCAGCCTGGCCAGAGCCTCATCCAGCCTGGTCCTAAGCACCTCCAGGGATGGGGCCTCGACCACCTCCCTGGACAACCCATTCCAGGGCTTCACCTTCAGCTTGGAGAGGAGGAAGCTCCGGTGTGACCTCACTCATGTTGCTAAAGCTGTGCAGGGTGAGTGCCCAGAGGCTGGAGCCAGGCTCTGCTGGGTGATGCCCAATGCCAGCACAAGGGGCAGTGGTGGAAGCTGAGGCAGAGGAAGTTCCATGGAAACAGAAGGAAGAATTATTTCCTGGTACAAAGTGTTGTATGCCTTCTGTTTTCTGCCAGAGACAGGCTGGGCTGTGCATGTGGAAAGTTCAAGTGGGATTGTGAATGCTTCCCATCCCACCCTGAGTACTGGTCTCTGTGTAATCTTTTCCAGTGTAATATTTAGACAAAAGCTTTCAGGCATGAGTTAGAGCTTTTGGTTAAACTCTCCAAATATGTAGGAAAAAGCTTACCTGCACACTTAGCCTTTTTTTCCCTCTCATCCTTTACTCAAGTTCTGTGCTCTGTGGCCCCTGTAGCCAAGGTTGGAGGGTGGATCTCGGAGGCTGCTGCAAGCCAGAACTGAATTAACCTTTACACTTTCTCATAGTTTACATTTTATACTTTCTCATTCTTTACTCAGTGCACTGTGGCCCATTGCAGCCAAGGAGTGTTGCTTCCCTCTCCACCACGAACCCTTGTTGTGCTGCTCCCCTAGGCTGGATTATCTCAGGAGCTGTTGGGGTGGCTGGTCAGAGCTTGAGAGTTTTGTTGGCATTGGGGTTTGTTTCTTTTGGTTTCCCCTTCCTTTTGTTCTATAGAAACTGAGAGATGTTATTTGCTCACACCAACCTGTGGCTTATCTCCTCTGCTCTGTGGAGGACAGTGCTTTGTGGGATCTTGGAGACTGCTGCAAGCCTGAACTGAATTATCCTCTATGCTTTCTCATCCTTTATACTTTAAAAATTATCATCCTTTACTCTTTACACTTTCTTATCCTTTACTCAGGCTCAGTGCACTGTGGCCCATGCAGCCAAGGCTGGCCTCTGAAGGAGTGTTGCTTCCCTCTCCACCACGAACCCTTGTTGTGCTGCTGCTCCCCTAGGCTGGATTATCTCAGGAGCTGTTGGGGTTGGCTGGTCAGAGCTTGAGAGTTTTGTTGGCTTTGGGGTTTGTTTCTTTTTGTTTTCCCCTTCCTTATCTTCCATAGAAATTGAGTTATTTGCTCACCCCAACCTGTGGCTTATCTCCTGCTCTGTGGGATCTTGGAGACTGCTGCAAGCCTGAACTGAGTTTTGTGCACTCACTGAAGCAAGACCTCTCCTACATGTTGGCACAGGAGGTGAATGCAGGCAAGGACCCCTCATAGGCTCATGAGCTGGCTGGAATTGAGGACAAGGCTGTTAATGATGTTTAGCTGCCTTGGTGTGGCTAGTGGAACACAAGACACACAACTGTAGAGCTAACATCACAGCTTCTGAAATGCCCTTCCTTGTATGTATGTGAGGATGCAACCATCCACCAAGATAAAAATCTTACCTGCTAGAGTTGTGTGTTGAGCTCAGGCTGAAGAGAGGGCTCAAACAGACTTTGGTCCAGTAGGACAGCCTGGCTGAGATCTCATCAATACTTAAGTAATATATTGCAGGAAAACTAGAAATGGGTAGATTAATATTGGATGTTAGGATGTTCTTCCCCAGGAGGGTGGTGAGAGACTGGCACAGGTTGCCCAGGGAGGTGGTGGAAGCCTCCTGCCTGGAGGTGTTTGCAGCCAGGCTGGATGTGGCTGTGAGCAACCTGCTGTAGTGTGAGGTGCCCCTGCCCATGGCAGGGGGCTTGGAGCTGGCTGAGCCTTGAGGTCCCTTCCAACCCTGACAATTCTGTGATTCTAAAAGCAGAGGACAGAAGGAAATTTTTGGCTTGTTTAGGATATGTATTTCCTCTGAATCAGACTGGGCCAAATGCACCTAAGGGAAGTGTTTATCTCTCCCCAAAAATGCAGAAGTTTGCACAGCTTGAGACTGTGTCCTCTTGTTCTGGTGCTGCTTGCCTGGGAGAAGAGACCAACCCCCACCTGGCTAAACCTCCTTTCAGGTAGTTGCAGAGAGCAATAAGGTCTCCCCTGAGCCTCCTCTTCTCCAGGCTAAGCAACCCCAGCTCCCCCAGTCTTTCCTCACAGGGCTGTGCTCCAGACCCTTCCCCAGCTTTGTTGCCCTTCTCTGGACACCTTCCAGCATCTCAACATCTTTCCTAAACTGAGGGGCCCAGAACTGGACACAGGACTCAGGGTGTTTGAATCTTAACCTCTTCCCAGGGCTGGCTAGTCATGAGGTCTGTGATGGCAGGTTGGACTTGATGATCTTTGAGGTCTCTCCCAACCTTAGGAATACTGAATAGGACACCAGGTTGTGACACTCTAGTCCTACAATTTCTTGCTCAGGCTTGAGCTGCTCAGCTTACCAACAGACTTTGGTGAAGCTTTTCAACTCTCTTGCAAGGAGCAGCAAGAGCAGGTTCAGGTCCCAGCTTTGCATCTGCCTCCCTGTGCAGGCTGTGACAGCACAGAGTTTGGAGGCAGTGGTGGCAGAGATGATTCTAGAAGACTTCAGGTGCCTGTGCTCTTGCCTGCTGTAGGCCTCCCTTTGAAATTCATTCAGTGTTTTAATTAGCCCTATGTCATCTTTGATCTCCTGGTACCACAGAACTAGATCACATCAGCTTCCCTTCCCTTTTGACAACAGTGTTGATTATTTATCATTTAATTAAACATTAAGTTGCTGTTCTGCTGCTGGGAATGTTAACATTATTGTTACTATTTTCAAAACCATTTTGATTTTAACTCAAAAGTTGCCTGAGCTTAAAAGAAATAAAGAAATCTCACAACTGATATTTTAAGACTAATATTTAGTTCTGGGTCAGGGTAAACCCAAACACTGACATAGGCTGGGCAGGGACTGGGTTGAGAGCAGCCCTGAAGAAAAGGACTTGGGGGTGCTGGTGGGTGAGAAGCTCAACAGGAGCCAGCAGTGAGCACTTGCAGCCCAGGATGTGATTGGCTTTCTGGGCTACAGCAAGAGAAGCAGAGCCAGCAGGGTGAGGGAGGTGATTCTCCCCCTCTGCTCTGCTCTAGTGAGACTCCACCTGGAGAACTGTGTCCAGTTCTGGAGCCTCTATTACAGGAAGGATCTGGAGGTGCTGGAAGGTGTCCAGACCATGAGGATGAGCAGAGGGCTGAAGCATTTCTCCTGTGAGGACAGGCTGAGAGAGTTGGGGTTATTCAGCTGGAGAAGAGAAGGCTCTGAGGAGACCTAACTGTGGCCTCCCAGTATCTGAAGGGGGCTACAGGAAAGCTGGGGAGGGACTTTTGAGGGTGTCAGGGAGTGATAGGACTGGGGGGAATGGAACAACACTAGAATGGATGTTAGACAGAAGTTCTTCCTGATGAGGGTGGTGAGAGACTGGCACAGGTTGCCCAGGGTGGTGAGAGACTGGCCCAGGTTGCCCCGGTAAGTGATGGAAGCCTCATGCCTGGAGGTTTTTGCAGCCAGACTGGATGTGTCTGTGAGCAACCTGCTGTAGTGTGAGGTGTCCCTGCCCATGGCAGGGGGCTTGGAACTGGCTGATCCTTGAGGTCCCTTCCAGCCCTGACAATTCTATGATTCTGACTCTTGAACTAATATTTGGCTGCAGCTCAGTGCATTTTCCTGCTTTCTTTGGCTATCTACCAAAGGAGAGAACATCTCATCTATTTTTAGAGCTTTACTTCAGGTGTTAGATGCAGTGAGGTTTAATTCATGTAAGCAGATCAAATAAACACATGTTTGAACTCAAAGCTTTAGACAACCTGACAGGAGTTTAGCCAGCTGAACCAGCCTTAGCATCCAAAGCCTGTGGAGAGTTAGGGACTCACCCTCTCATATGCACCAGTAATGTAATCTCTAGCTAGGGAAGTAAGTCTTGAGATCATAGAGTCATAGAACTGTCAGGGTTGGAAGGGACCTCAAGGATCAGCCAGTTCCACCTCCCCTGCCATGGGCAGGGACCCTTCACACTGCATCAGGTTGCTCAGAGCCAATCTCAGCCCTGAACAGAGTCAGCAGAGGACAGATCGTTCCTCTCTGAGGTTCAGAGTGCGTTCAAGTGTGGTGATGTAAATGAGGAAGCATTCAGCAGGGAGCAGCACTAGCTTCTGGCTAGCAGGCAATGATCAGCCCTCATCTTTTGGGCAGCCTATGCCTTTAATGCTTACAATGGAAGAAGAAAAGCTATTTCAAGGATAGAAAAAGTGGCTCTGGTCTGTGCAGTGGCCAGCTCTGACTCTGATTTGTTTGCTGGACTTATCTGTACTGCCCAGGTATTCCCTCAGCAACTTTTCCCTCCCCCTCTGTGCATGTATCCATGTCACTGCTTTAAAAGGACATCCTTGCTGTTGTGACAGAGAGCAGTATTTAACCTTCATGGTGATGTCTGGAGAAGAAAAGGCTTCAAGGAGACTTTATTGTGGCCTTCCAGTATCTGAAGGGGGCTACAAGAAAGCTGGGGAGGGAGTTTTGAGGGTGTCAGGGAGTGATAGGACTGGGGGGAATGGAAAAAACCTAGAAATGGGTAGATTGAGATTGGATACTATGATGTTAGGACGAAGTTCTTCCCCATGAGGGTGGTGAGAGACTGGCTGGTGGTGGAAGACTCGTGCTTGGAGGTGTTTGCAGCCAGGCTGGATGTGGCTGTGAGCAACCTGCTGTAGTGTGAGGTGTCCCTGCCCATGGCAGGGGGTTTGGAGCAGGATGATCCTTGAAGTGCCTTCCAACCCTAATGATTCTATGTCTGAACAGGAATTTTGTAGAAGTGAAATGCTAGAAGCCTTGAAATATTTCAATTATGTTGATAATTCCAGGTGACCAAGGTGGCCAGCAGCATCCTGGCCTGTAGACACAATGTGACAAGCAGGACTAAGGAAGTGATTGATCCCCTCTATTCAGCATTGGTGGGGCCACACCTTGAATTGTGTTTGGTTTTGGGGCTTTCACTGCAAGAATAGACTTTGAGGTGCTGGCATGGATCCAGTGAAGGGTCTGGAGAACAGGGCTGGTGAAGGAACTGGGGTTGTTCAGTCTGGAGGAGGCTGAGGGGAGATTCCATTGCTCTCTACAGTCACCTGAAAAGAGGTTGTAGCGAGGTGGTGTTGGTTGGATCTCTCTAGTAACAAGTGATGGCACAAGAGGAATTAGCCTCAGGTTGCACCAGAGGGAGGCTTAGATTGGAAGAAACTTGACTGAAAAGGTTCTCAAGCACTGGCAGGTGTTTGAATCCTCCTGCTGTGGGTGTTTAAAAGATGCAGAGGTGTGGTGCCAAGGGGAATGGTTTAGCACAGACTCGTTAGAGTTAGATAACGGTTGCACTTGACCTTAAAAGACCTTTCCACCCAAAAGGATTCTGTAACAGCTGTCGAGGATGGTTGCAACTGCAGAAGTCTAGAATTATTTCCTCTCTAAAACCCAAAGGACCGCGACTTCAGTAACATTGAACGGATGTAACGTGTGAGTCTAATTCAGCTCTGCCTATTCCTTAAACATCAGAATCCTCTCCAGCTGGGAGCCGGCAGCGGGCGCGCTTCAAGCCCCTCTGCCGAGGCACCCTCCGGCAGCCCGAGGCGGGGGCCCAGGAACGGCGTTTGGCTTTCCCTGGCCACACGGGGGCGCCCTCGCATCGCGCTCGGCCGCGGCCGCTCGGTGTCGGAGCGCTGCCCTCTGCCCCGCAGCCTCCTGCGCTGCCGCTGCCCGCCCCGGTGCCTCGGCTGGGCTGGGCTGGGCCAGCAGCGTGTACGGATTAGAGGAGAGCTGGCCTCGGGCTGGCCATCCCCGAGGATGGAAGCGCTTGTGCGTAACGGCTGGGCTGCACGCAGAGGGGTTAAACGGGCTTGCTCAGGGCTCCCGGGCTGACATCCCCAGCAGTCCAGCCTGCTTCAAATATCTTTCCCAGGATTTCTGTGTGATCTTGTTGACCTAAATAATGAGTGATTGCTAAGATTATTTTTAATTCTTTAATTAAAAAAAAAAAAAAAACAAAAAACAAAACCATAAAATTATTTGATGCATTTAAGCCTTTGTTTGCTTGCTGAATTATTTTCCCAGCTTAAAAGATGATAAAATGTTTAATTGCCTAGCTGGAGAGAGAGGACTAGGGGACAATGCAGCCAAAAATAGGAATGGGTAGATTCAGATTGGATATTAGGAAGTTCTTCCCCATGAGGGTGGTGAGATGCTGGAACAGGAGGTGGTAGAAGCCTCATGCCTGGAGGTTTTCAAGGCCAGGCTGGATGTGGCTCTGAGCAACCTGATGGAGTGTGAGGGATCCCTGCCCATGGCTGACACCAAGTTAGGAGCAGGTGTTGATCTGTTGGAAGGTGGAGGGCCCTGCAGAGCAATCTTGACAGGCTGGATAGGTGGGCAGAGGCCAATGGGATGAGATTTAATAAGGTCAAGTGCAAGGTTCTACACTTTGGCCACAACAACCCCCAGCAGCACTGCAGGCTGGGGACAGAGTGGCTGGAGAGCAGCCAGGCAGAAAGGGACCTGGGGGGTACCAGTTGATAGTAGGCTGAACATGAGCCAGCAGTGTGCCCAGGTGGCCAAGAAGGACAATGGCATCCTGGCCTGCATCAGAAATAGTGTGGACAGCAGGACAAGGGAGGTTATTCTTGCCCTGTACTCAGCACTGGTTACTCCACACCTTGAGTCCTGTGTCCAGTTCTGGGCTCCTGAGTTAAAGAAGGACATTGAGACACTTAAACGTGTCCAGAGAAGGGCAACAAAGCTGGGGAGGGGTCTGGAGCACAGCCCTGTGAGGAGAGGCTGAGGGAGCTGGGGTTGCTTAGCCTGGAGAAGAGGAGACTCAGGGGAGACCTTCTTGCTCTCTACAACTACCTGAAAGGAGGTTGTAGCCAGGTGGGGGTTGCTCTCCTTTCTCAGGCAAGCAGCACCAGAACAAGAGGACACAGTGTCAAGCTCTGCCAGGGGAGGTTCAGGCTGGAGGTTAGGAAGAAGTTCTTCCCAGAAAGAGATATTTTCCATTGGAATGTGCTGCCCAGAGAGGCGTTGGAGTCACCATCCCTGGAGACCTTCAAGAAAAACCTGGATGAGGCACTTACTGTCATGATCTCATTGTTTGGATAGGGCTGGGTGATAGGTTGCACTGGATGATCCTGGAGGTCTCTCCCAACCTGGGTGATTCTAGGCCATCAGCTGCGAGTTTGTGAGCACTTAGGCACAAGCACCACAGGTCTAACACATAACTAGATTCAAGCACAGCCAGAAGTAGGTTATGTATAAATTTTGCTGTTCACAGAGGAACAAAAAAAAAGGAGGCATTTTAGCACTGTTGCTGACATTGTGATTTAGCAGAGGTTAAACAGAGTATTAGATGTGAATGTCACCAGGCAGCCCTCATTTTCCACTGCAGCACTCAGCATCTCAAATACCTCTGGGATAAATAAAGATCAGTGTTAAATTAACTTAGCAAATCAAGTCATGGCTCTACTATTATTCCCAATTCCACAGGGATGTCCAAACAAAGCTCCCTTTTCCTTCAGGTTCTCCTGGGTAGGCAGCTCCAAACCACTCAGTAACAGGGTCCCTGCCTTAGGGATCTGAGTCTAAGTAGATAATTTCCAAAGGGTATTTCCATTCTCTGTGTGCTTTGAATCGTTTGGCCTTGTGTAGGGTCATGAAGCTGCAACCCAACACTTCCATTGTTATTGGTTTCATCCCATTCCTAACACAACAGTCTTCATAGCTGAGTCCTGGAGTGCATTAACAAAAGTGTGTCCAGCAGGTCTAAGGAAGTTCTTTCCCTCTCCTTTGCCCTGGTGAGGCCACACCTGGAACACTGTGTTCAGTTTTGGGCTCTCCATGTCAAGAGAGACAGGGATCTGCTGGGCAGAGCCCAAGGGAGAGCTACAGGGGTGATTGGAGGGTCTTGAACATCTCTTCTATGATGACAGACTGAGAGATCTGGGGCTGTTTAGTGTGGAGAAGAGAAGGCTGAGAGGGGATCTGATCAATGCTTCTAAACATCTGAGGTGTGGGTGTCAGGATGAAGGTGCCAGGCTCTTTTTGATAGTGCCCAGTCATAGGACAAGGAACAATGGGCAGACACTGGAACACAGGAGGTTCTACCTCACCATGAGGAGACATTTCTTTATGGTGAGGGTGTTGGAGCACTGGAGCAGGCTGCCCAGAGAGGAGCTGGAGTCTCCTACTCTGGAGACTTTCAAAACCTTCTTGGCATGCATTCCTGTGTGGCCTGCCCTAGGTGATCCTGCTTTGGCAAGGGGGTTGGACTTGATCTCTGGAGGTCCCTTCCAACCCCTAACATTCTGCAATTCCCTGTGAATGTTTTCACACAGTTATTGCCATGACACTGCTCGAAGAGGAAGAGCTTTAAATGGGAATGGGCTGCCCAGGGAGGTGGTGGAGTCACCATCACTGGAAGTGTTTAAGAGGGGTGGTGAGATACTGGCACAGGTTGCCCAGGGAGGTGGTGGAAGCCTCATCCCTGGAGGTTTTTGCAGCCAGGTTGGATGTGTCTCTGAGAAACCTGCTATAGTGTGAGGTGTCCCTGCCCACGGCAGGGGGGTTGGACCTAGATGATCCTCAAGGTCCCTTCCAACCCTGACAACTCTCTGATTCTAGGAAAGGGGAAGAAACATAAGATTCTGCTTGGGTTTTTATATGCTTTCCAATTAATGTTGTGCTATTTCTTGACTCCCTTAGGCAGGCTTATTTCTCTTTCTCCCCTCCCCCCCCCCCAATTAGCTGTGCTAAGTTGGTGACAAAGAAGGGCCCTGGAGATGATTTAGTATAGACTTGCTTCTGTTGAAGGAAAGACTGAGTTGTCATTCTTCAGCCTGGAGGGAAGGTGGCTGTGAGAATGGAAGGTGGCTGTGAGAATGTTGTGACTAAAGTCTAGCAGATCTTGAGTCAGCACAGGGAGCTTCAGCAGGACAGGAGCATTCACAACCCCTCACTCTTCCACACCAAGAAAGCAACAAATCATGAGTCCAGTGACTAGTATGGCAGAAAGGGAAATAGAAGCTCCAGATAGACTGCAGAACTCATTGCACAAGCTGATCTGAGGGTCAGAAGTTTATGCTTGCTCAGCAGCTATCACATAGCCACAGAATAACAATCCATCCAAGGCAGTGATGGTGTTTCTTGGCTGGCTTGAGGGAACAAAGTGTAGAACACTTACTGGAGGGGTTTGCTGGGGAAATATCTGTCTGTGCATTCCATGCCTTGTTCTACCTTTATTGGGGTGTGCTGCTGATTGTTGTCAGAGACAAGATGATGATAGGTGAGACAGATGTGTGATCTCAGAGAGGACAGCAGTTAAGGGTCTAATGTCGTAGAAACATAGAATGGTTTAGGTTGGAAGGGACCTTAGAGATCATCTACTGCAACCTCCCTGCTGTGGGCAGGGACACCTCTCAATTAGACTCAGCTGCTCAAGGCCTCATCCAACCTGCCCTTCAACACCCTGAGGGGGAAGGCAGCCACAACCTCCCTGGGCAGCCTGTTCCAGAGTCTCACCACCTTTGTGCTGAAGAAATTCTTCATAAGATCCAGTCTAAATCTACTCTCCCTCAGCTTCAAACCATTCCTTCTTGTTCTGTTGCTAGACACCCTGATGAAAAGTCCCTCTCCAGCCTTCCTGTAGGATCCCTTCTGGTATTGGAATGTGTTCCAGCCTAAATTGCCTGCCTCATGCTTTCACCTTTACAACTCATGTTGTTACTCCACCACTGGAGTGATGATTTTTAGCCTGAGGTTTAGAGCCTTTGACTGTAAACATCCTTGCATGGATCATATGTATTAAATTGCAATCAGGAAACCTTGTCCATGCCCAAGCACTTTGTGTCATGACAAATGGCCAGCCCATAGTAACTCTGTTCCCCAAATGCCCCTGAAAACTCAGATGTTTAGCTGGTGTCTCCTAATCCAGCTTGAGTGGCTCTGAAGTGTGACATGTGAGAATGGTACTTTGGTGGAAGTGTTTAAAAAGAGCCTAGTTGAGGCACTTGGTGCCATGGTTTGGCTGATTAGATGGTGTTGGGTAACAGGTTGGACTTGATGATCTCAAAGGTCTTTTCCAACCTGATTCTGTATTCTTATTTTGGTAGTTACAACTGCTGAGGGTCTGTTTGTTCAGCTGTTTCCATGACTCTTGGCTCTTTGCCTGAATCCTCTTCTAGGAGGTTGGAACCAACAGTTCTGAATTCACACTATGATGAAGCCTAGTCAGGGCTGTACATGAGGAGACTGACTCCAGCAGTTTCCTTGGATTCAGATTGCCTTGCTGGTGCCAGACTGTCCTTGAGAGTTCAGAGCTGGCAAGAGTGGGGTTTGTCCTTTCCAGGAGACAGTGTCAGAAATCCCACCCTGCCTCTCTTGCCTTTGTTCTGAGGTGTGCCTTTTGCTCAAATCTCTTCTGACCTTTCACATTCTCTTTCTTCTCCTTTTGAACAGACACTTACTGGGCACCAGCTGTATCTCAAGCTGCAGGAAGTTTAACTAAAGCTGCTGAACAGCTCTGATGAGGTTACTTGCTCTTTCCCCCTCTCTTTTGTTTCTACACCTCTTTCTTTTGGGTTGTTTAGCCTGGAGAAGAGGAGGCTCAGAGGAGACCTTATTGCTCTCTACAACTACCTGAAGAGAGGTTGTAGCCACGTGGGGGTTGGTCTCTTCTCCCAGGCAACCAGCACCACAGTATCACTAAGGCTGGAAGAGACCATGAGGATCGAGTCCAACCTGTCACTAAAACAAGAGAACACAGTCTCAAGCTGTGCCAGGGGAAGTTTAGGCTGGATCTTCAAGTTCTTCATAGAAAGAGAGATTGGCCATTGGATTGGGCTGCCCAGGCAGGTGGTAGAGTCAGTGTCCCTGGAGGTGTTTAAGAAGAGCCTGGATGAGGCACTTGGTGCCATGGTTTAGTTGATTAGGTGGTGTTGGATGATAGGTTGGACTTGATGATCTTGGCCACCTGTGCCAGTGTCTCACCACCCTCATGGGGAAGAACTTCTTCCTAACATCCAATCTGAATCTACTCACTTCTATTTTATTTCCATTCCTCCCTGTCCTGTCATGACGTGACACCCTCAAAAGTCCCTCTCCAGCTTTCCCTCCCCTTCCCTTTCAGATACTGGAAGGCTGCAATAAGATCATCTCAGAGTCTTCTCCAGCCTGAGCAACCCCAACTCCCTCAGTCTGTCCTCACAGCAGAGCAGCTCCAGCCCTCTGCTCATCCTTGGGGCCCTTCTCTGGACACCTTCCAGCACTTTCAGATCCTTCCTGACCTAGGGGCTCCAGAACTGGACACAGTACTCCAGGTGTGGTCTCCCCAGAGTGGAGTAGAGGGGGAGAATCACCTCCCTTGACCTGCTGGCTATGCTATGCAAATCCCTCTTTTCACCCCTTAGCTTCCTCCTCTGGAACTGATGTACCATTGGTGGCTTTCCCAGTTGGAGCCATAGTCCTGGAAGTTTGTGTTGTGTTTTGGTGGTTGTTTTTTATATCCTGACTTGAGTTGCTTTACAAAGTTAAAGAGAGAACAGCACTATTTATAAGCACATTATGTAAACATCAGCAACAGAGGTCCAGCTGCTTAGCATTCAATTAATTTAGCTCAGTCAATATTGCATGGTACATAGTTTTGTCTGCTCTTATTGTCAACACATCTTGCCCTTGAGCACTTATTTCATTTGACTAATTAAGATCTACTTCTAAGTGCTCTCATTTTGTTGCCAGGCAGATTCCCCCATTTTTAGATACAGTTCTTCTGCTCTGGGGGGCAGGGGGGGAAAGAAACAAAAGGGCATCTGAAATCCAGGTCCATCTGGTTTGTGCTCCAGCAGGTCAGGCCAAAACCTCCTTTTGTTCAAGGCAGTAGAGTCTCTGTTTTTATCAGGACTCATGCAGGTGGATCATAGGATCAATAAGGTTGGAATAGACCTCAGAGATCATCAAATCCAACCTATCACCCAACACCTTATGACTAACTAAACCATGGCTCCAAGTGCCACATCCAATCCCTTGCTGAACATCTCCAGGGACAGTGACTCCACCACCTCCCTGGGCAGCACATTCCAATGGCCAATCTCTCTTGCTGGGAAGAACTTTCTCCTCACCTCCAGCCTTAACTTCCTCTGGTACAGCTGGAGACTGTGTCCTCTTGTTCTGGTGCTGCTTGCCTGAGAGAAGAGACCAACCCCCACCTGGCTACAACCTCCCTTCAGGGAGTTGGAGAGAGCAAGAAGGTCTCCCCTGAGCCTCCTCTTCTCCAGGCTAAGCAACCCCAGCTCCCTCAGCCTCTCCTCACAGGGCTGTGCTCCAGACCCCTCCCCAGCCTCATTGCCCTTCTCTGGACATGTTCAAGTGTCTCAGTGTCCTTCTTAAATAGAAGGGCCCAGAACTAGGCACAATACTCAAGATTTGGCCAAACCAGTGCTGAATACAGGGCAGGATGACTTCCCTGCTCCTGTTGTGTCTTGCTTATACCAGCAGGAGGTTTTTATTTTGGCAAGGTCACCTTGTGTATCTATGCAGAACGATGTTGTGCTGTCTGAGGTGGTGAAAAGCCTTTTAAAGATTGTAATTACTCACTTCAGGTGCATCATGTTATTCAGAGAGGTAAATATGGAGGCAAGCATGAAGCCACTGTGCTTGGGCTCTCAGGATAAACAACGAGAAGGAAGTTTCCATGGTGGTCCCACTCACTGTTCTGACTATGTAAGTAGCTGATTTTTCAGTGTGTCCTCAGTACATCTGTGGTAGTTTTAGGCTAATGCCTTGGGAATTTTCCACAGATGGAGTAGAAAGTGGTGGAATGTAAATTATCACTGGATGCAAAGGAAAAGTAATGATAAGGTCTGTCTAATCCCATTGAGCTGAGAGCTAACAACTCCTGCTCTCTCTTTGGCTTCTTGGCTCTGCCAGATAGTGGCTGGTAGTTTTTACTTGGCTGTGTTCTTGTGGCTAAGTACTAGTGTGGCCAGCAGGAGCAGGGAGGTCATTCTGCCCTGTGCTCAGCACTGGTTAGGTCACACCTTGAGTCCTGTGTCCAGTTCAGGGCTCCTCAGTTTAGGAAAGATGCTGAGATGCTGGAAGGTGTCCAGAGAAGGGCAACAAAGATGGGGAGGGGTCTGGAGCACAGCCCTGTGAGGAGAGGCTGAGGGAGCTGGGGTTGCTTAGCCTGGAGAAGAGGAGGCTCAGGGGAGACCTTCTTGCTCTCTACAACTACCTGAAGGGAGGTTGTAGCCAGGTGGGGGTTGGTCTCTTCTCCCAGGCAAGCAGCACCAGAACAAGAGGACACAGTCTCAAGCTGTGCCAGGGGAGGTTCAGGCTGGATGTTAGGAAGAAGTTCTTCCCAGCAAGAGAGATTGGCCATTGGAATGTGCTGCCCAGGGAGGCGGTGGAGTCACCATCACTGGAGGTGTTTAGGAAGAGACTGGATGAGGCACTTGGTGCCATGGTCTGGTTGATTAGATGGTGTTGGGTGATGAGTTGGACTTAATGGTCTTGGAGGTCTCTTCCAACCTGGTTGATTCTGTGAGTATAGCTGGAGTGTGTCCAAAGAGCAGCAACCGAGCTGGTGAAGGGCCTTGAACACAAGTCCTGCCATGGACTGACTGAGGCAACTGGGATTGTCTAGCATTCAAAAGAGGGGGGGCTGTGTGGAAACCTCACTGCCCTCTACAACTCCCTTGGAGGCTTACAACAAGTGACAGGATAAGGGGAAATGGCCTCAAGCTGTGCCAAGGGAGGTTCAGGTTGGGTATCAGACAAGTGTGCCCCTCTCCACACCGATGGTTCCTACATAGCCAGGGAGAAATGAGCAGAGAGTCTGGGAAACTAGGTGCTGCAATTTGCATGGAAGCATCATGAATTGAGGGCTGCCAGTCACCAGAAGAGATAAATTAAGGGGGGGGTGGGGGAGGAGAGAGAAGCAAAGTATGAATGAACTCTTCAGACACAACTGAAACGCTCTCAATGTTTCCTGCACCGTGTGGCCTGCTCATAATGGCCAATCTTTCTCTGTCAGCCTGTTCTTTCACTTACTGTCTGTTGCTTTAAATTTGATGAGGAAGATGAATAAATAAAGCAAGCTGTTAGAAGAGGTTGCAGCAAACTAATGGAGGAAGCATTAAGGATTTCATCCGAGGGATTTGATTGCGCGCTCGGTTCTGCGGAGTGGATTCCTGACAGCTGCAGGACTCCTGTGTGAGTGTGCTGCCTACTTAATAAAACTGCTTCATGTTAATGTTGTCCCAGATGAGGGAAGATGTTTTTTCTGCATTGAGACTTGATGCATTGCTTTGTTTATTTGCATTATTGCAGTGTAGAATAGAATAAACCAGGTTGGAAGAGACCTTCAAGATCATCGTGTCCAACCTATCATCCAACACTCACCCAACCAACTCTCCTATGAGGACAGACTGAGGGAGTTGGGGCTGCTTAGTCTGGAGAAGGCTCCAAGGAGACCTAATTGTGGCCTTCCAGTATCCAAAGGGGGCTACAAGAAAGCTGGGGAGGGACTTTTGAGGGTGTCAGGGAGTGATAGGACTGGGGGGGATGGAACAAAAGTAGAAATGGGTAGACTGAGATTGGATGTTAGGAAGAAGTTGTTCCCCATGAGGGTGGTGAGAGACTGGCACAGGTTGCCCAGGGAGGTGGTGGAAGCCTCATCCCTGGAGGTGTTTGCAGCCAGGCTGGATATGGCTGTGAGCAACCTGCTGTAGTGTGAGGTGTCCCTGCCCATGGCAGGGGGGTTGGAGCTAGATGTTCCTTGAGGTCCCTTCCAACCCTAAAAGCTGTATGATCATAGAGCTGTAGGTTATAGATCAAGACACAGAGGGGATAGAGACTGAACAGAGAATTTCTCAGCAATATCTGTAAAATCAGCTGCATTTGGGGCAAAGCTTCATTCTCCCAAACTGAAGGGAGTCCATGAGCACCAGAGTCTTCCCATTTGTTCTGCTTTTTATTGGTGGAGTGTTTTAGGGTGTTTTTTTTATATGGCAATCCATACCTTGGCAGAGGACAAATAACTACATAAACTGTACTCATGGCTTCAACATCCTAGGACAACTACATCATCTCAAAGCAAAATACTCCACCTCTTCCAAACCTGGGGCCTGGCCAGGTGCAGAGATTATTTTTCCCTGCTGCTCTGACTGCAGAAATCCAGACTCCTCTAAGAGCACAGCTGTTTCCAGGGAAATCAGCTCCTCTAGGCAAAGCCTTGGCTTTGAAAAGCAAGCCCAGCTTTTCCTTTTGGCCTGGGATTTGTCAGAGGTTAACAGACATGGTGAGGCTATACTGGGAAGCAGCTCACCTCCAGCTTTTCTGTCCCCTGCGGTCACCAGGGGACAGCCTGACCCCTTTATCAGTACCTCTGAGGTCTACTGAGCTGACACTAACATGAGAAGAGTCATCACTAGATGATCCTTGTGGTCCCTTCCAACCCTGACTATGATCAGTGAGAACATAGAATGGCTTAGGTTGGAAGTGACCTAAGAGATCTTCTACTCCAACCTCCCCACCATGGGCAGGGACACTTCTCAACTAGACTCAGCTGCTCAAGGTCTCATCCAACCTGGCCTTGAACACCCCCAAGGAGGAGGCAGCCACAACTTCCCTGGACAGCCTATTCCAGAGTCTCACCACCCTCATACTGAAGATCCAGTCCAAACCTGCCCTCCCTCAGCTTCCAATCATTCCTCCTTGTTTTGTTGCTAGACACCCTGATGAAAAGTCCCTCTCCAGCCCTCCTGTAGGATCCCTTCAAGTACTGGAAGGCAGCTCTGAGGTCTCCCCCCCAGAGTCCTGTCTTCTCCAGGCTGAACACCCCCAGCTCCCTCAGCCTATTCTCATAGCAGAGGTTCTCCAGCCCTTGGATCATCTTTGTGGCCTCCTCTGGACTCACTCTGACAGCTCTGTGTCCTTCTTACACTGGGGGCACCAGAACTGGAGACAGTATTGGAGGTGAGGTCTCAGCAGAGCAGAGTCAAGGGGCAGAATCCCCTCTCTTGCCCTGCTGCCCACATTCCTCTGCATGTTCTGCACAACAGGGAAGTGGTTAAGATATATCAGATACGTGGCTTGGCTCATTTAATGTGCTCATGCACTGGAATGGAGTGTCAAGGATTTGCTATTAAAATCTCTGCACCCACCTGGAGCCAGGCTATCCATCTTCCTGCAACTAAAAAGGGAAAGGCATATAGACTATAGGATCAGCATCTGAGTAATTCCTAAATGTGTGTGGGGTGTAAAAAGACACTGTGAAAGGAAAAGAAGTGGTTTATAGCCCTCTGGGGAAGGGAAGCTTTCCAGAGTGTGGAAACAGAGCAGTTGCTGTGGCTGAACACTACTGCACTGCGAAGAACAAATTGTTTTAGCTCAGTGAGTGGCTTAGATGAGTGGCAAGGAATGACTTCAACTGAGCCAAATATACATTTTCAAGTTTTGAAGTGAAAACAGGGAAGCATACAGTCCTCCTTTGGGCTATTTTCTCCATTCCAGTATCAGCAAGCTCTTTGTGAATCTGCCTCTCAGGGTATCTGAAAACCAACTCGCTCAGCTCCACAGCTCTGTGCTAACCTTTCTGCCCCTGTGATGCTTAGATCTGCTGCTGGGAGGGCTCTTGTCAGGACTTTATGACCAGTCCTGTTCTGCTGCAGCCAGAACACAGCATCAACCAGGTTGGAAGAAACCTCCAAGATCATCAAGTCCAACTGATCACCCAACCCTATCTTATCAACCAGACCATGGCACTAATCCAGGCTTTGCTTCAGCACCTCCAGGGATGGTGACTCCACCACCTCCCTGGGCAGCACATCCCAGAGGCCAATCTCTTTTTCTAGGAAGAATTTCTTACTAACATCCAGCCTGAACCTGCCCTGGCACAGCTGGAGACTGTGTCCTCTTGTTCTGGTGCTACTTGTCTGGGAGAAGAGACCAACCCCCACCTGGCTACAACCTCCCTTCAGGTAGTTTCAGACAGCAATAAGGTCTCCCCTGAGCCTCCTCTTCTCCAGGCTAAGCAACCCCAGCTCCCTCAGCCTCTCCTCACAGGGCTGTGCTCCAGACCCCTCCCCAGCTTTGTTGCCCTTCTCTGGACACCTTCCAGCATCTCAACATCTTTCTTGAATTGAGGGGCCCAGAACTGGACACAGCACTCCAGGTGTGACCTGCAGCCCAGAAGGTTGGCATTTCAGCTATGCCTGGGTTTAATGTGGAGCTCATTTACACATGTGGCCTTCCAGGATCTGAAGGGGGCTACAGGAAAGCTGGGGAGGGACTTTTGAGGCTGTCAGGGAGTGATAGGACTGGGGGGAATGGAACAACACTAGAAATGGGTAGATTGAGATTGGATGTTAGGAAGAAGTTGTTCCCCATGAGGGTGGTGAGACACTGGCACAGGTTGCCCAGGGAGGTGGTGGAAGCCTCATGCCTGGAGGTGTTTGCAGCCAGGCTGGATGTGGCTGTGAGCAACCTGCTGGAGTGTGAGGTGTCCCTGCCCATGGCAGGGGGCTTGAAACTGGCTGAGCCTTGAGGTCCTTTCCAACCCCAGCAATCCTATGATTCTATGTGGCAGAACTTAAGCAACTGTGGGGGGTGGGACCTGCCTTTGTTAGGAACATCACAGAGATGGAATCTCTTCAAAACAGCATCAAATTCTAGCCTCTTCTTTTTTGTTAAACTGGGCCTTGCAAGTGGTTTTTACAATACTCTGAGCAAGGATCTCCTTTGGGTAGGGAGAAATTGTCTTCTCTGGAAGCCATTTGATATGCTTGGTGAGAGGAAGCAGGATGAGACCAGCTGCCTTTTTAGTCATGTTTGGATACTTTAGGGGAAAAGCCATGAGAGGACTCAGCTCAGAGCTCCTGCTGCCTCAGGTACCAGCACAATCATGTTCATTAGTGAATTCTTATTGCCAGGCATGAATAAATTAGTGGATATCTGGTGCTTGCAGACAGGCAGAGGAAAAGCTGTCTGGAGGAGCTTGGATTTGAGACAGATTTTTCATCTCTAATAAAAATAGGCCCTTTTTTTATTTGAGGTGTAGGTTCTTCCATCCTTGGTAGTTCAAATGCAATCATGGCCTGGATCAATGCAATCTCATCTCAAGCAGGGAGCTGTGATAAATCTGCTCAAATCTCCTTCTGCCAGAGCACTCTGTGCTGACAGAGGTGATAATGAATGCTGAGGTATGAACACAGTTGTTCTGTTTTCTGGCAACAGACTACATAGAGGCTGGAGTGTTTCATTGATTTAGTGCAATCTCACTTTAAGGTGGTTGTGCTTTTCATCAAAGCATTACATGCATTTAATGGTAGGTCTATTTCTCTCTGAAGCAGAGTGAGCCATATGGAATTCCAGCAGATCAAGGGAGGTCTTCCTCCCCCTCTGCTCAGTCCTGGTGAGACCCCAGCTTGAGTATTGTGTTCAGTTTTGGGCTCCCCAGCTCAAGAGGGACAGGGATCTGCTGGAGGGGGTCCAGCAGAGGGGCTACAAGGATGATTAGGGGACTGGAACATGAGCTTTATAAGGAGAGGCTGAGGGACCTGGGGATTTTTAGTCTGGAGAAGAGAAGGCTGAGAGGGGGTTTAATAAATGTCTATCAATATCTGAGGGCTGGGGGTCAGGAGGGAGGGGATAGACTCTGCTCACTTGCTCCCTGGGATAGGACAAGGAGCAATGGATGTAAGCTGCAGCACAGGAGGTTCCACCTCAACACAAGGGGAAACTTCTTTACTGTAAGGACCACAGAGCACTGGAACAGGCTTCCCAGAGAGGTTGTGGAGTCTCCTTGTCTGGAGTCTTTCAAGGCCCTTCTGGATGCATTCCTCTGTGACCTGAGCTAGATTGTATGGTCCTGCTCTGGCAGGGGGGTTGGACTTGATGATCTCTCTGGGTCCCTTCCAACCCCTGACATCCTGTGAGCCTGTGAATCGAGGCCCAGTTGCCACTTTCTACACTGAAGCCAACTAAATACATCTTCCTCTTTCCCCCCCAGCTCCCTCTGCTCACCCACACGTCTGAAGTGGTTTTGGAGAGTGCTGCTGCCAGGGCTAACGCAGGGCTCAGCGTTGCAGTGCCGCTGCCTGAATCATGCTGCAGCATTGCAGTTGTCATAGAGACACAGACTACTTCTTTTTCTTTGTGCTTTATTTTTCACCCAGACCAAAGGGACAGTTTTGATAATCTCCTTAGACCTGTTGTAAAACACACAGCAGCTTGCCAGTCAGTAAGCATTGCCAAATTGGAGTGCAGCCTGGCTCTCCTTCTCCTGTGACACCGAAACACATCTCACTGAAGTTTGAGTGATGCTGGAAAAGGAAAGCTCAAAGGAGGCATTTACCTGATTAGTACTGGTGCTGTTGGAACTTTGTTTTTGGCCAGGTGCAAGCTTAGTCCCCCAGATCATGCCATGCTTGTGATATTGGTGACCTCCAAGAGTCACTATTTGAGTATGCTGTCTTAGAAGATAAGTGGCACAGTAAGGTCACTGCTTGTGTTTTGTAATCATAGAGTTGTTAGGATTGGAAGGGACCTCAAGGATCATCTATAGTTCCTATAGAATCATAGAACTGATAGGGCTGGAAGGATCATCTAGTTCCAACCCCCCTGCCATGGGCAGGGACACCTCACACCACAGCAGGTTGCTCACAGCCACATCCAGCCTGGCTGCAAACACCTCCAGGCAGGAGGCTTCTACCACCTCCCTGGGCAACCTGTGCCAGTCTCTCACCACCCTCATGGGGAAGAACTTCTTCCTAACATCCAATCTCTATCTACCCATTTCTAGTTTTGTTCCATTCTCCCCAGTCCTATCACCAGATGAGGAATGCTTGGACACTTGTGTACAGGCAGAAGTCTCTGGCAGCTAAGCACTGGGGGATTTAGCTGTAGCAGTCTGATGCTACCGCCCCTGGCTGCTTCCCACCTCCTTCTGTCTGCTCCTTTATCACCTGAGACGTGAGCCTGCATCTCACCCGTGCCAGCTCAGAGCCTGCCACAGCTGCTGCCAGGGAGTGTGGCCTTGTGCCAAGGCACTGGCCTGTGAGCTGCCACAGTGCTTGTTGCCCTTCTGCTACCTGCTACTGTAGAACTAACAGCTGGGAGGGGGGGTTAACATTTGAGATTGTCAAGCTGACATGCATCAGAGCTCCAGTGAGAGTGCCAGGCAGTTTGAGTAACTTGCAGCCAAGTATTAAGTCTTCTCTGTCCCAGTATATGCAAATCTGTGAGAAATGGATTGTTACAGCTCCCAGCTCTGCTGATGAAGCAGTTCCAGTTATAAAACCCCTGGATTTTACACACAGGAGTTTCCAGTGGCCACTTCATCACTAGATACTGGAACAGGCACAAAGCCTCTGCGGCAGTCTCCCTGTCTGCTGCTGTAGAACTTGGAACAGGGTGAACTGTTTGATCAAAGCCCTGAGAATGTGTGTGAATCAGAGAATCAATAAGGTGGGAATAGACCACAGAGATCATCAAGTCCCACCTGTCACCCAGCACCTCATGACTAACTAAACCATGGCTCAAAGTGCCACCTCCAAGCCTTTACTGAACACCTCCAGGGACGGTGATCCCACCACCTCCCTGGGCAGCACATTCCAATGGTCAATTATTCTTTCTTGGAAGAACTTTCTCCTCACCTTCAGCCTAAACTTCCCCTGGCACAGCTTGAGACTGTGTTCTCTTGTTCTGGTGCTGGTTGCCTGGGAGAAGAGACCAACCCCCATCTGACTACAACCTTCCTTCAGGTAGTTGTAGACAGCAAGGTCTCCCCTGAGCCTTCTCTTCTCCAGCCTGAGCAACCCCAGCTCCCTCAGCCTCTCCTCACAGGGCTGTGCTCCAGACCCCTCCCCAGCTTTGTTGCCCTTTTCTGGACATGTTCAAGGTCTCAATGTCCTTCTTTAACTCAAGAGCCCAGAACTGGACACAGGACTCAAGGTGTGGCTTAACCAGTGCTGAGCACAGGGCAGAATGACCTCCCTGCTCCTGCTGGCCACACTATTCCTGATGCAGGCCAGGATGCCATTGGCCTTCTTGGCCACCTGGGCACACTGCTGGCTCATGTTCAGCCAGCTGTTAACCAGTACCCCCAGGTCCCTTTCTGCCTGGCTGCTCTCCAGCCACTCTGCCCCCAGCTGATGTTGTTAAGGGAGTCAGGTTTAAAAGAAGGTCAATGTTACTCTTACTACAGAAACTGGTAGGTAGCAGGAGGAGTTCAGTGCCAACAGCAGTTAGAGAGCATCTCCTCAAGGCAGTAATTATCTTTCAGTGATGGTTTCTATAAATGGTACTGCTCTGGAAGCTGGTGGCATGCTTTTTAAACCATGTAGGTGTACACAGTATAGAGAAGAACCTTCCAGTGCTTTGAAGGTGGTCTGGCAGTGCAAATAGTGTACAGCATCTGTCTAACCTTGAGAGATGCTGCTTGCTGGCACCAAGCAGTTCAAGGATTGCTTGGTGGTTACAGCAACCACCTTCCCTGGCCTTTTTATTTGGGGAACAGTTCTGCCCTGGAGTTTAATTCCTGTCTCTCCCACAATTGAGATGGATCAGCTTTGCTTTCAGAGGGATGTTTCTGTACTCAAGAGAATGATAATGTGATTTTTCATCCTAGCCCTGTGAAGATGTGTGCACTGCCCCAACAGTTCAGGAAGAAGTTCTTCAGTATGCGGGCAGTGAGACTCTGGAATAGGCTGCCCAGGGAGGTTGTGGCTTCCTCTTCCCTGAGGGTGTTTGAAGCCAAGCTAGATGAATTCTTGAGCAGCTGAGTCTAGTTGAGAGGTGTCCCTGCCCATGGTAGGGAGGTTGGAGGAGATGATCTTGGCCATTGGAATGTGCTGCCCAAGGAGGTGGTGGAGTCACCATCCTGGAGGTGTTCAAGAAGGGATTGGATGAGGCACTTGAAGCCATGGTTTACTTAATAAGATGGTGTTGGGTGATAGGTTGGATGTGATGATCTCAAAGGTCTTTCCCAACCTGGTCTGATCTATTCTATCTCTGAGGTCCCTTCCAACCTAAGCCATTCTATGGTTAGGTGCAGAGTACTCAGTACAACTGGCTTATTTGTACTCATAGAATAGAATCAATAAGGTTGGAAGAGACCTCAAAGATCATCAAGTCCAACCTGTCACCCAAGACCACATGACTACTAAACCATGGCACCAAGTGTCATGTCCAGTCCCCTCTTGAACACCTCCAGGGATGGTGACTCCTCCACCCCCCTGATAGGAAGATGTTAACACAGGACCAGGAGGGCTGTGGCCCTTGGTTAGTGGCTTAGTTCACCTCAAGATGAGTACAGCTGTGACCTCACACTGTCCCATTTGCCTTCTCCATGCTCCAGATCTGACTTGCTCTCTTAGCAAATGGAGATGGGCTGACCTGAATGTCGTGTGGAGCAGATCTGTGTCAGTGGAGGCAATTGTGCAGACAGCTCCCTGCCTCTTGTTCCTGAAGGTCTCAAGATAGAGGCAGGAATCACTGTTGGAGCTGGAGGGGTGTTTTTTTTTCTGGCACAGGCAGCCTGTTCTCCCTTTTGCCTTCTTTTCTGATATGGAGTCCCACAGCCATCTCCTCTCCATCATCTCAAATGCCTAAGAAAGAAGTAGGCAGCCTGCTCTTCAGAACTCTGTTCTTCTAGGTAGGATTGGTAACTGTTAAGTACTTGAGAGATGGAGAGGAAAGCTGTGGTGCATTAGAAGGTGCATATGTTAGATGGAGAACCATCAATGATGCCAGTGCTCCTGACAGCTCTGCTACCTGTGGGCTTTTGGAAGCTGGTAACCACGTCAGTTCTGTTGTTAGTAGAACCGACCTAAATACTCCTGAGGAGTAGTGCACTGTGACAGTTTTGCCCTGTTGGCAAAACTGTGACTCAAGCTTTTGTTTGATTTCTTTGCATGAACTCACCAGGAATGAGCTTATCAATAGCAGGAGCTTTGGAGACATGAATTATTTATAACAAGTGTTCCAAAGGTCTGGAAAGCAATTTCCTTCTGGGGGTGTGTGACTGGCCACGTGGGTGACTTGGTATTCTCTCAGCCCTGATTGTGTTAGCATTTTAATTGCTTAGTCCAACGAATGCTAATTTGGGCTCTTGATGAGGTCTCAGTGGTAGTGCTAAGTCCATTCTCACTGAGCATCGATGCCTGCAGGGCTTAGTTTATGTGAGAGCTTGTGAATAAAGAGGTATGAGCCTGCCTGGCTTTGTCATCTGGGCTGCCAACTGATAGACATTCATAGAATCATAGAGTGTTTGTGTTGGAAGGGACCTCCAAAGGCCATCAAGTCCAACCCCTCCCTCAGTAAGGACTAACATCCTCACTAGACAAGGCTGCTCAGAGCCATGTGGAACCCAACCTCATCTATCTGTGTGGTGCTGTTAGAGATGAATGCGCTGAGGAGAAGTAATTCAGGTTCTGAAGTAATTAGGCACTGAAGAAGTGTAGTGCTTGTTTGCTCCCCTCTGGTTGAATCATTGAGAAATACTCTTAATAGAATCAAGCAAGTTGGAGAACACCTCAGAGATCATCGAGTCCAGCCTACTACCTAAAACCTAACACCTCCTGACAACTAAACCATGACTCCCAATGCCATATCCAATCCTGTTTTGACCACCTCCAGGGATGGTGACTCCACCACCTCCCTCGGCAGCACATTCCAATGGCCAATCTCTCTTGCTGGGAAGAATTTCTTCCTAACATCCATCCTAAACCTCCCCTGGGCACAGCTGGAGACTGTGCCCTCTTGTTCTGGTGCTGGTTGCCTGGAAGAAGAGACCAACCCCCACCTGGCTACAACCTCCCTTCAGGTAGTTGTAGAGAGCAATAAGGTCTCTCCTGAGCCTCCTTCTCTCCAGGCTAAGCAACCTCAGCTCTCAGCGTCTCCTCACAGGGCTTATGCTCGAGGCCTGCATGGAGAAAGACCTGGGAGTCCTAGTGAACAGCAAGCTCTCCATGGGACAGACATGTGCCTTTGTGGCCAAAAGGGCAAATGATATCCTGGGGTGCATCAAGAAAAGTGTGGCCAGCAGGGCTAGGGATGTTCTTGTCCCCCTCTGCTCTGCCCTGATGAGACTGCTGCTGGAATACTGTGTCCAGTTTTGGGCTCCCCAGTTGAAGAGAGACAGAGACCTGCTGGAGAGCATCCAATGGAGAGCCACAAGGATGATCAGGGAACTTGAGCATCTCCCTTAAGGAGAGAGACTGAGAGCCCTGGGGCTGTTTAGTCTGGAGAAGACTGAGAGGAGATCTGCTCAATGTCTATCAATATCTGAGGGGTGGGTGTCAAGTGGAGAGGGCCAAGCTCTTTTCAGTGGTGCACAGCAATAAGACAAGGAACAATGGATACAAACTTGAACGTGGAAAGTTTCACCTCACCATGAGAAGAAACTTCACAGTGAGGGTCACAGAGCACTGGAGCAGGCTGTCCAGAGAGGTTGTGGAGTCTCCTTCTCTGGAGACTTTCAAACCTACCTGGATGCATTCCTGTGCAGACTACCTTCTGTTATCCTGCTTTTGGCAGTGGGGTTGGACTGGATGGCCTCTGGAGGTCCCTTCCAACCTCTGACAGTTTGTGATTCTGTGAAAAGGCAAAGTTGGGTATTTTCTGTTAATCTGTCAGTGAGCAGGTAAAGTAAGTTCAGAATGAGTGCAGGAAGGGGAGCTGGGGTTCAGAACCTGGAGCCAAAAAGCTGCTCCTGGATGCCTGAAGAGGAAATAGAGGCAATATTGAAGACAGCAGTGACAACCTAATGTGGAGATGATCAGAGCTAAACAATGCAAATTCTCTCATGAAATGTTTCCTTCAGTTGGAGGGCAGGTATCAAATTTTAATAAGCTTGTTCTTTTTCTCTCAGTCAACAGAGCATAAATTATGAATGTGTATGTAGGTATGAACTGAGCTGGGCTATCCATCCCCCCCCCTTAAAAGCAAGCCCCTTCAAATCTAATAAATAACAACTGTGCTTCTCTTTAACCACTGTAGAGCTCTAGAACACACTGGAAACAATGCTGTAATATCTGAGGTAAAACCTTGCTCTTATTAAATTGGTGTTAATTAACACCAGTGTTAATTAGTTAATTAATTAGATAATTAGTTAATTAATTAATTAGCTTCAGTGGTATCAGGGAATTTGCTGGTGCCCAGTAATAGGACAAGGAACAACAGGTATAAGCTGCAACCCAGCAAGTTCCACCTGAACAGGAGGAAAAACTTCTTTACTGTGAGGGTGACAGAGCCCTGGAGCAGGCTGCCCAGAGAGGTTGTGGAGTCTCCTTCTCTGGACACTTTCCAAACCTGCTTGGATTCATCCCTGCATGACCTGCCCTAGGTGATCTTGCTCTGGCAGCGGGGTTGGACTAGATGATCCCTAGAGGTCCCTTCCAGCCACTACCATTCTATGGTTCTCTAATTTAATCCCATAGGAAGTGTTTGGCATCCAAACCCAGTCCCCTATCCCTGGTGTAAGTGGCCTAAGTTTTCTGTAACTCAAGATTTAATGAGTTCTTTTGTAGGGAGAGTCACTGAAGGCATGGAGGAAGGCGGGGGGAAAAAAAGTGTACGTTGAATCTAGAAAGCTTTTTCTCTGCCCACACCATGTACAGGGTTTACACTGCTGACACTGTAAATTTCCAGGGACACCCACAGTGCTTGACCCTTGGAGAAAATGTTAGCTCTGAACCTTCAAACATGACCAAGCTCTAATGCTTGGAAGAGCCTGCTTACAGGATGTGCACCTGGGCATTACTTTTATTTGGGTAGGTATTGTGCATTTTATATAATGAAGTGTGCACTTGGGAAATGCATAGTCACAGAAACCACAGAGATATTCAGGTTGGAAAAGAGCCTCAGCATCACCAAGTCTAACCCAGAGCCCTACTCTGCAAGGCTCACCCCTAAACCATAGCCCCAAGCACCACATCCAAACCACCTTTACACACATCCAGGCTTGGGGACTCAACCACCTCCCTGGGCAGCACATTCTGATCCCTGACCACTCTTGCCCTGATGAAATGTTTCCTACTGTCCAGTCTAAACCTACCCAGTCACAGCTTGAGGCCATTCCCTCTTGTTCTATCACCTGTGAGAAGAGACCAGCAGCAGCCTCTCCACAGCATCCTTTCAGGTAGTTGTAGAGAGCAATGAGGTCTTCCCTCAGCCTTCTCTGTTCCAAACTAACCATCCTCAGCTTCTTCAGTTGCTCTTCATCAGATTTATTCTCCAGGCCCTTCACAGCTTCCTTGCCCTCCTCTGCCCTGGCTCCAGCACCTCCACATCTCTCTTGGATTGAGCTGCCCCAAACTGGACACGGTACTCAAGGTGTGGTCTCCCCAGAGCTGAGTACCGAGGGAAAATCCCCTCCCTTCTCCTGCTGGACACAGCATTTCTAATCCCAGCTAGGAAGCCATTGGCTTTCTTGGCCACTTGGGCACACTGCTGACTCCTATTCAGCTGCTTGTCCATTAGAACCCCCAGGTCCCTTTCTGCCAGACAGCTTTCCAGCCACACTGCCCCAAGCCTGTAGCATCGCTTGGGGTGATTGTGGCCCAAGAGCAGGACCTGGCATTTGGCCTTGCTGAAGCTCATCAGCAGTCTGTGTATTGCTTGTCTGGTCAAGTTTCATTAAAAAAGAAGTTAGAAGTGCTAGTAAAATTGGGAAGTGATTAACAAATCCTTCGCAGATCTCATTAGAAGCTGAGAGAAAATTGGAATATGGAGGCCTGAGGCAGATGCAGTAAAAGATTTAGACACTTAGTTTTAAATATGGGCACATTAGCATGTGGAAACCATTCCTTTTAAATTGGAAATTTATTATAATTTGCCTAATTCCCTTCCCTTTCTCTTTTCTTTTCCACAAAATTAGTATTGGAGAGATCTTTGGCTCAAGGCAGATGAGGCTTCGACTGCTGGGTCGTGGCAGGCCTATCAGTCACTGCAAACAGCTAACACTCCAGTTTTGAAGGAAAGCTTTTGTATGGATTTGGGTTAGCAAATGCAACATCCATTCCATAGAATCATAGAATTGTCAGGCTTGGAAGGGACCTCAAGGCTCAGCCAGTTCCAGTCCCCCTGCCATGGGCAGGGACACCTCACACTACAGCAGGTTGCTCACAGCCACATCCAGCCTGGCTGCAAACACCTCCAGGGATGAGGCTTCCACCACCTCCCTGGGCAACCTGTGCCAGTGTCTCACCACCCTCATGGGGAAGAACTTCTTCCTAACATCCAAGCTGAATCTACTCATTTCTACTTTTGTTCCATTCCCCCCAGTCCTATCACTCCCTGACACCCTCAAAAGTCCCTCCCCAGCTTTCTTGCAGCCCCCTTTGGATACTGGAAGACCACAGTTAGGTCTCCTCAGAGCCTTTTCTTCTCCAGACTGAGCAACACCAACTCCCTCAGTCTGTCCTTGTAACAGAGCAGCTGCAGCCCTCTGCTTATCCTCATGGCACCTCCAGATCCTTCCTGTAATAGAGGCTCCAGAACTGGACACAGTGCTCCAGGTGGGGTCTCACCAGTGCAGAGTAGAGGGGGAGAATCACCTCCCTCTCCCTGTTGGCTATGCTTCTCTTGCTGCAGCCCAGGATCTGATTGACCTTCTGGGCTGAAGCTGTTTTCTTCTTTCTCTGAGCAAGATTAGAGTGGCATAAACATGAAAAACAAAAAGCACCTTAGGAAAATGTTAACAGACAAATAAAAAAAGAACTTGAAGAGTTAAAGCTGTAAAGAGCTAAGAACAGGCTGAGTGTGAGAAGTGCCCAACAACCTTTATTGTACCAGGCAGTGACCAATTCTGCTTAAGTCTCACAGAATGGAGGCCAGGAAAAAAGTGGCAGACTGTAAGCTTTCTCCTATGATAACTGACTTACTTACAAAGGTCTAGAAATCTGGATGTGTGGAAGGTGTCCAGAGAAGGGCCATGACGATGAGCAGAGGGCTGGAGCTGCTCTGCTATGAGGACAGACTGAGGGAGTTGGGGCTGTTCAGTCTGCAGAAGAGAAGGCTCTGAGGAGACCTGATTGTGTCCTCCCAGTATCTGAAGGGGGCTGCAAGAAAGCTGGGGAGGGACTTTTGAGGGTGTCAGGGAGTGATAGGGCTGGGGGGGATGGAGCAAAACTAGAAATGGGTAGATTCAGATTGGATGTTAGGAAGAAGTTCTTCCCTATGAGGGTGGTGAGAGACTGGCACAGGTTGCCCAGGGAGGTGGTGGAAGCCTCCTGCCTGGAGGTGTTTGCAGCCAGGCTGGATGTGGCTGTGAGCAACCTGCTGTAGTGTGAGGTGTCCCTGCCCATGGCAGGGGGGTTGGAACTGGCTGATCCTTGAGGTCCCTTCCAATCTAGACAATTCTATGATTCTAAATACATGAGAGTCACTGAAAGGTTCCAATTTAACTTTAAAATACTAGCCTATAGCTCTCTCTGGTACCAGGAAGCCAAATTCCAGTGCAAGGAGTTTTTTGACTGCACAGCTATAAAGCCTATGAAAATAAATTGCACACTATAAATCCCAAGAGAACTATAACTGTACCAGGGCAAACAAGCCACTGCAAGAAAGAAATGTCTGAGAGTTGGAACAGAAATTTACTGCCAAAAGTAATTCAGTTTGACAGTGTGAGTATGTTTCAAGCCAAAAAGAAAGAAAGAAAGGAACTGAGCTGATACAGCAGGTCCAGAGGAGGGCCATGAAAATGATCAGGGGGTTGGAACACTTCTGCAACAAAGGCTGAGGGAGCTGGGGGTGTTCAGCATGGAGAAGAGGAGGTTGTGGGGTGACCTAACAGCAGCCTGCCAGAACCTAAAGGGGGCTGCATGAAGGATGGAGAGAGACTGTTTACCAAGGCCTGGATTAATAAGATGAGGGGTAATGGCTTCAAACTAGAGAAGAGCAGATTTAGGTTGAATTTATGAACCAATTCTGCACCATGAAGGGTGGTGGAACGCTGGAACAGGTTGCCCAGGGAGGTGTTCAAGAGGGGATTGGATGTGACACTTGGCGCCACGGTTTAGTCATGAAGTCTGGGGTGACAGGTTGGACTTGATGATCTTTGAGGTCTCTTCCAACCTTGGTGATTCTGTAGTCAAGGCCCCATCCCTGGAGATATTCAAGTGAGGCTGGACAGGGCTCTAGGCAACCTGATCGAGTTGAGGATGTCCCTGCTGACTGCATGGGGGGTTGGGCTGGATGAGCTTTGGAGGCCCCTCCCTACCCAGACCATTCTATGATTCTATGCTTAGCATAAAGGAAGGTCCAAGTGGGAAGTCAAAGTCCTATAACTGCTTTTCAGTCAGGTTTTAATATAAATGTGATGCTAAATCTCTAACTTTTCCCACACAAACCTTCTAAAGTAGAGGAAATGCAAGAAGTGTGATGTTACCACTGCAATTCATAGTTGCAGGTTTGATCCACAGACTGAAATATCCTGTTGAAGAGGGAAGAGAGGTCTGCCAGATGGCAGCAGTGATGATAGTGTTGTTTGGTATTGCCATCTTTTAGGAAGCTTGCTTTGATGTTTGTTCCTAAATGCAACCAAACCAGGTTGGACTTGATGACCTCAAAGGTCTTTTCCAACCTGGTCTGGTCTATTCTAGTCTATTCTGTATTCTATTCTATTCTATTCTATGTTCTATTCTATTCTATCCAGATATGTGTTATGTGTGCAGAACAAGAGGACACAGTCTCAAGCTGTGCCAGGAGAAGTTTAGACTTGAGGTAAGGAGAAAGGTCTTCCCAGAAAGAGAGATTGGCCATTGGAATGTGCTGCCCAGGGAGGTGGTGGAGTCACCATCCCTGGAGGTTCAAAAAGGGATTGGACATGGGTTAGTTAGTCAGGAGGTGTTGGGTGACAGGTTGGACTTGATGATCTCTGAAGTCTTTTCCAACCTTATTGATCCTATGATTCTATGAGACAGACATGCACATGTTCAGATTGTTCTGGCAAAGAAGTGGAGGCCTTCCACACCCAGCCTGGTTTGATGGAAGGCTTCAGGATGTGCTTGATCAAAACAACTGGTGAAAACCAGATTGTTTCTAGGGTCTGACATACTACATATCAATCTGTTGTGGCTGTCTCCTCCCTGGGGATGTTCAAGGCCAGGCTGCATGAGGCCTTGATCCATCCTGTCTAGTGCAAGGTCACTGCCCATGGTGGGAAGGTTGGAGTAGAAGATCTCTGAGATTGCTTCCAACCTAAGCCATTCTCTGACCCATCACTATTATAACTTCCTTGTAACCTGGGAAGATCCTCCTAGACTTTAGAAGCAGAGGTGTGGCTGGAAGGTAGTCATTGTCCCTGGAGATGTTCAAAAAACATGTAGACATGGCACACTGGGACAGGGTTAAATGGGCATGGTGGTGTTAGGTCAATGGTTTGGCTTGGTGATCTTGGAGGTCTTTTGCAACTGAAACAGTTCTATGAATCTGTGACTGAAATATACTTTACCTGCTCATAGAGAAGATCTTAAATTATCAAAGCCATTACAGGCTGCCCAAGCAGTTCTTAATGTGAAGAATCACAGAAACATTCAGGTTGGAAAAGAGCCTCAGCATCACCAAGTCCAACCCAGAACCTTACTCTGTAAGGCTCACCCCTAAACCATAGCCCCAAGCACCACATCCAAACAACCTTTAAACACATCCTGGCTTGGGGACTCAACCACCTCCCTGACCACTCTTGTTGGGAAAAATGTTTCCTAATGTTCAGTCTCAACCTACCCAGTCATAGTTTGAGACCATTTCCTCTTGTTCTGTCACTTGATTCGATGCTTGGTGCCATGGGTTAGCTGTTTGGGTGGGTTGGATTGGTTGATGGGTTGGATGCGATGATCTTGAAGGTCTCTTCCAACCTGGTTTGGTTTATTATTCTAAATAATTAACTGGGAGAAGAGACCAGCAGCAGCCTCTCCACAACCTCCTTTCAGGTAGTTGTAGAGAGCAATGAGGTCTCCCTTCAGCCTCCTCTTTTCCAAACTAACCAACCTTCAGTTGCTCTTCATCAGATTTATTCTCCAGGCCCATCCCCAGCTGTGTTGCCTTCCTCTGCACTGCTTCAGTTCCTTGTGCTTGATGCCTGAAGGCTTTTTTTCCCCCCCAAGCCTTTGGTATTTATTGTTTTCCTCTGTTCTCCCATCTTGACCAAACAGCAAGCACACCTCATTTGTTCCAGACAGGTAGCTGAATGTGAAACCTAATAACTCCAGTCAGCAAAGCTGGCAGTGTAATTATGGCTTGATACATATGTGGTAAGGAAACTCGAGTGCATCTGAAGAAGTCAGGCTGCTGCAGTTAATCTACCATGTGTGCTGACTAATTTCATTGCAGAACTGAGAGGAGAGTGAACATCTTGCACTGGGAACTGAAATGAGAGATCTTTGCCAAAATCATTGATCCTATTGGCAGTGTAAAGGGTAAGGTAAGAGAGTAGGTTGGCTTTTTGCACAAACCTCACTTAGGAGGAATGCTGACTTGAGTGTTTTTTTGGTAGAGAAAACTAATTGGTGATCATGCCCTGGCAGTGGATTTAACAGGATAAATCAGAGAAGAAATGGAAGTTTTCATTGCACGGGGCCCAAGACTTGGTTCTGTGACAGTGGCTCAGTTTTAAAGCATGTATCCAAGCATCTCCAAAGAGATTTATGATCTCAAGACTGCACCTTGAATACACTGTGCTCAGTTTTGGGCCCCACAATACAAGAAGGGCATTTTGGTGCTGGAGTAGGTCCAAAGAAGGGAAACAAAATTGGCAAAGGGTCTGGAGAAAAGCTGCTATGAGGAGAGTCTGAAGGAACTGGGGTTGGAGAAAAGGAGGCTGAGGGGAGACCTTATTGCTCTCCACAACTACCTGGTAGGAGGCTGGTATGAGGTAGGGGTTGGCCTTTTCTCCCTTGTAGCCAGTGAGAGGAAGTTGTGCCAGGAGAGGTTTAGGTTGGACATTAGGAACAACTTCTTAACTGAAAGGGCTCTCAAAGACTGGAATAGGCTCCCCAGGGAGGTGGTTGAATCATCATCCCTGGAGGTATTGGTTGAATCATCATCCCTGGAGGTATTTAAAAGATATGTAGATGTGGTGCTCAGGGACATGGTTTAGCACCAGATGTGGCAGTGCTAGGTTAATGGCTGGACTCAATGAGCTTAAGAGTCTTTCCCAGCCTAAACAATTCAATAATTTCCAGGTACAACAGAACCTTTGGAATGAGCACAAATGAGTGACAGCAGGGAAACGAGCTTGATAGTAAGGAGTTTCAGTTAAGCCAGTACAGCTTTATTTAAGTTCCTGTGCCTCATTTTCCTTTGTGACTTGTTGTGGAGTTAGTTAAAACAATAAATAAGAATAAAAGTTGTACTCTGCCATTCATTTGAATAAGGAAATGTTTGGGGGATAGTGGGTAGGGAAAGATCTTTGGGTCATTTGTACTACTGCAAGCACTGCCTCATGATACTCCTTGCATACTACTGCAAGTCCTGCCTCATGGTATTCCTTTCATAACCTGATCAGTGTGTGTCTTAAAATACTTGTCAGCAGTAAGGCAAATTATTAAAGAAGGGTCTTTTTGCAACCTAGTTCTCCTGATAGTTGGCTCTCTGATTTACAGTGTGAGCTCATTTATATCTGGTGTGTTTGGGACCTTTCCAGAAGCCTCTTTGCCTTTGGGGCAATATTCTTGTGTAGCTTATAGAATGCTTCCGGACAAGCAGCACATCTCCTGTCAGTGCTGCTTCTGATAAGGGAAACAGGATTCTCTGCCCTGTGTTAAGCAGTGGTATGCCCTTTCTCAGTTGCAGTAGCACTTCTGATTACACCCTCCTTCCCTGGAACCTGAAGTCCATTCTTATCTGCTAGCCTTTGTGAATCTGCTGTTGTTGTTGTTGGCTGGTATTGAAGTTAGGCAAGGTGGCAATTGAACCAGATTGGAAAGTGCTCACTAAAGCCACCTGGGTTAGCATCTACAAGAAAGCTGTAAGTTCTGGCAGAGGAATGGTGATGTGTCTACTTGGAGTAGACTGGAAGAGACCTTAAACCAACACAATATGTGTTAGGAGAGAGATGTACATGTGTGGGCAACCCCATGCAGTGCTACAGGCTGGGGTCAGAGTGGCTGGAGAGCAGCCAGGCAGAAAGGGACCTGGGGGTGCTGGTTGATGGTAGGATGAACATGAGCCAGCAGTGTGTCCAGGTGTCCAAGAAGGTCAATGGCATCCTGGTCTGGAGCAGGACCAGTGTGGCCAGCAGGAGCAGGGAAGTCCTTCTACCCTTTGCTCTGCACTGGTTATTCCACACCTTGAGTCCTGTGTCCAATTCTGGGCTCCTCAGTTTAGGAAAGATGTTGAGATGCTGGAAGGTGTCCAGAGAAGGGCAACAAAGCTGGGGAGGGGTCTGGAGCACAGCCCTGTGAGGAGAGGCTGAGGGAGCTGGGGTTGCTTAACCTGGAGAAGAGGAGGCTCAGGGGAGACCTTCTTGCTCCCTCCAACTCCCTGAAGGGAGGTTGTAACCACGAGGGTGTTGGTCTCTTCTTCTAGGCACCCAGCACCAGAACAAGAGGACACAGTCTCAAGCTGTGCCAGGGGAAGTTTAGGCTGGATGTTAGGAAGAAGTTCTTCCCAGGAGAGACTGGCCATTGGAATGTGCTGCCCAGGGAGGTGGTGGAGTCACCATCCATGGAGGTGTTTAGGAAGAGCCTGGCTGAGGCACTTGGTGCCATGGTTTAGTTGATTAGATAGTGCTGGGTGATAGGTTGGACTTGATGGTCTTGAAGGTCTTTTCCTGGCTATTTATGTATCCTGTATTCTCTTCTGTGTGACTGTTTTACCTGAGTTTGTCCTTTTCACCCAGTTCTGCAGCTGGGCTTGCACAAAATGGAACAGGTTAGCAAGCCCCAGAGCAGGCAGCTCAGTTATACTTAGCTCATCTAGCTTCTCCTGACTGCCTACACTGCTGAGTCATATGGAGATTTTGTCTGAGTGGGTCACATCTTGGAAAAGAAAACTGGGTTTGTGCTGATGAGATATTTTTTTATCCTCAAAGATCTGTGCACTAAACCTAATATTGATAACTGTGGACTGGTTGAGGGTGGATATTTTGTATTTGAAAGGGGGAGGGAGGGATACATTCACTTTGCCTTTCAGTGGTGTAATTGTCACAACCCCAAGCAACGCTGCAGGCTTGGGGCAGTGTGCCTGGAAAGCTGCTGGCAGAAAGGGACCTGGGGGGGTGGTTCTAATGGACAAGCAGCTGAATAGGAGCCAGCAGTGTGCCCAGGTGGCCAAGAAAGCCAAAGGCATCCTGGCTGGGATTAGAAATGCTGTGTCCAGCAGGAGCAGGGAGGGGATTGTCCCCTGGGACTCAGCTCTGGGGAGGCCACACCTCGAATTTTGGGTGCCTCAATCCAAGAGAGATGTGGAGGTGCTGGAGCCAGGGCAGAGGAGGGCAAGGAAGCTGTGAAGGGCCTGGAGAATAAATCTGATGAAGAGCAACTGAAGGAGCTGGGGATGGATAGTGTGAAACAGAAGAGGCTGAGGGGAGACCTCATTGCTCTCTACAGCTACCTGAAAGGACATTGTAGAGAGGCTGGTGCTGGTCTCTTCTCCCAGGTAATTAGTGACAGAACAAGAGGGAATGGCCTCAAGCTGTGACTGGGTAGGTTTAGACTGGACAGTAGGAGACATTTTTCCCAGCAAGAGTGGTCAGGGCTTGGAATGTGCTGCCCAGGGAGGTGGTGGAGTCCCCAAGCCTGGCTGTGTTTAGAGGTGTTTTGGATGTGGTGCTTGGGGCTATGCTTTAGGGGTGCCCCTTGCAGAGTAGGGCTCTGGGTTGGACTTGGTGATGCTGAGGCTCTTTTCCAACCTGAATGTTTCTGTGTGGTTTACAAGGTGGGTAGTAGTTGTGTATATCAAAAATGCCTTAGAGGGAAGCAAAAGTTGCAAGCATGGTAAGCAGTTCTAGAGCACAGTATATGTGTTTGTTTGCTTGTATTTAAAAGGTCTTAATAGAGATGAGAACAGCTTACTCCCATGGTTTTAAGCTGAGGCAGAGTAGGTTTAGACTGGATTTTAGGAAGGAGCTTAGTATGCAAGTGACAAAAGGTGGTCTTATAGCTTACAGCCTTGATTAATTGGTCAGTGGACTCTACCTTTCCTATGGCTTACTTCAGAAAGAAGCAAGCAGTTTGTTTTGCCCCCAGCAGAGCAGGATGCAAAAGGAACATACAATTTAGAGGGAACTATTGGCACTCTGGCTTTAGCCCCTTTTTGAGTGTGTCAGGATTGTCTGAAAGACCACGGGGTCCTCAAGGGAACAGACACAATGCAGCTTGCTATTACTCTGCCTCCTCATGCAGGCTGCAAAAGCTTCATGACAAGGAGCTCTCACAAGGTGTTTAGATTCCATCCTGGATACCCCAGTGGTTTCACAGGATGATTTCTTTTCCCTGAATGGACACCTTACTGTTGTATTGAGGGAAGGTGTTGGGAACCTATCCAGGAGAGGGATGTGAAAATATGCCTGGGTTTTCAATCTATTGCAGACTCTCCCAGCTTAATGCATTCTTCCTGGTTCTAACTGAAGGCTCCTTTGGCAGGAGGAATATTTACACACACATTTTACTCCTTGTTACATTCACACAAAAGAAGTGCATGCCTGGCCTAGTGGAAGAGCTATGATAAGGTTTCCTCCCCTCCTCCTTTGATCTTTTAACTCCTCCTGCTATGGCCAGGGCTGTCTCTTTGAGCATGCTAATAACTCAGTCTGCTAAATAATACCTTGCTGATACAATTCCCTGCAGGTGGCTGAGTGTGGCAGAAGATTGAGTTATTTCCCAAGTGAATGAAAACTCACAGACAGTGCTGGGCAGTATTCACTCAGCTCTGCTTATAATCTTGGGGGCATTCAGGCCTTTGAATTTATTTTTCCTTCCTTTTATTTTCTCTTTTTTTTTTTTTTTTTTCAGGCAATGCTTTGATAGAATAGAATAGACCAGACCAGGTTGGAAAAGACCTTTGAGATCATCAAGTCCAACCTATCACCCAACACCATTTAATCAACTAAACCATGGCACCAAGCACCCCATCCAGTCTCCTCTTAATCACCTCCAGTGATGGTGACTCCACCACCTCCCTGGGCAGCACATTCCAATGGTTGAAGGATCCCCTTCACCCCTAGAGCATGGTAGGAAAGTGGCATCTAAGGGAAGCCTATCCCTGTCCTAGGGCATTTGCCCACCTCTTAATCAAGCAAACTGGAGTCATGTTTCCCTCTCCAAAAGTTCAGTGGTCCCCAGGGCATCAACCACAGCTTCACAGTGCTGGAGCACACCAAAACACAACGCAGAATACAGAATTAACAAGGTTGGAAAAGACCTCAGATATCAAGTCCAACCTATCACTCAACGCTATCTAATCAACTAAACCTTGGCACGGAGTGCCTCAGCCAGTCTCTTCCTAAACACCTCCAGTGATGGTGACTCCACCACCTCCCTGGGCAGCACATCCCAATGGTCAATCTCTCTTTCTGGCAAGAATTTCTTCCTAACATCCAGCCTGAACCTCCCCTGGTGCAGCTTGAGACTGTGTCCTCTTGTTCTGGTGCTGGTTGCCTGGGAGAGAGACCAACCCCCACCTGGCTACAACCTCCCTTCAGGTATTTGTAGAGAGCAATAAGGTCTCCTCTGAGCCTCCTCTTCTCTAGGCTAAGCAACCCCATCTCCCTCAGCCTCTCCTCACAGGGCTGTGCTCCAGACCCCTCCCCAGCTTTGTTGCCCTTCTCTGGACACCTTCCAGCAAGTCAACATCTTTCCTAAACTGAGGAGCCCAGAACTGGACACAGTTCTCAAGGTGTGGCCTAACCAGTGCTGAGTACAGGGCAGAAGGACTTCCTTGCTCCTGCTGGCATCTTGAAAATAAGCCTGGAATTCTGCCATTAAGAAGTAATATATATATATAAAAAAGGGATTGGGAATAGAATGAAACAGCCCTCAGCTCAAGGCTGATAAAATACAGAAATTCCCACTGGGATTGATAAAACATTTCCAAATGAAGCAGGCACTCCACCACTAACAACTCCATCTCCAGCTTAGAGAGGGGAGACCTACAAAACACCCTGGGAACTAAGCTTTGTGGCTGTACTGTTCATAACCAGAAGAGCTGCAATGATAGGGGGCAAAATGCTTGTGGGGGGAAAGCTGCTCCTGATAATCTTCAGAGCACAGCGCTCTGAACCAGCTGGACAGCTCCCCGGTTCTGGAGGGACAGGGATCTGCTGGAGAGGGTCCAGCAGAGGGCTACAAGGATGATTAGGGGATTGGAGCGCTGCCCTGTGAGGAGAGGCTGAGAGCCCTGCGGCTTTTTAGTCTGGAGAAGAGAAGACTGAGAGGGGATTTAATAACTGTTTCTAAATATCTGAGGGCTGGAGGTCAGGAGGGAGGGGACAGGCTCTGCTCACTTGCTCCCTGGGATAGGACAAGGAGCAGAGGCAGCAAGCTGCAGCACAGGAGGTTCCACCTCAACACAAGGGGAAACTTCTTTACTGTGAGGGTCACAGAGCACTGGAACAGGCTGCCCAGAGAGGTTATGGAGTCTCCTTCTCTGGAGTCTTTCAAGGCCCTTCTGGATGTGTTCCTCTGTGACCTGAGTTAGATTGTATGGTCCTGCTCTGGCAGGGCAGTTGGACTCAACCTCTTTGGGTCCCTTCCAACCCCTGACATCCTGTGACTTGCTGGAATGGAGGAGCAACTGCAGTATGGGTTGATGGGGGTGTTTAAGCCCAGGCTGGCTGAGGCTCTGGGCAGCCTGATCTAGTGTGGGGTGTCCCTGCCCATGGCAGGGGGGTTGGAACTAGATGATCCTTGTGGTCCCTTCCAACCCTGAATGAAACTATGAAACTATAAGTTTCCTATGAGTTTTGTCAGGAAAGAAATCACTGATGAATCAGGGAGCACAGAGCTATTGTTTCAACACACACTTGACCTGAAATCTGTGGTTTCAGTTTGACCTAGGAAAGGAGCTCGTGTGCCTCAAAACTTGTCTATTTTTTTCTTGCAGTTGAATCAGGTGGTGCAATAAAAGTACCATTCCTTCATACAAGAGATTAATTTTGACCCTTTCCCTGCAGTCCTAGAAGTGTTTTAATAAGGTTTTCATTCTCTCTAGGCTGTTGCTGCTTCTTGGATTTTGGTGGTTTGGGGTTTTCCTTCTTGTGGTTTCTCTCTCCTTGCTTCTCTCTCTCTTTCTCTCTCCTTGCTTCTCTCTCTCTTTCTCTCTCCTTGCTTCTCTCTCTCTTTCTCTCTCCTTGCTTCTCTCTCTCTTTCTCTCTCCTTGCTTCTCTCTCTCTTTCTCTCTCCTTGCTTCTCTCTCTCTTTCTCTCTCCTTGCTTCTCTCTCTCTTTCTCTCTCCTTGCTTCTCTCTCTCTTTCTCTCTCCTTGCTTCTCTCTCTCTTTCTCTCTCCTTGCTTCTCTCTCTCTTTCTCTCTCCTTGCTTCTCTCTCTCTTTCTCTCTCCTTGCTTCTCTCTCTCTTTCTCTCTCCTTGCTTCTCTCTCTCTTTCTCTCTCCTTGCTTCTCTCTCTCTTTCTCTCTCCTTGCTTCTCTCTCTCTTTCTCTCTCCTTGCTTCTCTCTCTCTTTCTCTCTCCTTGCTTCTCTCTCTCTTTCTCTCTCCTTGCTTCTCTCTCTCTTTCTCTCTCCTTGCTTCTCTCTCTCTTTCTCTCTCCTTGCTTCTCTCTCTCTTTCTCTCTCCTTGCTTCTCTCTCTCTTTCTCTCTCCTTGCTTCTCTCTCTCTTTCTCTCTCCTTGCTTCTCTCTCTCTTTCTCTCTCCTTGCTTCTCTCTCTCTTTCTCTCTCCTTGCTTCTCTCTCTCTTTCTCTCTCCTTGCTTCTCTCTCTCTTTCTCTCTCCTTGCTTCTCTCTCTCTTTCTCTCTCCTTGCTTCTCTCTCTCTTTCTCTCTCCTTGCTTCTCTCTCTCTTTCTCTCTCCTTGCTTCTCTCTCTCTCTCTCTCTCCCTCTACCCCCTTTCCCCCTCTTTCTTCTTTTGATGATCAAACTGAATAAACCTAATTGTGATGACATCTTTAATGATAGCCACACAGATCACCCCCCGGTTTGGCTGGGGGTCCATCTGAACCTTCAGGCATTTCCTGATGCCTAGCAAACACATTTGTTAGGCTGAGGAAAAACTATGTATTCCCCCCCTTTTATAGTGCCTTGCCTATGAGAAATGAAGCATCCAGTGACTCTCAGGCTGATAACATGCCACATGGAGAGTGATTACATATTGCTGCAACATCTGTGGCGCACCTTGGAGACAAACCTCCTCTCCTTGCTTGTTTTCTAGAGGCAGAGTCCCAGCAGGGGGCCCTCAGGTAACACTGAGAAATCTTCAGCAGTCTCAGTGCACACTACTTGCCTGCACTTTGGATAGTAGCTGTGCTAAACTACCTACAATTTGACTTAAAACACTCTTTCTGATTTATTTGATTAGTTTTAAAAGCATTTTACTTAAAGAAGGTTTTTCTCTCCCACTGCTCTGCTCTTGTGTGACCCTGCCTAGAGTACTGCAGCCAGTTCTGGGGCCTCTAGCATAAGAAGGACATGGAACTGCTGGATTAGGTCCTGAGGAGGCCACAAAGATGATGGGAGGGCTGAAGAACCTCCCCTGTGGGGACAGGCTGAGTTGGGATTGTTCAGCCTGCAGGAAAGAAGGCTCCAGGGAGACCTTAGAGCCTTCCAGTACCTGAAGGAAGCCTCCAAGAAAGCTGAGAAAGAACTTTTTGCAAGGGCTTGTAGAACAAGGGGACACAGTCTCAAGCTGTGCCAGGGGAGGTTTAGACTCGAGGTGAGGAGGAAGTTCTTCACCGAGCGAGTCGTTCGTCATTGGAATGTGCTGCCCGGGGAGGTGGTGGAGTCACCATCCCTGGAGGTGCTCAAGAGGGGATTGGATGTGGCACTTGGTGCCATGGTCTAGTCATGAGGTCTGTGTTGATAGGTTGGAATCGATGATCCTCGAGGTCCTTTCCAAGCTTAGTTATACTGTGAGACTGCAATAAGGTGAGAGGGGATGGATTGAAGCTTGAGGAGGGCAGATTTAGACTGGAGATTAGGAAGAAATTCTTCACAGTGAGGGTGGTGAGACACTGGAACAGGTTGCCCAGGGAGGTCATGGATACCCTCTCCCTGGTGATGTTCAAGACCATATTGAATAAGGCCTTGAGCAACCTGGTCTAGTGGAAGGTGCCCTTGCCAGTGCCAGGAGGGGCAGAACTAGATGATCTTCAAGGTCCTTTCCAACCCAAACCATTCTGTGAATCTGTTTTAGCTGCTAAACTCTTTTGGCTTGTCTTGCAGCATTTCAGCAGAGAGTGATCCAAAGGCAGACAGTAAAATGTTTTGCTTAGATAATTTAGAAGTCTGGCTGACCCAGGTCTTGTGCCAGTTCAGGCTTGATGCCATCTAGCATCCCAGAGAGCTTGGAAATCTTGTGCATTTCGGTAATTTCCTGCAAAAGGGTTAAGTGTACACCCTGCATCAAGAAGAGGCAGTGTTCATTAAGAATATTATGTTAAGCAGTATTAAGAATAAAATTACCAGGATCATTCTGCTCTGTACTCAGCACTGGTTGGGCCACACCTTGAGTCCTGTGTCCAGTTCTGGGCTCTTCAATTCAAGAAGGACATTGAGACACTTGAACGTGTCCAGAGAAGGGCAATGAGGCTGGGGAGAGGCCTTGAGCACAGCCCTGTGAGGAGAGGCTGAGGGAGCTGGGGTTGCTTAGCCTGGAGAAGAGGAGGCTCAGGGGAGACCTTCTTGCTCTCTACAACTACATGAAGGGAGGTTGTAACCAGGAAGGGGTTGGTCTCTTCTCCCAGGCAACCAGCACCAGAACAAGAGGACACAGACTCAAGCTGTGCCAGGGGAGGTTTAGGCTTGAGGTGAGGAGAAAGTTATTCCCAGAGAGAGTCATTCATCATTGGGATGTGCTGCCCAGGGAGGTGGTGGAGTCACCATCCCTGGAGGTGTTTAGGAAGAGACTGGATGTGGCACTTGGTGCCATGGTTTAGTCACAGTATCACCAAGGTTGGAAGAGATCTCAAGGATCATTGAGTCCAGCCTGTCACCACAGACCTCATGACTAAACCATTTATGAAAAGTCCCTCTGCAGCCTTCCTGCTGTTCTGAGAAATGCAGCATCAGGGACATTCTACTCAGATAACTCTCAGGCAGTAAAAAAACCTCTTATCTCCCATTTTAACACAAAAAACCCCCACCCCAAAATAGCCTCAGGGGCTAAGGCCTTTCCACTGTAAAATGTTTTATCACCCAACCTCAGGACAAATGTAAAGCATTGCCACATTAAAAAATATTAAGATTTCTACACCAGATTTACTTCCTCACTTATACAAATCTATTGGGAACAGGGCTGGAAGTAGATTTATGCTTCCACTCTAACCACTTGATCACACTGTCTTCCACAGTTTACAAATCCACCTCTCTACAGCTTGGGAAAAATGCTGCATTTGCAGTCTCTTGTGAGAGTGCTTTTGGAGGTAGCTGGAATAGCTCTGCTGAGAGAGACAGCAGCAGCATAGAATCATAGAGTTGTTAGGGTTGGAAGGGACCTCAAGGCTCAGCCAGTTCCAAGTCCCCTGCCATGGGCAGGGACACCTCACACTACAGCAGGTTGCTCACAGCCACATCCAGCCTGGCTGCAAACACCTCCAGGCATGAGGCTTCCACCACCTCCCTGGGCAACCTGTGCCAGGCTCTCACCACCCTCATGGGGAGCAACTTCTTCCTAATATCCAATCTGAACCTACCCACTTCTAGTTTTTTTCCATTCCCCCCAGTCCTGGCACCCTCAAAAGTCCCTCCCCAGCTTTCTTGTAGCCTCCTTCAGATACTGGAAGGCCACAATTAGGTCTCCTCGGAGGCTTCTCTTCTCCAGACTGAACAGCCCCAACTCCCTCAGTCTGTCTTCACAGCAGAGCAGCTCCAGCCCTTTGCTCCTCCTCGTGGCCCTTCTCTGGACACCTTCCAGAACCTCCACAGTATCACAGTATCACCTAGGTTGGAAAGGACCTCGAGGATCATCGAGTCCAACCTATCAACACAGACCCCATGACTAGACCATGGCACCAAGTGCCACGTCCAATCTCCCCTTGAACGCCTCCAGGGTCGATGACTCAACCACCTCCCTGGGCAACCGGATCCTTCCTGTAATATTCACAGAAGCCACAGAATCATTCAGGTTGGAAAAGACCCTCAGGATCACCAAGCCCAACCAAGAACCCTACTCTGCAAGGCTCACCTCTAAAGCATAGCCCCAAGCACCACAACCAAACAATGTCTAAACACATATCCAGGCTTAGGGACTCAACCACCTCCCTGGGCAGCACATTCCAATCCCTGACTGCTCTTGCTCTGATGAAATGTTTCCTACTGTCCAGTCTAAACCTACCCAGTCACAGCTTGAGGCCATTCCTTCACTAATTACCTGTGAGAAGAGACCAGCAGCCTCTCTGCAATGTCCTTTCAGGTAGTTGTAGAGAGCAATAAGGTCTTCCCTCAGCCTCTTCTGTTTCACACTAACCATCCTCAGCTCCTTCAGCTGCTCTTCATCAGATTTATTCTCCAGGCCCTTCACAGCTTCCTTGTCCTCCTCTGCCCTGGCTCCAGCCCCTCCACATCTCTCTTGTATTTTGCCCTGTGCTTTAGGCTCTCAGGATCTACAATACCTGTGATACTTCTAGATTCTTCTCTGAAGGATGACACCTGCTTGTATTTGTAATCCAAAAGTGCATCGATTGTATTTGGTGTTTCTACTTCCTCAGGCTGACTTCTCAGTGGTCAGACTCACAGTTTAATATTGCTGTAGCAATATTTGGTAATCTCATTTGGTTTTAAATGGCCTTATAAATTAAGACATCCTGCTTGTCACACACTTGTGCCTCTTAAAATGAGGTCGTTTTGGCCTGGCAATTATGAGCACATGTACCAAAACTCTAGCAAAGCTGCTGGATAGAGGAATGTACTCTTGGATTTCATAGAGTAATTCACTTGACACTTTATTATACCCAAGGGATTGGCTGTAAATTCCTTGGCAGCTCCTTCTGAAGTAGGCCAATGATATTTGAGAGGAAAGGCTAATCCCCTTTTTAACTGGAGGCAGCTGTAGAAGAGGGCTGGAACACCCCTGCTATGAGACTGGGCTGAGGGAGCTGGGGCTCTTCAGCCTAGAAAAAAAGACTGTGGGGAGACCTTAGAGCTGCCTTCCAATACCTGAAGGGATCCTACAGGAAGGCTGCAGAGGGACTTTTCCTGAGGGTTTCCTGCAATGAGCCAAAGGGGAACGGTTTGAAGCTGAGGGAGAGTAGGTTTAGACTGGATCTTAGGAAGAAGTTCTTTGGTACAAGGGCAGTGAAAGGAATAAGCTCCTCTGGGAGGCTGTGGCTGCCTCCTCCCTGGAGGTGTTTAGGGCCAGGTTGGATGAGGCCTTGAGCAGCTGAGTGTAGTTGAGAGCTGTCCCTGCCCATGGCAGGAGGTTGGAGTAGAGGATCTCTAATGTCCCTTCCGACCTAAGCCACTGTGTGGTTCTGTGAAGGGTGAGGGTTAAGGAGAAAATACATTGCCTGAAAGCTTTTTGTGTGTGTGCAGGATTTTAGCAGTGTACTCAGCCCCCCATTATGAATCTGTCTTGAAAACACTGTGTGTGATTGCTGTAGTGAATTAATCAAGGCAAGGTTGCTCTTGGTGCTGACACTCTTGAACACCTGACATGGCAAAACCCAACCTTCTGTGTGAGGCAGCGCAGAGCAGGTGTGACCTGATGACTGTAGGCTTTGTGAGTGAAGAGATCATAGAATCATAGAATGGGCTGGGTTGGAAGGGACCTCCAAAAGTCATCCATCCCTCTGCAGTCAGCAGGGACATCCTCAACTAGATCAGGCTGCCCAGAGCCCTGTCCAGCCACACCTTGAATATCTCCAGGGATGGGGCCTTAACTACCTCTCTGGGCAACCTGTTCCAGTGTTCTACCACCTTCATAGTAAAGAATTTGTTCCTAACATCCAATCTAAATCTGCTTTTCTCTAGTTTGAAGCCATTGCCCCTTGTCCTATCACTGCAGGCCTTTGTAAACAGTCTTTCTCCAGCTGTCTTGTAGCCCTCTTCAGGTACTGGCAGGCTGCTATTAGGTCTCTCCAGAGCCTTCTCTTCTCCAGACTGAACACCCCAAGCTCCCTCAGCCTGTCCTTGTAGCAGAGCTGCTCCAACCCCCTGATCATTTTGGTGGCTCTCCTCGGGACCCTCTCCATCAGGTCCATGTCCTTCTTATATTGAGGGCTCCAGACCTGCACACAGTACTCCAGGTGAGGTCTCCCCAGAGCAAAGTGGCAGAATCCCCTCTCTGGATCTGCTGACAATGCATCTTTTGCTGCAGCCCAGGGTGTCTCTTGAGAAGCAGCAGCAGCCTCAGCCTGGCACCTTTTATTAATTTTCCTTTTTCCCCCTCTGGGTATTGTCAGTCAATAGGTTGTCCCAGCATTTCTGGAGCTTTAGGGTAATGTTCATTAGGATAAAATTGCCTCTTAGAGAAAATGCCTAAATTAACACCCCTCCATCTTGTGGATCTAATTGCATCCATTACTTTGGCACAGATCTGATAAAATATTTGCTTGCAGCCCCTAGGATTTTAATCTACCTTCCTGACAATTCTATTGCCTAGAAAAGGTACAGATCTACCCCTCACCCCCTGGCCCCTCTGATTTGGGTTGAGCAGTTCATCACCACCCATACAAATGGAGTGAGGTTGAGGTTGGCTTTGGCAGCTAAGAACTTACTGCTTCTCCCTCAATAGTAATTCTTCTCAGCATGCAAATTGGCAATCTGCAGCAAAGTGCAACTTTAATTACTCTCCCCTTTCAATTTTCATTATTTCAGGGAAATGAATTTACTTTTTATGTAATGGTTTCTTTTTTTTTCCTTTCTTTTAATGAACTTCAAGACCTGAAAAACAGAACACACAATACAGCATTAACCAGGTGGGAAAAGACCTCAAAGATCATCCAGTCCAACCTATCGCCCAACACCATCTAATCAGCTAAACCATGGCACCAAGTGCCTCAGCCAGGCTCTTCTTAAACACCTCCACTGATGGTGATTCCACCTCCACCACCTCCCTGGGCAGCACATTCCAATGCCCAATCTCTCTTGCTGGGAAGAATTTCTTCCTAACATCCAGCCTAAAGCTCCCCTGGCACAGCTTGAGACTGTGTCCTCTTGTTCTGGTGCTGGTAGCCTGGCAGAAGAGACCAACCCCCACCTGGCTACAACCTCCCTTCAGGGAGTTGGAGGCAGCAAGAAGGTCTCCCCTGAGCCTCCTCTTCTCCAGACTAAGCAACCCCAGCTCCCTCAGCCTCTCCTCACAAGGCTGTTCTCCAGACCCCTCCCCAGCTTTGTTGCCCTTCTCTGGACATGTTCAAGTGTCTCAATGTCCTTCTTAAACTGAGGAGCCCAGAACTGGACACAGGACTCCAGGTGTGGCCTAACCAGTGCTGAGCACAGGGCACAATGACTTCCCTGCTCCTGCTGGCCACACTATTCCTGATTCAGCCAGGATGCCATTGACCTTCTTGGCTGCCTGGGCACACTGCTGGCTCATGTTTAGCCTGCTATCAACCAGTACCCCCAGGTCCCTCTCTGCCTGGCTGCTCTCCAGCCACTCTGTCCCCAGCCTGTATCACTGCGTGGGGTTGTTGTGGCCAATGTGTTTGTGGCCAGTGTTTTGCTTGGTGTTTCAATAGAATGGCAGCTATTTTTCCCCCCTTCTGTGCCTGAAAAGCAATGTGCAGGATTCTTGTATCATTCCACATTTCTTCCCCCAGCTAGACTATGAAAATATTCTTCAGTGAGATTCACACCTTCACCAAAAATGAATGAGGCTGAGTGTGTCTGATTTTCTGCTGCTCCTTCACTTGTTCTTGCACAGAGCTGAGGCACAGACTACACCTCCTGTCTCCTTGTGCTTTCAGCAGTACTCAGACATCCCTCAGCATCGGTGTGAAAAAGAAGCTGTGCCTTGACACAGCAGTGCCTGCCTGAGTGCTGCTGTCCTCCATGCAGTAAATTGCAGGCTGTAGCTGTATTAAGATGATAATACACAGACTTATTCCTCCCTCCCCCCCAAATGCATTATAGAATCCAGTTTGTAATCTCTATCAAATTAACTGCGGTCTGTGAGATGTGACCCAGGACAGATGATGTCACTTTAACCCATTTGGCACATAAGAACAGCCCTGAAAATGCATTTTAGCTTATGACAACATCACAACCTGATGGTGCTACAGCTCTCAGGGGGCCTACAGGAAGGCTGGGAAGGGACTTCTCAGCATCTCAGGCAGTGATAGGACTAGGGGGAATGGAATGAAGCTGGAGGTGGGGAGATTCAGGCTGGAGGTGAGGAGGAAGTTCTTCCCCATGAGGGTGGTGAAGCCCTGGAATGGGTTGTCCAGGGAGGTGGTTGGGGCCCTGTCCCTGGAGGTGTTTAAGCCCAGGCTGGATGAGGCTCTGGCCAGGCTGATCTAGTGTGGGGTGTCCCTGCCCATGGCAGGGGGGTTGGAACTAGATGATCCTTGTGGTCTCTTCCAACCCTGACTGATACTATGATACTACTATGATTGGAGCTCACAGATTGCACTGGCTTGGAAGAGACCCTCAAAGGTCATCATGTCCAACCGCCCCTGCAGTCAGCTGGGACACCTCCAACTAGATCAGGCTGCCAAGATCAAGCCTGATCTTGGATGCCTCCAGGGATGCAGTCTCAACCACATCTCTGGGCAGTGTTCCAGTATTTTACCACCTTGCTTGTAAAGTACTTTTTCTGTATACCCAACCTAAATCTTCCCTTCTCCATGTTCAAACCATTGCCCCTCATCATACCACAACAAGCCCTTCCAAACAGTCCCTCCCCAGCCTTCCTGCAGGTCTCCTTCAGATAGACTAGAATAGAATTAACCAGGTTGGAAAAGACCTCAGAGATCATTGAGCCCAACCTGTCATCCAGCACCATCTAATCAATTCAACCATGGCACTAAGTGCCTCATCCAGTCTCTTCTTAAACAATTCCAGTGATGGTGATTCCACCACCTCCCTGGGCAGCACATTCCAATGGCCAATCTCTCTTGCTGGGAAGAATTTCTTCCTAACATCTAGCCTAAACCTCCCCTGGCACAGCTTGAGACTGCGTCCTCTTGTTCTGGTGCTGCTTGCCTGGGAGAAGAGACCAACCCCCACCTGGCTACAACCTCCCTCAGGTAGTTGTAGACAGCAATAAGGTCTCCCCTGAGTCTCCTCTTCTCCAGGCTAAGCAACCCCAGCTCCCTCAGCCTCTCCTCACAGGGCTGTGCTCCAAACCCCTCCCCAGCTTTGTTGCCCTTCTCTGGACACCTTCCAGCATCTCAACATCTTTCCTAAACTGAGGGGCCCAGAACTGGACACAGGACTCAAGGTGTGGCCTAACCAGTGCTGAGTACCAAGATTGATACAGATATTGATCTGAGTACAGATATTGATAGGAAGCTATAAGGTCTGTCAGGAGAGGATCTGATGACTTATTAAAAACAGAGAAATAAACCCAGAGAAACCTCTCTTTTTACCAGCTGTGCTGGGATCATGCTGGAGTTGTCTCTGACATGAGCCTCAGTGTTGCAGTGCTGCACATTGACTCCAAGTGGTTTGAAAAAGGCTTTCTCTTTAAGAAGCAGGTGGCTACAGCACAGAAATTAATAATAGCTGCTGGTGGGAGTACTTGGTAGAAACTGAAGCATCACACACTTTAGGTGTTTGATCCTTAACAGTGACACACTCATCTTCCCTAACGTGTTTGGAATGGCATTCAGCTGAAATATTAACGTGGAGTGAAAATATGTTTAGGTGTGCTTAGTTGCTTGGCTGATAGGATGAGAGTGTTCCTTGCTTAGTGACTTCATGCACTATTCCCTGCTGCAAATGATTAAGAGGAGCAGCACTTGGAGTGAGAGACAGGATTTTGAGGCAGGAGTATTCTGTCTTTGCACAAGTTTTGGGGTCTTTAAACTGTGGGGATGTAGCAGCTGCAATTTACTGGGGAAAAGGTGGTTTGTTTGGGTGGGGTTTTTTTCTGCTTCATCCTGGGAATGATACCATAATGGAGACATAGTGAAGTGATAAAGCTTTGTTACATGATCTAAAGCCAGTCCAGTGTATTCAGTGCATGTTTCCCTTGCTTATTCATCTGAAAAGCCAGGTGATTAACCTTGGTTTATTCTGCTTCAGTTCTGAGTCATGGAATCAACATGGTTGGAAAAGACCTCAGAGATCATCAAGTCCAACCTATCACCCAACACCTCCTGAGAACTAACCCATGGCTCCGAGTGCCCCATCCAATCCTTTTTTGCACACCTCCAGGGATGGTGACTCCACCACCTCCCTGGGCAGCACATTCCAAAGGCCAATTACTCTTTCTGGGAAGACTATTAGAGATCTGTTAGAGATTAGATTATTAGACTATTTGGGATTAGATTATTAGACTATTAGAGACTATTAGACTATTAGAGACCTAATAGACTCAGAGGTCTATTCCAGCTTTGGTAATTCTGTGATTCTGTGGACCTTAGAGATCTATTAGAATATTAGAGATTAGACTATTAGAGATAGATTAGAGTAGTAGAGATCAGATTTTTAGAGAGTAGAGATTAGATTATTAGACTATTGGAGATCCCTAGATTAGAACCCTACTCTGCCAAGCTCACCCCTAAACCATATCCCCAAGCAGCACATCCAAACCACCTTTAAACAGATCCAGGGTTGGTGACTCATCCTGAAATATTGTCCCCACAGACTGACAGAAACATTCAGGTTGGAAGAGACCCTTGGGATCATCAAGTTAATCTGAGAACACTACACCAAGCTCACCCCTAAACCGTAGCCCCAAGCACCACATCCAAACCACCTTTAAACATATCCAGGCTTGGTGACTCTGCCACCTCCCTGGGCAGCACATTCCAATCCCTGACCACTCTTGCTGTGACAAAAGTTTTTCCTAATGCCCACAACTCAGAAAGGCCATCACAGAATCAACAAGGTTGGAAAAGACCTCAGAGATCATCAAGCCCAACCTATTACCTAATGCCTAGCACCTCATAACTAACTAAACCATGGCTTCTAGTGCCACTTCCAATCCCTTTTTGACACCTCCAGGGATGGTGACTCCACCACCTCTCTGGGCAGCACATCCTATCATGTCCCTGCTGGAGTTACCAGATGGAGTGACCTTAGACAGCTGGATGCATCTCACCTCAGCCCAGGGAGCGTGGTGCTTCCTGTCCTCAGCAATCAGACCCTACCACAAAGAAAATGAACATCCCTTGTCTGTCACCTGGCTTGGGTGGAGTACCATTTGTGCAGCCCCTCAGCTTTCTTTTAGCCTGATAAGAAATTGTTCTGAAAGGCTTTTGGTTTGATTTACTGCCCTGTGTTTGTCCTCCTGGGCATTTGGCAATTTTAAAGGTGGTTTTTAGTTATTTATTTATTAAATTGGAAAAGCCCCTGTACTGCAGCGAATGGAGTACTGAAAACTCTGCCCTGCCCTGGTGAGACCTCACCCTGAGTACTGTGTTCAGCTGGACAGCTCCCCAGTTCAAGAGGGACAGGGATCTGCTGCAGCGGGTCCAGCAGAGGGCTATGAGGATGATTAAGGGACTGGAGCACTGCCCTGTGAGGAGAGGCTGAGGGACCTGGGGCTGTTCAGTCTGGAGAAGAGAAGACTGAGAGGGGATTTAATAAATGTTTATCAATATCTGAGGGCTGGAGGTCAGGAGGGAGGGGACAGGCTCTGCTCACTTGCTCCCTGGGACAGGACAAGGAGCAATGGATGTAAGCTGCAGTACAGGAGGTTCCACCTCAACACAAGGGGAAACTTCTTCACTGTGAGGGTCACAGAGCACTGGAGCAGGCTGCCCAGAGAGGTTGTGGAGTCTCCTGCTCTGGAGACTTTCAAGGCCTGTCTGGATGCATTCCTTTGTGACCTGAGCTAGATTGTATGGTCCTGCTCTGGCAGAGGGGTGGGACTTGATGATCTCTGTTTAGTATGGAGAGGAGAAGGCTGAGAGGGGATTTGATCAGTGTCTATCAATATCTGAGGGGTGGGTGTTGTGAAGGAAGGGTCAGCCTCTCCTCAGTTGCACCCTGTGATAGGACAAGGAGCAGTGGATATAAACTCCAGCACAGGAAGTTCCACCTCAACATGAGGAAGAACTTCTTCACTATGAGGGTCAAAGAGCTCTGCAGCAGGCTGCCCAGAGAGGTTGTGGAGTCTCCTGCTCTGGAACTTTTCCAGCCCCATCTGGATGTGTTCCTGTGTGACCTGTGCTGGATTCTATGGTCCTGCTCTGGCAGGGGGGCTGAAATTCCCCAGAGCTCTCTTCCAACCCCTATCATTCTGTTATCCTGTACTTCAGTATCAAATGTTGGGTCTCTGGATGACTTTGCAGCTGAGGGTGCACTGTGCAGCGAAACAACCCCCTGTCATGCTTTGAGATCACTGTACACTGGTAATTGTTGGGATGAGTAACGTGCACCCAAATAACCTTAGATTTAAATTGCAGCCTTGAGAAGCCTCCAACAATCAAATATCTGGCAGCAGCACAGAAAATGAGATGCAATGAAATTCCAATGTAGCATAACTTAATCAGGACAAACGTAACTGAAGCTGCAATTTAGCATTAACTATGGAGGGATGATCAGGACACTAATATTGACTGCAATAAGGCTACAGATGTAGAATGGCAATACAGACACATAAATCTGTCTGTGTCTGCAGGCTGTTACTAATTGCAATTAATTAAGAAGTTCTTAGTGCTTGTAAGTTCTCCACATCACCTGCACAAGAGCTGTTTTCAGATGAGAGAATGCAGAGGGTGAAATGATCATAGTGCCATAGTATCAGGGTTGGAAGGGACCTCAAGGCTCAGCCAGTTCCAAACCCCCTGCTATGGGCAGGGACACCTCACACTACAGCAGGTTGCTCACAGCCACATCCAGCCTGGCTGCAAAAATCTCCAGGGCTGAGGCTGCCACCACCTCCCTGGGCAACCTGTGCCAGTGTCTCACCACCCTCATGGGGAAGAACTTCTTCCTAACATCCAATCTGAACCTACCCACTTCTAGTTTTAGTTTTAGAGCCTCATCCAGCCTGCTCTTAAACACCTCCAGGGATGGAGCCTCAACCACCTCCCTGGACAACCCATTCCAGGACTTCACCACTCTCATGGGGAAGAACTTCCTCCTCACCTCCAGCCTGAATCTCCCCACCTCCTGCTTCACTCCATTTCTCCCAGTCCTATCATTCTCTGACACACTCAAAAGTCCCTCCCCAGCTTTCTTGTAGCCCCCTTCAGATACTGGAAGGCCACAATTAGTTCTCCTCAGAGCTTTCTCTTCTCCAGACTGAACAGCCTCAACTCCCTCAGTCTGTCCTCATAGGAGAGGAGCTCTAGCCCTCTGATCATCCTCTTGGCCCTTCTTTAATGGGGTCAGAATTTTACCACAGCAAGCTTCAGCTTTGCAGAATAGATGTTGATGATCTTGGAGGTCTCTTTCAACCTGGTTGATTCTGTGGGAAACCCCTCCCCTTTTCCAGCCTGGTTAGTTCTATTGTAAATCATTTGGAGGTGCAGGGTTTCTGAGGAGAAAAAGCTGTGCACGTTGCTGTTATTTTCTTTAATCCACTTGGCAGCTTTAGTAGCTGGTGAAGTTCCTTGCATCTCTGGTTTTTTCCCCCCAATGTGCTGACAGTTCTCCAGAGGAATGTTTCATAAACCTTGCTGGCAGTTCTAACTCCACAATTTAATTAGGCATGTGGCATCAGGATTGTGTCTTACAGAGTGAAGCAGAGCTCTGGCAGCTGTAATGAGGATGCTCTTGATTGCTCCAAGCACAGCCAGGAAGAAGATTAGACTCATTGTAAAGTGTAGCATGTGGGAAATGAAGGTGCTTGTCAGTACTGTGTTGGGGTCCAACAGTACTCATTGCAGGCAAGGCAGAAGTCCACTTCACTGCAGTGGGATTAGAATTGCATCCAATGTCTTCAGTCATTACTGACTAAGGAATCATCAAATCAACCAGGTTGGAAAAGACCTCAGAGATCATCAAGACCAATCTATTACCTAATACCTAACACCTCATGGCTACTAAACCATGGCTCCAAGTGCCACATCCAATCCTTTTGTGAACACTTCCAGGGATGGTGACTCCACCATCTCCCTGGGCAGCACATTCCAATGGCCAATTACTCTCTCTGGGAAGAACTTTCTCCTCCCCTCCAGCCTAAACCTCCCCTGGCACAGCTTGAGACTGTGTCCTCTTGTTCTGGTGCTGGTTGCCTGGGAGAAGAGACCAATCCCCACCTGGCTACAACCTCCCTTCAGGGAGTTGTAGAGAGCAAGAAGGTCTCCCCTGAGCCTCCTCTTCTCCAGGCTAAGCAACCCCAGGTCCCTCAGCCTCTCCTCACAGGGCTGTGCTCCAAACCCCTCCCCAGCCTCATTGCCATTTTCTGGACACATTCAAGTCTCTCAATGTCCTTCTTAAAGTGAGGAGCCCAGAACTGGACACAGTACTTAAGGAAAGCAAAAGGCAAAACATTTCTCAGTCAGGACAGCAGAGTGGGTGTTTTGTTGCATTTTGTTCAGTGGTTTAGTCAGAATATTGAGCAGGATTATTTATTACTCTTGTTGTGGTAGTTGTGTTCCACTGGCTTGGCACTATTGAACATGGAGGAGGGAAAAATCCCAATGTTACCTGGTGAGTTCTACTTTGCCTCTCAGGGAGAAGAAGGTTAAGGGCTTCTGTGCTTTGGATCAATACCTCATTACCTTGCCCTCTGCTTGCTTTCTCTCGTTTGAACTTTGCTAACCTGAGAGGCCTGAAAGTGCCACTTTCCCTTTGCATAGGAAGAAAATAGATGCTGTTACTAAACACTAACATGGATTGCTTTGATTAGGAGTGGACTTGGCTACCCTTAACCATAAATACATAAAGGGGGAGTCCTGAGAGGCTGGAGCCAGGCTCGTCTCTGTGGTGTCCAACGGCAGGAAAAGGGGCAGTGGTGGAAGTTGAGCTGTAGGAAGTATCATCTAAATACGAGGGAAAATGTTTTCCCTGTGAGGATGACAGAACACTGGAACAGGCTGCCCAGGGGGGTTGTGGAGTCTCCCTCTCTGGAGATATTCAAAACTCACCTGATCCTTCCCCTCTGCTCAGCTCTGGTGAGACCCCACCAGGAGTATTGCCTCCAGTTCTGGAGCCCCTATTGCAAGAGGGATCTGGAGGTGCTGGAACATGTCCAGAGAAGGGCCACGAGGATGAGCAGAGGGCTGGAGCACCTCTCCTATGAGCACAGACTGAGGGAGTTGGGGCTGTTCAGTCTGGAGAAGAGAAGGCTCCCAGGTGACCTCATTGTGGCCTTCCAGTATCTGAAGGGGGCTACAGGAAGGCTGGGGAGGGACTGCTCAGGATCTCAGGTAGTGATAGGACTAGGAGGATGGAATGAAGCTGGAGGTGGGGAGATTCAGGCTGGATGTGAGGAGGAAGTTCTTCCCCATGAGAGTGGTGAAGCCCTGGAATGGGTTGTCCAGGGAGGTGGTTGAGGCCCCATCCCTGGGGGTGTTTAAGCCCAGGCTGGCTGAGGCTCTGGCCAGGCTGATCTAGTGTGGGGTGTCCCTGCCCATGGCAGGGGGGTTGGAACAAATGATCCTTGTGGTCCCTTCCAACCCTGACTGATACTGTGACACTATGAAATCTTCTGCCCCAAACTGGCTTTTGCAGGGAATCAGTTTGCTTTCAGAGGCATGTACTACTGACACTAAATCCTCAGGGCAGAATCCAGGCTATTTTCAGGATGCTGTTCATAAAGGGCCTTGTCTTATTATTATCATCTTGCTAACAGCCTCAGCAATTGGCTAATTGAGTTGGCCAATTTAATGTCATTAATCTGATTAACACCCCACAAATCCTGTGCTGCTGCCAGTTTCAGGGGAATACACATTTTGGTTTAGAGTATGTGTAGGCATTTGGGGAAGGGGAAAGAAAAAAGCCCCAAACCACCAACCAAGCAAAAGCAAATAGCAACTAATCAGTCACTTTGAAGCCACGTGAATAATACTCCTGAGTACTGCCTGGGATGTGGAAGTGAAAGCTCTTTCTGGCAAAATATCTAACTAGGGAGAACACAGCAATAGTAATTATTTGGAGAACTGAGTAGTTTAGTGCACAGAAAGCTGGGACTGGCACCAACAAACTGAATATCTGGGTAAATGTGTTCTTGCAAGGGATATTGTAGACAAAGCAAACCCCCAAACCAGTTTTCCCCAGTGCACTTAAACCTCTCTCTGAACCTGAAGTTTCAGAAGGCTTTCACCTCACTGAAGCCCAAGACAACCACTCCTTCCATCCCTTCCTGTGTGCCAGCAGCAAGCAGGTTTTGCCTGCTACTCAGAGGAGGCCAGGGTCACAGAATCACAGCAACATTCAGGTTGGAAAAGAGCCTCAGCATCACCAAGTCCAACCCAGAGCCCTACTCTGCAAGGCTCACCCCTAAACCATAGCCCCAAGCACCACATCCAAACCACCTTGAAATGCATCCAGGCTTAGTGACTCCACCACCTCCCTGGGCAGCACATTCCAATCCCTGACCACTCTTGCCATGAAATAACATTTCCTACTGTCCAGTCTAAACCTACCCAGTCATAGCTTGAAGCCATTCCCTCTTGTTCTGTCACTAACTACCTGTGAGAAGAGACCAGCAGCAGCCTCTCCACAACCTCCTTTCAGGCAGCTGTAGAGAGCAATGAGGTCTCCCCTCAGCCTCCTCTGTTTCAAACTAACCATCCCCAGCTCCTTCAGTTGCTCTTCATCAGATTTATTCTCCAGGCCCTTCCCCAGCTTCCTTGCCCCCCTCTGCCCTGGCTCCACATCTCTCTTGTATTGAGGTGTCCAGAACAGGACACAATACTGCCAAGCTGAATTTTAGCTGCATCACAATGGTGTGCTGTGAGGGGTAGAGAGGCATAGCTGAGGGGCAGCCTTGAGTTTGTTCCCTGGTTTACAGGGAGGTTTGTGTGAAGCTTTGCCTTGATGAGCTTCTGTGTTAAGCCCAGGCTGTGGATTCTGTGTATCTCCTGTGCTTTGTACTGTTTTATGTGGTTGCCAACAGCATTTCCATTTAAGTTTCCCAATCCTATACAGTCTCTTGTGTAAGGGGTTTTTCTTTTGCCCCTTTTTGGAAGGGGTAAAAGAGCATCTGTCTCACTCTAGACTAAGACAAAGTCTCTCCTGGATTACAGACATGGTAAAACAGTCAAACATCTGTATATTGAGCAGTAAAATAGCTGTAGATGAGAGAGAGCTCTCTAGTTTCTGCAAGCAAGAAGGATGTAGTTCATTCATCACATGTAATGTTACTGAGAATGTATAAGGGACAGGATGGAGGAATAGCCTGGCTTTAGCTCTAGCAAAATGAAGTTCAGTAGGCTTGGTAAAGTATACTGTACATTGCCTGCTGGAAGAGTAGCTGTGATAGGGATAATGCTCTTTTGACTTGTGTCTCATCTCAGGGGGGAAGCTAAGAAAGCTTTGTCCCTGCCCAGCACTTGTTTTTTATCATAGACTCATAGAATCAGCCAGGTTGAAAAAGACCTCAGAGATCATCAAGTCCAACCTAGTACCTAATACCTAACACCTCCTGACAACTAAACCATGGCCATGAGTGCCACGTGCAATCCTTTCTTGAGCACCTCCAGGGATGGTGACTCCACCACCTCCCTGGGCAGCACATTCCAGTGGCCAATTACTCTTTCTGGGAAGAACTTTCTTCTCACCTCCAGCCTTAACTTCCCCTGGTGCAGCTTGAGACTGTGTCCTCTTGTTCTGGTGCTGCTTGCCTGGGAGAAGAGACCAACCCCCTCCTGGCTACAACCTCCCTTCAGGTAGATGTAGACAGCAATAAGGTCTTCCCTGAGCCTCTTCTTCTCCAGGTTAAACACCCCCAGCTCCCTCAGCCTTTCCTCACAGGGCTGTGCTCAAGACCCCTCCCCAGCCTTGCTGCCCTTCTCTGGACACATTCCAGTACCCTCACATGCCCTCTTGTGCATCACCAGCCTGATGTTTGGGAAAGCTTTTCTGTGCTGGGGAATCTGTTAGGTAGAAGATAAGTGTTCTATGTGGCAACAGTGCTTTTATTTCTCCTTTCTGTGTTTTCTTGTACTTGCAGGAACAGTTCCAGTTCTTTTAATCCTGTTCTTAGTCAGATTTGAACTGTTTCCCCCCTCTTCAAATTCTGTATGCAAAGACTGCCCATCATAAATAGAGTTCTTTCTTTCCTTTTCTGCAGCATCAGTGTAGATTCAGCAGCAGGTGTCAGTTCAATATTGGATGAAATGTTTAAATCTTTTCCCAACCCCTTTCCTTCTCCGTTCCATGACAAGTCAAAGTCTAGCAACTGAAAGGAAATCACTATGGTTACAGCACCCTGTTCTAGCACTGAGTCCAAGATTTAAGTCTTAACTGCCTGGAGGAAAATATATAGATTGGAGACACCCCCAAGCATTTGGCATCATGTTTGCAAGTACCAAAGCAGACACTGACAGTTTGAGATAATTCCATTGCAACACTTTGCTTGCAAGACAGTGGCCTGTGCTTATAAATGGGTGGCTTACATAAGAAGTGGAAGAATACATGCTAGCTGAAAGCACTGCTCAAAACCAGCACTGGGGCTTTTAAAGTCAGCAATCTAAGATTTAATCAGCGTGTGGCTAGCAGTCTGTGGCAACACCATCAGAGAATCATAGAATCAACAAGGTTGGAAAAGACCTTGAAGATGATCAAGTCCAGCCTGTCACCCAAGACCTCATGAATACTAGACCATGACACCAAGTGCCACATCCAATCCCCTCTTGAACACCTCCAGGGATGGTGACTCCACCACCTCCCTGGGCAGCACATTCCAGTGGCCAACAACTCTCTCTGTGAAGAACCTTCTCCTCACCTTCAGCCTAAACCTCCCCTGGCACAGCTTGAGACTGTGTCCTCTTGTTCTGGTGTCGGTTGCCTGGGAGAAGAGTCCAACCCCCACCTGGCTACAACCTCCCTTCAGGTAGGCCCTCATCATCCTCGTGGCCCTTCTCTGGACACTTTCCAGCACCTCCAGATCCTTCCTGTAATAGAGGCTCCAGAACTGGATGCAGTACTCCAGGTGGGGTTTCACTGGAGCAAAGTATAGGGGGAAAAATCACCTCCCTTGCCCTGCTGGCTCTGCTTCTCGTGATGCAGCCCAGGGTGTGATTGGCTTTCTGGGCTGCAAGTGCACACTGGTTGCTCATGTTAAGCTTCTCCTCCCCCAGCACCCCCAGGTTCTGTTCTTCAGGGCTGCTCTCAAGCCAGTCCCTGCCCAGCCTCTATTGTTTCCTGGGCCTGCTCCTGCCCAGATGAAGAGTGACGGAAACACAGCTTGCAAAGCATTCATCTGGAATCATTTACTGCAATTAGCTACTTATTAGGAAAGAAGAAAAAAGATTTAGCTAAAGCCTTGAGTCACTTAATAGCTGTTACTCAAAGTGAAGTGTGTTTGAAATTGTTTTAGATCCTTGTCATATTCCCAAGTGTGAAGAAAACTGGGGTGGGGGGTAGGGGGTGTGTGAAAAGCATCCTTTGCTTGTAAGCCTTTAGCAAAGACATTCTGAGGATCATCTTTTGCAGCTGCTTGCTTTTAAAAGTCTACAGGTGGTATGAGAATGCATTTAGTGTTTTCTTTAGCCAATAATACTTCTTCCTGGCCAATGTATTCTTAGGCTTGGGTCTCTACCATGGAAACAAGAGTGTGGCTGAAGTAATAAGCGTGTAGGAATGCCTCGGTGGATCTCTTGGCCTAAGAAGTGGCTTCCAGCTAAGATTTTTATAATCATCTGGAGGCTTAGATAGGGAAAAGTCTGATGATTGGTTTTTAGAATACCAGCTCATTTGCTTTTCTCTGTCTAAGGCATATCACGCCTCTTTAATAAAGAAACGTTTCCGTCACAGAAGACACACTGATACTGTGGTACAGGAGCACAACAGAAACCATAGGGCCTAAGGTAGTGTTTGCATTACTTGCTCATCTCGTTGAGAACATCCTTTGCTATCAACTTTTACTCTGCTGTGGCTGTTTTCACAGTATCACAGTATCACCAAGGTTGGAAGAGACCTCAGAGATCACCGAGTCCAACCTGTCACTACAGACCTCATGACTAGACCATGGCAACAATCCCCTCTTGAACACCTCCGGGGATGGTGACTCCACCACCTCTCTGGGCAGCACATTCCAGTGGCCAATTACTCTCTCTGTGAAGAACTTTCTCCTCACCTTCAGCCTAAACCTCCCCTGGCACAGCTTGAGACTGTGTCCCCTTGTTCTGGTGCTGGTTGCTAGAGAGAAGAGACCAACCCCTTCCTGGCTACAACCACCTCTCAGGTAGTTGTAGAGAGCAAGAAGGTCTCCCCTGAGTCTCCTCTTCTCCAGGCTAAGCAACCCCAGCTCCCTCAGCCTCTCCTCACAGGGCTGTGCTCCAGACCTCTCCCCAGCCTTGTTGCCCTTCTCTGGACACGTTCAAGCGTCTCAATGTACTTCCTAAACTGAGGGGTTTTGTGTGGCTATGACTAATAAGAAACCTTCCTTTCAAGCCAGGGTGTTCCTGGCTCTTTCCACCTCCTGAATATGTGCTCTAAAGCCACTAAAAGAATTAGAGTAAAACCGGAAGGTGCACAGATTCCGAAGCATGTGCATTGTGCCCCTTGAACAGTGTGCCTCTTGAATTCAGAATGGAATGGAATGGAATAGAATAGAATGAAATAGAAGTAACCAGGTTGGAAAAGACCTTCGAGGTCATCAAGTCCAACCTATCACCCAACACCAGCTAATCAACTAAACCATGGCACCAAGCATGCCATCCAGTCTCCTCCTAAACTCCTCCAGGAATATTGACTCCACCACCTCCCTGGGTAGCACATTCCAATGGCCAGTTACTCTCTCTGTGAAGAACTTTCTCCTCACCTCCAGCCTAAACTTCCCCTGGCACAACTTGAGACTGTGTCCCCTTGTTCTGGTGCTGGGTGCCTGGGAGAAGACACCAACCCCCACCTGGATAGAACCTCCCTTCAGGTAGTTGTAGAGGGCAATGAGGTCACCCCTGAGCCTCCTCTTCTCCAGGCTAAGCAACCCCAGCTCCCTCAGCCTCTGCTCACAGGTCTGTGCTCCAAACCCCTCCCCAGCTTCCCTCCTCAGGGAGGAGCTCATCAAGGGAGGGTGCAAATAGGTCAAGCTATTTCTAGCAGTGCCTGGTGACAGGACCAGAGGCAATGGGCATGAACTGGTGCCCAGGAGATTCCTCCTGCATGTCAGGAAACACTTTTTGCTATGAGAGTGACTGAGCACTGGCATGCTGCTCAGAGAAGTCATGGAGTCTCCACTCCTGGAGTTATTAACAAAAGCACACTTGCAGAGTGTGTTTTTGGTGGCCCTGCCTGAGAAGAGAGGCTGGACCAGATGACCTCCTGAGGTGTTTTCCAGTCCTGTGATTATTATTTTTAATCAATGCATAGTCTATTGCAGAATTGTCAGGGTTGGAAGGGACCTCAAGGCTCAGCCAGTTCCAACCCCCCTGCCATGGCCAGGGACACCTCACACTACAGCAGGTTGCTCACAGCCACATCCAGCCTGGCTGCAAACACCTCCAGGCATGAGGCTTCCACCACCTCCCTGGGCAACCTGTGCCAGTCTCTCACCACCCTCATGGGGAAGAACTTCTTCCTAACATCCAATCTCAATCTACCCATTTCTAGTTTTGTTCCATTCCCCCCACTCCTATCTCTCCCTGACACCCTTAAAGATCCCTCCCCAGCTTTCTTGTAGCCCCCTTCAGATACTGGAAGGCCACAGTTAGGTCTCCTGGAAGCCTTTTCTTCTCCAGACTGAACAGCCTCAACTCCCTCAGTCTGTCCTCATAGGAGAGGAGCTCCAGCCCTCTGACCATCCTCATGGTGCTTCTCTGGACCCATCCCAACATCTCCAGATCTTCCTTGTAATAGGGGCTCCAGAACTAGACAAAGTACTCCAGGGTGGGGTCTCACCACAGCAGTGTAGAAGGGGAGAATCACCTCCCTCAACCTGCAGACCACACTTCTCTTGATGCAGCCCAGGATCTGGTTGGCTATTAGAACTTTGTGAGTTTGAACTGATTTAAATCCTGGAAGTTAGTGCAGTCATGCTGCCTGCTGAGGAGAATTTGGCCTCTCTGACTCACATTAATAGCTGAGGGGCGAGCAACTGGTGTCGTTTACCTGGACCTGAGCAAAGCCTTTGACACTGTCCCACACCACATCCTGGTCTCCAAACTGGTGACACATGGGTGTGATGGGTGACCACTAGATGGATAAGGAACTGGCTTGATGGCCGCACCCAAAGAGTGGCTGTCAATGGCTCCATGTCCCAGTGGAGGCCAGGGACAAGCAGAGTCCCTCAGGGATCAGTCCTGGGACCTGTCTTATTCAACATCTTTGTCGGTACCATGGACAGCGGCACTGAGTGCACCCTCAGCAAGTTTGCTGATGACACCAAGCTGTGTGGTGCAGCAGACACACTGGAGGGAAGGGAGGCCATCCAGAGGGACCTTGACAGGCTGGAGAGGTGGGCACAGGCCAACCTCATGAAGTTCAACAAGAGCAAGTGCAGGGTCCTGCATCTGGGTCGAGGCAATCCCAGGCACAAATCCAGGCTGGGCAGTAACTGGCTGGAAAGCAGCCCTGAGGAGAGAGACTTGGGGATGCTGGTGGAGGAGAAGCTCAACAGGAGCTCTCAATGTGCACTTGCAGCCCAGAAAGCCAATCAGATCCTGAGCTGCATCAGGAGAAGTGTGGCCAGCAGGGCAAGGGAGGTGATCCTCCCCCTCTACTCAGCCCTGGTGAGACCACACCTGGAGTACTGCCTCCAGTTCTGGAGCCCCTATTACAAGACGGATATAGAGGTGCTGGAAGGTGTCCAGAGAAGGGCCAGGAGGCTGATCAGAGGGCTGGAGCACCTCTCCTATGAGGACAGACTGAAGGAGTTGGGGCTGTTCAGTCTGCAGAAGAGAAGGCTCTGAGGTGACCTCATTGTGGCGTTCCAGTATCTGAAGAGGGCTACAAGAAGCCTGGAGAGGGACTGCTCAGGATCTCAGGTAGTGATAGGACTAGGGGGAATGGAATGAAGCTGGAGATGGGGAGATTCAGGCTGGAGGGGAGGAGGAGGTTCTTCACCATGAGAGTGGTGAAGCCCTGGAATGTGTTGTCCAGGGAGGTGGTTGGGTTGCCGTCCCTGGAGGTGTTTAAGCCCAGGCTGGATGAGGCTCTGGCCAGGCTGATGTAGTGTGGGGTGTCCCTGCCCATGGCAGGGGGGTTGGAACAAGCTGATCCTTGTGGTCCCTTCCAACCCTGACTGATTCTATGATACTATAACCATCCTTCCCCTCTAGATGTTTGTGCAGTAGATGGAGCTGTTTACAGAGCTCCTCAGCCAAAAGGTGCATTAGCTTTGAATGGGTTTGTCTAAGCTGTACTGCTTCACACATCCTGCTAGCACGCTGCATGCTGCATTAGCTGCTTTCTGCCTTATTACCCTATAAAGGCTCTCAATGTTTTGGGACTTGGTTATTGCAGGGAATTGGTTTTCCACAGCTGATACCTCTGCTGCTCCTGCAATTAGTGTTAATGTGTGAAGCAGCAACAGTTTTAGAGGAGAGAGGATGAAGCAGAAACATCTCATGAAGGGTAATAATCCATGTCAGTTTTGCCTTCGTGCCACAGCAAGTTGGGAAACGAGAAATGGCAGCAAATGAGCAAGAGTGTGAGCTGCTCTGGGGACTCTGAGCTGCCAAAGGGTGTTAGGAGCTGCCTGTTACAAGCAGGGGAAATTGCCAGGCATGCATTCTCTAGAAAGAGCTGGGAAACCATGCAGCCTTATTCTCCTAAGTGGTTTTCTGTTCATTGAACTTCTCAGTGAAATCTCTGGGTCTGTGCCTTGGCTCCTCCCCTCCACTTTGGCACTTATGAAGAGCCTATCTCAACAGCTTAGTAGCAGAGTTGTTCACTGCAGGATTGCACTGGGCAGCCTGAGACTTTAAAAAGGGCTACATTTCATGGTGTAGTAGTCATGAGGTCTTGGGTGACAGGTTGGTCTTGGTGATCTTTGAGGTCTTTTCCAGCCTTACGTGTGGGGACAGAGTGGCTGGAGGGCAGCCAGGCAGAAAGGGACCTGGGGGTGCTGGTTGTTAGTAGGCTGAGCATGAGCCAGCAGTGTGCCCAGGTGGCCAAGAAGGCCAATGGCATCCTGGCCTGCATCAGGAATAGTGTGGCCAGCAGGAGCAGGGAAGTCATTGTGCCCTGTACTCAGCACTGGTTAGGCCACACTTGGAGTCCTGTGTCCAGTTCTGGGCTCTCAGCAGACCTAATTGTGGCCTTCCAGTATCTGAAGGGTGCTACAAGAAAGCTGGGGAGGGACTTTTGAGGGTGTCAGGGAGTGATAGGACTGGGGGGATGGAGCAAAACTAGAAATGGGTAGATTGAGATTGGATGTCAGGAAGAAGTTCTTTCCCATGAGGGTGGTGAGACACTGGCACAGGTTGCCCAGGGAGCTGGTGAAAGCCTCATGACTGGAGGTTTTTGCAGCCAGGCTGGATGTGGCTGTGAGCAACCTGCTGTAGTGTGAGGTGTCCCTGCCCATGGCAGGGGGGTTGGGACTGGCTGATCCTTGAGGTCCCTTCCAGCCCTGACAATTCTGTGTCTCTATGAATGCAGTGTTGTATCTCCTGTCTTTTTGTTGGTTTGTTTAATGTATCTGGGCAGAGGGCTGAGCTGTCTGCTGTAAAATTTCCTTATTGATCTTTGAGTAAGAAAAGGCACTGAGAACCAGGCTGTGGTTTCCCAGAAACTCAAAGAACTCTGTTTGGTGTGAGAGTGATGGCTGAGGCAGGCGATCAGCAAGCTGGCAAGGGACCCATTCTGTACAGTCAGAGAGATCAGCTCAGGTCTGGATATCATAGTATCAGTCAGGGTTGGAAGGGACCACAAGGATCATCTAGTTCCAACCCCCCTGCCATGGGCAGGGACACCCCACACTAGATCAGCCTGGCCAGAGCCTCATCCAGCCTGGTCTTAAACACCTCCAGGGATGGGGCCCCAACCATCTGTCATGGTGAAGAACTTCCTCTTCACATCCAGTCTGAATCTCCCCACCTCCAGCTTCATTCCATTCCCCCTAGTCCTATCACTACCTGAGATCCTGAGCAGTCCCTCCCCAGCCTTCCTGTAGGCCCCTTCAGATACTGGAAGGCCACAATTAGGTCACCTGGGAGCCTTCTCTTCTGCAGACTGAACAGCCCCAGCTCCTTCAGTCTGTCCTCATAGGAGAGGTGCTCCAGCCCTCTGCTCATCCTCGTGGCCCTTCTCTGGACACCTTCCAGCACCTCCAGATCCCTCTTGTAATAGGGGCTCCAGAACTGGAGGCAGTACTCCAGGTGAGGTCTCAGCAGAGCTGAGTAGAGGGGGAGAATCACCTCCCTCGACCTGCTGGCCACACTTCTCCTGATGCAGCCCAGGATCTGTTTTGCTTTCTGGGCTGCAAGTGCACATTGAGAGCTTCTGTTGAGCTTCTCCTCCCCCAGCACCCTCAAGTCTCTCTCCTCAGGGCTGCTTTCCAGCCAGTCCCTGCCCAGCCTGGATTTGTGCCTGGGATTGCCTCGACCCAGATGCAGGACCCTGCACTTGGTCTTGTTGAAGCTCATGAGGTTGGCTTGTGCCCACCTCTCCAGCCTGTCCAGGTCCCTCTGGATGGAACCCTTCCCTCCAGTGTGTCTGCTGCACCACACAGTTTGGTGTCATCAGCAGACTTGCTGAGGGTGCACTCAGTGCCACTGTCCATGGCACCGACAAAGATGTTGAACAAGCCTGGGCCCTCCCATTTGTTAAAACAAACCAAAAAAAGCAGTGTGTACACACAGAAATTTGGAGCAAGGACATTAAGCTGCAGCATTGCATCATGAGAACAGATCCTCACCGCTGCTGACGACAAGACACTGTTACCTAGCAACTTCCCAGAGCTGTCTGTTATCCATCCAGGCTGTCGTGGATGTCACAGGTCTGCTACAGTTGGGCTGCACAAATTCTGCACTGGGTAGCACTGCAGAATGCATCTTCTGAGGTACTGGGAAGAGGAGGCTCAGGGGAGACCCCATTGCTCTCTACAACTGCCTGAAGGGAGGTTGTAGCCAGGTGGGGGTTGGTCTCTTCTCCCAGGCAACCAGCACCAGAACAAGAGGACGCAGTCTCAAGCTGTGCCAGGGGAAGTTTAGGCTGGAGGTGAGGAGTAAGTTCTTCCCAGAGAGAGTTGTTGGCCATTGGAATGTGCTGCCCAGGGAGGTGGTGGAGTCCCCATCCCTGGAGATGTTCTAAAAAGGCTTGGATGAGGCACTTGGTGCCATGGTTTAGTTAGTCAGGAGGTGTTGGGTGACAGGTTGGACTTGATGATCTTTGTGGTCTTTTCCAACCTGGTTAATTCTATGCTTCTCTTCTGTGATGCTGAAAGTATCTCCCTTCAGGGAAAGTGATTTTTGTTTTGGTCTGTCTTCTTCTTTTTGCTCTCTTGTCTCTGTGTCAAGATCTTGATAAAGCTCAGGAAACTGTCTGGCCTTCTGAGATTCACCTCAAATTCCTGCCTACATCCAACAGGAATATGCAAACACAGGAGAGGGAGCAGATGACAGCTCTGAACAAAAGGATTCATGGCTCACAAGAGGAATGTGAACTAGTGTCAAGCTGTTGCAGGAAGGAAAAAAGACATATGCTGTAGTGGGATGTGTGAAGAGAGAGACAACCTGCAGTGTCTCCTATTCAGCATAGTATGGAGAGGACACAGAGGTGGTGATACCACTCTTCCCATGCTTGAAAGGCTGCTGCTGAATTCAGAGCCTAAGTCAAGGGCTTAAAATGTAGTCAGGTAGATTTCTTTTAGTAAGGGAAGACTTTCTAACACTGAGGATACAGGGTGCATTGGTTGCTTCAGGATCTAAGTGCTAATAACAACCTAATAATGACCTTGCAGTACCTGAAGGGGGTCTACAAGAAGGCTGAAGAGAGACTGTTTCTAAAGGCCTGGAGTGATAGGACAAGGGACAGTGGTTTGAAATTAGAGAAGAGTAGATTTACACTGGATGTTAGGAACAAGTTCTGCACCATGAGGGCGCTGAGCACCGGAACAGGTTGCTCCAGGTTCTGGAGCCCCTATTACAGGAAGGATCTGGAGGTGCTGGGAGGTGTCCAGAGAAGGGCCATGAGGAGGAGCAGAGGGCTGGAGCTGCTCTGCTGTGAGGACAGACTGAGGGAGCTGGGGCTGTTCAGTCTGGAGAAGAGAAGGCTCCCAGAAGACCTAATTGTGGCCTTCCAGGATCTGAAGGGGGCTCCAGGAAAGCTGGGGAGGGACTTTTGAGGGTGTCAGGGAGTGATAGGACTGGGGGGGATGGAGCAAAACTAGAAATGGGTAGATTGAGATTGGATGTTAGGAAGAAGTTCTTCCCCATGAGGGTGGTGAGAGCCTGGCACAAGTTGCCCAGGGAGGTGGTGGAAGCCTCATGCCTGGAGGTTTTTGCAGCCAGGCTGGATGTGGCTGTGAGCAACTTGCTGTAGTGTGAGGTGTCCCTGCCCATGGCAGGGGGCTTGGAACTGGCTGATCTTTGAGGTCCCTTCCACCCCTGACAATTCTATGGTTCTATGTCAAGATGTCTGTGGTCTCTCTGGTACCTTCTCCCTTGCCCTTTGTTTGCTCAGAGTGTCTAAGACAGGGGATCAGCTTAATAATCAGAACGATTTCAGCTCAAGCACTTGGCAGGAACTGTGAGCAGAGCGCTCATTCTGGAAACAGACCCAAACAGCAGAGCCTTGGTTAATTGATTAATGTCTGAATTCCAGTTAAACATTGAATAAATCTTATCTTTTATGCTAGGTTATGCACAATATGTGGCAGATGAAAGGAGCCAGCTGGTTAAGATGCACACTGTGCTGCTCAGCACATTGGCCAGCAAGCCAGCGTGCAAAGGAAGCAAGCTGCCAAGCTGTCTGGGAGGAGGGGACAGCACAGCACAAAAATCAGGAGGGCATGGCAGGAAAAGAAGGTAGAGGGGGAGCAGCAATGATGGAAGAGAAAGGAAATGTTTCAGGAGCCAGAAGAGGGGGCTGCAGGCCCTGCTCCTCAAGTGAAGCCTTGCAAGGTTGAACCTACTTATTGTGAACTGATTATCAGAGAGAGAATCACAGAATCTTTCAGGCTGGAAAAGACCTTCAGGATCACCAACTCCAACCATTAACCCTGCTCTACAAGCTTCACCCCTAAACCATAGCCCTAAGCACCACAGAAGAAGAAGGGCAACCAAGCTGGGGAGGGGTTTGGAGCACAGACCCTATGAGGAGAGGCTGAGGGAGCTGGGGTTGCTTAGCCTGGAGAGGAGGAGGCTCAGGGGAGACCTCATTGCCCTCTACAACTACCTGAAGGGAGGTTCTATCCAGGTGGGGGTTGGTGTCTTCTCCCAGGCAAGCAGCACCAGAAAAAGAGGACACAGTCTCAAGCTGTGCCAGGAGAGGTTTAGGCTGGAGGTGAGGAGAAAGTTCTTCATAGAAAGAGAGCTTGGCCATTGGAATGTGTTGCCCAGGGGGGTGGTGGAGTCACCATCCCTGGAGGTGTTCAAAAAAGGCTTGGATGTGGCACTTGAAGCCATGGTTTAGTTAGTCATGAGGTGCTGGACTTGATGATAGGTGTTGGGTGAGAGGTTGGACTTGATGATCTCTGAAGTCTTTCCCAACCTTATTGATTCTACGATTCTATTCCCAGATGCCAAAGATGGAACTGGAGGGAATCTCCAAATAGCCTTTACTGACATTGCTTTAAGCTGGGCATAGGAAAACAAAACCATTTGGGACTGATTCAATTACCCTGCCTCATTGAAATGTTTTATTGCTGATCCTTGATTTCATTTTCTCCCCCTCCCTCTACTACATCATTTCTGATGTTGTGAACTGTCATTTCACTCACAGCAGCAGGAGAGCCTTTAATCACACTTTTGTCAGACAGCTTAGAATGGGGAGGAATGGATCAATAACCTGCTGGGCAGACATGTCTGTCTCTAATGACGCTACAAATGAGCTTAGACTCCTGATTTGGACCAGACTCCTAACACACAGTGGTTGTGCTTTGGCCTGAAAATTTCCACCTTGATGGAGACCTTATTGCTGTCTACAAGTACCTGAAGGGAGGCTGTAGCCAGGTGGGGGTAGGTCTCTTCTCCCAGGCAACCAGCATCAGAACAAGAGGACACAGTCTCAATCTGTGCCAGGGGGATTGAGGCTGGAGGTTAGGAGGAAGTTCTTCCCAGAAAGAGAGATTGGCCACTGGAATGTGCTGCCCAGGGAGGTGGTGGAGTCACCATCAGTGGAGGTGTTTAGGAAGAGACTGGATGAGGCACTTGGTGCCATGGTTTAGTTGATTAGATGGTGCTGGGTGATAGGATGGACTTGAGGATCTCAAAGGTCTTTTCCAACCTGGTTAATTCTATTCCATTCCTATTCCTATTCCTATCCTATCCTATCCTACTCTATACACAACCATGGCTTACAGTTGGTGTGTAGTTTATACATCCTGGGCCTTCATCATTTCAATAGAAACACAGAATGTTAGGGACTAGAAGGGACCTCAAAAGAACATCCAGTCCAACCCCTCTGCCAGAGCAGGATCATCTCCACCAGATCACACAGGAACACATCCAGATGGGTTTTGAATATCTCGAGAGAGAGAGACTCCACAACCCCCCTGGGCAGCCTGTTCCAGTGCTCTGTCACCCTCACAGGGAAAAAAACCCTCCTCCTGTTTCCATGGAACTTCCTCTGCCTCAGTTTCCACCACTGCCCCTTGTGCTGTCATTGGGCATCACCCAGCAGAGCCTGGCTCCAGCCTCTAGGCACTCACCCTGTACATCTTTATCAACGTGAATGAGTTCACCCTCAGGCTTCTCCTCTCCAAGCTCAGCCTCAGCTCCCTCAGGCTCTCCTCTAAGGAAGATGCTCCACTCTTTTAATCATTTTTGTGGCTCTGCACTGGACTCTTTCAAGCAGTTCCCTGAGGTCCTTCTTGAACTGTCAAGATGTCTGTGGTCTCTCTGGTACCTTCTCCCTTGTCCTTTGCTTGCTCAGAGGGTCTGAGACAGGGGATCAGCTTAATAATCAGACCAATTTCAGGTCAAGCACTTGGCAGGAACTGTGAGCATTTGGTCCCTTCCAACCCTAACAATTCTGTGATTCCAATATCTTCTTAAGCATTGCAGTGAGCATGTACCCTCAATAAACAATGAATGCAGAAAGTTCTCCCAAGCCGAGCCAGAACTGAGTGTGTTGGGGAAGCTGTTGCTGACAGAGGATGCAGGATGCTCTTGAGGCAGTCACAAATTTCCCTTTGTTCTTACATTCACAGGGAGCTCATCTGGACCCCTACTGTACTGTGCCAAGGCTGCTCTGCTGACTCAAGTGGAATTCACAGTTGCCTCCTGATATATCACAAAGTGCCATTCAGCAATCCCACCGAGGCAAATGTAATTACCATGCAACATCTTGTGCTGTCTTGGGATTTCTCACTAGGTAAGTAAGAAATAAATCCCTGTCAGCACTGCAGGAATACTGCTGTAGAGATGTAGGAAGAGACTAGCTGGGTCATCAGCCAGGATGCTTATGTGTGGAAATCACTGCTCACAGGGGATGCATTCCTTTTTTTCAGCTGCAGGCTCGGTGCCTTTTCTTTCCACCTGAGTGTGCAGAAACTTGCCCCCTGTCCAAATGAGCACTCATGGCATGTATGCAGTTCTCATTCTATTCCTGTAAGGTAGGAACCAGAGGAGGATCTGAGGGCCAGAGGAATTGCTGTGTGTCCACAATCAGGCAGAAAAAAGTACCTATGTAAGGAATAGAAATTGGCCCTTTGGTTCCATCCAGGATCTCTCCTTCCAGACTTCTGTAATGCAACAACACAAAATCGCTGTAGGCACTTATCTCCTGCTGAGCTGAGTGAAACCTAAGGCTTCTGCAATTCAAAACACCTTCTGAGCCTGTCCCAAGCCTTTTTCTTTGGAATCAGGACCTATCCCAGCAGTGTTATTTCCCTGCCCCAGGAAAGGGCTTTTTACAAGGGCTTGCAGTGATGGGATGAGAGGGAATGGACTGAAACGTGAGGAGGGCAGATTTAGACTGGAAATTAGGAAGAAATTCTTAACAGTGAGGGCGGTGAGACACTGGAACAGATTGCCCAGGGAGGTTGTGGATGCCCCCTTCCCTGGAGGTGTTGAAGGCCAGCTTGGATGAGGCCTTGAGCAACCTGGGCTAGTGGGAGGTGTCCCTGCCCACGGCAGGGGGTTGGAACTAGATGATTTTTAAGGTCCCTTCCAACCCAAACCATTTTATGAATCTACAATGACTGTCATCATCACCAGGAGGAAGAAGCATTACCATCCATGTACTTCCCAATGTCAGCAAACAAATTCAAAGCTCCTGTTGGGAATCTGTTCTGATGTCCCCATGCAGTGCTACAGGCTGGGGTCAGAATGGCTGGAGAGCAGCCAAACAGAAAGGGACCTGGGGGTACTGGTTGACAGTAGGCTGAACATGAGCCAGCAGTGTGTCCAGGTGGCCATGAAGGCCAATGGCATCCTGGCCTGCATCAGGAACAGTGTGGCCAGCAGGAGCAGGGAGGTCATTCTGCCCTGTACTCAGCACTGGTTAGGCCACACCTTGAGTCCTGTGTCCAGTTCTGGGCTCCGCAATTTAAGAAGGACATTGAGACACTTGAACATGTCCAGAGAAGGGCAACAAAGCTGGGGAGGGGTCTGGAGCACAGCCCTGTGAGGAGAGGCTGAGGGAGCTGGGGTTGCTTAGCCTGGAAAAGTGGAGGCTCAGGGGAGACCTTCTTGCTCTCTACAACTCCATGAAGGAAGGTTGCAGCCAGGTGGGGGTTGGTCTCTTCTCCCAGGCAACCGGCACCAGAACAAGAGGACACAGTCTCAAGCTGTGCCAGGGGAGGTTTAGACTGGAGGTGAGGAGAAAGTTCTTCTCAGCAAGAAAGATTGGCTATTGGAATGTGCTGCCCAGGGAGATGGTGGAGTCACCAGCATTGGAGGTGTTAAAAAAAGGCTTGGATGTGGCACTTGGAGCCATGGTTTAGTTAGTCATGAGGTGTTGGATGATAGGTTGGACTTGATGATCTCTGAGGTCTTTTCCAACTTATTGATTCTATGATATGTATATACACACACAAAAAGGATCTATAAACCAAAAGTATCTATATACAAAACCTGAAAGTAGCTGTCAGCTCCAGAGAACAGAAGAGCTTCTCACTTCAGCCTTTTAAAGCTTGGATGTCATTCTGACAGTGTAAGTTATGGGTGTGAGTAAGAGATGATGCACAGGTACGTAGTCACATTCATTTTGTTGCTACTGGAGCTGGTTCAGTGTAGACTAAGGAGACTGTGATCTCAGATTACTGTCAGGAAGCCAGTACCAACATTTAAATGTTGGTTTGGGATGGATGAATATAGCAGCAGGAAAATTGTAAGATAAAAAAGAAGAAAGCAAAAGCTGCAAGGAAAATCAAGTTGTCAGCAAGCCAAGAATCTGAAATGACAGAGAATGTGCTCCTGGGAGGCTTCTTGGGGTGTTCTTTTCCTCACTTGCTCATTTTCATTTGTTTGCATGTTGTTACTGAGATGTTCTGAGAAGCTTTAGCAGGGAAGTTAAGCATTTAGCCTGGAGAAGAGGAGGCTCAGGGGAGACCACCTTGCTCTCTCCAACTCCCTGAAGGGAGGTTGTAGCCAGGTGGGGGTTGGTCTCTTCTCCCAGGCAACCAGCACCAGAATATGAGGACACACTTTCAAGCTGTGCCAGGGGAGGTTTAGGCTGGAGGTAAGGAGAAAATTCTTCCCAGAAAGAGAGACTGGCCATTGGAATGTGCTGCCCAGGGAGGTGGTGGAGTCACCATCCCTGGAGGTATTGAAAAAAGGACTGGATGTGGCACTTGGAGCCATGGTTTAATTGTCAGGAGGTGTTAGGTATTAGGCTGGACTTGATGGTCTCTGAGGTCTTTTCCCAGCTGGTTGATTGTGTGACTCTATGATCCCTGGAGGAGTTCAAGCCGTGTGTGGACCTGGTGCGTAGGGAAGTGGTTTAGTGTTGACTCTTCAGTACTGGGTAGAAGGTTGCACTGGGTGAGTTTTGAAGTCTCTTCCAACCAGATATATTCTCTGATTCCTTACTGACTTCATTAGAATCTAACCAAAGGATGATATGGGCTGAGCACTTCTGAGCTGGGTTGAGCACTCTTGGAGCTGATATTTCTGCCTGGGGAGGTGGTGGAGTTGCCATCACTGGAGGTGTTCAGGAGGTGACTTGATGGGGCAATTGGTGCCATGGTTTAGTTGATTAGATGGTGTTGGATGATAGGTTGAATGTGATGATCTTGAAGGTCTCTTCTGGTCTGGTCTGGTCTATATTCTATCTGTTCTATTCTATTCTATTCTATTCTATTCTATTCTATTCTATTCTATTCTATTCTATTCTATTCTATTCTATTCTATTCTATTCTATTCTATTCTATTCTATTCCATTCCATTCCATTCCATTCCATTCCATTCCATTCCATTCCATTCCATTCCATATTTGGTGGATCCAAGGGTTGGAACATTCCAGGCTTGGTTATTCTCCAACGCTGAAGAGTAACAACGGAGAAAGTGATAAGGAGGCAAAGGTTTAGAACTGGTGTTCTGCAGGAGCTGGATTGCTGCTGCAAACTGCTGAGTGGACTGTTGAGCTGATATGCACTCAGTTTTACTGGTGTGAAGAATTTGATCCATGAGCACACCCACTGAAATCGATGAGACTTATCAGCATCTAATCACCTCGGATGGGACTTGACTCTTGGGTGCTTTGTGGGATGTGCAGAACCCGGCACTTGGATATGTTAAATCTTTCCAACGGCATGAGATTGAACACATCCAAGTGCTGGGCTCTGCACATCGGCCACAACAACCCCATGCAGTGCTACAGGCTGGGGTCAGAGTGGCTGGAGAGCAGCCAGGCAGAGAGGGACCTGGGGGTGCTGGTTGATGGTAGGCTGAACATGAGCCTGCAGTGTGCCCAGGCGGCCAGGAGGGCCAATGGCATAGTGGCCTGCATCAAGAAGAGTGTGGCCAGCAGGAGCAGGGAGGTCATTCTGCCCCTGTACACTGCACTGGTTAGGCCACACCTTGAGTCCTGTGTCCAGTTCTGGGCCCCTCAGTTTAGGAAGGAGGTTGACTTGCTGGAGCATGTCCAGAGAAGGACAACAAAGTTGGTGAGGGGTTTGGAACACAAGCCCTATGAGGAGAGGCTGAGGGAGCTGGGGTTGCTTAGCCTGGAGAGGAGGAGATTCAGGGGTGACCTTATTGCTCTCTACAACTACCTGAAGGGGGGTTGTAGACAGGCAGAGGTTGGTCTCTTCTCCCAGGCACCCAGCACCAGAACAAGAGGACACAGTCTCAAGCTGCACCAGGAGAGGTTCAGGCTGGAGGTCAGGAGGAAGTTTTACACAGAGAGAGTGATTGCCCATTGGAATGGGCTGCCTGGGGAGGTGGTGGAATCGCCATCACTGGAGGTGTTCAGGAGGAGACTTGACAGGGTGCTTGGTTGCATGGGTTAGTTGATTAGGTGGTGTTGGATGATAGGTTGGATGTGATGATCTTGAAGGTCTCTTCCAACCTGGTTTATTCTATTCTATTCTATTCTATTCTATCCTAATTTGTACTGCCTAGAAGTTCCTGAGATAGACAGGCATGAAGCTGTCTGTCTGTAGCTGACTGCTACTCATGTTACTTCAGCTACACATGAGAGTCTCTTCAGGTTAAAAATATGCTGCAGAATTAATTGCACTCCTCTCTTAACATGATTAAAATCCTGGATAATATTTAGACACCGTGTATCCGATTCAACCGTTTTGACTTTGCCCTCCCTTCAGTTCTCTCGACAGGCAATTAAAACAGACATGACTGAAGTTCTTCAATCTCAGCCAAATGGATTGATGAATTTTAACAGAGAACATTTATCCCAGCCTTTAATTAAGTCTGGCAGCCTAAAATCATTAATCTGTGCTTTGAAGCTACACACTTGATCCATGAGCATTTCAAACCTGACGACTCAATCTTGCTCTAGGTGGATGGAGCGGCTGGAGAGCAGGCAGGCAGAGAGGGACCTGGGGGTACTGGTTGATAGTAGGCTGAACATGAGTCAGCAGTGTGTCCAGGTGGCCAAGAAGGCCAATGGCATCCTAGCCTGGAGCAGGAACAGTGTGGCCAGCAGGAGCAGGGAAGTCCTTCTGCCCTGTACTCAGCACTGGTTAGGCCACACCTTGAGTCCTGTGTCCAGTTCTGGGCACCTCAATTTAAGAAGGACATTGAGACTCTTGAACATGTCCAGAGAAGGGCAACAAAACTGGGGAGGGGTCTGGGGCACAGCCCTGTGAGGAGAGGCTGAGGGAGCTGGGGTTGCTTAGCCTGGAGAAGTGGAGGCTCAGGGGAGACCTTCTTGCTCTCTACAACTACCTGAAGGGAGGCTGTAGCCAGGAAGGGATTGGTCTTTTCTTCCAGCAACCAGCACCAGAACAAGAGGGCACACTCTCAAGCTGCATCAGGGGAGGTTTAGGCTTGAGGTGAGGAGAAAGTTCTTCACAGAGAGAGTTGTTGGCCATTGGAATGTGCTGCCCAGGGAGGTGGTGGAGTCACCATCCCTGGAGGTGTTCAAGAAGAGACTGGATGAGGCACTTGGTGCCATGGTTTAGTGGTCATGAGGTCTTGGGTGACAGGTTGGACTTGGTGATCTTTGAGGTCTTTTCCAACCTTATTGATTCTGTGATTCTATGAGAATGATCTGACCTTTACTTGATTCCCCTCACCATATTTGCTGGGAAAAAAAACCCTAAAGTAAGTTGCTGAACACTCTTAGTAATATTCAAGTGCTTTTGTATGTCCTTCATTGTCTTCCAGAACTCTTTCCTCCTCTGCACTGCAGCTAAGCAAATGCTCATTAATGGTTATTGAGCTTTATTTCCTTGTTTTAATATTCAGTTTAATCTGCATGAACATCTTGAGTTAAATAGACTTAGAACAAGGACCACTTGTTATCATTATGGCTACCCTGAGCACTTCTGTTGCCTCTCTGGCAGAGCTGAAGGAGTTTGACTTTTTAGTTCTTCAGGAACCAGACTTCAGAGTACAAAAGGGAAAAAAAAAAAGAAAGAGAGATTCAGTTGCTCTGATGCAAAGAGCATCAGAGAGATGGGCTCATAATGCTGGTTTGGTTCCCTAGTGTATCACAGAATGACTCAGGTTGGAAGGGACCTTAGAGATCATCACCCTCCCCACCATGGGCAGAGACACCTCTCAACTAGTTTCAGCTGCTCAAGACCTCATCCAACCTGACCTTGAACATCCCCAGGGAGGAGGCGGCCACCACTTCCCTGAGCAACCTATTCTAGAGTCTCACCACCCTCATACTGAGGAACTTCTTCCCATGATCCAGTCTAAACCTACCCTCCCTCAGCACAGAGTCAACCTGGAAGCCTGTGGCCAGTGGTGTTCCCCAGGGATCAGTGCTGGGTCCAGTTTTGTTCAATGACCTGGCTGAGGGGATTGAGTACCCTCAGCAATTTCCTGATGATACAAAACTGGGGGGTGACTGACACCTCTCAGGCTGTGCTGCCATCCAGACAGATCTGGACAGACTGAGAGCTGGGTGCAGGCAAACCTCATGAAGTTTAATAAGGACAAGTGCAGGGTCCTGCATCTGGGGAGAGGTAACAACAGACACCAGGACAGGTTAGGAGCTGCCCTGCTGGAAATCAGCACCATGGAGAAAGACCTTGGAGTGCTGGTGGACAGCAACGTGCCCTTGTGGCCAAGAGAGCCAGTGGGATCCTGGGGTGCATCAAGAAAAGTGTCAGCAGGTCTAGGGAGGTTCTTCTTCCCCTCTGATCTGCCCTGGTGAGAACCACATCTGCAATACTGTGTCCAGTTTTGGGCTCTGCAGCTCAAGACAGACAGGAACCTGCTGGAGAGAGTCCAACAGAGAGCCACAAGGATGATTAGGGGACCTGAGCATCTCCCTTATGAAGAGAGACTGAGAGCCCTGGGGCTGTTTAGTCTGGAGAAGAGAAGGCTGAGAAGGATCTGATCAATGTCTATCACTGTCTGAGGGGTGAGTGTCAAGGGGAGGGGGCCAAGCTCTTTTCAGTGGTGTGCACAGTAATCAGACAAGAAACAACAGGTTCAAGCTTGAACATAGAAGGTTTCACCTCAACATGAGGAGAAACTTCTTTACTGTGAGGGTGCCAGGTCCCTGGAGCAGGCTGCCCAGAGAGCTTGTGGAGTCTTCTCTGGAGACTTTCCAAACCCACCTGGATGCATTCCTATGCAGACTACCTTGGGGGATCCTGCTCTGGCAGGGGGGGTTTGGACTGGATGATCTCTGGAGGTCCCTTCCAACCTCTAATGTACTGTGATAGCAAAGTGCACTAATAGAGACAACCCTTCAGAGAGCTGTTCTTAAGCTTCTAAAGCACGGATCTGCAAGCTTCTAGAGCATCAGAATATGCATTTCTCTTGGATGCAATTACTAATGCAAGCCATGCTCCAGCAGTGGGCCTAGGAGCAGCCCTAAAGCAATAAAAATCAAATAAAAGAAATACCATATTGATGCCAGGGAAAGCAAAGTAAGGGTAGTAGAAAAGGATGTCTGACAAGGCAGGCTGAGGGATCAAGGATGACATGCAGCAAGCAGGTCCACTCTGTTCTTCAAACACATCATTCAGCTGGGTCACGATGTCAAAGACGCACTGGAAGATAACAGCTGTCTCTGTGTCTGATTTCTTAGGTTAGAAAGTTTGAGAGGGGATGTGAGAGAGGATGAGAGGTTTGAGAGGGGATGTGAGAGAGGATGAGAGGTTTGACATGGGATGTGAGAGAGGATAAGAGGTTTGAGAGGGGATGTGAGAGAGGATGAGAGGTTTGAGAGGGGATGTGAGAGAGGATGAGAGGTTTGAGAGGGGATGTGAGAGAGGATGAGAGGCTTGAGAGGGGATGTGAGAGAGGATGAGAGGTTTGAGATGGGATGTGAGAGAGGATGAGAGGTTTGACATGGGATGTGAGAGAGTATGAGAGGTTTGAGAGGGGATGTGAGAGAGGATGAGAGTTTTGACATGAGATGTGAGAGAGGATGAGAGGTTTGAGAGGGGATGTGAGAGAAGATGAGAGGTTTGAGAGGGGATGTGAGAGAGGATGAGAGGTTTGAGAGGGGATGTGAGAGAGGATGAGAGGTTTGAGAGGGGATGTGAGAGAGGATGAGAGGCTTGACATGGGATGTGAGAGAGGATAAGAGGTTTGAGAGGGGATGTGAGAGAGGATGAGAGGTTTGAGAGGGGATGTGAGAGAGGATGAGAGGTTTGAGAGGGGATGTGAGAGAGGATGAGAGGCTTGAGAGGGGATGTGAGAGAGGATGAGAGGTTTGAGAGGGGATGTGAGAGAAGATGAGAGGTTTGAGAGGGGATGTGAGAGAGGATGAGAGGTTTGAGATGGGATGTGAGAGAGGATGAGAGGCTTGAGAGGGGATGTGAGAGAGGATGAGAGGTTTGAGAGGGGATGTGAGAGAGGATGAGAGGTTTGAGAGGGGATGTGAGAGAGGATGAAAGGTGTGAGAGAGGATGAGAGGTTTGAGATGGGATGTGAGAGAGGATGAGAGGTTTGAGATGGGGTGTGAGAGAGGATGAGAGGTTTGAGAGAGGATGTGAGAGAGGATGAGAGGTTTGAGAATGGGATGTGAGAGAGGATGAGAGGTTTGAGAGAGGATGTGAGAGAGGATGAGAGGTTTGAGAGAGGATATGAGAGAGGATGAGAGGTTTGAGATGGGATGTGAGAGAGGATGAGAGGTTTGAGAGGGGATGTGAGAGGATGAGAGGTTTGAGAATGGGATGTGAGAGAGGATGAGAGGTTTGAGAGGGAATGTGAGAGAGGATGAGAGGTTTGAGATGGGGTGTGAGAGAGGATGAGAGGTTTGAGAGGGGATGTGAGAGAACCAGGTAGTGACTTTTGAGTGGTAGACAACAGATAAGACTCTGCTCCTCTGCAAGATTTGTGGCTTGAGAGATGGGATAAACCTAAGAGCCTGGAGTCAAAGTGACTTTGGGTGGAGAGAAGCTGAAGAATTATACATTCATTCCACGTTTCCTTTACCCTCTTCTTGCTGGGACACAAACTCTGCTATCATACAAAGCACATCATCACCATCAGTGGAAGATCAGTATGGCAGGTCAGGAACAGTGTTCCCAGTATCAAATAATGGGCTTTGATTTTCCTCCCCCCTCCTTTTTAGTGTCCCTTAGAGCTGCTTTATAAATGGCTCATGTGCAATGGTTTTCAAACCTTTAGAACATGGACAGTTAGCTTTTCCCTATTATCAAGGCCTGACCACTTGCTCAGTAGGAAATACAATCAGAGAACATTCTCTCAGGTGCATTTTTTTGTTGTTTGGTTTTTATTTGTACAGAATCCAGCTACATATTCACAGAATTGTCAGGGCTGGAAGGGACCTCAAGGACCATCCAGTTCTAACCCCCCTGCCATGGGCAGGGACACCTCACACTACAGCAGGTTGTTCAGATCCACATCCAGCCTGGCCTTCAAAACCTCCAGGGATGAGGCTTCCACCACCTCCCTGGGCAACCTGTGCCAGTCTCTCACCACCCTCATGGGGAAGAATTTCTTCCTAATGTTGAATTTCAATTTCCCCTCCTCTAGCCTGGATCCATTCCCCCCAGTCCTATCACTACCCAACACTCTAAAAAGTCCCTCCCCAGCTTTCCTGTTAGCCTCCTTGGGATACTGGAAGGCCACAATTAGGTCTCCGCAGAGGCTTCTCCTCTCCAAACTGAACAGCCCCAACTCCCTCAGTCTGTCCTCAGAGCAGAAGAGCTTTGGCCCTCTGATCATCCTTGTAGCCCTTCTCTGAACACATTCCAGCACCTCCAGATATTTCTTGTAATAGGTGCTCCAGATCTGGACACAGTACTCCAAGTGGGGTCTCATGAGAAGGGGAGAATCACCTCCCTTGACCAGCTGGCCACACTTCTCTTAATGCAACCCAGGATCTGGTTGGCTTTCTGGGCTGCAAGTGCACACTGGCAGCTCATGTTGACTGTTTCCTAGTAGATACAGCAATAACCTATTTGTTTGATTGCCCTGAAGCTGGACAGTAGTTGCCATGAATCATGCTATCCACCTTTCTTTTTTATGTACAAGCAGCACCTAAAGGTATCAGAGTACACCAGACAGCCCACATCACAGTAGGATTTAGTCATAGCATGGTTCTTAATAAACCCTTTATATTCTTAGAATCATAGAATCATCAAGGTTGGAAAAGACCTGAAAGATCATCAAGTCCAACCTGTCACCCAAGACCTCGTGTCTACTAGACCATGGCACCAGGTGCCACATCCAATTCCCTCTTGAACACCTCCTGGGCAGCACATTCCAATGGCTAACAACTCTCTCTGTGAAGAACTTTCTCCTCACCTCCAGTCTTGTACATGTCTGATAAAGGAACTGACATGGTTCAAGGGAACTGTCATGGCTCAAAGTTAGGTGAACTGTCCTTAACCTAGACAAAATGATGGACCACCTTGTGTCTTTGGAAGAGAATGCTGGCAGTTACTATAGCAAGGATGTGAAAACCTGACAGAAATACACACTAAAAACTTATCTCGTGGTGCATCAGGGAGAAAGTATGGCTAGAAGCAGGCAGCAGTGATCAGGACTTTGACATTCTGCTTGTCCTGCTAGTTGGATGTACGACAAGCTCTTCAGCTCATTACCTGCAAAAATCAATGTATAACAACACATCTGATGCTGAATGGGAGAGTGATGAGAATGAGGGCTTCCGTTAATCCTTCTGTAGAAGTTGCTCTGGCAGCTCACTACCCCGTTAGTAAAGCACCAAGCAGCTATACAACAATGCAGTTTAAAGAGCTGAACAGATGAGGAGTCAGGGGAAATAAAAGAAAGATTGACTTCGAGGCTGTGCAGGTCTTGATTCATTAACTGACTGGAGCTCCTCGGCTGGGCACGGAGCAGCGCCTCGGCCGGGCAAGATGCTCCTCAGCAGGGCAAGATACTCCTCGGCTGGGCAAGATGCTCCTTGGCTGGGCAAAACGCTCCTCGGCCGGGCACAGAGCAGCGCCTTGGCTGGGCAAGACGCTCCTTGGCCGGGCACAGAGCAGTGCCTCAGCTGGGCAAAACGCTCCTCGGCCGGGCACAGAGCAGCACCTTGGCCGGACAAGACGCTTCTCGGCCGGGCACAGAGCAGCGCCTTGGCTGGACAAGATGATCCTTGGCCAGGTTGTCCAGGGAGGTGGTTGAGGCCCCGTCCCTGGAGGTGTTTAAGACCAGGATGGACGAGGCTCTGGCCAGCCTGATCTAGTGTGGGGTGTCCCTGCCCATGGCAGGGGGGTTGGAACTAGATGATCCTTGTGGTCCCTTCCAACCCTGACTGATACTATGATATGATACTATGAAGATGCTCCTCGGCCAGCCAGGGAGCACCTCAGTTAGTTTAGTTGAGGAGGCCCTCAGCAAAATGCTGTCTCTCTGTGGTAGCACTCTGCAGAGCCTGCTATGCCAAACCCAACCTGACAAACCTCCTTTGTTATCCTTCTGGCAAGTTGTATTCATCAGCAAATCTAACAGACAAAGAGGAACTGTGAATATACACAACAAACAACAGGAAAGCTCAGTATGAAAATGAAACAAGTCCTTGCTGTCTACAACTACCTGAAGGGAGGTTGTAGCCAGGCGGGGGTTGGTCTCTTGTCCCAGGCAAGCAGCACCAGAACAAGAGGACACAGTCTCAAGCTGTCAAGAGGACACAGTCTCAAGCTGTGCCAGGGGAGGTTTAGGCTGGATGTTAGGAAGAAGTTTTTCATAGGGAGAGTGATTGGCCATTGGAATGTGCTGCTCAGGGAGGTGGTGGAGTCATCATCACTGGAGGTGTTTAGGAAGAGACTGGATGGGGCACTTGGTGCCATGGTTTAGTCAATTAGATAGTGTTGGGTGATAGGTTGGACTTGATGATCTCAAAGGTCTTTTCCAACCTGGTCCATTCCATTCCATTCCATTCCATTCCATTCCATTCCATTCCATTCCATTCCATTCCATTCCATTCCATCCATTCCATTCCATTCCATTCCATTTTCTATTCCTGCTGGTCTATTAGCATTCCTTCCCGCATCAGCACCCAAATCAAATGCTGTATGTTTCACACCTGTGGCTAAGAGACTTTCTGACAGCAGGACAGGCAAGGTCCTTATTATTTCTGTGAGAAGAGGAGTGTTTTCCAGGAGCTTTTCCTCTTTTTTTTTTTTTGCACCTTTTAACTAATGCCACCAGCTTGCAAAGTGAAATGTTAACTCTTTAAATCATTTATCTCTACCGTTTCTGACTATGCAAAGGGCAAATCAGGGCAAACAGAACCCAGAACCTCCGACCTGCCGCAGGCATTTCGACCGAGGCATGGGAGCACCTCTGGGGTGCCACTGCGGGCACGGAAACGTTGCCTCCACAACGCAAACAACTTTTCCTAGCAACGCGATGTGCTCGGCTATTTTATCGCATGGGCTGTACGTCGGAGGCAGTTCCCTTTGCAGCCGGACCCCGAGGGGTCGGTGCAGCCTGTGGTGTCCGAGTTGTCCCCGCCGCGGCGCTGCCGCCCTCCGCACCCGCGGGGCGGCGTGGAGTTCCTCGGCGCGGCCGGCAGGCGGCGCCATGAGGTGGAGGGGCGCTCCCCTGCTCCGGCCGGGAGCGGCGGGGAGGTAGCAGCGGTGGCAGCAGCGGTGGCAGCAGCGGTGGCGGCAGCGGCGTCCGACACGGCCCGCCGGTCACTCACCATGTTGACTTCCGAGACCACGTCGGTGCTGGCGATCTCTATCCGCATGCCTACATCCACGGGCGGACCTGCGGGGGAAGCGGGAGGCGGCGTTAACGGGATTAGGAGCGTCCGGGGTAGGCGGCTCGGGTCAGGGGAGCGCGGACACCTCACCGCCGAAGTCGGGCCGTAGGAGGACATCGTAGCCCTGTAGCAGCCGGTCTACCGTCTCCTTCACGTAGGACATGTTGCTGGGCCCGTCGGCGCTGCGGGAAGGAGCGCAGGTGGGTTAGGGAAGCGGCAGAGCGGCTCCACGCCCGTCTCCTCTCCATGTCCCGGCGGCGCTCACCTGCGCGCCGCGCACGCCACGGTCAGCACCACGGCCAGCGCCACGGCCAGCACCAGCGGCAGCGCCCGAGGGCCGCCCCGCCGGGTTCCTGCCGCCCCCCGCACAGCAGCCGCACCGCTGCCTTCAGGGGGGAAGAGCCGCGGACGCTCTGGAACTTGGTGCGGAGCGAAGCAACAATTCCCGACAGCGCAACGCATGCGTGGAGCGTGGAGCATGGAGTGGCGGCTCCGGAGCGCACCTCTGCCCGCGGCATGCCTGCGGCGCCTCAGCACCCAGCGGCACCGCGCCGGACCCGACCCGATCCCACCCCGCCGCGGTGAGGTTGAGGGCGGTAGCAGCAAGTGCCGGCGGTGGGGCCGGCGAAAACAAGCGACGGTCAGGGCAGATCGGGACCGGGATCTGGGGATTAGAACTTCTGCCTTACAAGGGAAGGGTGAGAGAGCTGCGGCTGCTAATCCTGGAGGAGACTTGAGGGGCGTCTCGGTAATGCTTATCAATATCTGAAGGGAGAGTGTCATAGGATCATAGGATGTTAGGGGTTGGAAGGGACCTCCAAAGATCATGGAGTCCAACCCCCCTGCCAGAGCAGGACCAGCACAGGCCACACAGGAACACATCCAGAGGGGTCTTGAAAGTCTCCAGGGAAGGAGACTCCACAACCCCTCTGGGCAGCCTGTTCCAGTGCTCTGTGACCCTTATAGTGAAGAAGAACCCCCTTATGGTGAGGTGGAACCTCCTCTGCTGTAGTTTCTATCTATTGCTCCTTGTCCTATCCCAGGGTGCAAGTGAGCAGAGCCTGTCCCCTCCCTCCTGACCCCCAGCCCTCAGATATTTATAGACATTTATTAAATCCCCTCTCAGTCTTCTCCAGACTAACCAGCCCCAAGGCTCTCAGCCCCTGCTCATAGGGCAGTGCTCCAGTCCCTTAATCATCCTGGTAGCTCTCTGTTCAACTCTCTCCAGTAGATCCCTGTCCCTCTTGAACTGGGGAGCCAGAAGGATGTAGACAAACTCTTGTCAATGGTGTCCAGTGGCAGGACAAACTGGACCACAAAGTGGAGTGCAGAAGGTTCCACATTATACATAAGGAAAAACTTCGTCATTGTGAGGGTGGCAGAGCACTGGCACAGGGTGTGCAGTGGGGCCCTGGAGTTTCTCTCTCTGGAGGCCTTCCAAACCTAGGTGCCTGGATGTATTGCTGTGTGGTTTACTCAGGGTGACTCTGCTCTTTTCTTGGACTCGATGATCTCCAGAGGTCCCCTCGAAAGCTCACCATTCTCTGTGTGTGTGAGCCTGTGAGAGCCCCTGGGCTGCCACGAGGGTCTGCCAGGGCCTGGTGCAGCCACCCCCTGGGGCACATAGTCCTTACCAAGACATAATAACAGATCGCTCAGGGCACTTCTCTGTGAATTTTCCCACTAGTAGACTCAGATGTTAATAATAATGTGGAAGAGACTTGGGAGATTTGGAGGAAATGACACATTTTGGTGCAAGTAGTACTTTGTCCAGCTGTGAAGGCTTAACTATGCCTCCATCCATTGATGCACTGCACCCAGGGCAGGATTGTTGCTGGAGCTGGCTGCAGAAGTTGCTGCCCAGGGAGGTGGTGGAGTCACCATCAGTGGAGGTGTTTAGGAAGAGACTGGATGGGGCACTTGGTGCCATGGTTTAGTTGATTAGGTGGTGTTGGGTGATAGGTTGGACTTGATGATCTCAAAGATCTTTTCCAACCTGGTCTGGTCTATTCTATTCTATTCTATTCTATTCTATTCTATTCTATTCTATTCTATTCTATTCTATTCTATTCTATTCTATTCTATTCTATTCTATTCTATGCAGGAGATCACAACAGATCTGTAGTTGCTGTTTTTCAACCAAAGGAATTGATTTTGTGTTTAGATGGGAGTTTTTTTTTAAAGACTCTGTGAATTGATGCTCTAACATAGCCTGACCTCTCAGGAGCTGAATTACCTGCTCACTAATCAGAGCCCTGTCAATAATTTATGGCTTTGTGGGTGCCTCTCTGCTTCCCTGCACAGCAGCTCAGCAGAAATCCCATTCATCCCTTTCAAATTCAAGCCAACTCGTCTGTGTGTTACACAGCCTTGTGTGTAATCACAGGATCAGAAGGTTGGAAGTGACCTCCAGAGATCATAGAATCATAGAATCAATAAGGTTGGAAAAGACTTCAAAGATCATCAAGTCCAACCTGTCACCCAACACTTCATGACTAACTAAACCATGGCACCAAGTGCCACATCCAATATGCCTCTTGAACACCTCCAGGGATGGTGACTCCACCACCTCCCTGGGCAGCACATTCCAATGGCCAATTACTCTTTCTGGGAAGAACTTTCTCCTCACCTCCAGCCTAAACTTCCCCTGGCACAGCTTGAGCCTGTGTCCTCTTGTTCTGGTGCTGGTTGCCTGGGAGAAGAGACCAACCCCCACTTGTCTGCAACCTCCTTTCAGGTAGTTGTAGACAGCAATAAGGTCTCCCCTGAGATCATCGAGTCTAACTACCCTGCCAAAGCAGAATCACCCAGGGCAGTCTGCACAGGAATGCATCCAGGTGGATTTTGAAAGTCTCCAGAGAAGGAGACTCCACAACCTCTCTGGGCAGCCTGCTCCAGGGCTCTGTCACCCTCACTGTGAAGAAGTTTCTCCTCATGTTGAGCTGAAATCTTCTCTGTTCAAGTTTGTATCCATTGCTCCTTGTCTCATTACTGTGCACCACTGAAAAGAGCTTGGCCCCCTCCACTTGACACCCACCCCTCAGATATTGAGAGACATTGATCAGATCCCCTCTCAGCCTTCTCTTCTCCAGACTCAACAACCCCAGGGCTCTCAGTCTCTGTTCATAGGGGAGATGCTCAAGTCCCCTGGTCATCCTCATCTAATGGACGCTGAGAGATGTGTCTGCCGTCTTCGAGGCTCCTCCAGCGTCATGCAGAGTTAGTTCTGAGCAAAGGCAGACTTCTGGTGTTGCTTTTCTGGTTGAAACATGCCAGAATGTTTGAAAAACACAGAAATACTCAAGTAGATGGTTTGTGACACAAATTGCAGTGACAGTTTGGAACAGTTTTGCAGTCTGTATTTCTCTGCCGTTTTGTCACTTGTGGAGAAGGAGCACAACACATTTCCTGGAGATGTTTCCACGGGACTCTTTTGCCCTCACAGCTTCTTCCTGTAACTCTGGCAGTGCAAGTTTATGGAAATAATTATTTTATTGATGGTTTGTAACAGTGTAATAAAAGATTTTTCAGCTGGCTTTGGCAGCTTGGCTTGACACTGAATGTCTCTCTCCTTTCCTCCAACTTCAGTCCTTAGTTGCTGTAAAAAATGGGACTTCCCAGCTGAACTCGATGGGACTTCAGCATTGCTGTTTGGAAGGAGTCTTTAGGATTTACCAGTCAAGATTAGCACATGTGATGGGGTTTAATTGTAGTTGGGGTGGCTTAGCTGTAGCACTTACAAAATGACTAAGTTCTGCCCATAGAAGTCTACCAAAAATACAGCCATAAGGAGCCAGCCATGTGCATTGGCAGCCCTGAAGGCCATGGTTTAGTTGATTAGATGGTGCTGGGTGATAGGTTGGACTTGGTGATCTCAAGGTCTTTTCCAACCTGGTCTATTCTATTCTATTCTGTTCTGTTCCTGTTCTATTATTTCTATTCTATTCTATTCTATTCTATTCTATTCTATTCTATTCTATTCTATTCTATTCTATTCTATTCTATTCTATTCTATTCTATTCTATTCTATTCCATTCCATTCCATTCCATTCCATTCCATTCCATTCCATTCCATTCCATTCCATCCCATCCCATCCCATCCCATCCCATCCCATCCCATCCCATCCCATCCCAGGTGTAAGAGACTCACAAACTCCTTCTCCCTCTGATGCTAGCTCAGGAGAAGTAGCAGAAGCTAAAGATTGAGGTATTTGTGCCAGATGTTACAGACATAATCATAAAAGGCAATCCTGGCTTTTGAAAGCAAACCATCCAGGATGAGTTAAGGAAGACATTCAAAAAGTGTTGAGTCTGACACGAGGAAGGTGAAGGCAGCAGTTAGTCTGTATGCATTTGGAGAGCTTAGTGGCCTCAGGGAGTTTATTAACTACAAGGAGCCAGGAGATGAAGTGTAGCTGGAAAAAGGAAGGCAGTGCAGAGAATCACAGACTCAACCAGGTTGGAAAAGACCTCAGAGATCATCAAGCCCAACCTATCACCTAATAGCAGAGGCTGCTTTGAAGGAGATATTTAAGGAAGGGACATAGAAAGTGTGATGCTGTTATGACTCCTGTTTAAAAAAGTGTTTTAGCTACTTCCTTGTATGCATTCCTAACTGCTGGGGTTTGTGAGTGCTGGTGAGATGTCAGAAGCAAGACAATAGCTGCTGGTTTACCCTGCAGAGGTTGAGCACACATATTCCTCTCCATTGCAAGCAGCTCCCTTAGCAGGCTGTTGTATCCTGTGGCAAGTTGCACTGAGACCTGTGCCTTTTAGGCCTGGCCCTGTCTTTATTTGCCTGGGGAGTTTTTTTGGCATAAGAAATGCAGCACTGCTACTGGAATGGCCCAGACATTTATATTTTTTTGATCAATGGAGTTCATTTTCTCCAGCTTTGCCTTTTCATTGTTTTCTGAAGCAGCTCCACTGCAAAACCTGATTTAAACTGTCAGGTTGAATAAGTCCTGTTCAAAGCAGTGAGTGGAGAAGTACAAGCAGTACTCTCAGAAGTACTTTACCACCCTGAGCCACTAGAATGCAATGTGTCTCTTTGTCCCATTTCAGTGATGTGAAGTGCTTGCTGCATGGGCTTATGGATCTGTGAATCACATAAATAAGAGCCCAGCTCCTTTGCTTCTAGCAAGAAGGGCACAGAATGGCTGAGTTCAGTCAGACAAGCAACTTTTTTCTGGGGGTACATTCACAGAAGCACGGTGATAGCATTTAACCAGTCCAAGTGCTGGGTGTTGCACTTTGGTCACAACAACCCCATGCAGTGCTACAGCCTGGGGACAGAGTGGCTGGAGAGCAGCCAGGCAGAATACAGAATACAGAATACAGAATTAACCAGGTTGGAAAAGACCTTTGAGACCACCAAGTCCAAACTATCACCCAGCCTCCCCACCATGGGCAGGGACACCTCTCATCTAGACTTGGCTGCCCAAGGTTTGTCACTGTGTATTAATCATTTATTGATTGATACACCTAGGTAAAAGCAAGAGTGTTGTACTTCAGCAGTTATTGCTCTTCTTCTACCTGGTATAAGAGGAAACTCTTTTCCTCACAAGAAATACTCCAAGGATAATAAATACTCCAAGAAGATTGAAAAGGGTGAGGACCTCCTCAGAGGACCTGAACTGCCTGATGTAACCTTGAACTGGGCTGTTCTTTGAGCAGGAGATGGAACCATTTACTTCCAAAAGACCCTTTCAAGCTGAACCTGACTGCAGAGTTTCCCTTTGGTGAAACCATTGTTTGGGAAGGGAAGAGGCTACAGAGTGGAGAACATGAAGTGTCTGAGGGAAGAGCTAGCTCTGTAGTTGTTGGATGGGATTGTCCTGGATGGGATTGGAACAAGTTGCCCAGGGAGGTGGTAGAAGCCTCAGCCCTGGAGGTTTTTGAGGCCAGGCTGGATGTGGCTCTGGGCAACCTGATCTAGTGTGAGGGGTCCCTGCCTGTGTGAGGCAGGGATGATCCTTGAGGCCCCTTCCAACCCTAACAATTCTGTGATTCCTCTTGCTTACCACTGAAGACAGGGCCCCTGCTATGTGTAAGATACCTCTCTGGGTAAGTAGTGAAGGAGAAGTGGGAACTAGTTACTCAAAATGGTTAACAAGATCCCTTATCTTGCCCAAATGGCCTCAGCTGCCATTGCTGTTAGGGGGAGGGAGCAGTTCTCAGCTCCTTGGGAATGCTGTTCAGGTGTGCCTTGAACTACTGATGAAATGCTGAACTATCACCAGATGCTTTTCAGTCGTATCTTCTCCACATGTTTTTTTTTTTTTAACCAGTGTTTTCTGAGGCCCGTGCCTCTGGAAGATGAAACCAGCTCTCTTGTGCTGCCTGCTGCTGCAGCAGAATCCTTCTCTCTCTGGTGATGACATGAAAATTCCCCTCAGTAACTTTTGGACACGTGAGTAATGCCACTCCATACAGCAACCACCAGATGGTAATGAAGAGCAGACTGGTTGTGGGTCTTCTGTAGATGAAGTCTGTCATCACAGTGGCAAATTTTGCCTTTGCAAGCAGAGCTTACAAGCACAGCTCTGAATGTCAGTTTGCTCAGCTGTTTACAGACCCCCTGGGTCACTGCAGAAGTCAGCTTGGCAGCTCTGTCTACAGACAAAAGAAATACATTGTTCTGTTTGGTTTTATATTAAAACATTTTAAAGGGAATGTTTTCTACATAATGCATGAGTGCTGATATTGTTTAGTACAGGGATGTTGTAGTTGTAAGGAATCACAGAATCATAGAATGGGCTAGGTTGGAAGAGACCTCCAGAGGTCATCCAGTCCAACCCCCTCTGCAGTCAGCAGGGACATCCTCAACTAGATCAGGCTGCCCAGAGCCCTCTCCACCCTCACCTTGAATATCTCCAGGGATGGGGCCTCAACCACTTCCCTGAGCAACCTGTTCCAGTGTCCTCATGGTGCAGAAGTTGTTCCTAACATCCAATCTAAATCTCCTCTTTAGTTTGAAGCCATTGCACCTTGTCCTATCACCACAAGCCCTTTGTAAACAGTCTCTCTCCTGCCTTCCTGGAAGGTTTTGTCTAAGGTTAGCATCTACTATAGAAACTATTCCTTGTTAAGAAGATATGAGGTGTTGGGTGATAGGTTGGACTTGATGATCTCTGAGGTCTTTTCCAACCTGGTTGACTCTATGATTCTAAGATAGATGCAGAGAACCTTTGGAGGTGTTCTTTGCTCCTTCTGGAGACACAGTGTTTCTTCAAATGTGCTGAGATAAAGGATGTATCTCTTCCAAGGCAGAAAGGAAGGCCTCTGTTGTTAATGTGTGTCCTTGACATCAGCAAAGAGAGCAGCAGTGGGAAGGGAACCAAATCAAAGGCAGGTGTCTCTTCTTCACTGAACATCATTGCCAGCGCAGGGATGGTGCTGAGCACGGCTCACCAACCCTCCACAGTGGCATCATGAGGAAAGAGCAGCAGAGATAGAGCCTCCTGAGTACTGCTGGAATCTTCTGAGAGTCAGAATTCAGCCCCACAGGGATAATGAGGTTCAGAAGTCTCAGTTCTACTTATCTACCAGCAGGGTTTTGCATTATCTGTGTAGTGCCTTTTAGAACACCCAGGTGAAACTTCCAGCTTTTTCCTCCCTGTTGTACAATACAGAGAATTTGCAACTCCCTCTCTGCCTTTTAAGGGAAAAAAAGAGAGACTCTTCCTGCCTTTGAGAGACCTAGGCCTAGCCAAGCACCATGAGGCAGGGAGAAAATCGCTAGACCTGATGCCAGTGGGTTCAGTGTGAGTCAGGAGCCAGCCCTACATCTCCCATGGCATATTTAACTCATTCACCAGGCACTGGCCCATGACTCTTATACTCCTTGAATTAATAGATGTTAAATGACTGGGAACGTGAAGCACTCTAGGGAGGCAGTTTGTTGGTGCTTCTGCTCTCCTGTTCCCTCTGAGAGCAGGGGCCAGCAGAGGCATGCAGCTGGTTTAGAACTAGGTGGCAGAGTGGGAGGCTCTGCCTGAAAGCAGGAAGCTGAAGGAGACTCCAAGTGAGAACACCCAACCTTCTCCCTTCTCTCCTGAGCCAGGCAGACCCTCGTGAGTTGCCCCTGCTCCTGCTCCTGCTCCCCTCGCTGCCCTCTCTGCTGCCTCTGAAAGCTGCAGGAGGTTTGCTGCTGTTGCTCTGGGCAACCCAAATTTGTGACACATTTTGCATTAAACTTGGCATCCCTGACAGGGAAGGCAGGGTACAGGGCAGTGGCTTTCCAGATTCCTCCCCACAACTCTGGCTGCCATTTCCTTCACCTCAGTGCTTTCAGGAAAGAAATCTTTCTTCCTCCCCCTGCTTGAATACATTGCCTTACCATATGGGATTTCTTTTTTCGTGGGGATGCCCATTTTAGAGACTGAAGGTAGGAGAGTTACTTTATTCCCCACTCTGCCACTGAGAAGGTGACTATGGCCTGCCCTGATGGTCCCTGCATCCCTTGGCTCACGCTGCAGCGATGTGCCTGATGATGAGTGTGTGTGCTGGCAAAGCAGAAGGGTTAGAGGAGCAGCGAGAGATGGAGGCACAGGAATCCTCTAGTGCTTTCTTGCTGAGAAACACTTTACCCCAAACTGGCAGCTCTTGCAGTGAGTGCTTCCACAAACACATTTCCACTGCAGTGTGTGGAGTAGAGGTCCCCTTAAATAGGGAGCTCACAGTTTGCCTCCTTAAACTTCCACGTGTCAATCAACTGGAGGAATCCACAGAAATCTTATTGCAATCAGTAATAGCAATACATATATAAATAAATATATATATGTGTGTGTGTGTGTATACTGAAAGGATTTTTCTAGCCTTATTCCAAGCAATCAAGGACATGTGTGTTAAAATAACCATGGCTCTGTAGAACAGTCCTATAAATACCATATGTCAGAGGAAAAAATAAACGGCTAAGTGCATGTCGGCATCGCTTCCTGCAGTTCCGTAGGAGTTCTGGCCATGGAAATGAAGCAGACAAGGCTGAGCCAGCTGCAGGTTCAGTTTTACACAGAGCTTAGGCTGTGCTTTGAAAGGACACAGCTGAGGTGGCGGTGAAAGGACCGGCCTGGGATACAACAGGCGGCAATTAAGCTCCTGTTCCGCCGCAGATATTTTCGGCGGCGTTACGGCATTGCACTGCTGCTTAAGATTGTAGATGGTAGCCCTGGGGAAAAGGGTTTGGGGGTGCTGAGGGATGAGAAGCTGGGCATGAGCAGGCAGAGTGAGCTTGCAGCCCAGAAGGCAAACCACATCCTGGGCTGCATCAAAAAATGCATTGCCAGCAGATCCAGGGAGGGGACTCTGCCACTTTGCTCTGGTGAGACCTCACCTGGAGTACTGTGTGCGGCTCTGGAGCCCTCAATGTAGGAAGGGCATGGACCTGGTGGAGAGGGTCCAGAGGAGTTCGAGCACCTGTGCTGTGAGGACAGGCTGAGGAAGTTGGGGTTGTTCAGCCTGGAGAAGAGGAGGCTCTGGGGAGACCCAATAGCAGCCTCCCAGTACCTGAAGAGGGCCACAAGAATGATGGAGAGAGTCTGTTTATAAGGGCCTGCAGTGACAGTACAAGGGGCAGTGGCTTCAAACTGGAGAAGGGCAGATTTAGATTGGATATCAGGAAGAAGCTCTTCACTGTGAGGGTGATGGAGCACTGGAACAGGGTGCCCAGGGAAGTGGTTGAGGCACCATTCCTGGAGATATTCAAGGTGAGGTTTGACAAGACCCTGGGCAGCCTGATCGGGTTGGGGATATCCCTGCTGACTGCAGGGAGGTTGGACTGGATGACCTTTGGAGGTTCTTTCTGGCCTGGAGCATTCTATGATTCAATGATTTTTGCATCTTGTTTTCCAGCCATACAGAAATTATTGGACTTTGTTGTGTCCAGTTCTTACTTAGCCTTACCTATGCAGAACAGTGCATCTGTTAACATGAAAATGACTAGGGGGCTGGAATATCTGCACTATGAGGACAGGCTGAAGGAGACAGGCTGAAGGAGACAGGCTTGTTTAGCTTGGAGAAGACTCTGGGGAGACCTAATAGTGGCTTTCCAGTACCTTGGGGCTACAAAAAGGCTGCAGAGGGACTCTTTACAAAGGCCTGCAGTGACAGGATGAGGGGCAATGGTTTGAAATTAGAGAAGAGCAGATTTAGACTGGATGTTAGGAACAAGTTCTTTGACATGAGGGTGGTGGAACACTGGAGGGAGGCCAGGGAGGTGGTTGAGGCTCCATCCCTGGAGATATTCAAGGTCAGGCTTGACAGGGGTCTGAGCAACCTCAGTGGAGGATGCCTCTGCTCACTGCAGGGGGGTTGGACTACATGACGATTCTGTGTTTGCTGTAATGAGTGCAATAAGATCCTTTTAAAACTGGAGGTAATGATTTTGTTACCAGATACTGAAATATGAATCTGGAAAGAAAACTACTAGAACCACAGAAGGGAGGGAAAGCTGGCCTGCAAGAAGAGCCAGAAATAACTTAAACATCTGTCTCACTGCTCCTAGAGCAAAGAATTTAAGCGTCTATGTTACTGCTCCTAGAGCAGCACTTAAATGGCAATCAGCAGACCCCAAATCCAGAATCTAGCAATAAATACATTGCTAGAGGTGCAATCCAGACCCACAGTATCCTGGCAGCCCACTGATGGAAACCTTCCCTGAGCAGGTGGTTCGGGTTTCTCCTCAGCTCCAGATCTAAGTCTTGCTAAAGTCAAAGAGAAGAAGGGTTTGTTTTGGTAGTCTCCCATGATCTCTTGATGTGACCGTTTGAGGCTGTGCCTTTAAGAGAAGAGACAGTGCTGGGACACTATGGCTGAATGTTTTGGAATATTAATTAAAACAATCAGATATTCTAAACTAATTTCACTGGTGGATTGGTAAAATGCAGTTTAAAGCTTAGGTGCAGCTGGGACTTTCCTCAGTTCGCTCCTTTCCCTCCCCCTTTCCAGCTCGTCTGCTTCTGGGCTCCCTGCCTGACTGACCTTGGACAGATAAGCAACTAAGGCCTACTAATATACTTTGCTTTAATTAATAACTGCTCTTTTTCTCTCTTTCTTTGAGTCCATCATCAGTAAATTTGCTGATGACAGCAAGCTGGGGGCAAGAGTTGATCTGCTGGAGGGTAGAGAGGCTCTGCAGAGAGACCTCGACAGGCTGGACAGATGGGCAGAGGCCAAGGGCAGGAGATTGAACACATCCAAGTGCCAGGTTCTGCACATTGGCCACAACAACCCCATGCAGTGCTACAGGCTGGGGTCAGAGTGGCTGGAGAGCAGCCAGGCAGAGAGGGACCTGGGGGTACTGGTCGATGGTAGGCTGAACATGAGCCTGCATTGTGCCCAGGCAGCCAGGAGGGCCAATGGCATCCTGGCCTGCATTAAGAACAGTGTGGCCAGCAGGAGCAGGGAGGTCATTCTGCCCCTGTACACTGCACTGGTTAGGCCACACCTCGAGTCCTGTGTCCAGTTCTGGGCCCCTCAGTTTAGGAAGGAGGTTGACTTGCTGGAACGAGTCCAGAGAAGAGCAACGAAGTTGGTGAGGGGCTTGGAACACAGCCCTGTGAGGAGAGGCTGAGGGAGCTGGGGTTGCTCAGCCTGGAGAAGAGGAGACTCAGGGGTGACCTTATCACTCTCTACAACTACCTGATGGGAGGTTGTAGACAGGTGGATGATGGTCTCTTCTCCCAGGCAGCCAGCACCAGAACAAGAGGACACAGTCTCAGGCTGCACCAGGGGAGGTTCAGGTTGGATGTTAGGAAGAAGTTCTATACAGAGAGAGTGATTGCCCATTGGAATGGGCTGCCTGGGGAGGTGGTGGAGTCGCCGTCATTGAAAGTGTTCAGAAGGAGACTTAATGGGGTGCTTGGTGCCATGGGTTAGCTGTTTGGGTGGGTTGGATTGGTTGATGGGTTGGACACGATGATCTTGAAGGTCTCTTCCAGCCTGGTTTGGTTTATTCTAATAAAGGTTTATTCTAACCCTCTTTGGGAAAAAGGGGAGAGAAGGGGGTGCAGGGGGGGAACCCTCCTCCAGAGGAGGGAATTCCGTTCCTGTATTATTGTTTCTTTTTTTCACCTTGCTGTATATTTCTGTGTATATATTGTAAATACTGTAAATTGTGTATATATATATCCTGCATTCCCCAAAATTGCTTGTAAATATAGCATTTTTCCCCCCTTTTGCTTCTCTGCCTGGCTAGCTGTGGTTTCTTTCTTCCTCTTTGTGTGGGGGAGAGGAGGCTAAGCCTTCTCTCTCAAACCCACCACACTTGAATGTGTCTGAATTCAGGAGAGGTTGAGAGTGAAAATCTCTCTGGTTAGCTGTACAGGAAAGGAATCCATATCCTCTCTTGGTCATAGTATCATAGTATCAGTCAGGGTTGGAAGGGACCACAAGGATCATCCAGTTCCAACCCTCCTGCCATGGGCAGGGACACCCCACACTAGATCAGGCTGGCCAGAGCCTCATCCAGCCTGGGCTTAAACACCTCCAGGGACGGGGCCTTGACCACCTCCCTGGACAACCCATTCCAGGGTTTCACCACACTCATGGTGAAGAACCTCCTCCTCACATCTAGCCTGAATCTCCCCACCTCCAGCTTCATTCCATCTACCAAAAAGAATGGACATTCAATTCCTGACCTTTAGAGAAGATGCAGATCAAGACTGTGAGAAACTCTCTTGATATGGGCAGAGACTGTAAAAAGTCTTAGAAATCAATGACTTAGCTATTCAGACAAAGAAACATTTAGGTGCTTGGCAGTGACTCCAGTCTCATCTCCTTTTTTTTTGAAGCCATTAAAGGCTTCTAACTATGAAATATGTAGCTGGGCATTAAAGTTTTCCCCAGTCTTTTCCATATGAGCTTGGCTGTCTTCATGGAATCGATGCCAGGACTAAATCAGTACAAAATCAGCTGCATAATGAAACCTGCTGGCAAACAGGATGCAAGCTACAATTTACCTGCACAACCTGTAAAGTGAAGCTGGTGGAGCCCAGAGCTTATAGCAAATAAAACATCAAACCAAGCACTCAGAAAGGTTAGATAATGCCTTCCACTTGAAAAAAAAACAAACCCCAACAAACTCACTTCTTTTTATTCTTTCTGCTTGATCTGATGATAAAGTAGAGGTGGGAAGAGTGATGAAAAAAAAAACAAACCTCCACTTCTCTGTGTGTTGTGATAAATAAGAAATGATTGAGCTATACTTGAAGGTACATAGCTTTGGATAAAACCACTTTTGAGGCATGGCCAGAATGCTTATATGATTTTATCAGACACCAGGAGGGTACATCAGCATAGGGGCAGTGAAAAAAACAACCCACCCAAATAAATGAATAGCTAAAAGCCATTTGAGACGTGCAAGTGCTGTCTGAGCATATGGAGCTGGGCAAAAATAGTCCCCTTCTGACAATAGTCCACGATGGGTGAGATTTCTTCAGAGAAATCTTGGGAGAATGGGTGGTAAAAGCTGAAGAAGCTGAGAAAATGCTGAATTCAGCAAACAGTTTTAGGGACTATCTACCCAAGCTGCAACCACCAAAGCCCCCTTGGAGTCATTGAGTTCTTTGAGAGACATGATACAGTCTGAGTGCTGGGTGCTCCACTTTGGCCACAACAGCCCCATGCAGTGCTACAGGCTGGGGGCAAAGTGGCTGGGGAGCAGCCAGGCAGAAAGGGACCTGGGGGTGCTGGTCGATGGTAGGATGAACATGAGCCTGCAGTGTGCCCAGGTGGCCAAGAAGGCCAATGGCATCCTAGTCTGGAGAAGGAACAGTGTGGCCAGCAGGAGCAGGGAAGTCATTGTGCCCCTGTACTCGGCACTGGTTAGGCCACACCTTGAGTCCTGGGTCCAGTTCTGGGCTCCTCAATTTAAGAAGGACATTGAGAGACTTGAATGTGCCCAGAGAAGGGCAAAAAAACTGGGGAGGGGTCTGGAGCACAGCCCTGTGAGGAGAGGCTGAGGGAGCTGGGGTTGCTTAGCCTGGAGAAGTGGAGGCTCAGGGGAGACCTTCTTGCTGTCTACAACTACCTGAAGGGAGGTTGTAGCCAGGAGGGGGTTGGTCTCTTCTCCCAGGCAAGCAGCATGAGAACAAGAGGACACAGTCTGAAGCTGTACCAGGAGAGGTTCAGGCTTGAGGTGAGGAGAAAATTCTTCCCAGAGAGACTAATTTGCCGCGGGAATGTGCTGCCCAGGGAGGTGGTGGAGTCACCATCCCTGGAGGTGTTCATCAAGGGATTGGATGTGGCACTTGAAGCCATGGTTTAGTTGTCATGAGGTGTTGGGTGACAGGTTGGACTTGATGATCTCTGAGGTCTTTTCCAACCTTATTGATTCTATGATATAACCCAGAAAAGCTGTGAAGTGGTCAAAGAGCATTTGAAGCAGTATTTTTTTAAGGTCAGCATCAATCTGTTGGTGACAAAGGAGCACCCTGGGAGTTTGTATATGTGTCTGTGCCACAAATATGTTATAAAGGAACCCAGAATATTTCTTAAGATGTAATTAAAAGAGATGTTGAAAGGAGCCAGGGCAATTTCAGAAGGTCAGTATCAGATCCAGAGCAGTATCAGAAGACATAAAGAAGTACTCAGAGGTAATATATCTTGGCTTGCAGGGCTGTTTGCTGTTCTGTGGAACTGGTTTATGTTTCCTGCAAGCCTAGTTTTGTGTAAGTTTCAGCAGTACACAAATGAGAGTTTGTCACACGTCAAGGACACCAATCCCTGCTTATGGTATTAATTTTATTGAGTTCTTCATGGTCATTGCTGGATCTAAGGGAGATATTAACTGCTGATAGCTCTGAGAAGCATTATAATTAATTTCCTGGATTTAAAGTGGTTTCTCGTTTAGTTTTAGCACTTGGGAGGAGTAAAGGCATCCAGCTGGCACCTGGGTCCTACACCAATACAAGCCTCTGGGAGGGAGGGTGTGACACAAGGGCACCATTTGGAACTTTTCTGAGAAACAACAATATCAGCATCCTGTTAGAAGCCAGGAGCACTTCTTCCCTGGTGCCCTGGTCTGCTGTGCCCACAAAACTTTCAACTTGATGTTACCTTTACAGGCTCACAGGATGTCAGGGGTTGGAAGGGACCCAGAGAGGACATCCAGTCCAACCGCCCCTGACAGAGCAGGACCATACAATCTAGCTCAGGTCACAGAGGAATGCATCCAGACAGGCCTTGAAAGTCTCTAGAGAAGGAGACTCCACAACCTCTCTGGGGAGCCTGTTCCAGTGCTCTGTGACCCTCGCAGTGAAGAAGTTTCCCCTTGTGTTGAGGTGGAACCTCCTGTGCTGCAGCTAACATCCATCGCTCCTTGTCCTGTCCCAGGGAGCAAGTGAGCAGAGCCTGTCCCCTCCCTCCTGACCCCCAGCCCTCAGATATTGATAAACATTTATTAAATCCCCTCTCAGTCTTCTCTTCTCCAGACTAAAAAGCCCCAGGTCCCTCAGCCTCTTTTCAGTACCTTTACTGAAGTAAAGGTACTAAAGGACTGTACTGAAGAGACAAAAGGAATCAGTAATATTCTATAGAACCTGGGAGTCATTCAAAGAGCACCTCAGTTCATAAAACTGCTGGAGGGGAGATAACTGAGTGAGTTGTTTGATTTTTACCTGTAGCCCAGCTGCTGGGTCTATGGCATCCACATTCCTTAAGACTCCATGCACAGGTCTGAGAGAGGGCTACCATAATTAGAATCATGGAATGGTCAGGGTTGGAGGGGACCTCAAGGATCAGCCAGTTCCAACTCCCCTGCCATGGCCAGGGACACCTCACACTACAGCAGGTTGCTCACAGACACATCCAGCCTGCCTGCAGAAACCTCCAGGGATGAGGCTTCCACCACCTCCCTGGGCAACCTGTGCCAGTGTCTCTCCACCCTCATGGGGAACAACTTCTTCCTAACATCCAATCTCAATCTACTCAGCTCTAGTTTTGTTCCATTCCCCACAATCCTATCACTCCCTGACACCCTCAAAAGTTCCTCCCCAGCTTTCTTGGAGCCCCCTTCAGATACTGGAAGGCCACAATTAGGTCTCCTTGGAGCCTCCTCTTCTCCAGACTGAACAGCTCCAACTCCCTCAGTCTGTCCTCACAGGAGAGGAGCTCCAGCCCTCTAGTTCCACCCCTACTTCCATGGGCATGGACACCTCTGGTAGACCAGCTTGCTTAAGGCTCCAAGCCCCATCCAACCTGGCTCTAAACATTTCCAGCCTTCCTTGGAGCCTAAACATCTTCCCTGGGCAACCTCTTCCAGTGCCTCACCACCCTCATGGGGAAGAATTTCTCCTTAATACCTTATCTCAATGGAGCTTCTTCCAGTTTGAAGCCATTTGAGTGACATTTCCCGGGATATTCACACAGGGAGATCATTGCTGGTCGAATGCCACTCAACTTTTCTATTTCAGTTCTGCCAGGTGTCTATACATATGCAGAAGGTAACAAAACAATCTAAACCCAAGGGTGTCCCAGCTCTGTCAGGGTGTTGCTGGCTTTCTTCCACAGCAGCTGCTAGAAGTGGCAGCGCTGTAGAGCTGCGGTTTGCTGTGTGCCTGTGACTAGCCAGCAGGATTCTTCCCAGTTCTCAGTTACCACTTGCTGCCCTTGCTTTAGTTTTGGGAGTTTGGCTTCTGCCAGAATGTGATATAGTTTTTCTAATGAGGTATCACTAGATCAGCTAACCTTACTAAAATATTTTCAGTGTTCTGGAACAAGAGATTACTTTTTTGTTTGTTTGTTTTTTAGCAAGGAACAGAAACCCGAGAGATTCTCTTTACTGGAGGCCAGTTCTAAGTATTCCTTTGCCAGAGTCCATCCTATAGAATCATAGAATTCTTAGGGACCTCAAGGATGATCCAACCCCCTTGCCACAGGCAGGGACACCTCACACTACAGCAGGTTGCTCACAGCCACATCCAGCCTGGCTGCAAAAACCTCTGGAAGACTAGTCTAAAAAAACCCCACATTACATTAGGGAAGATCCAAAGTGGCTTGATTAACACAGGCCAACTTATTTGATGTGGTGAAATCAGACTCCTGAGGAGCTGCTGATCCATCTTTCTTCTGCTCCCGGTCAGACTGGGTGGTGAGGAACCTTTACCTTGGAACATCCAATTCAAAACTGGCAATCTAGGAGCTAGAAGAAGTTGTGACTCAGTTCCAATTACCTCAGAAGCAGCTCTTACTCCTTCATAGGCAGCTAAAATCTCTTTCTCTGCTGGAGTATAATTTGCCTCCGAGCCTCTGTAGGCATGACTCCAGAAGCCAAGTGGACGTCCACGTGTCTCACCTGAAACTCTTTGCCAGTGGGCTGTTGCTGGCATGCTGATTTTCACCTGTGTGTGGAGTTAAAGAGGCTGCTCCCAGAGCCTCATCACAGGAACCAGAGTGACCTTGGTGTGACACCCCACCCTCTGCATTGTCTGGGCTTGTAAATGCTGCTTGGAGCAGGCGTGCCACCCGTGGGCAGGCTGCCCACGCTGTCAGGTTTTGACAGAGCATTAATTGCTCCTCCAGCAAAGCAGTCAGATCAGGATCCTGTGAGGCAGGCAGGATCCTGTCAAAATCTCAGGAAGCAGATTGGTAATCTGCAAAGGCCTAAATAGGGCTTTTAAAATTGGAAGCAGAACCGAGTGCCTAGACAGAGTTTTTTTGAAAGACAAACAGCATCAGCAAGCTAAATGGATTTCAAGCACAGCTTTAATTGTGTTGGCTTTTTTTTTCCTGAGGAATTAGCAAAGGGCACCCAAGCTGGAACAAGCTGTGAAGTACATTCAGGAAAATTTCAAGTGCATGGTAGTTTTGAAGATAATCAGGCATTTCAGTGCTTGTAGATACTGTAGGAAGTAATGAATAATGCCCTTTCCTGTCAGCATTGACAGTACTGTAATCTTGGAGTCACTCACGGTACCTGCTTTATGTGCTCCTTCATCATGAACTTCAGCATCCTCGTTGAAACTGACCTGCACAGGTTTCCAAACCTAAACAACTGTCCCTGCTGCACACTTGAGCACAAAGCCAAGCTGTTTATTGCCAGTATGAAGCTGGAGGTGGGGAGATTCAGGCTGGATGTGAGGAGGAGGTTCTTCACCATGAGAGTGGTGAAGCCCTGGAATGGGTTGTCCAGGGAGGTGGTTGGGGTGCCGTCCCTGGAGGTGTTTAAGAGCAGGCTGGATGAGGCTCTGTCCAGCCTGATCTAGTGTGGGGTGTCCCTGCCCATGGCAGGGGGGGTTGGAACTAGATGATCCTTGTGGTCCCTTCCAACCCTGACTGATACTATGATACTATGACACCTGGTGTATGTGTGGAACTATTCCCCACCCTGTCTCCTGCATGTCCTCTCTGCCCAACCATCCCAATAGCCTGTGACAGGCCAGCAACACTTTGGAGTGGATTTTAGTGTAATCGTTGCAGAATCCCCTGGACCTTGCATAATGGAAATTATTTGGGTCACCAAATCTTATTTCCTAATTATAGGAATGGAAAAAAAAAAAAAAAAGGAAAGAAAAAAAAAGAAACAATGTGAAGCCATTCCCTTATTCTGGCATTTTGCTTTAGAAACCTGGGATAACCCACTCACTCCCATCTGTTTTAACCTTGAAATTAGAGCTCACTCTCTTCTCTTCCTCCTCATCTCCTCCTTCTCCTCCTTTCCCTCTCCTTCTCCTCTCCCTCTTCTTTCCTCCTTCTCCTTCTCCATCTCCTTCTCCTTCTCCTTCTCCTTCTCCTTCTCCTTCTCCTTCTCCTTCTCCTTCTCCTTCTCCTTCTCCTTCTCCTTCTCCTTCTCCTTCTCCTTCTCCTTCTCCTTCTCCTTCTCCTTCTCCTTCTCCTTCTCCTTCTCCTTCTCCTTCTCCTTCTCCCATCAGAGCGCAGGGACCCTCCTGCTCCCAGCCCCTCCTCGCTAGGGAATTAATCACTCCCCCCCATTCGTTTCGTTTCCCCCCTTGGGGAGCAGAGATGGTCGGGACGCACGGAGCCTTGCCCGCTGCGGTCAGCACCACGCCGGCCCCAGCCACCCCTCCGGCACAGTCTCCCCCGCCGGCGGGCAGCGAGCGGCTCTGCTGGCCCGGCGGCCGCCCTGTGCCACGGGGCGGCCGTGAGGGGAGAGCGGGGCGGAGCGCGGGGCCGCGGGCGGGGCGGGGCGGAGGTGGGAGCGGGGTGCCGGGGAGCGGCGGCGGCGACCGGCGCCTGTTGCCCCGAGAGAGTTAACGGTGCGGGGAAACTCGCCTCTCCTCCGCCCGTGCCGGGCGCCTGGCAACCGGGGCGCCGCGCATGTAGGGCCGCCGGGGGCTGCCGCCACCGCCGCCGCCCCCCTCCTCTCCCGCCGGGCCCCGCGTCCCCCTCCCCGCCCCGGACAAGGCGTTTAACGTGCCCAGGCGTGAAGTATGGCATGCAAAGATGGTTTCTGCCAAGGAGCCAGCCATCGCCATGTCCTCGGGTCTCTCCATCGCCCTCCTGCACTGCCTGTGCCTGGCGACGTGGTGAGTACCCCCCGGCGGCGGCGGCGGGGGGCCCGGGTGGCCGGTGCCGCTGCCCACGCACGGGGCTGCGGGCGGCATCGCTCACCCTCCGTTCCCTCTTTGCCTCCTAGTCTCACCGGGCCGCCAGGGCAGAGCAAAAAAGAGGAGAAATTGTGGCCGGAGAATTTCACCAGCATCCTGAACAGCCTCCTGGATGGCTATGACAACCGGCTGCGACCGGGATTCGGGGGTACGGTGGCGGCGCGGTGCCAGCGTGGGGGCGGGTAGGGGCGCTGGGCAGGATGGCCGCTCGTACCGACCCGTTATAGACCGAAAACCTCAGTGTGTGCCTGTATGTCCCTCTCCCCAGCCCAGGGTCCGAGCCCTCCGGGGAGGGAAGGGCCGGCAGCGAGACAGCGCCTGGCCCCGAAAGCTCCGGGGGGCGCTGAACAACCCCGGCCGTGGGGGCCCCGCTGGGGCGGTCCCGGGCTCAGCCCCCGCTTCGCTGCTCTGCCCACATCCCGGGCTCGGGTTGCTGCTGTTGCGCCTGGGAAAATAAACCCCAACCCTAAAGCCGGTGTGTGTTGGCTTGAGGAGGTTGGAGGGACCTGTCTAACAACCAGGTGCTTCAGGTTCTTGGCCGTTTGCGACCCTTAATTGCCGCGGATGGGGTACTTGATAGAAACAAGTGTACTTTTAGTATCTTTTGAGGGTAGGTCTCTGATGGGTTCTGTTCAACTAGTTAGGGAAAACCAGAGCTCAGGTGCCTGAGCACACCAGACATTTACCAGAACCACTCCAATTCCAGCTTTGATTTAGAAGCAGCGTACTTAATTGCCGTGTAGGAATTGTATGTGGAGGAGTCTTCAATTTGCCTTCACCTGTGCTCTGCGTGTGGGGGTTTGGTGCTTCTTCCCTGCCCCAGGCTGTTAAGATGCAGTTTAGCGCCGTGCTGCTGAAGCAGCAGCCAGACTCGCTGTTCTTTAGTGGTTTTGATGTTACTCTGTGGGGACTTTGAACCAAAAACAGAATTAAAAATCGTTAGGATCCCGATGAAATGAAAGTTTTATTTTGGAAGCTGGAACGAAGATGTTAAACCCACCAATTTTAAAGCAAGGGGGGGAAGGGAGGAGAGGGGGAAAGAGTGAAAAAAGAAATGCTACATCCCTTCTGATGATGCACAAAGCTACCGGGAGTGTTTTATAGGCTGCTTCCTATACAGGATTGAATGAGAATCCTTGCGTAGGTTTATGCTGCGAAATACTTTCTCCCTCCTCTCAAAGTACCTTCTTCGTGCACGTGATCCATCTCTCCACTGACATGTATGCCAACACGTTCCCCACATGCCACATACAGCGCTCACATGCAGGACTGCGGTTGCCAAAGGGGCAGCAGCCGTCCTCCGTGGCTCCCTTTTATCCCTTATAGAACGCATGGCATAAGCGAGGTCTTCTCTAGAAGTTACCTTGCACGTTAGGAGGGAGGGAAGGAAGCTAAATTTGTGAGCCCCAGGAGGAGCGGCCTTGCGCCGCTCAGTCTCTGCGGAGAGGCTACAGACACTTCTGCACGCGTACAAGAGATGTGCTATGTTTGGCATCATTTGGGGTTGAATGCCAACTAATTAGTCATCTAGCAAAGATGCTTTATGAGCATTATCAGACTTCCAAAATTAAACAAACTACTAAATATGTAATGTGGCATGCAGTTGAGCTTGGTCTTTTATTTTAATGCAGTTGTCCTCTGCAGGAGATTTTTGCAAGAGCAGAATTTTTTTTTTTTGGGGGGGGGGGGTTTATTTTAATACAGTTGTCCTCTGCAGGAGATTTTGCAAGAGGAGATCTATTTTTCCTTGGTTTTCATTTTAATACAGTTGTCCTCTGCTGGAGATTTTGCAAGAATAGACCTTTTTTTCCCCTTCAATTTTCTTTTTTCCTTTTTCCTTTCTTAATTTTCTTTATTTTTTTATTCCCTTTCCTGTTCCTTTTTCTTTTTTCCCCCTTTCATTTTCTTTTTCCTTTTTTCCTTTCCTTTTTTCCTTTTCTTTTTCCTTTTTTCCTTTTTTCCCTTTCTTTTTCCTTTTTCCCTTTCTTTTTCCTGTTTTCCCTTTCTTTTTCCTGTTTTCCCTTTCTTTTTCCTTTTTTCCTTTCTTTTTTCCTTTTTTCCTTTCTTTTTCCTTTTTTCCTTTCTTTTTCCTTTTTTCTTTTCCTTTTTTCCTTCCTTTTTCCTTTTTTCCTTCCTTTTTCCTTTTTTCCTTCCTTTTTCCTTTTTTCCTTCCTTTTTCCTTTTTTCCTTCCTTTTTCCTTTTTTCCTTCCTTTTTCCTTTTTTCCTTCCTTTTTCCTTTTTTCCTTCCTTTTTCCTTTTTTCCTTCCTTTTTCCTTTTTTCCTTCCTTTTTCCTTTTTTCCTTCCTTTTTCCTTTTTTCCTTCCTTTTTCCTTTTTTCCTTCCTTTTTCCTTTTTTCCTTCCTTTTTCCTTTTTTCCTTCCTTTTTCCTTTTTTCCTTCCTTTTTCCTTTTTTCCTTCCTTTTTCCTTTTTTCCTTCCTTTTTCCTTTTTTCCTTCCTTTTTCCTTTTTTCCTTCCTTTTTCCTTTTTTCCTTCCTTTTTCCTTTTTTCCTTCCTTTTTCCTTTTTTCCTTCCTTTTTCCTTTTTTCCTTCCTTTTTCCTTTTTTCCTTCCTTTTTCCTTTTTTCCTTCCTTTTTCCTTTTTTTCCTTCCTTTTTCCTTTTTTCCTTCCTTTTTCCTTTTTTCCTTCCTTTTTCCTTTTTTCCTTCCTTTTTCCTTTTTTCCTTTCTTTTTCCTTCCTTTTTCCTTTTTTCCTTTCCTTTTTCCCTTTTTCCTTTCCTCTTTCCTTTCTTTAACCTTTCCTCTTTCCTTTCTTTAACCTTTCCCTTTTCCCTTTTTCCCTTTTTCCCGTTTTCCTTTCCTTCTTTCTTTGTTTTTTCCTTTCCTTCTTTCTTCTGTCTTTTCCTTTCCTTCTTTCTTCTGTCTTTTCCTTTCCTTCTTTCTTCTGCTTTTCCTTTCCTTCTTTCTTTTTATTTTTTCTCTTTTATTTTCTTTTTTATTTTTATTTTTCTTGGTTTTTTTTTCTTTGCTTTTTTATTTTTTTAACTTAGCTCCACTCTCTAAAGTGCCTATGTGTTAGTATGTATTACTGTAAAGTAACTATGGATTAGCTATGAAAATCTATGCTATGCAAATCAAGTTTTCTCAATATTTTTGGTGTTTTGGGGTGGGGATTTTTTGGTGTGTTGACAAATCTTTTCTCTTTAGAGACTGGATGAGGCACTTGGTGCCATGGTTTAGTTGATTAGATGGTGTTGGGTGATAGGTTGGACTCGATGATCTCAAAGGTCTTTCCCAACCTGGTTAATTCTGTATTCTTTCTGTACTCTTGTATTATGTCCAAAAGTCAGATCTGACCAATGGCAAAAATTAACCTGGCTAATTCTGTTGTGTTCCATTCCATTCCGTTCCGTTCTGTTGTGTTCCATTCTCTTGTGTTCTGTTGTGTAGTATTCTATTCTATTCTATTCTATTCTATTCTATTCTATTCTATTCTATTCTATTCTATTCTATCCTATCCTATTCTATTCTATTCTATTCTATTCTATTCTATTCTATTCTATTCTATTCTATTCTATTCTATTCTATTCTATTCTATTCTATTCCAACCTTTATGACAAACGAGATTTGCATCTTAAAAGTGGGCCACTTGCTAGTTTGTAGCCTAGCAAACCAAATGTCAGAGGGCAACGGGACTATTTCAAGCTGGGGAAGTGGTAGTGTGTTTTGGTGTGATGCTAAAGCTGCATCACTTTCTGATGAGCAGCAGAGTATTTATTTCTGTTTTCTTCTCGAAGCTGATTCACCATCCAGTTTTCACGTGGCTCGCAATGAAACCCAGGCTTTATTTTAAGAACAACAACAACAAAAAAAAATAAAAAATAGAGAGAGCTGCACAGAGGTCTGACTGCTGCTGAATTGGAACTTCAGATTAAATGAAAACATTTCACAGGTTGGACTTGATGATCTTGGAGGTCTCTTCCAACCTTTTTGATTCTATTTACCATTCTACGATTCTAATTCGGGTGCAAAATGAGCTTGGAAAATCAGACCTGGGGCGGGGATAGCCAAATTGTGCGTGTCACTGGCGTCTTCCAGAGTTGCCACAGCTCATGAAGATTTGTTGTGTGCAGGGGTAGGGGGGAGAAAAAAGAGTAGAAAATGTTAAATATTGGAGATTTCCTAAAACTGGATGCAGATTCCCCACGCTGTCATTAATTAGCACATTTCTTATTTTTGTACTTCCAGGGGAGAAGTTAATTTGCCTGAGCATGCTTCCAAATGTGCAAATGATCTCTCAGTGGAGTATGTGGAATCCCTTCTTGGTACTCCTTATGCAGAAGCGTGGCATGGGATGAGGGTTAATAGAAACAAGAAGTTTCCCCTTGCCATTGGATTGATACCTTGTGTTACAAACTCACTTTAGAGGTTGGACTTGATGATCTCTGAGGTCTTTTTCCAACCTGGTTGATTCTATGATTTATGGAAGGGATTTAACTGATTCTAAAAAGCTTCTGTCACTTACTAAGCACTCTGAGGTTTGGTAATGCATTAAACAATGAGCAGGGAAGTCATTCTGCCCCCTTATTGGTCAGGTCACACCTTGAGTACTGTGTCCAGTTTTGGGCTCCTGAATTTAAGAAGGACATTCGGACACTTGAATGTGTCCAGAGACGGGCAAGAAGGCTGGGGAGAAGTCTGGAGCACAGCCCTGTGAGGAGAGGCTGAGGGAGCTGGGGTTGTTTAGGCTGGAGAAGAGGAGGCTCAGGGGAGACCTTCTTGCTTCCTGAAAGGATGGGAGTTGGTCTCTTCTCCCAGGCAACCAGCACCAGAACAAGAGGACACAGTCTCAAGCTGTGCCAAAGGGAGGTTTAGGCTGGATGTTAGGTAGAAGCTCTTCCCAGAGAGACTGGACATTGGAATGTGCTGCCCAGGGAGGTGGTGGAGTCACCATCCCTGGAGGTGCTCAAAAAAGGATTGGATGTGGCACTTGAAGCCATGGTTTAGTTAGTCATGAGGTTGTTAGGTGATAAGTTGGACTTGATGATCTCTGAGGTCTTTCCCAACCTGGTTGATTCTACAATTCTAATACCAGAATGGTTAACAAAGAAAGAGATTATTAAAGACCATTTAAGTGGAAGTTCCTATTAAGTTTGGAGAGGGATAGAATCTGAAGAAGCAAGAGGGAGGCAAAGAGATTTCACCTAGAAATTTAATGAAACTAAGCAGAGTGAGGAGTTTTGTATAGGAAAGGGGGAAAAAATCCTAACCTAAACCCAAGTGCTGTCAGGAAGACTTAAAATGCATAAGAGTTTTGAATTTCAGTAGGGGGAAGGTATTGAGGGACTAATGAATAAAGTAATGCTGTGTGATGTCTGAAGATAGTGTGGTGGAAATTAAGTCAGTTCCATTCCCTCCACTCTGTGCCCCATTATTATCATTAGCCTGAATTTCAAGAATGCAATCTGTAATGCCTGGGGGTTTCCTGGTCTAAACCACTCTGTAAGAACAGAAGCTACTTATAGTGTGATTAATTAAAAGCATTATCTGCTGGGAAAGTTCAGGAGCGTTACCACGGTGCTGTAAAACTTTGCAGCAAAACTCTTTCTGGTTGTGGCCTGGCTGCAGTTTCCATCTTGCTTTTAAAACTTTTGTGTCTGACAGAGGAGAACTATAGGAAGTTGCAGAAGGTGGGGGGGGTTGGGTTTTCTGATGACCCCCTTGTTAACTTTCCATTGGAGATTAGTTTCAAAGTGCTGGTAGAACTCCAGACACTTGTGAAAAGGAGCATTATTTTCTTGAATAGAATAGAATAAACCAGGTTGGAAAAGACTTTTGAGATCACCCAACACCATCTAATCAACTCTAACCATGGCACCAAGCACGCCATCCGGTCTCTTCTTAAACACCTTCTGTGATGGTGATTCCACCACCTCCCTGGGCAGCACATTCCAATGGCCAATCTCTCTTGCTGGGAAGACTTTCTTCCTAACATCCAGCCTAAACCTCCCCTGGTGCAGCTTGAGACTATGTCCTCTTGTTCTGGTGTTGGTTGCCTGGGAGAAGAGACCAACCCCCACCTGACTACAACAAAAGGCCTGGATCTGATTCGCTGTTTTGAACTTTTGCATGGCTTCAGGCTTTACCTGAGCAACTCCTGATTTAAATCAGGCCCTGCCAGATCCATTCAAACCTGCTTTGGATTGTAACTTAAACTGTAACAGTGCCTTTGAAACTTGCCTGATGCAGTAACTCATCACACTTCAACCTGCACCTAGGGAGGTAAGAAGGCATGGAAAGGCTCGAGCTGGTTGTGCTGCCCTGTATCTGCTAATTTTAATGAACTGTGTCTTTTAGAGAAGACCTCATCCCTGGTGTCTTGCTTTTAATGGCCAATTATATGGCCAGGCCAAAGAAAGGAGGTGGTGTGTGGCGTGCCTCCAGCCCAAGGCTCTTAGATTGCCTGCTAAACCTGCTGACTTCAGCTCTGAACAAGCTGAGAGAATCACCCACAGCATGTCACCGGCTTGGTGGGGTGTAGTTACTCATCAGGCAGTGAAAGCTGGAGCTTGCTCTCCTCTTGGGTTCTACTTGCATGACTTACTCTGGCATGAGCTGAGAGACTCACTATCAGCTACAGAAATGGTGACAGCTTTGAGACTCTCTGCTTGGAAGTTGCCATGTACCGTGGCTCACGAGCAGAAGAAACTGCTCTGCCTTCATTCATTTTCCTTTTGCTTTCTCTTTTCATATTCTTCCTCATGATCTCATACCTGTGAAGTGCAACAGAGGCCTTGGTGGAGTTAAATCTGTTGGCCATTGTCTCCCTTAAGAGGGATGGGTGAGGGCTTCTCTGTCCCTTGCAGGCTGTGTGATGCTCAGCTGATGAGCAGCGTTTCTGAGGAGTTTCATTTCCTGTCGGTGAGGGAGGAGTGACTTTAGTCAGAAAATAAACACAGAATACATTTGAGGAGCAAAAATGATTTTCTGTCATTAGGGAACTCCACCTACAGGGTTATCTGCTCTTGTGAGGATCCCATGCCTACCTTCAAGCTTTTAGACTGGACATTAGGAAAGTTTTTTTTTCCCCAGCAAGAGTGGTCAGGGATTGGAATGTGCTGCCCAGGGAGGTGGTGGAGTCCCCAAGCCTGGATGTGTGTAAAGGTGGTTTGGATGTGATGCTTGGGGCTGTGGTTTAGGGGTGAAACATGTAGAGCAGGGTTAATGGTTGGACTTGGTGATGCTGAGGGTATTTTCCATCCTGAATGTTTCTGTGATTCCGTTGCTCAGCATAATGGATATTCCCTTTTATTCTCATCTTAGATTGCAAATGGACTTGAAGTGAGCATGATCTTCGAGGTCTCTTCCAAGCTTGGTGATTCTGTGATTAGACAGGGAAGCTGATAGGTTATTATTTTTTTCCAGGCAGTTGTCCAGCCTTCCTCAGCTGGGGAGAGTGACTCAAAGGCTTAACAGGATATGGTCTTAGATACTTGTAGTTGACTGATTTGAATTTGGCCCAGGTTAGTAATGCTTGAAGTCATCACCATCTGTCTGTTGTTCAGTGACCTGTATAAAATTAGCTGATATTCTTAGGCCACTTCTGAGTAGACAGGTGTCCACATCATGAAAACTGGCACCGGTAGCAGGCTTGTTGGCTGTCTCAGCAAAGATGAGCAGGAAAACAAACACTCATCTCCTCATTTCTGGAAGTATGGCTTTACCTTTTCAGGGTTTAAATGTCTTAATGGGTGAGCAGATCTGGAGGCAAAGGTGGCTGTGTGCTGCTGGGCTTGGTAGAGAGTGTAGCCCATGTGTGTGAGTTCCACATTGATATCTGTTTGTTTGTAAAAATGCCCTACCTAGGTGTTTTGGCTTCTTGACAGAAATCTCACATATGGCAGGTGTCCTCAGCTGTTCTTTCAGATAGAATCACAAAAACATTCAGGTTGGAAAAGACCCTCAGCACCACCAAGTCCAGCCAAGAGCCCTACTCTGCGAGGCTCAGCCCTTAACCATAGCCCCAAGCACCACATCCAAACCACCTTGAAACACATCCAGGGTCGGTGACTTCACCATCTCCCTGGGCAGCACATTCCAATCCCTGACCACTCTTGCTGGGAAAAATCTAAACCTCCCCCCTCAAGTGTAGCTTGAGGCCATTCCTTCTTTTCCTATCACTAAACAAGGGAACGTGCTTCATATGATGGCTCTTTTGTTTTAAACTTCAATTAAAAGGTACAAACCTTTTCAGGCAGAAAGAATATGGAAAGAGAAAGCACCAAGTATTCCACATGGAGTTATATGAGGGGGGCAAAAAATCTTTAGCAACTCTTTTTTTCTTCTTCTTATTTTTTCCCTTTTTTCTTTTTTCTTCTTTTTTTTTTTTATTTCTTCTTTTTATTTTCCCTCTTTCTTCTTTTTCTTTCTCACTTTTTTTTATCTTTTTCTTTTTTCTCTTTTTTATTTTTCTTTGTTCTTTTTTATCATTTTCCTTTTTCTTTTCTTTTTCCTTTTTCTTTTCTTTTTCCTTTTTCTTTTATCTTTTTCCTTTTTCTTTTCTCTTTTTTCTTTTTTTTTCTTTTTTCCCTCTTTTTTCTTTTTCTTCTCTTTTTTCCTTTTTCTTTTATTCTTTTTTCTTTTTCTTTTCTTCTCCTTTTTCTTTTTCTTTTCTCCTCTTTTTCTCTTTTCCTTTTCTTCTCTTTTTCTCTTTTCCTTTTCTTCTCTTTTTATCTTTTCCTTTTCTTCTCTTTTTCTCTTTTCCTTTTCTTCTCTTTTTTCTCTTTTCCTTTTCTTCTCTTTTTTTTCTCTTTTCCTTTTCTTCTCTTGTTTTTTTCTCTTTTCCTTTTCTTCTCTTTTTTTCTCTTTTCCTTTTCTTCTCTTGTTTTTTCTCTTTCCCTTTTCTTCTCTTGTTTTTTTCTCTTTCCCTTTTCTTCTCTTGTTTTTTTCTCTTTCCCTTTTCTTCTCTTGTTTTTTTCTCTTTCCCTTTTCTTCTCTTGTTTTTTTCTCTTTTCCTTTTCTTGTTTTTTTCTCTTTTCCTTTTCTTCTCTTTTCCCTCTTTTTCTTTTCTTCTCTTTTATTTTTCTTTTCTCCTCTTATTTGTTTTACTTTTTCTCTTTTTTCCCCTCATTTTTCTTTTTTCTATTTTTTTTCTTCTTACGTTGTCTTTTTTTTTTTTTTTCCTTTTTCTTTTTAACCTTTTTTATTTTTCTCCTTTTTCTTTCTTTATTTTCTTTTTTTTTTTTTTTTTTTTCTCTTTCCCCTCTCCCTCTTTTTTCTTTTCTCTTTTGTTTTTAGATATAGCTGTAAGAGCTGATGCAACATTTCATGTAGTTATGTATCTTGGGACTGATCTCCTAACAGCAGCCATAACTACACTTAGGATTTAAATTGCACTTTTGTACGTTGTAACCTTTTGTTGTTTTATTTTCCCTGTTCCCCAATTGGTTGTGTGACTCTTGATGGCGAAATCTGCAAGACACAGAAAGCCTGGGCAGGATTTGAGTGTTTACATACAGTGGAGATCTCTGCAGTGACAGTTGCCTATGGAGACGCAGGGATAATAGAGCCCCAAGTCTTTAGCTGGGAGCTGTGCTGCAGCTCAACCCATATGTTGGCATAAAATGCATGGGAGAGCTGTCTTCTGTTCCTCTTCACGGGGTTAGGGCCTGGCATCGCTTCTTCAGCCCACATGCAACATCTCTATCTAATGCTGAACTATTCTGGCTTTTTGCAGGGGTTGCTTTTAATCCTGCCTGAGCTTCTTTAAAGTATATCATCTTGCAAGCCGTGATTCAGACTTAACTGTTCCCACTGCAGTGTGTAGGACTCTCCTCCTATTTCATTGACATAAAAATACACACCAGCACGTTATAAATAGCTCCTCAGTGTTCCTGAAGATTTATGGTGGCTAGATGCTTTCTGAACATCCATTGAGGGGTAAGCCCAAATGGTCATATTTAAAGTTAATTGGCCTTCTTACAACGTGCTGCATTTTATTGCAGGCAGTGGTGTGAAGGATTCTCATAGGATCTTTAGCTTGCAGAGCCCGGCTTGATGAAGCGGTGCAACACCTTCATTTCGGAGGGCTGCTTGAATCTCCAGTTAAAAGTAGGTTAGGTGACTGCAGATCACCTCCTCCTTGACAGGAATTCCCATGATTAATAATAGTTAAAAAAAAATATACACTCAGAAAAGAGGGAATCATGACTCACTATTTGTTCCCCTGCTATTGTTACCACCCGGAGTTCTATTTTCTTCCAGAACAAGAAGAATGAGAGAGAGAGGTTTTGGTGTCGCCATAGATACCCCTGGGTTGGCATTAAATACTGGGATGTGCTGGAGGATCCAAGAGTTGGCCTTTAGAGATGTGAACTGACAATGTAGGTGGAAGATGTGGAGCATGACAGGGCTGCAGCTGGAGAAAAAGCATTAGGAGGATAATCAGCTTTGCTGTCCCTTGCTGCTGCCTTCACTCCTCCCAAACGTTTTACTGTTTGACCAAGGTTTGGGAGGCAAAGCAAGCATTTGCACATCAGTACTAGCTGGAAAACTGTTATAATCCCCCAATTTTTTTCCAGATCCCCATTCATCTACTGTTTTCTAGTGGCTTGAAGTGTGATTTGAGCATTATTTTTGCTGTCACGTTGGGTAGACTTCAATTTCAGCCTTGTTTTCTGGCATCATTGTTGTCTGAGATTTCCTGGTTCCATCTTTCTCATGGGTCCTGCTCATAAAGGTTTGAGAGCAGAAGAGCAGTTACTAAAGAGTGAACTCAAGCATAGCTTTCAGTCCTGCGCTGCTGCCGTAGGATTTCTAATAGCATTAGGTTGTGGGCTTGCTGATCTGGAGATTAGCTTCGTGGTCTTAGCTCTCCCCTTCCAAGAAACTTCAAGAAATAGGCTTGCAAAAAGCATCTGAACACTTAATTACCCGTGAAGCTGTAATCATTTACTAAAACAAAAGAAATCAAGGCCTGAGGAGGAGCAGCTCGTGCCTGTGGGGGGAAAAAATCTGTGCCTTTCCTCAATTTGATCATGATTATAAAATTACAGTGTTCTGTGAGCAGAGAGAAAAAGAGATCAGCAGAGAAAAGCAGTTCAGGGTTCACTGGTTGGTTTTTGGAGTTGTTTTGTTGTTGCTTAGCTTTGTGGGTTTTTAAAAGGAATATTCCTATTTAGTCCCTTAGAACTAACAAATAAAGCAGTTCCTGAGAAAGAGATTCAGGAATCTCCTGAAAGAGATTCAGGAACTGAGTGCAATATTCTGTATTCAGGTATTGGGAAAGAAACTAATTCCTCATTTACTTATTAGAGCTGTGTGGGAAGAGGACCTTTTAATTTCTAGAGAACTTTGCTTTCAGAAGCAGTTCAAGTTCAGATGAAACAAATGTTGATGCCTTGTAAACCAGCCCTCCATAAATGATGGGTTATGGGAGATCAGCTATGACTGAGCAGGGAGGGAGCTGGGGGTGTTTAGCTTGGAGAAGAGGAGGCTCAGGGGAGACCTTACTGCTCTCTACAATTACATGAAAGGAGGTTGTAGCCAGGTAGGGGTTGGTCTCTTCTCCCAGGCAACCAGCACCAGAACAAGAGGACACAGTCTCAAGCTGTGCCAGGGGAGGTTTAGGCTGGAGGTGAGGAGAAAGTTCTTCCCAGCAAGAGAGATTGGCCACTGGAATGTGCTGCCCAGGGAGGTGGTGGAGTCACTGTCCCTGGAGGTGATTGGATGTGGTGCTTGAAGCCATGGTTTAGTTGTCAGGAGGTGTTAGGTATAGGCTGGACTTCATGATCTCTGAGGTCTTTTCCAACTTTATTGATTCTATGACTGGATAGGTCTATTTCTGTGTGGTATGACTGAGCTTTTCTCACGTATTTTCTAGTGCTGCAGATGAATGTCTTCACTTCCACTATCTTGACAGCTCTAGTATGAGTTTTTTCCAGTCTCTTGAAGCTCTTCTCCTCTCCAGAAATGGTTATGCTCAGGAATTGCCATTGGACTACACTGGTCAAAGCACTCAGGGCTTTCCAGACATAGTATCATAGTATCACTATATCAGTCAGGGTTGGAAGGGACCACAAGGATCATCTAGTTCCAACCCCCCTGCCATGGGCAGGGACACCCCACACTAGATCAGGCTGCCCAGAGCCTCATCCAGCCTGGGCTTAAACACCTCCAGGGATGGGGCCCCAACCACCTCCCTGGACAACCTATTCCAGTGCTTCACCACTCTCGTGGTGAAGAACTTCCTCCTCACATCCAGCCTGAATCTCCCCACCTCCAGCTTCATTCCATTCCCCCTAGTCCTATCACTACCTGCCAAACCATCCAACTCTGTAGGGACTGATGAGTTATCAACTGTCTCAGGGTGAATTTGTACCAAGATAAAATCTCAAGGACTGTCCTGTGAAACTCTTAACTTCCAGCAAAGTTGGTTGGTTGTTTTTTTTCCTTGACATTTAGCTGAAAAACTCTTTGCTGATCTTTGAGGTCTCTTTGAACCTTGGTGATTCTGTGATTCTGTTCATCTCTACATAATTGGCAAACTGTTTAGTGAAATAATTTTGCATGGTTTTGCTGTGCTTTTTGTTCAGCCTTGCTTTGGGTGCAAGAAGTCAGGGAGGTGGTCAGCTACCTGAAGGGAGGTTGTAGCCAGGTGGGGGTTGGTCTCTTCTCCCAAGCACCCAGCACCAGAACAAGAGGACACAGTCTCAAGCTGTGTTAGGGGAAGTTGAGGCTCGAAGTGAGGAGAAAGTTCTTCACAGAAAGGGTAACTGGCCATTGGAATGTGCTGCCCAGGGAGGTGGTGGAGTCACCATCCCTGGAGGTGTTCAAAAAGGGATTGGATGTGGCACTTGGAGCCAGGGTTTAGTTAGTCATGAGGTGCTGGGTGACAGATTGGACTTGCTGATCTCTGAGGCCTTTTCCAACCTTTTTGATTCTATGATTCTAAGTACAGGTTCCTTGTTTTCCAGTGGCTTATTTCTTTTTCTCCTTTCAACATTTGCTACAAAGTGACATCTCTGAACAGGTATTGTTGTTATTATTGTTTTATTAGTTTTCTTTCCTCCTTTCCTTTTTTTAGATGGCAGATACTATGCTAGGACCTGAATTAACAGCCCCTTCTCCTCGTTACAAATTAGAGTTGTAGGGTTTTAGAAGCTGCTGAAGTCAATTGGTAGATGATGCCTTTTTTGTGTTAGCAGAATACAGAATTAACCAGGTTGGAGATCATCGAGTCCAACCTATCACCCAACACCATCTAATCAACTAAACCATGGCACCAAGTGCCTCATCCAGTCTCTTCTTGAACACCTCCAGTGATGGTGACTCCACCACCTCCCTGGGCAGCACATCCCAATGGTCAATCTCTCTTGCTGGGAAGAATTTCTTCCTAACATCCTTTCCCCCCCCCCCCCAGACAGATACTGTTGGATGAGACCAGCAGTGGATTTGTGTGTGTGTGTGTGTTGCAATTCATAAAATATAAAATGATGTGAGTTAATTACCTGATGTAAACCATTAGCTAATGGTTTTGATCACAGAATCATCGAGGTCCTTTCCAACCTAAGTGATACTGTGATACTGCGATCATCATAACTGGTAATGATTAGCAGCTCCCTAGCCTTTAACGCTGGGAACAGACCTAAATCCCAATGAAATTAGTGTGTGAAGAATGTGCTGCCCAGGGAGGTGGTGGAGTCACCGTCCCTGAAGGTGTTCAAGAGGGGACTGGACGTGGCACTTGGTGCTATGGTCTAGTCATGAGGTCTGTGGTGATAGGTTGGACACGGTGATCCTCGAGGTCTCTTCCAACCTTAGTTATACTGTGATACTGTGCTCCGTGGTTTAAGGGGAACTGTAGTGTGTGCTGTGGAGTGAATGCCTAGCTGAAATGTCAAGATGTTTCTGTCCTGTGGCAAAGGAAATGGAATGTTAAGGTATTCCAGCTGGATGTGGCTGCATGTGGCATATCCAGCTGGAAGAGTGCAGGACCTCTGCTCAGTGCACTGTTTTCAAAGTGTCCTAAGTATCACTGGTTCACCCAAGGCAGGCATGTGGAACCAAATTCAGACCCTCAGAAATGGAAATATCCTGGTTAGGCCACACCTTGAGTCCTGTGTCCAGTTCTGGGCTCCTCAATTTAAGAAGGACATTGAGACACTTGAACGTGTCCAGAGAAGGGCAACAAGGCTGGGGAGGGGTCTGGGGCACAGCCCTGTGAGGAGAGCCTGAAGGAGCTGGGGTTGCTTAGCCTGGAGAAGAGGAGGCTCAGGGGAGACCTTCTTCCTCTCTACAACTCCTTGAAGGGAGGTTGTAGCCAGGTGGGGGTTGGTCTCTTCTCCCAGGCAAGCAGCACCAGAACAAGAGGACACAGTCTCCAGCTGTGCCAGGGGAAGTTTAGGCTGGAGGTGAGGAGAAAGTTCTTCCCAGCAAGAAAGTTTGACAATTGGAATGTGCTGTCCAGGGAGGTGGTGGAGTCACCATCACTGGAGGTCTTTAGGAAGAGCCTGGATGAGGCACTTGGAACCATGGTTTAGTTGATTAGATGGTGTTGGGTGATAGATTGGACTCGATGATCTCAAAGGTCTTTTCCAACCTGGTCTGTTCTGTTCTATTCTCTTCTGTTCTGTTCTACCTCATGACTAACTTTCTTTGGCACCTGTTATCTGTTGAGGCAAGCTTGACTTTTCTGGATGGGGATTTGCATGGAAATGTGGGTTGTGATTTACTGAGGTGGCCAGAGGTAATTGGGCAGCGCTTGTTGTTAGGGACCTGTGTTTGCATTTTGCTCTTGCTCCTTCACAGAACCCTTGAAGTGATAACTGTTCACAGCTGCCAGGATCATTTGTGGGAAGTGTTGGCCTGCAAAATTAATTTCTTTTTCTTTTTTTTTTTCCCCCTTGCTCACTTCCTTTTCCATCCATTAGGTCCTGTGACCGAAGTCAAAACAGATATCTATGTCACCAGTTTTGGACCTGTTTCTGATGTAGAAATGGTATGTATCTCTGGGATTAAAGTGCCATTTCCTGGTTCTAAGAAACCATTAGCTCTGCAGTAAGGAGTGGATGCTTCATCTGTACTGTTCTGTCAATCATGCAAAGCAGGCAAGATTAGTAACAGCTTAATTTACAGGTTATAATTAGCTACATCAGGCCTGATTCTGGTCGCATTTTCGCTGGTTTTTGGCTGGCTTAAAGGAATTTGCTTCGTGGGATTTAAATCAGGTTTTGATAGAGTAGAGAGGCAGAATCAGGCCTTGCAGGGAGTTGTCTCAGTCAGTCTGCTGTGGGGAAAAAAAATGTGCCATGTCTTTGAAATTGCCTCTCCTTTTTGGAAGCGGTGTTACTCTCAGGTGAATAATAACCACGACATCGCTTCACAGCGCTTGTTGACGTTTTCCTTTCAGATGAATGCCCTTTGCTGGTCTCTCTGCCCCTTTCAGCACCACTTTCAGCAAGTGTTTTCAGAAGCAGGCTGCAGAAACTCAATGTCAAAAGCCACACTCATGAAATAGAGGACAAATGTTACGTTTACACCTGCTGCGGTTTTTGTGGGTGTGTCTGAGGGGTATCAGCACTCGTTTGAGGTCAAATCCAGTAAAATTGTCATTCACTTATTTAATCCAGTAGTATTTCCTTCCATCAGACAATAACTTCTTTTATTAGTATAAAATATCCAAGAATTCCCACAAAATTCACACAGCATAGCCAGCAGGTTGAGGGAGGTGATTCTCCCCCTCTACTCCGCTCTGCTGAGACCCCACCTAGGGTACTGCATCCACTTCTGGAGTCCCTAGGACAGGAAGGATCTGGACATGCTGGAAGGTGTCCATGAGGATGGTCAGAGGGCTGGAGCTGCTCTCCTATGAGGACAGACTGAGGCAGTTGGGGCTGTTCAGTCTGGAGAAAAGGAGGCTCTGAGGAGACCTAATTGTGACCTTCCAGTATCTGAAGAGGGCTACAAGAAAGCTGGGGGGGGACTTTTGAGGGTGTCAGGGAGTGATAGGACTGGGGGGAATGGAGCAAAACTAGAAATGGGTAGATTCAGATTGGATGCTAGGAAGAAGTTGGTCCCCATGAGGGTGGTGAGACGCTGGCACAGGTTGCCCAGGGAGGTGGTGGAAGCCTCATGCCTGGAGGTGTTTGCAGCCAGGCTGGATGTGGCTGTGAGCAACCTGCTGTAGTGTGAGGTGTCCCTGGCCATGGCAAGGGGGTTGAAACTGGCTGATCCTTGAGGTCCTTTCCAACCCTGACAATTCTATGAATTGAACTTTTTTAAGGGAAAGACAGTTTTGGGGCAATAACTTTCTTGCCACACTGCACCTGGTTTGGTTCTGTCACATGGAAAGGTTATGTGATAGCAAGAGATTCTTTTAGAGATCAGTCTCTTGTTGCAATGGATTTTACCATCTACAGGATGATGCTGTTCAGGATGATAAGGGGGATGAGAATCTGGTTGAAAGGAGGTCTAGTAAGGCGTGCCTCAAATCTAAAGTGAGGGCTGCATGGCATCACTCAGGTTTCACTGAAGCATTTGATGTGGTGCCACGTGGTAAGTTATAGTGGACTGAAGGTAAAGAAATGGTAAAAGGAGAGTTTGTAGCAGATGTTTCTCCTTTTGTTATTAGGAGTTAGCTAGGAGGCTATTCAGGATCAAGGGATTGTTTTGAGACCTCACCTGGAGTACTGCATTCAGTCTGGAGCCCTCGATATAGGCAGGACATGGACCTGATGGAGAGGGTCCAGAGGAAGGCCATGAAAATGACAAGGGAGTGGAGCAGCTCTGCTATGGGGGCAGGCTGAGGGAGCTGGGGGTGTTCAGCCTGCGGAAGAGGAGGCTCTGGAGAGACCTCATAGAAGCCTTCCAGTACCTGAAGGGGGCTACAGGAGGGCTGGAGAGAGTATCTTTAAAAAGGTCTGAAGTGACAGGACAAGGGGCAGTGGTTTCAAACTAGAGCAGAGCAGATTTAGGTTGGATGTTAGGAACAAGTTCTGCACCGTGAGGGTAGTGGAATACTGGGACAGGTTGCCCAGGGAAGTGGTTGAGGCCCCATCCCTGGAGATATTCAAGGTGAGGGTGGAGAGGGCTCTGGGCAACCTGATCTAGTTGAGGATGTCCCTGCTGACTGCAGAGGGGTTTGGACTGGATGACCTTCAGAGGTCCCTTCCAACCCAGACCATTCTGTGTTTCTATGAAATGTTAGTTCATGTAGCCATTAGTGACCCAGGGTAATCTGAATGTGGCAGCGTTCATGAAACTCCAACAACCAAGTGTGACATAGTCTTAGTGGAGGGGATGATCAGAGTGTCTTTTTCGAGCTGGATTACTTTGGTGCCCAGGAAAATGAAAGCACTTGAAAGCTTGCGTTGCAAAATCATTCACGTAGAAGCTAATAACAGAAACTGCTACTTAGGAGCTATGAAGAAGTCACCATCAAGAGATGACACTAGAAAAGAGACTTTTCACTGATTAAACTGTAATGGAAGATGCAGACATGGCAAGGAAGAAAGCTGTAACCCTCAAATGCATCCCGCCAGCAGATGTGCTGCCTGGGCACTGCTGATAGGTAATGGCCATGCAAGTCAGAGGGCTGGGACACCTCTCCTATGAAGACAGACTGAGGGAGTTGGGGTTATTCAGGCTGGAGAAGAGAAGGCTCCGAGGAGAACTGATTGTGGACTTCCAGGATCTGAAGGGGGCTCCAAGAAAGCTGGGGAGGGACTTTTGAGGGTGTCAGGGAGTGATAGGACTGGGGGGATCGGAAAAGAAATAGAAATGGGTAGATTCAGACTGGATGTCAGGAAGAAGTTTTTCCCCATGAGGGTGGTGAGAGACTGGCACAGGTTGCCCAGGGAGATAATGGAATCCACATTCCTGGAGGTTTTGAAGGCCAGGCTGGATGTGGCTGTGAGCAAACTGCTGTAGTATAAGGTGTCCCTGCCCACTGCAGGGAGGTTGGAACTGGCTGATCCTTGAGGTCACTTCCAATCCTATGATTCTAAGCTCAATTGCAAGAGCTGCATTGTGCAGATGACTTGGAAATCAAGTCAGGAAACATTGTTTGAATTAACAACAAACATCACAGCTCTAAGTTAGAAAGCACTTCAAGCTTTGTTTTTCCCCAGTGCCTCATGATGCTTTTTGTTTCGGTGCTGAGAGAAATGCATCCCTGTGCCCATTCTTTCCCATAGGGTCTCTCATGGTGTGCCTGTGCTCGCGCAAGTGCTGCTTGCATGTTTTCCTTGGAGCACCTGAAAGGCTTTTCTGAGGAAGTTTGTGGGTTTATTTATTATCTACATAGCTAAAGGCAAATCTGTGTGTATGGAATTTCATCATCTGTGTTTAGTGGGCATGGCAAAGGAAATATTTAGCTTGCCTCAGTTGAAAGCTCACTTTCCAGGAGCGGAAATTGACTTTTCTTTCCTAACTTTAAAGTGGAAGCAATCATTTCTCCTGGTAGCTTTAATTTAGCCAGCAGCAGGAAAAGGGAAGAATAATAAATCCCTGGATATCTTTTATTTAAAACTCTGTTGATGTTTATTGTCAGAGACTCTTCCATTTCCAGTTCCACGCTTGACTACAAATTCAGTTGCCTGCTTCCTGCAACCTAATTAGATTAATGATGCCTTAATGATGAGATCTGTGTGGCAATTTATTGATATGACTAATGTGGGATATTGAGCTGCTGCACACTGTAGTGGATGGAAATATGTTTGTGTAGTGGACTTGGCACTTTCTTTGCTATTGATTACTTTGCTCCTGAGGGATTACAGCTACCTGAAGGGAGGTTGTAGCCAGGTGGGGGTTGGTCTCTTCTCCCAGGCAACCAGCACCAGAACAAGAGGACACAGTCTCAAGCTGTGCTAGGGGAGGTTTGGGCTGGATGTTAGGAAGATATTCTTCCCAGAAAGAGAGATTGGCCATTGGGATGTGCTGCCCAGGGAGGTGGTGGAGTCACCATCACTGGAAGTGATAAGGAAGAGACTGGATGAGGAACTCGGTGCCATGGTTTAGTTGATTAGATGGCATTGAGTGATAGGTTGGACTGGATGATCTCAAAGGTCTTTTCCAACCTGGTTAATTCTATTTCTCTTCTATTTCTCTTCTATTTCTCTTCTATTTCTCTTCTATTTCTCTTCTGTTCCTATTCTTCTTTGTTGTCCTGAAATTTGCCCCAGGAGTACACAATGGATGTCTTCTTCCGTCAGACCTGGGTGGACAAGAGGTTAAAATACGATGGCCCTATTGAAATTCTGAGGCTGAACAACTTGATGGTTTCCAAGGTGTGGACTCCTGACACTTTCTTCAGGAATGGGAAGAAGTCTGTGGCCCATAACATGACAGCCCCGAATAAGCTCTTCAGAATAATGAGGAACGGCACCATCCTGTACACCATGAGGTATCGAACGTGCTCGTTTCAGCTTCTTACCAATGACTGTATGCAAAAGTTGTACTGCCCAGACAAAATGGCAACCAGAGACTATTCAATTTGTTCCATTATAGGCTTACAATAAGTGCAGAGTGTCCCATGAGATTAGTGGATTTTCCCATGGATGGTCATGCTTGTCCTCTCAAATTTGGGAGTTGTAAGTTGCAATTACGACATTTCTTGTAACTACAGAATTTAAGTAGTGGAAGTAGATTTCTTTTTTCTGTTTTTTTTCTTTCCTTTTCTTTCTTTTTTTTCTTTTTGGAGCAATTGCTGAGCTTTCTGAGTATTAGTCTTGGTGCTACAACAATCCCTATGCAGAGAAAACTCCTGTTAAGTTGCTTGGGAATTTTATTCAGGGCCTCAAAATATAACCCCGGGAAGAGAAGCGAAAAGCAAGCAGGGATTCAGCTGTTATGTTAAACCACACCGCTGGGGCTACACAACTGCTTGACATTAGCACTTGTGTTTCTTGATTCTCAGGGAGGAATTGTGTACTCAGAGTCTTTGGAGGAGGCAAAGAGGGTGGGCTCCATCCCAACTTACATCATCCTAGGGAAGGAGGTTATTTGACTCTCTACAGTTAGTGGGGGCACATTGGCAGCCTAAGGGTAGCTGTGTAGGTTATGTGCAGGGATTTGAGCTTTAATTGTCTATCTTCTGGACTAAAATGGGAGTCTGCATGACAAGTTTGGACTAGATAAATAATTCTTAGACTGATGAGAGGAATCCTCAGTGCAGGTGACTTTCCTTTTCTGCTTTGAAGTCAGAGAGAAAGTTTTGGGTGATCTCCAAACTATTTTGGGACATACATGCATAATAACCAAGGGAGGTGGTTATTCTCTGATTTGAATCCACAGCAAGGATCTCTGAGACTGCCTGGGGTTGGTTAGTGCACTTCCTTCCCTACCTTGTCATGCTTCTAAGCCTTCTCAGTCACTGACTTCTCAGCTTTACGCTCCAGTGTAGTCAGTGGCTGGACATTAATCTGTCTGCCTTGACCCCAGAGCTCTGAGGCTAGAAATGGCTGGAAGTTCCTCATAATGTTTGCTTAGCATAAATTTGGTTTGTACAGATGGGTAGTCAGCCAAAAGGGCAGCATTAAAGACGTGGCTTTGATAAGGTTTTTTCATCCCCCTTAGGATGAGACTGGAGCCGAGGTGCTGCCAGATGTGGCTTTGGTATTAGCTGTGTGATAAGGGAGCCTCAATACTTGAGGGCTCCTCCACGGGCACGTTCCCTCAGGCAGAATCACCAGCCAGCAGAAAATTGTGCTTTACACTAATCTGATCCTTTCCCTCAGTGAAACTTGAAATGAAATGGAGCCATTCCAAATGCAAGACTGATTTCACTGCATTTTAACAGGAGTTTGGGCTGTGTAGGGATTGAATGCTAGCCCTGAGTTATATGTCTATTGTAGTACATGTGCAATGTTTCTTTGGGTGAATCTGTTTATTTGGGCTGTTGGGAGGTGGGGTTTTTTTTGTTGTGGTTGGGGTTTTTGTTTGTTTGTTTGTTTGTTTGTTTTTACTCACCTCTGGTTTCTGGCAAATATTTTAAACCCAAGTTTAAAATATTGCAGCTTTTAGTCTATTCTAGTTATAAAGTGTAATCATTCTTGCCTGTGAAGGAATGTAGAGCCAGCCTCCAAAGTGTGTCCTCCTTATACATGCTGGTTTTATATGCTAGCAGATTGGAAGGATTAATTTATTGTGAGTTTTTTTAACAAAGCTTTCAAAGATAATTTAAAGATCAACCTTTCATGCCAAGAAAGGGCTGATCCAGAATGAACTCGCTGTTCAGACATCACATTTTAATGTAAAGCTGTGGTGCAGCACTTGATATATGACCTTAGCTGCCATTTATTGTCCCCTGAGGGGTGGCTTTTCTAACGTGGTTAGTGTGAGCCTTGCTGTTCGGTTGCAGTAGGTTTGGAGTGGGGTCTTAAGTCAGGCATGAGAAGTTTCCTATTTATGCCTGTTGCTGCTGTGTTGTAGATGCTTATCCAAAGAGTGAAATGATTTATACCTGGACAAAAGGACCTGAGAAGTCTGTGGAAGTTCCTGAGGAGTCTTCCAGTTTAGTTCAGTATGACCTGCTTGGGCATACGGTGTCCACTGAAACTATTAAATCTATCACAGGTAGGAATCTCGTCACTGGAGACCAGCCTGAGGTAAAACCAAACCCTGGGAAATTGCTCTTTCTTTCTTTCTTTCCTTCCTGAGGCTATTAAGCTTGGCTGCCCTTCTGACATTTGCAGAATTGAAACGTTTCCTGAAACCATCTGATGACACTTAGAAGTGTTGGGGTTTTTTCCTACCAAAACAAAAGGAAGAAAAGGAAAGCATCCAGGCTCTGCTGCTCACAGGGCAGTGTCATTCTGTAGTAGCTACACTACCAAGGCACTGCCTTGGTCTAGCAATAAGCACTGAAGTCAGTGGAGATATGAACCAGGTACCAGGTGGCCAAGACAGCCAATGGCATCCTGGCCTTCATCAGAAATAGTGTGGCCAACAGGAGCAGGGAAGTCATTCTGCCCTGTACTCAGTGCTGGTTAGGCCACACCTTGAGTCCTGTGTCCAGTTGTGGGCTCCTCAGTTTAAGAAGGACACTGAGACACAGAGAAGGGCAATGAGGCTGGGGAGAGGCGTCAAGCACAGCCATATGAGGAGAGGCTGAGGGAGCTGGGGTTGCTTAGCCTGGAGAAGAGGAGGCTCAGGGAAGACCTTATTGCTCACTCCAACTACCTGAAAGGAGGTTGTCGACAGGTGGGGGTTGGTCTCTTCTCCCAAGCAACCAGCACCAGAACAAGAGGACACAGTCTCAAGCTGTGCCAGAGTAAGTCTGGGCTCGAGGTGAGGAGAAAGTTCTTCCCAGAAAGAGAGATTAGCCCTTGGAATGTGCTGCCCAGGGAGGTGGTGGAGTCCCCATCCCTGGAGGTGTTCAAAAAGGGATCGGATGTGACACTTGGAGCCATGGTTCAGTGGTCAGGAGGTGTTAGGTATTAGGTAATAGGTTGGGCTTGATGATCCCTGAGGTCTTTTCCAACCTGCTTGATTCTTTTTTATTCTATGAAATTCTATGTCAGGTGTTCTACTGGCTGCCAGAGGGTTTATGTTGAGGGCTGAGAGCACAAATCTGAGCTGGGTTTCTGTCCTTCAGCTTTGCATTGGTAGATTCATTACCGTCGATTGCGACGGTCTTTCAGAGAGCTGGAATGAGATCATTACTCCAAGGGACAAAATGAGCATTTAATCACTGCTTAAAATGCAGTTTGAAGAGTCAAGAGGATGCCTGGGTGAGGAAGTAATTTCTCAGCACTGTATCCACATTATGTGCAAAAGACTTCCTTTGTGTGGCGGTGCAAACAGCTCGGCACAGAAGTGCAGCGCACAGAATGGGTTATTAGAGCCATAAAAACCCTCTAGTCAGATAAGGATAGGCACAAATGCATTAGTCACAATAGATGCTTCTGCTGATTTGTGCTGTAAGAAACAAGGCAAATGGCAGCCACAGGCCCTGCAGAATGAGTGAAGTATCCCTGATGAGCAGTGTGGGGATAAACAAGCACACTCCCAAAGTATTTTTAACGTTTGGAATGCTTTCCTGAGCCATCAGCAAGTTTGGGTGTTGTGTGAGAGGGTCAAAATGAAACACATGAATCAAATAGATTTGATGTATGGCTCTAAGGAGTGGTTTGTGGGATTTTTTTTGTCTTCTTCTCCAAGATAAAGCAGCATTTTTGCCATCCACTCAGAATTTACTTCTCAGCCCAGAGATTCTTTACCGTCCCCCCGACCGCTCGTTCTGTAGCGTTTTATGTAGGCAATTTGTTCAGTTGATGGCAAAACTGCCCTTCTTTTTCTTTGGGGGGAGGTTTTTTTTAATGTGAATGCCAACATTTTAGATGAGCATCAGAGTATTGTTAAGTGCTGTCAGGGAGTTGTGCATTTTGCATGGTTATTGCTGCAGTGCTGATGTAGAAACCTAGCGAAGAAAGCAGAGTTGCTTCCATGACATTTAATGTGCAGCACTGCTGGTACTGTTTGGTTTGGCAGGTAGGAATCACAATGTTATGGGTGCTGTGGGAGGTAGAGAGCTTCTGCCTTGGGACTCTTTTATTCAACAGAAGCCAAAACAGACAGACTGAGAGAGTTGGGGCTGTTCAGTCTGGAGAAGAGAAGGTCCCAAGGAGACCATATTGTATCTTTCCAGTATTGGAAGGGGTCTACAAGAAAGCTGGGGAGGGGCTTTTGAGAGTGTCAGGGAGTGATAGGACTGGGGGGAGTGGAGCAAAACTAGAAATGGGTAGATTCAGTTTGGATGTTAGGAAGAAGTTCTTCCCCATGAGGGTGGTGAGAGCCTGGCACAGGTTGCCCAGGGAGATAGTGGAATCCGCATTCCTGGAGGTTTTGAAGGCCAGGCTGGATGTGGCTGTGAGCAAACTGCTGTAATATGAGGTGTCCCTGCCCATGGCATGGGGGTTGGAACTGGCTGATCCTTGAGGTCCCTTCCAACCCTGACAATTCTATGATTTTTAGTCATGCTTATACTATATGCTTATATATATGCTTATATAGTACTCTAATATTAACTGTCCATTTGTCACCTTTTTCCTATCACCTTCTGAAGGGCACTGTAAGGAGCTACTGCTTCCAGGGGTTTTTCATTTAAAACTTTCCATTCATTCCAAACTTTTCATTGATCCTTGCCTCTAAGGTCCTCTGTGCACGTTAAGGGGTACGAAGGGCAGCATCTTAAACGGTCCCAGGGGGATAACCTGAAACAGTTATTCTGCAAGACAAATTTTACAAGCAGTCAAAAAACCCCAAGAACCCAAACCAACCAACACCAAACCAACCAACACCAAACCAACCAAACCCACCTGTTTTGTTCTCTCTTTTATTCTAGGTGAATATATTGTCATGACAGTTTACTTCCACCTGAGACGGAAAATGGGTTATTTTATGATCCAGACCTACATCCCATGCATCATGACCGTGATCCTTTCTCAAGTTTCTTTTTGGATCAATAAGGAGTCTGTTCCAGCCAGGACTGTGTTTGGTAATTGCTGCTTTTCTGTTTATTTCTTCCTCATGTTTCCTCTTTTTTCATGACTTGCCATAGAATAGGCCTTTGTACTCCATTGCTTCCATGCTGGATTGGGCATTGAGCATCCTGGTCTATGGAAGGTGTCCCTGCCTGGGGCAGGGGGGTTTGAGCTAGGATGGTTTAGGTGACTGATGGAACAGGTCTGGAGGAGGGCCATGAAAATGATCAGGGGGTTAGAGGACAGGCTGAAGGAGCTGGAGTTGTTCAGCCTGGAGAAGAGGAGGCTCTGGGGAGATCTAATAGCAGCCTGCCAGTACCTGAAAGGAGTTACAGGAAGGATGGAGAGAGACTGTTCACAAAGGCCTGCAAGGACAAGATGAGGAGCAATGGCTTCAAACTGGAGAAGAGCAGATTGAGATTGGATGTTAGGAACTGAAAGGTGGTTGTAGCCAGGAAGAGGTTGGTCTCTTCTCTCTAGCAACCAGCACCAGAACAAGAGGATGCTGTCTCAAACTGCACCAGGGGAAGTTTAGGCTCAAGGTGAGGAGAAAGTTCTTCCTAGAGAGAGACATTCATCATTGGAATGTGCTGCCCAGGGAGGTGGTGGAGTCACAGTCCCTGGAGGTGTTCAAGAGGGGATTGGATGTGGCACTTGGTGCCATGGTCTAGTCATGAGGTCTGTGGTGACAGGTTGGACTCGATGATCTTTGAGGTCTCTTCCAACCTTGGTGATACGGTGATACTGTGAACAAGTTTTGCACCATGAGGGTGGTGGAGCACTGGAAGAGGCTGCCCAGGGAGGTGGTTGAGGCTCCATCCCTGGAGATGTTCAAGGTAAGGCTCAAGAGGGCTCTGGGCAACCAGATCTATGTGGGGATGTCTCTGCTGAGTGTTGGGAGGTCAGACTGGATGACCTTTGGAGGTCCCTTCCAGCCTGGACCATTCTGTGATTTTTATAGTCCCTTCTCACCCAAGTCATTCTCTGATTCTTCAATAGTGGAGGAACAAGAAGGGCAATGTAAAGTCAGAGCAATTTCTGCTGCCAGTGTATGAAGAGTATTATGTGAACCCTTGCAATCTGAAGAGGAACTCAGAACACAGAACCTGAAGGGAGTGGCATGGTTGCCTGTGGCAAATAGATGCACATCCCTGAGGATTCTACTTGCTGTGGAGAGCAAACTGGGAAGACCTGGCCCTGAATAACACAGTCAGCTCCTTTGTCTGCATCCAGAGCAGTTTTATCCTCCAGTGAGCAGTAGCATAATTATGTGAACTCACACTTTCTAAAACACTTGTACAATCATTTGATTGGGAGTGTGCAAGATGTGCAGATGTCTTATTATATCAGTGTCCTCAGGAGAAGCTTGCAATGAGTAAGTCTTAGATCCTCTTACTGAAATGTCATGTTGAGTGCTCTTTTCTCCTTTCTGCTAGTGCCACTGCAAAAATGAATTTGAAAGAAACATGATCACAAGATATTAAAATTGTCTTCATCAAAATACAGCTTGAATGACCTGGCCTTCCTGTGTCTGAAGGGGGCTACAAGAAAGCTGGGGAGGGACGTTTTAGGTTGTCAGGGAGTGATAGGATTGGGGGGGGGGAAGGAAAAAAAAACTAGAAATGGGTAGATTCAGATTGGTGTTAGAAAGAAGTTCTTCCCCATGAGGGTGGTGAGACACTGGCACAGGTTGCCCACATCTAGAGATGCTGGAGTATGTCCAGAGAAGGGCTATGAGGATGATCAGAGGGCTGGAGCTGCTCTACTATGAGGACAGACTGAGGGAGTTGGGGCTGTTCAGTCTGGAGAAGAGAAGGCTCCAAGGAGACCTAATTGTGGCCTTCCAGTATCTGAAGGGGGCTACAAGAAAGCTGGGGAGGGACTATTTAGGGTGTCAGGGAGTGATAGGACTGGGGGGAATGGAAAAGAAATAAAAGTGGGTAGATTGAGATTGGATGTTAGGAAGAAATTCTTCCCCATGAGGGTGGTGAGAGCCTGGCACAGGTTGCCCAGGGAGGTGGTGGAAGCCTCATCCCTGCAGGTTTTGAAGGCCAGGCTGGATGTGGCTGTGAGCAACCTGCTATAATGTGAGGTGTCCCTGCCCATGGAAGTGGGGTTGGAACTGGATTATGTGAGTTTTCCCTCTAATGTGAGGGGGGTCTCTGCCCATGGCAGGAGGCTTGGAACTGAATGATCCCTGAGGTCCCTTCCAACCCTGACAATTCTCTGATTCAATGAGAAGCTACAGTGAACACTGAAAATAAAAAACAAGAAGCCCAAAGAAGCTTCTGTGGAAAACCCAAAACATAAGAAATTAAATGAAAATATGATTTGATTCCTAACAAAGAAGTGGGAGGAAAACATTTCTTTAAAGCAGCCTTTATAGAGCAATATCTTGACTTTATTATGTACTGTAGACAAAAGCAGGACTTAATCAGGAAGAGAATGTTCTGCAAAAAGCCTTTCTATAGATAGATGCTGGCAAGAGTGGTAGGGATTAGTGTTCCTATGTGCTGGCCCATTCAAACACCTGAGTGTTTAATGCACAAATTGGACAAGGTTAATGATTAGCTATAGCAGGAACAACCTGTAAACCTGCTAAGAACCCCACTAGCTCTCAACTCAAGCATTGCATTAGGTGAACTGGTACATCACTTCACAAGCTTTTGGAAACCTCAGATCCAGGGGAAGTTTAGGCTTGAGGTGAGGAGAAAGTTCGTCCCAGAAAGAGTAATTGGAGCATTGCACGTGGCGCTTGGAGCCATGGTTTAGTTGTCATGAGGTGTTGGGTGATAGGTTGGACTTGATCTCTGAGGTCTTTTCCAGCCTTATTGATTCTATGAACTCAGTAATGACAATCTTTCAAGTGGATTTTCTAGAAAATACTAAACCCCATTGGTTTTAATTCTGAAATATACTTAAATGCCTTAAATGAGTGACAGCTGCATGAGATTCAACAAGCCAAAGTGTCCTGCATCTGGGTAAGGCTGATCCCAGGCACAAGTCCAGGCTGGGTGCAGAGTAGGTTGAGAGTAGCTCTGGAAGAGGTTCCTCCTCATATTGAGGTGGAACTGGATGTTAGGAAGAAATTCTTCACAGAAAGAGAGATTTGCCACTGGGATGTGCTGCCCAGGGAGGTGGTGGAGTCACCATCACTGGAGGTGTTTAGGAGGAGACTTGATGGAGTGCTTGGTGCCATGGTTTAGTTGATTAGATGGTGTTGGGTGATAGGTTGGAAGTGATGATCTTGAAGGTCTTTTCCAACCTGGTCCATTCCATTCCATTCCATTCCATTCCATTCCATTCCATTCCATTCCATTCCATTCCATTCCATTCCATTCCATTCCATTCCATTCCATTCCATTCTTCCTTGTCCTATCCCAGGGTGCAACGGAACAGAGCCTATCCCATCCCTCTTGACACTCAGCCCTCAGATACTTATAAACATTTATTAAATGCCCTCTCAATCTTCTCTTCTCCAGACTAACCACCCCCAGGGCTCTCAGCCTCTCCTCACCAGGCAATACTTCAGTCCCTTCATCATCCTAGTAGCTTTGCATTGGACTCTCTCAAGCAGATCCCTGTCTCTCTTGAACTGGGGAGCCCAGAACTGGATGCAATATTCCAAGTGTGGCCTCACCAGGGCAGAGTAGAGGAGAAGGAGAACCTCCCTGGACCTGCTGGACACACTCCTCTTAATGCACCCCAGGATCCCACTGGCCTTCTTGGCCACAAGGGCACAGCCTCCCCTCTCCTTCCTGTGCTTGGGAAGTGGTTGGTCATTCAAGTCACTTCACCCTGTTCTTACATCTGTTAAACAAATGTGTTTAGAGTGGCAATTCAGATAAACCACTTGCTTGAAGTGGACACAGGTAGAATCAGGAAGAATAGAGCTAAGCAGGGATCTGAAGATTCCTTTCTGGGAGGAAAAATAACTTCTCAGAAGTTTTTCTTTTTCCCCCCTCAGACTGACACAGGTTACCCAGGGAGGTGGTGGAAGCCTCATCCCTGGAGGTCTTTAAGGCCAGGCTGGATGTGGCTGTGAGCAGCCTGATGTAGTGGGAGGTGTCCCTGCCCATGGGACAATCCTTCCAACCCTAACAATTCCATGACTTAAATCTAATGCACTGCTCACAAGCAGCATAGAAAGACTCCTAAGTGATTTTAAATGCGATTTTAAATTCTTTGTTTGAAGTTATTTTCCTAATTCTCCCTTAGTTTTACCTGGATTCAGCAGTGCTCTTTTGCTCTGTTTCCTGGCAGGAATAACCACGGTGTTGACGATGACGACGCTGAGCATCAGCGCCAGGCATTCACTGCCAAAAGTCTCCTATGCTACTGCCATGGACTGGTTCATAGCCGTCTGCTTCGCTTTTGTGTTCTCTGCTCTCATTGAGTTTGCTGCTGTCAACTACTTCACTAACATTCAGATGGAAAAAGCCAAGAGGAAGACGGTGAAATCCCTCCTTGAATTCCCGGTTGCTCCAATACAAAGAGAAAGAAGCACAGAAGAGACGTTCACGGTAGGTTGCCAGCTTATACAAAGGTTTTTCTTCTTTCCTGGTGGTGGTGGTCTTTGCAAATAGGCCTTCTCCTTCCTCCCAGGTCCCATCTCAGCTAACAAAGGAGTGTAAGTCAGGCTAGCGGAAGGCTGATGCCACGCAGCATTTGTGACTCAGTTCTTACTTGCGGCATTCACAGAATGTTTGGGGTTGGAAGGCACCTTCAGAGGTCATCTAGCCCACCCAACCTGCATCAGAATACAGGTTGAAAAAGACCTCAGACATCACCAAGTCAAACCTATCACCCAACACCATCTAATCAACTCAACCATGGCACCAAGTGCCTCATCCAGGCTCTTCCTACACACCTCCAGTGATGGTGACTCCATCACCTGCCTAGATACCTATCCAATGGACTTGTTTAGAAGTATCTTTATTTTCCTTTTCACACCCAATAGTGATTTATTTATATTGTACTACTTTTCTGCTTAAGATCTGTGAAAAATTTTAAAGGCAGGACCTAATACTACCACAATTCGGGCTGGATGTGAGGAGGAGGTTCTTCCCCATGAGAGTGGTGAAACCCTGGAATGGGTTGTCCAGGGAGGTGGTTGAGGCCCCGTCCCTGGGGGTGTTTAAGACCAGGCTGGATGAGACTCTGGCCAGCCTGATCTAGTGTGGGGTGTCCCTGCCCATGGCAGGGGGGTTGGAACTGAATGATCCTTGTGGTCCCTTCCATCCCTGACTATGATACAATCCACCCCAACATCTACCTCCTCTCTGGGCAGCTTGGGCCAGTGTCTCCCCTTCAGTGTAAAACACTTCTTCCTTGGCTCTAGCCTAAATCTTCCTCTTTTAGTTTCAAGCCATCACCCCTTGTTATATCACAACAGACTCTGCTAAACAGTTGTCTTTATCATCCCCAGCTTTCTTATCAGCCCCTTCAAGGACTGAAAGGCCACCAGAAGGTCTTCCTGGAGCCTTCTCTTCTCCAGGCCTAGTTAGTTCAGGGGGAAGGAAGAGGTTATGCCCATCCATACCCACACCCTCTTCTATATTTAGCTTGGTTTTGGTGATGGTCATGTACTGTGAGTGTCCACAGGAAAATTTCTTTCCTTTCCCACATTGATTCTGATTGAACTGATTATACAGACCAAGGTGTTACAGATGGGCAGAGCCCAAGGGCATGAGATTTAATAGATCTAAGTGCCAGGTTCAACACAATGGCTACAACAACCCCATGCAGTGCTACAGGCTGGGGTCGGAGTGGCTGGAGAGCAATCAGGCAGAAAGGGACCTGGGGGTACTGGCTGATAGTAGGCTGAACATGAGCCAGCAGTGTGCCCAGGTGGCCAAGAAGGCCAATGGCATCCTGGCCGGGATCAGGAACAGTGTGGCCAGCAGGAGCGGGGAGGTCATTCTGCCCTGTACTCAGCACTGCTTGGGCCACACCTGGAGTCCTGTGTCCAGTTCTGGGTTCCTCAGTTTAGGAAAGATGTTGAGATGCTGGAAGGTGTCCAGAGAAGGGCAACAAAGCTGGGGAGGGGTCTGGAGCACAGCCCTGTGAGGAGAGGCTGAGGGAGCTGTATTGCTGTCTACAACTACCTGAAGGGAGGTTGTAGCCAGGTGGGGGTTGGTCTCTTCTCCCAGGCAAGCAGCACCAGAACAAGAGGACACAGTCTCAAGCTGTGCCAGGGGAGGTTTAGGCTGGAGGTGAGGAGAAAGTTCTTCACAGAGAGAGTGATTGCCCCTTGGAATGTGGTGCCCAGGGAGGTGGTGGAGTCACCATCCCTGGAGGTGTTCAAGAAGAGATTTGACATGGCACTTGGAGGCATGGTTTAGTTCGTCATGAGGTGTTGGGTGATAGGTTGGACTTGATGATCTCTGAGGTCTTTTCCAACCTTATTGATTCTATGATAAAGGCAGCATGTTGTTTTATGTGACTAATGCCTTTAAGAGATTTAAATAAGCTAAAGCATTGCAGTTATTCTTGGACATCACAGTGCTCCTTTACTTGCCTGTATTACCTATCTGGAGCCTTCTTTCTTCATGAGTTTCAGGAGTGTTGAAGAATGCTGGATGAAAGCTTTGTGTCCAGTAGACATTGCATTTTGATGTCATTTGTGTATCTTTGCAGCTTAACTCCTGAACACCTTTGGGTGTGACTTGTGTGGTAGCTATCTTAATATGTGGAACAGTTAATACTGGCGTGATCTCCATCTTGATCTTGGATTTCCAGTTGAGCTCACCAGTGGTTCTCCTTTGCTCTGTTTTCCTGTTCCTATGCTTTACTCTCTGCTGCATCAGTTTCTATTCATGAGCTACTTAGCTAACAAAGTCATTACCGCACTTGCACCAGCCATGCAGAAGGCTGTAATTCCCAGCCATGATTGACTCTTGGCAACACCACTCAAGAAGTAAGACATTGACAGCAGCATTGTAATTTGTTCTTCCTGTCAGGATGATTTTGTAATTTCCTGTGCCTGAGCCATGATTTAAGAAACACTGTTTTAGACTAAGTCTTGGTAATTTTGTCCTTTGTCTCTTTTCACATCTCATTTGTCTCCTTCCCTATTCATCTGCTCTCCCTTGCCTTCCCACCCCTTCCATTTGCTATCACTGCTCAGCTGCTGTCCACCCACTTCCATTTTTCTTCCTCTTCTTCGCTCTCCTACTTCAGATCATTACTGTTTTCAATCTCCTGGCTGTGTTGTTCTGCTAGCTCCCATTTCTGCTTAAAAGGATAGATGTGCTCCTGAAGAGTTGGTTACTCATCACTCTGTTGGCTGCTAGTAGGAGACAGGAACAAGAAAAAGTATGTTTATAGTAGTGTGGAGTTTGTCTTGTACACAGAGGTATTGGTTCATGTTAAGCTCCATGATTGTACAGCCTGCATCTCAGGCACTCCTGAGGAGTGCTAATAAATGATGGGTTTCATTGAATCAGTCACAGAATCATAGAATGGCTCAGAGATCATCCACTCCAACCTCCCCACCATGGGCAGGGACAGGTCTCAACCAGACTTGGCTGCTCAAGGCTTCATCCAGACTGGCCTTCAACAGCCCCAGGGAGGAGGCAGCCACAGCCTCCTTGAGCAGCCTATTCCAGGGTCTCACCTACCTCATAATGAAGAACTTCTTCCTAATATCCAGTCTAAACCTACTCTCCCTCAGTTTCAAACCATTCCCCCTTATCCTAGACACCTTTATGAAACATCCCTCTGCTGTCTTAACCCACTTAGTGTTTAAAAAAGGTTGCACCACATTGCCATTATCATCCTAGAAATTCTGCTGGTAGCAGTACAATTGCCAGGACTCAAGGAAAACTTCTGTGTCAAACCTGAAGTTGTTTTGTGCTTGGCTTTGGTTAGTGCTTGGCTTGGCTTTGGTTAGTGCTTGGCTTGGCTTTGGTTAGTGCTTGGCTTTGGTTAGTGCTTGGCTTGGCTTTGGTTAGTGCTTGGTTTGGCTTTGGTTAGTGCTTGGCTTGGCTTTGGTTAGTGCTTAGCTTTGGTTAGTGCTTGGTTTTGCTTTGGTTAGTGCTTGGCTTTGGTTAGTGCTTGGTTTTGCTTGGCTTTGGGGTTTTGCCTGGCTTTGGTTAGTGCTTGGTTTGGCTTTGGTTAGTGCTTGGTTTGGCTTTGGTTAGTGCTTGGCTTTAGTTAGTGCTTGGCTTTGGGGTTTTGCTTTGTTGACTTTGACAACCTCACTCACCCCTTCAGTCAAGCACAGAGAGATAGGACTGGAGTCTGTCTAAGCCAAGAGAGATGCCTTACACTGCAGTCCTCTCTGGTTTCCTTCTCTTGGGAGCAAGTTAAAATGCATTCAGGTTAGAAGGAATCAACCTGTCCTGAAGTGTTCTGAACTCCTGTCTTATGTAAAAGCAGCAATGTTGTTGCAAGTCAGTGTGTGTGATGGAAATGAACGATTTAGGGTTTGTTATTGTACCCCTGAATCTATTTTTATGCTCCTGCACTATTTCCCTTTCCCTGTATTCCTGTGAAGTGTCTTTTTAAAGACCTGCCCCATTATGGAGATGAAGAATGCTACTGGAGGAAAAAAAAACAAACAACAATCTTTAAAAAATAGGCTCCAAACCCCTGTGAACATGAGCCTCAACCTCAGCTGTTTGTTAAAGGAGTGTGAAACTTGGGAAAAACCAGGTCAGACTCAAATGAACCTTTTGAACTGAATGATGGCTTCAAACTCGGTCACAAGTAGGCTATAACCCTCAAAGTTTCCTCCTCTTCTCCCAGGCAGCAAGCACCAGAACAAGAGGACACAGTCTCAGGCTGCACCAGGGGAGGTTTAGGTTGGATGTTAGGAAGAAGTTCTACACAGAGAGAGTGATTGCCCATTGGAATGGGCTGCCCAGGGAGGTGGTGGAGTCACCGTCATTGGAGGTGTTCAGGAGGAGACTTGATGGGGTGCTTGGTGCCATGGGTTAGTTGTTTGGGTGGGTTGGATTGGTTGATGGGTTGGACACGATGATCTTGAAGGTCTCTTCCAACCTGGTTTGTTCTATTCTATTCTAATCCCACTGAAGATTGACTTGGAGGTAAAGGTGGTGAAAGGTCCTGATTACTATTCAAGAATTATTATTATTAATAATAATAATAATACTAAACCAGGCTGCTTCACTACTACTTCTTCCTTGCTGTTTTGGCTGCTGTTTGGGGGTTTTTGGCTGCTGTTTGGGGGTTTTTGGCTGCTGTTTAGGGGTTTTATTGGCTGCTGTGTGTGGGGGTTTGGCGGCTGTTTGTTTGGGTTTGCTTTTAGTGCACAATGCCCCCAGGAGTTTAATTTCCCCCCCTAATTTATAACTAACCAAAAGGTCCTGCTGGAGTGCTAACCCCTCCAGCCTTTACCAGGACATCTGGTAATTGCTCACTCTCCTGTTTGTATGATAATGAACTACCACAACAGTAGGCCAGGGAATGTGAGGGATCTGCTTGGCTGTTACTCATCTGCTGCTCAAATACCTGACAGTGTTTATTGTGGACACTGGGAAACTTCACTGGCTTAGAATAATGCTCTGCTTTTGAAAACTTCAACATAACTCAGGGATGTCAAACTTTGGGGTGGTTATTCTAGCAAATGCTGAACCCCCTTGGTTTTAATTGTAAAACTAAATGCCTTAAATGCATGACAACTGCATGAGGGTCAACAAGTCAAAAGTGCAAGGTCCTGCATCTGGGTTGGGCCAATGCATTCCTGTGTGCCCTGCACTGGATTCTGTGGTCCTACTCCGGTAGGGGGGGTTGGACTTGATGACCTCCAGAGGTCCCTTCCAATCCCTAACATCCTGTGATCCCCAGCACAAATCCAGACTGGGTGCAGAATAGGTTGAGAGCATCTCTGAAGAAAGAGACTTGGGGATGTTGGTTGCTGAGAAGCTCAGCATGAGCCAGCAGTGCCCTCATGCAGCCCAGCAGGCAGCTGTGTGCTGGGCTGCAGCCAGAGGAGTGAGGGCAGCAGGGCAAGAGAGGGGATTCTGCCCCTTGACTCTGCTCTGCTGAGACCACATCTTAAACACTGTCTCCAGTTCTGGTGTCCCCAGCATGAGAAGGGCACAGAGCTGTTGGAGTGAGTCCAGAGGAGGCCACAAAGATGATACAAAGCTGAAACACCTCTGCTATGAGGACAGGCTGAGGGAGCTGGGGGTGTTCAGCCTGGAGAAGAGAAGACTCTGGGGAAAACTTAGAGCTGCCTTCCAGGACCTGAAGGGATCCTACAGGAAGGCTGCAGAGGGACTTTTTCATCAGGGTGTCTAGAGACAGGACAAGGGGGAATGGTTTGAAGCTGAGGGAGAGTAGGTTTAGACTGGATCTTAGGAAGAAGTTCTTCAGTATGAGGGTGGTGAGACTCTGGAACAGGCTGCCCAGGGAGGTTGTGGCTGCCTCCTCCCTGGGTTCTCCAAGGCCAGGTTGGATGAGGCCTTGAGCAGCTGAGTCTAGTTGAGGCCTGGCCCTGCCCATGGTGGGGAGGTTGGAAGATATGATCTCTGAGGTCCCTGAGCCATTCTGTGACTCTCTGTCATTGTGCTAATCAGCTGGAGAAAGCCCCCACCACGCTCCAGAAAACATAACCATAAGGAATATTGGAATAATATTTGAGTGACTATTATTAGCACAATTATTTAGAATGATTAGGCTGTTAAGTTCTTAGAATGAAAAACCTTATGGCTATTAGAATAAGCAACATATGTTCCTGTTTAAGAATGAAAGGTGTTTTCAAACCAATACCAGTGGCAGGCATTAAGATGGGTCTCATATTGATCTAATTTTTGGGCTGGATGGTAGGAAGAAGTTAGCCAGGTGGGGGCTGGTCTCTTCTCCCAGGCAACCAGCACCAGAACAAGAGGACACAGTCTCAAGCTGTGCCAGGGGAGGTTTAGGCTGGAAGTTATGAAGAAATTCTTCCCAGCAAGAGAGATTGGCCATTGGAATGTGCTGCCCAGGGAGGTGGTGGAGTCACCATCACTGGAGGTGTTTAAGAAGAGCCTGGATGAGGCACTTGGTGCCATAGCTCAACAGGGCTCTGTGTCAACCTGATCTAGTTGAGGATGTCTCTGCTGACTGCAGAGGGGGTTGGACTGGATGACTTTTGGAGGTGCCTTCCAACCCAGACCGTTCTGTGACTCTCTGCCTCTGTACATTTCTGCTCAAACCTTTTCCTGTGTTTATATTGAAAGTGCAGTTTTCTTTCCCCTCCACAAAGGCTTTTCAACTGGTGGGCACCAGACTGCCCCTGGGTTTCACAGCTGCCTAGGTGATGTCTGCCTGGCTTCATTTTTTTTTTGCACTGGGAAAATTGGGAGTCAGAAGAAATAAACCTTGAGAGGCTTGGGGAGATCTGGGAGGCAATGAGTGCTCAAGGCATTCTCAGCAAACTACTGAAGCAAATGTAACCACAATTTTAAGGTCACTGAAAATTAAAGATACAGAAGACAATGAAGGTCTTTGCTCCCTAATCAGCAGCTCTTCCTTTGATAGATGCTGCACAGAGCACCTCCAAAGCTGGGTAGCACATGACCTGCCATCATAGATTTATTTGGGTTTTTTTTTCTCCCCCCTCTGTAGTGATGTTTTCAGCTCTTTCATTGTTGTGGTGCTAGGAATAAAACCCCTCCAGGATCACAGAATGTTAGGGATTGGAAGGGACCTCCAGAACTCATCCAGCCCAAGCTCTTTGCCAGAGCAGCATCACCTACAGGAAGTCACACAGGAGCACATCCAGGCAGGTTTTGAATGTCTCCAGAGAGAGAGATACTCCACAACCTCTCTGGGCAGCCTGTTCCAGGGCTTTGTCACCCTCACAATGAATTTTTTTCCCCTTGTGTTCCTGTGGCACCTCCTCTGCTCCAGCTTGCCCCATTGCCCCTTGTCCTGTCCTTGGACATCACTGAGCAGAGCCTGGCTCCATCTTCCTGACTGCCCTGCACATCTTTATCAACAGGAATGAGGTCACCCTCAGGCTTCTCTGCTCCAAGCGAAAGAGCCCTCGGGTCCCTCAGTCTCTCCTCACAAGGGAGATGTTCCACTGCCTTTAGCATCTTTGTGACTCTGCACTGGACTCTCCAGCAGTTTCCTGAGGTCCTTCTAGAGCTGAGTGGCCCAGAACTGGACACAATACTCCAGATGTGGCCTTGACACTGCACCCCTTCAAATATACAACAGGATGCTGTTGGCCTTCTTAGCCATAAGGGCACATTGCTGGCTCATGTTCATCCTCTTGCTCACCAGGACTCCCAGCTCCTTTTCCCCAGAGGTGGTCTCCAACAGAGCAACCCCCAACCTGTACTGGTAGGTGGGGTTGTTCAGAACTGTTCACACCAGTGCTTAAGTACCATCTATTCTGTTCTATCTGTGACCTGAGCCAGGTTCTATGGTCCTGCTCTGGCAGGGGAGGCAGACTTGCTGATCTCTTTGTGTCCCTTCCAACCCCTGGCCTCCTGTGATCTACTTGCAAAGGTGACTCTATGTACATCCCCATATGGCTGCATGGGTGTGGCTGTTGAGCACTGCACAGGCTGATTTGGCACAAATCTGGCACCCACCTTTTGGGGAAAAAAAGTCCTTTTACTTATCATCTCCTTAATAACTTCTAATGCTCACCTCTTTAATACACCTGAATTCATGTTTCCTCCACACTGTGCACTTTTAGGCCTGTCTAATAGTGGAATATAGAATACAGAATGCACTTCTGTACCTCTCCTCTCCTTCCATCATGCCATTCAGATTGCACACTGAGGGCCTGGATGGTGGACTGGCTTTTTGACTTCATCTCCCTTCCCTTTTCTCTCTCCAGAGAATGCACATTGCTCTTTGAGCTGCTAAAGCTAAGGGCTAGAATTCATTGTGTTTCAGGGCAGGTAGGGCTTTCACTTGGTCCTTTTTACAAGTGTCCAGTTCTGGGCTCCTCAGTTTAAGGAGGACATTGAGATACTTGAATGTGTCCAGAGAAGGGCAATGAGGCTGGGGAGAGGTCTGGAGCACAGCCCTGTGAGGAGAGGCTGAGGGAGCTGGGGCTGCTTAGCCTGGAGAAGAGGAGGCTCAGGGGAGACCTCATTACTCTCTACAGCTCCCTGAAAGGAGCGTGTAGCCATGTGGGGGTTGGTCTCTTCTCCCAGGCACCCAGCACCAGAACAAGAGGACACAGCCTCAAGCTGTGCCAGGGGAGGTTTAGGATTGATGTTAGGACGAAGTTTTTCCCAGCAAGAGAGATTGGCCACTGGAATGTGCTGCCCTGCCCAGGGAGGTGGTGGAGTCACCATCCCTGGAGGTGTTCAAAAAAGGCTTGGATGTGGCACTTAGAGCCATGGTTTAGTTGTCAGGAGGTGTTAGGCATTAGGTGACAGGTTGGACTTGATGATCTCTGAAGTCTTTTTCAACCTTATTGATTCTGTGATTCTATTGGAGGGCTCTGTAAAGCAACCCAAAGCCTCTAGTAGTGTTCCAGTCCAATTTTGATTGACTGGCTCTACAACAGAAGAATAAAGCATGGTAGGTTTTTCTCCTCCAAGCTGAGCATTTGCTAGCAGCATGGCAATATGGTGACTCAGTGGGATTTGGGACAAGCAGCATTATTTACCCTGATGACATGCTACTTCCCTGGTAAATGTCATATGGTGTGAAGTTGGCAGGCTATCTGATGTCCTCCCTCCCAGAAGAACAGACTGTTTTCTTAGGAAGGAAGGGTGAGGATTAAAACCACTGTGGTGGAGTTTCATAGGAAAATATTACTGAAATTGCCACACAAACAGTTTCCATGTTGCAGCTAAACAGCAAGCAATGCCAGGACTTGGGGTGCTTGAAGCCTTCCCAGTCGTGCATCGGGTTTTGGTTGAATTAACAGAGATTTCCCTGTTTGGGAAAGCTGAGCTTTCATCTGGCACAGCACTGACCTTCCCATGTATTAACTCCCTGTGTCTCATTGAAGGTTTAGTAACATTGGCATGGAAGGCTGTCCAGAGAGGTTGTGGAGTCTCCTTCTCTGGAGGTGTTCAAAACCCACCTGGATGTGTTTCTATGTGACCTGCCCAAGGTGCTGCTGTTTGGCAAGGGGGTTACACTGTGTGATCTCTGGAGTCCCTTCCAAGCCCCAACATTCCATGAGTTTGTTTATTTACAGAATACAGAACTTACCAGGTTGGAAAAGACCTCAGAGATCATCAAGTCCAACTTATCACCCAACACCATCTAATCAACTAAACCATGGCACCAAGTGCCTCATCCAGGCTCTTCTTAAACACCTCCAGGGATGGGGACTTCAACACCTCCCTGGGCAGCACATTCCAATGGCCAGCCTCCCTTGCTGGGAAGAACTTCTTCCTAAGATCCAGCCTAAACCTCCTCTGGCACAGCTTGAGACTGTGTCCTCTTGTTCTGGTGCTGCTTGCCTGGGAGAAGAGACCAACCCCTTCCTGGCTTCAGCCTCCCTTCAGGTAGTTGTAGAGAGCAAGAAGGTCTCCCCTGAGCCTCCTCTTCTCCAGGCTAAGCAACCCCAGCTCCCTCAGCCTCTGCTCACAGGGCTGTGCTCCAGACCCCTCCCCAGCTTTGTTGCCATTCTCTGGACACATTCAAGAGTCTCAATGTCCTTCTTAAACTGAGGAGCCCAGAACTGGACCCAGGACTCAAGGTGTGGCCTAACCAGTGCTGAGCACAGGGCAGAACGACTTCCCTGCCCCTGCTGGCCACACTATTTCCGATGCAGGCCAGGATGCCATTGGCCTTCTTGGCCACCTGGGCACACTGCTGGCTCATGTTCAGCCTTCTGTGAACCGGTACCCCCAGGTCCCTCTCTGCCTGGCTGCTCTCAGCCACTCTGACCCCAGCCTGTAGCACTGCATGGGGCTGTTGTGGCCAATGCGTAGCACCTGGCACTTAGATGTGCTAAACCTCAAGCCCTTGGACTCTGCCCATCTGCCCAGCCTGCCAAGGTCCCTCTGCAGAGCTCTCCTAGCTGTACTGTTCACTTTTCATTACAGTAAGACCTCTGTGTTGTATGCTTGATTATTCTGAAGAGTAAAGCTCTGTGCAATCTGAAAACTGTTCTATCTGTGGTGCCCTTTCAGGGTTTGTTGTTTGGGGTTTTTTTCATTGCTTGGTTGGGTTTCATGTGTTGCTTTGGTCTCCTTGTTGGTTATTTTGTTTGCATGTGGATTTTGTTTGGGTTTATTTTGTCTTGTTTTTCTTATAACTTGGTGAGATGACAGGATGTTAGGCGTTGGAAGGGACCTCCGGAGATCTTTGAGTCCACCCCCCCTGCCAGAGCAGGGCCATAGAATCCAGGACAGGTCACACAGGAACACATCCAGACAAGGCTGGAAAGTCTCCAGAGAAGGAGACTCCACAGCCTGCCTGGGCTGCCTGCTCCAGTGCTCTGTCACTCACAGAGAAGTTCTTTCTTGTGTTGAGGTAGAGCTTCCTGTGCTGTGCTTTACATCCATTGCCCCTTGTCCTGTCCCAGGGCACAGTGATCAGAGGCTGTCCCTTCCTTCCTGAACACTCAGCCCACAGATATTTACAGACATTTATTAGATCCCTTCTCAGTCTTCTCCTCTCCAGACTGAACAGCTCCAGGTCTCAGCCTCTCTTCATAATGCAGTGCTCCAGTCCCTTCATCATCCTTGTGGCCCTCCATTGCGCTCTCTGGAGTAGATCCCTGTCCCTCTTCAACTGGGATTTAAGCATTTAAGTCTGCACAATGGTGATGAGGCATGTAAAAATCTTAATTACTATATTTTCCCAGGGTAGGCATGTACAGAACTGACTTGCTGCTTCCAAAGAGTTTGCCTTGCATTTGAGGTGGAAAAATAACTCCTGTGTGTCATCTGAGTGGCCAGTTTACCTATTAGGTACTGCCTCCCATGTGGGAGTGTGGGCAGGCTTGAGTCCTTCCCATTCTGTCTTGGAGAATGTTATTAGCAGTTAGGCTGCTCTGCAGTCTGGGGGATGTTAAATGCCTACAGGGCCTGCTGTTGTTACGTTAAGTAACTTTTAGGGGGTCAGAGAGAAGGAGCAGAGCTGTTTCTGGAGCCAGCTTGTGGGTGCATGCCCTGCAACAGGAAGGTGAGATTGAGATGGACATGTGTAGAATACAGTATCTGTAACAAGGGCCTCTTGTCCTAAAATATCCAGTAGACTGGTGGGGGTAGCTTGAAATAGAGTAGAGTGAAATAGAGTAGAGTAGAGGAGAAGAGAAGAGAATAAACCAAGTTGGAAGAGACCTTCAAGATCATGAAGTCCAACCCATCATCCAACACCACCTGATCAACTAAACCATGGCACCAAGCACCCCATCCAGTCTCCTTCTAAACACCTCCAGTAAATGGTGTGAAGCCTGTGCTGATCACAGAAACATTCAGGCTAGAAAAGCCCCTCAGGATCACCCAGTCCAACCCAGAACCCTACTCTGCAAGGTTCACCCCTAAACCATAGCCCCAAGCACCACATCCAAACCACACATCCAGGCTTGGGGACTCCCTGGGCAGCACATTCCAATCCCTGACCACTCTTGCAGGGGGAAAAAACCATATTTTCCTAGTGTCCAGTGCCACAATCAGGGCAGATTTGAGAGGAGGTCTCCTGTTATTATTGAAGTTCAACAAGGGCAAGTGTGGAGTCTTGCACCTGGGAAGGAACAACTCCATGCACCAGCATAGGTTGGGGGCAGAGCTTCTGGAGAGCAGTGAAGGGGACAGGGACCTGGGGATCCTGGTAGATGGAAGGATGACCATGAGCCAGCAATGTGCTCTTGTGGCCAGGAAGGCCAATGCCATTCTGGGATGGATTAGAAGGGCTGTGGTTAGAAGGTTGAGACAGGTTCTTCTCCCCCTCTACTCTGCACTGGAGAGGCTGCATCTGGCATATTGTGTCTGGTTCTGGGCCCCTCAGGTCAAGAAAGACACTGAGCTGCTTGAGAGAGTCCAGTGCAGAGCCACAAGGATGATTAAGGGAGTGGAACATCTTCCTTATGAGGAGAGACTGAGGGAGTTGAGGGCTCTTTAGCTTGGAGAAGAGGAGACTGAGAGGTGACCTCATCAATGTTGATAAAGATGTAAAGGTGAGTGCCCAGATGTTGGAGCCAGGCTCTGCTGGGTGATGCCCAGTGACAGCACAAGGGGCAGTGGTGGAAGCTGAGCCATAGGAAGTTGCATGTAAATATGAGGAAAAATGCTTTCCCTGTGAGGGTGACAGAGGCCTGGAACAGACTGCCCAGGGGGGTTGTGGAGTCTCCCTCTCTGGAGCCATTCAAAACTCACCTGCATGTGTTCCTGTATGACCTGCTCTAGGGGACCCTGCTCTGGCAGGGGGCTTGGACTGGGTGATCTTTTGAGGTCCCTTGGAGCTCTGAAATTCTGTGATACCCAAACCTACTCTCCCACCCTGGCTGATGGCTTCCTGTAGAGGAGGACAATCTTTTCATGAGTGTCCTTTTACAGTCTGACTCAGTAAGCTTCAGGAAGGAGCTGAAAGCACTTGGTACAGTTAGGTGGATGCTTCTGTGGAGACATAATTTAGACTGTGATCTTACCCAGGGTGTTTCTCTCTGGTTTTTATAGCTGCTTGCTGGATGCCATAGTGTTAGCTTTCTCCTGCTAGCACTGGTACCAGATGGAGGTGTTGTGACTTGGAAATTCTGCTTTGAATTTATCCCCGAGAAAACAGAGGCTTCAGCTTTCAATATTGTACTGCCTCTGTCCCAGTGATATCCCAGTTCAGTGCTACCCCATGCCAGAGATCTGCTAAGGACCTAGAAGATGTATTGACCTGCAGCAGTGTGCAAAGCAAGCAAATGGTGCAAAGCCTGGGGGCTTTGCTCAGTGTTGCTGTGAAGGTCTGCTGTGGGATGAGGCTGACTCAGGGCTTCTGAAGTGTCTGCACATCCAACCCCAGGGCTGCTGAGCTCTTTTCCAGAGTGCTGAGGCAAATTAGAATGCCTCTCTGTGGCAGTTTCAGGCTGATGCCTAGGAAAAAATTACACAGATGGAGAAGTGGTAGAATGTAAATAAATTGCCAGTGGATGTAAAAGGGAAAAGAGTCATAAGGTCTAACTCATCCCACTGGGCTGACCATAAACATAAAGTTAGTTGTGTAAACTCACTCTTGCTCTCTTTTTGGTTTCTCCACTCTAGCAGATACTTAGCTGGTAGCTTTTGCCTGGCTGTTGCTGACCTTGGCTGCATTCTTGTTGTGGCTAAGTACTAATAAACTACTATCTGCCCTCCTCCATCTCCTTCTGCCCTCCTCCATCTCCTCCTGCCCTTCTCCTTCTCCTCCTGCCCTTCTCCTTCTCCTCCTTCTGCCCTTCTCCTTCTCCTCCTTCTGCCCTTCTCCTTCTCCTTCTCCTCCTTCTGCCCTTCTCCTTCTCCTTCTCCTCCTTCTGCCCTTCTCCTTCTCCTCCTTCTGCCCTTCTCCTTCTCCTTCTCCTCTTTCTGCCCTTCTCCTTCTCCTTCTGCCCTTCTCCTTCTGCCCTTCTCTTTCTCTTTCTGCCCTTCTCTTTCTCTTTCTGCCCTTCTCTTTCTCCTTCTGCCCTTCTCTTTCTCCTTCTGCCCTTCTCTTTCTCCTTCTGCCCTTCTCTTTCTCCTTCTGCCCTTCTCTTTCTCCTTCTGCCCTTCTCCTTCTGCCCTTCTCTTTCTCTTGTCCTATATATAGGGCAGAAGGGGGAGAAGAGGAGGAAGCTCTTGGTAACCTCCCTGGTTTTGTCCAGGGGGTTCTTGTGCTGATTGTAAAATGTAAATACATGTAAATATTGTCTAATTTGTACATGCTCATTGCATTCCATATTGCTAGACTGTAGTTGTGCTTGTAAATGTAGCTTCATTTGCTTTCCAACTGAGCTGGGCTGGCAAATGGTATTTTAGAGGGTACTGTCTCCAAATTAGTTTGGGAGGTAATTTTTCAACCCATCACACTCTCAATTCTATTGCCAATACTACTGCAAATACTGTTGCAAACAGACAGCTTTAAAGTGTGCCTCTTCCTCAGTTGATGGTGCCTATGCTTCCTAGTGGCAAGAGGGGCTGCAAAGGGGGTTTTTGGTGCTCACTGGTTGTCTCTTAGCTCTGGCACGAGGAATTGCTGATTTTTGGCTTCCCATTCCAATGGGGTGCATCCATTAGTAAAACTGTGGAGGAATTTATAAGTGCAGGCTGATTTAAAGCTGCTGTGTAACAGGCATTCCAGGACCTGAAAGGGCCCTGCAGGAAAGCCAGGAAGGGACTTTTTACAAGGGCTGTAGTGATAGGATGTGAGGGAATGGATTGAAGCTTGGGGAGGGCAGATTTAGACTGGAGATTAGGAAGAAATTCTTGACAGTGAGGGTGGTGAGACACTGGAACAGGTTGCCCAGGGAAGTCATGGATGCCTCCTCCCTGGAGGTAGAATAGAATAGAATAGAATAGAGTAGAATAGAATAGAATAGAACAGCACAATGAGTACAGAAAGAATACAGAATTAACCAGGTTGGAAAAGACCTTTGAGATCATTGAGTCCAACCTGTCACCCAACACCATCTAATCAACTAAACCATGGCACCAAGTGCCTCAGCCAGGCTCTTCCTGAACACCTCCAGTGATGGTGACTCCACCACCTCCCTGGGCAGCATATTCCAATGGCCAACCTCTCTTGCTGGGAAGAATTGCTTCCTAACATCCAGCTTAAACTTCCCCTGGGGCAGCTTGAGACTGTGTCCTCTTGTTCTGGTACTGCTTGCCTAGGAGTAGAGACCAGCCCCCACCTGGCTACCACCTCCCTTTGGGTAGTTGTAGAGAGCAATGAGGTCTGTCCTGAGCCTCCTCTTCTCCAGGCTAAGCACCCCCAGCTCCCTCAGCCTCTCCTCATAGGTGTTCAAGGCCAGGCTGGATGAAGCCTTCACAACCTGGTCTAGTAGGAGGTGTCCCTGCCCAGGGCAGGGTGTTTGGAACCAGATGATCTTTAAATTCCTTTCCAACCCAACCCATTCTATGAATCCATGCTGTATGAAGGAGCTCACTGTGCAGTGCTGAACCAGCACAAGACTTTCTTGCAGCATGCAGTGTCTCAGTGCTGGCAAATGCACTTAAATACTGTCTTAAGGATAAAGCTGCCTGATGCCCTGGTAATGACTTTTACTATTGCTGCATTTCCCCTGGGACTCCTCCTTGGGGAGCCTATTCTTTGAGAATCCTTACAGTTAAGAATTGTCTTCTAATCTCCAACCTAAACCTGGTGCAAACAGGACATCTCTCATCCACTTGTTACTGGGGAGAGCAGACCAATCCCCACCTGTCTCTGACCTCCTTTGAGGGAGCTCTAGAGTGTGAGGAGGTCATCCTCCTTTTCTCCACACGAAACACCCCCGGTTCCCTCAGCTGCTTCTCCCCAGCCCTGTTCTTCAGACCCTTCGCCAGTTTTGTTGCCCTTCTCTGAACCTGCTCCATCATCTCAGTGTCTTTCTTGTAGTGGGAATCCTCAGACTGAACCCAGTACTCACGAGTGGCCTCATCAGATCTCAGTTAGATGAATTGTTTCTTGTCCATGAATAATTTCTAGTAAGACTAAGAAAGGTGGAGGAATCCACAAGGCTGATGTCCCCCTGTACACCACATTGGTGAGAGCCCACCTGGAGTACCCTGTCCAGTTCTGGAGCCCCTATTACAGGGAGAATCTGGATGTGGTGGAATGTGTCCAGAGAAGGGCCATGAGGATGAGCAGAGGGCTGGAGCTGCTCTTCTATGAGGACAGACTGAGGGAGCTGGGGCTGTTCAGTCTGGAGAAGAGAAGGCTCCAAGGAGACCTAATTGTGGCCTTCCAGGATCTGAAGAGGGCTACAAGAAAGCTGGGGAGGGACTTTTGAGGGTGTCAGGGAGTGATAGGACTGGGAGGAATAGAGCAAAACTAGAACTGGGTAGATTGAGATTGGCTGTTAGGAAGAAGTTCTTCCCCATGAGGGTGGTGAGACACTGGCACAGGTTGCCCAGGGAGGTGGTGGAAACCTTATCCCTGGAGCCAGGCTGGATGTGGCTATGAGCAACCTGCTGCAGTGTGAGCTGTCCCTGCCCATGGCAGGGAGGTTGGGACTGGCTGATCCTTGAGGTCCCTTCCAACCCTGACAATTCAGTGATTCTATGTTCTTGTTTGTTTTACAGGCTCTCGGTTGGCTTTATCACAGGGAGTACACTCTGTGGTTGTTACCAGCTCTCTTTGTTCTGTAACAAGATGACTTAAGTTTGTCAGCTCAGTGTTGCTATATTGCTGGGCTGCTGGTCCCCCCCTCATGAATCTCAGCTCAGCTGCTGTATGCTGCTTCAGTGCATGCTAAATTTGCAATCTTGACTTCACTGAAGTGCAAAATTGGCTCACTTGTCAAAACCTGGTAATACAGAGGAAACTGTACTGTTGTTTTTTTTTTGGAGAGAGGCTTAAGTCAAGGCTTTAGTAGGCTTAGAGAAAGTTTCAGGATATCCACATTAGGAGAGCAGCTGTTTATAGTGTGCAAACCTTGTTAAATATTGATGAGCTTAGATTGACCCAGCACTGGTTAAGCCACACTTTGAGTACTGTGTCCAGTTCTGGATTCCTCAACTTAAGAAGGACATTGAGACATTGAGACTTCTCAGGATCTCAGGTAGTGCTAGAATTAGGGGGAATGGAATGAAGCTGGAGGTGGGGAGATTCAGGCTGGAGGTGAGGAGGAGGTTCTTCACCATGAGAGTGGTGAAACCCTGGAATGGGTTGTCCAGGGAGGTGGTCGAGGCCCCATCCCTGGGGGTGTTTAAGAGCAGGCTGGATGAGGCTCTGTCCAGCCTGATCTAGTGTGGGGTGTCCCTGGCCATGGCAGGGGGGTTGGAACTAGATGATCCTTGTGGTCCCTTCCAACCCTGAATGAAACTATGAAACTATCATGTCCAGAGAAGGTCAGCAAGGCTGGGGAGAGGTCTGGAGCACAGCCCTGTGAGAAGAGGCTGAGGGAGCTGGGGTTGCTTAGCCTGGAGAAGAGGAGGCTCAGGGGAGACCTCATTGCTCTCTACAACTACCTGAAGGGAGGTTGTAAACAGGTGGGGGTTGGTCTCTTCTCCCAGGCAACCAGCACCAGAATAAGAGGACACAGTCTCAAGCTGCAGTAGGGGAAGCTTAGGCTGGAGGTAAGGAGAAAGTTTTTCCCAGAAAGAGTAATAGGCCATTGAGATGTGTTGCCCAGGGAGGTGGTGGAGTCACCATCCCTGGAGGTGTTCAAGAGGGGACTGGATGTGGCACTTGAAGCTATGGTTTAGTTGTCAGGAGGTGTTAGGTATTAGGCAATAGGTTGGACTTGATGATCTCTGAGGTCTTTTCCAACCTGATTGATTCTATGATTCATATTTGTGCATCATTTTAGTGCGGTAGTGAGGAGCAGCAGCCCTCAGAGTTGAGCTTCAGTGGAAAAGCAAATAACCTGCAGATTGGTTTCTGGGGATAGATTTGTTGCAGAGGGATTTTTGTTGTTGTTCTTTGCATTGTCATTTCTTTTACAACTATCTTCAGAACTTGGCACTGCTGTGCATGTGTACAGAGCTCTGGTCAAAAGCCCACTGAAGGCAGCAGGGCATCTCTTAGACGGTCTTTAGATTAAAGCCATTATTCACTGGACAGTCCTGTATAAGACAGCTGTTGCCAGTTCCATATCCCTTCTGCCTTTACACTGAGGTAAGCCTCCTGACTTCAGCACATGGACTCCTGGAAAGATAGAGCAAGGATCAAGAACACTGGTCTGCAACTCCTGATGCCAAGGTGAGGCTTGATGAGGCCCTGGGCAACCTGGTCTAATTGGATGTCCCTGCTGACTGCAGGGAGGTTGGATTAGATGACCTTTGGAGGTCCCTTCCAGCCTTGGCCATTCTATGATTCTAAATAGTCATAGGAGCTGACCAGCAGACTTGCTCCACAAATCTGCCACTTGGTTAACAATAAATTGTGTAGATTGATCTTGGAAGGCTCACAGGATGGAAGGGACCTCTGGAGATCATCGAGTCCAACCCCCCTGCCAGAGCAGGACGATAGAATCTAGCACAGGTCATACAGGAACACATCCAGATGGGGCTGGAAAGTCTCCAGAGAAGGAGACTCCACAACACTTCTGGGCAGCCTGTTCAGTGCTCTGTGATCCTCACAGTGAAGAAGTTCCTCCTCATTTTGAGGATGATTTCTCCTGATGGGATCAATAGTGAGAAGGTTTCCTCTGGAGAAGGTTACAGCAAAGCAGTGGCTCAGCTGGTAGCACATAAGACCCTTAATGGGAAGGTCGTGAGTTCAAGGTCATTCTGCCCCTGGACACTGCACTGGTTAGACCACAGCTCGAGTCCTGTGTCCAGTTCTGGGCCCCTCAGTTTAGGAAGAAGGTTGACTTGCTGGAACAAGTCCAGAGAAGGGCAACAAAGTTGGTGAGGGGCTTGGAACACAAGCCCTGTGAGGAAAGGCTGAGGGAGCTGGGATTGCTCAGCCTGGAGAAGAGGAGGCTCAGGGGTGACCTTATCACTCTCTACAACTACCTGATGGGAGGTTGTAGACAGGCGGATGATGGTCTCTTCTCCCAGGCAGCCAGCACCAGAACAAGAGGACACAGTCTCAGGCTGTACCAGGGGAGGTTCAGGTTGGATGTTAGGAAGAAGTTCTATACAGAGAGAGTGATTGCCCATTGGAATGGGCTGCCCAAGGAGGTGGTGGAGTTGCCGTCATTGGAGGTGTTCAGGAGGAGACTTGATGGGGTGCTTGGTGCCATGGGTTAGCTGTTTAGGTGGGTTGGATTAGTTGATGGGTTGGACACGATGATCTTGAAGGTCTCTTCCAACCTGGTTTGGTTTATTCTAAATAAAGGTTTATTCTAAATAAAGGTTTATTCTAAATAAAGCCTGCAGTGGACAGTAGTGTCCTCCCCTATGTTCTATACTTACAGCTTTGGGTTTGGTGGTGGTTGTGAAGCGTGGAGTTGGTTGGACCAAGTCAGAATGAAAGGGTGAGGTGTCATTTACAGAAGCAGCAAGTTGTTGTGCTTGTACAAAGACAATCTTTGGCAAATCTATTAAGGCTTCTGTTTCGTGCTGTAATGTAACTCTATTTGGGGGAAGCTTCCAGGCTCCTATTTTACATTCCTGAGTGACACCATTTTCAATATCTCCCCAAAATCTCCCTGAAATGCCTCCAGAAAAATCAGATCTTTTCTCAGTCTAGAATGGGAATGTGGAAAAAAAAAAGAAGTGGACTCAGTGTTTCCTGTGGAGCCCCATCTGGACTAGCACAGCAGCTCTCTGTTGGCTCAGGATAATGGAGCAGTTTCTTGGCTTGCCCTCAGGAAGGCATCTTTATTTGCATAATCCCTTCATTTCTTGGATTGCATTTTAACTTTGGTTCCATTTGATTGTCATGCTTTATATTTGGCTTTTGTGCCTGGGGTGACTTACCCCTGTGCTCAGCACTGGTTAGGCCACACTGTGAGGCCTGTGTCTGGGCCCTCAATTTAAGAAGGACATTGAGACACTTGAAGGTGTCCAGAGAAGGTTAATGAGGCTGGGGAGAGGTCTGGAGCACAGCCCTGTGAGGAGAGGCTGAGGGAGCTGGGGTTGCTTAGCCTGGAGAAGAGGAGTCTCAGGGGAGACCTTCTTGCTCTCTCCAACTCCTTGAAGGGAGGTTGTAGCCAGGTGGGGGTTGGTTTCTTCTCCCAGGCAAGCAGCACCAGAACAAGAGGACACAGTCTCAAGCTGTGCCAGGAGAGGTTTAGGCTGGATGTTAGGAAGAAGTTCTTCCCAGCAAGAGAGATTGGCCATTGGAATGTGCTGCCCAGGGAGGTGGTGGAGTCCTCATCACTGAAGGTGTTCAAAAAAGGCTTGGACGTGGCATTTGAAGCCATGGTTAATTAGTCAGGAGGTGTTGGGTGATAGGTTGGACTTGATGATCTCTAAGGTCTTTTCCAACCTTATTGATTCTATGATTCTTTGACCCTGGCTGGAGCCAGGTGCCCACCAAAGATGCTCTATCATTCCCCCTTCTCAGCTGGACAGGGGAGAAATACATAAGCAAAATGACTCAGTGATTACCATCAGCTCTGCTTTCTCTGTTTCTTTGGGCAAAACAGCTAAGCACAACTGCTGCAGCAGACACTCTTCTCACTACTCAAGGCACTAGTAGTACCTAGAATAACACGTGAGTTGTTCTCTGTTGCTGCTCTGGCACTTAGCTGGAGAGAACTGCTTTTGAATGAAAGAAGGAAGAAAGATTGCTTCCCACTTTCTCTCCCTTTTACTTGTGCTGTGAGCTTTGGCAGGGTTTCCTGGTAGGGATGGAAGGAAGGTGGAACAAAGGCACAGTGAATCCAGGGCAATGCTTGGGAATGCTGTCATGGAATCATAGAATCACACGAGGTCAGGTTGCCCAGAGCCACATCCAGCCTGGCCTTTAAAACCTCCAGGGATCTGTCATCAGAAAGGTGCTTACTATGTGATTTAAAATCAATTTATTTTCAATATCTATGAAGTAATTGTTTGCTCCTGCCTGGATTTAGACCTGTGTTGCTGCTGGTGAGTGTATGTACCCTGTCTGCCAGGGAATAGTTGTCTTTTAGGAAGGCAGTGAGTCTTTGTGCAAAATATATTCACATATTCCATCTAAAATCTCTTGGTATCTGAATTTGCTCTAAAACATCGTGTGTTTTATATCATGCTTTGGGTGCAGGGCTGAAGGTTCAGAAGTCTGTTCTTCAGGTACACTTCCAGAAGGAGATTCAGGTCACATTAAGCATCCTGTTAAATGCAGAGAAGGAAAGCAGAGCCTGAGTCCCACTCCCAGAAGCCAGTAATATATTGAACTCTGCTGGATTCCTCATGTCTAATTCCTTATCTCTCTTTCAGTTTCTCATCCTAATTCCTTATCTCTATTTCACTTTCTCATCCAGCCTAATAAGTGCTATTTGGCTTAAGTTATCTTTCAGAAAGACATCTAAGACTTGCCTGAAGACATCAAGTGATGGAGAATTCACCACTTTTCTTAATTAATGGGAAGGAGTAGTTGATTAAAGACTGATTTATTCAGTGGCTGAGTTGCAGCTGGAGAGTTTATTGCCTGTGGTTGATGTAAAAAAGCATTGCCTTTGTTTCTGACAGAGCAGCAATGTGGTGACTTGGTTTGGTGAACACTTGCATTTTAATAGCATCTGCTCTGGATGTGACAGGCTAGAAATCTTAATATGTGGTAGTTACTTTTCTGGAGATAAAAAGCTGAAGGAAGCCACACTGGCTGGTAAGTTGCATCCAGCATGGTTTTATGTCATCAGAGAAGTAGGTAAGCACCAGATAATTTTGTTTTGAGCGTGAGGCTGGCAGTAAACCTCAGCTCTAACCCACGAATCCTTACCCTGACGGTGGTAAGTTTGCATAGGTAACCACGCTGCATGGAGCGTGATGCCTCAGATGTGTTCACCCTGGGGTCCCAGCCACAGGTAAAGAGAGCTCTTGTTGATCACTTTATATGCTGTTCAACCTGTTTTCATGAGCATGCAGCATCGTTGTGCTTCAGGTTCTAGTCACTGATTATATTTATGCTATTTACTGATTGTATTTATGAGTATTTGCTGATTCCATTTGTGAGCCTTATTCTGACAGTGCTTGATTGTGAAGCTTGCATTGCTTCTGCTGAAGTGTTGGTTTTAAAGATGACTTGGTTGTTGTTGTGTTGTTTTTCCCCCCCCCCCCCCCGGTCACTCTGCAGAGCACAGATGCCAATTCAAACGTGAGGAAAAGAACCAACGCCACAGTACAGTCCGAAGCTGACGGTGGGAGCCGAATTGACACAAGGCACAGCTCCATCCAGCCTCCCTCTGTAGCTCAGGGGTCTTCTGACATTACACCCCACTCCCTTTCTGCATCGAGCCCCAACCCTTTCACACGCCTCAACGCATCAGAGACATTATCTTCCGCAAGAGCTACCCCTCCAGCTCCTCCTTCCACCCCAATTTTAACTGGATTTGTATCCCAGCATGCCACAGCTGGATCCCCTTCCATTCAGCACTTGCTTGGATCTAGACTGGAGCAGATTCAGACCACCACACCTAATACATTAGGAGCATCTGCAAAGCCATCTGCTGCCACACCACCTGCTCCCCCTGCCTCCCACTCTGGCACGAGTAAGATAGACAAATATGCACGCATTTTATTTCCTGTTACCTTTGGAGCATTTAACATGGTCTACTGGGTGGTGTATCTATCCAAGGACACCATGGAAAAATCAGAAAGTCTAATGTAGTTTTGCTGCTATGTAGTAGTTCCTAAATTATACTCATATTTGATGCAGAGTTTCTTCTTTTGAAACTATTTAAAGAAAGAAAAATAAGGGTCAATAATTCTTATTTATAAAAGCTGTGTGCAACTTTCCCGTTGTAAAGGCTGGAGTTAGTGGGGATGATTTAGTTCACTTCTACCAGAGGAATGGGGAAGAGGTTTGCCTTCCTCCCTTCAGCTAGCAGGCAAACCATCACTCTCTTCAGACAGGCTACCCTGGCTGCGAAGAAATATGCCTTTGGGAGGAGCAAACAGGTTTGCCTTCCTCCCTTCAGCTAGCAGGCAAACCATCACTCTCCTCAGACAGACTACCCTGGCTGCAAAGAAATATGCCTTTGGGAGGAGCAGGCACCTAAAGCAAATGAAAGGCAGAGGTGCCCAGCTGTGCAGTGGAACACATCTGGACTGCTAGGAGGATGCATGTTGATTATTACGACTCCCCAAGGCACCCAGCACTGCTGTCTGGGACACTGGATTGCATTCTCAGAGTGCCAAGGGCCACCACGTCCCGAGTATTTTGACAGGGCTTGCTAGGAAAGGACTTAACCTTCCTAGCTTTTAAAACTGGCAGAATGAGGGGGAGGGGGGGAAGGAGAAAAATGAGTGTTGGAAAAAAGAAGAGAGAGTCCAGCCTGGGAGAGTGCAACTCCAGAGAAGTTATGCAAAGGAGTTGTAGAGCTCCGAATATTTTTACTGAGCGTTCTTTTGCGTTGCAACCTGGGAAATTCTCACTCCAAAAAAACAAACAAACCACAAACCCAAACCAAAACCCCAACGGGTGAACCTTGTAAAAATCTGAACCCTGATGTAATTCTCACAATTGGAGGTTTTCTCTCTCTTTGGCAAGGTGACCTGGAGCGCGTGATTCTTCTTTGAGCTTGCCGAGCGGCTCGAGTGGGTTTACTCCTCGATTAAATCCATTGCGGTAGATTGAGAACCAGGCCTACAATGTTCAGCTTTTTATTTGAACTCTTCTTTCTTTGGATGCTTTGGGTTTAGTTTGGGGTGTTTTTTTTTGGGGGGGGAGGGAGTCTTTTTTATTTTCCCTTCCCTGATATTTTTCAGTCCCACTCCTTTGATTTCCTTTAAACACAAATCTCTGCCTTTATGCGAGTCCAGCTGAATTTTCCACCCGGGGTTTAAAAGTGGCTTTAAAAATCAAGCAGAGCCAATTTTCCTGTGTTTTGATCAGCATGGCTGTGGCACACCTTTGAGTCAATGAGCAAAACCCTTTTGTGAAGGAATGCTGTGACATAAAGAAGTAAAGAAAGTTTCTATGTGGAGCCTGAGGAGGGGGTGTGGGGGGTGGGGAATTGTCTATGCTTCATTTGTTTCTCTTAAACTATGGCACAGGTAGGCACTTTCCTTAGTGGCTCAAACTGCAATATACAAGCAAGAAGCTTCATTAAAGAATTAGTTAAAACCTGATAGAGATCTGGATCAGAAGTGTTCTTTTCACCAGACTGGGTGCAAGATATGCTGACAGTGAACCTCAAAACACTTGTAAGGATCCATCTGGCGGAGCAAATGGTTTGCATTTCTGTGCAGGTGACAAGTGAAAAGCGAAGGCCAAATTCTCAGCTGTGATCTGGCTGTGTCTGGGCTGACCCTTAGCTTGGGTTGATTGGAGTAGCAGCTTGCTTGCCTGTTGTCAAAGTTTCATGTTGAAGGGCAGATCAGGTGAGTGTGGAGCGGTTCCATGCCCAGGTATCGATCAAGTGACTGACGGAGACCACAGGTGGCTGGGGGAACTGAGGGCACGCTCAAGGCTGCCCTAGATTATGCTGGGACAGGAATCAGAGTAAAAAAGAGCCATGGTGGTGGGACTATGACTGGATCTCTGTGCCTCTTTCTGTCTCTCCAAATCTTTTAGCCAGTTTATGGCTGAGAATCTGACCTTTAGTTTACCTGGGAAACTGCAGGAGGTGTTTACTGCAGTGTGTGGTGTGGATCCCAAGCTGCTACGTCCTGTCCGGCACTGGACTGTCAATGTTTGAATGCACAGGCTGGGGGAACATCTTGCATGGCTTTGTGATGATGTAGTGATGTAAACACTTACCTCAGTCTTCCTGACTTAAGTGATGTTCTCAAAAGGCCAGGGATGGTCCTTTCCTTTTCCCCCTTCATGTCTGGAATCACAACACTCCTTAGACAAACCACAGCACCCAGCTGGGGATGGAGAACCCATGCAAGATGTTTCAATGCAGCAGTTTGCATCTTTGAATGTCTCTCTAGCTGCTGTAGCTGTTTCTTCCCTAATTTGGTCACATTTTTGGTATTTATATTTTTGGGGGACTGGCAGAACAGAAGATAGTACACAAGAGATGATTTGTTTTGTGAAGCCAGAAGAAACAAAGCTGACCCTCTGGCAATTACTGCTCATGACTGCACAAATGATAAAACATTTCTAGGATGAAGAACAATGGCCTTCTGTGTTGAGAACCTAGTGTGTGTGCCAGAAGTTTACTTCCCTCTGTGGTGAAAACCAAGGATGCTTCCTCTCAGTCAGGGCTTTAAACAATTCACTGGGAACAGCTGGCTCTTCCTTCCACCCAGCCCTGGATACTGATTGTGTAATCAAGTTTTTCAGTGTATTCTTCAGTAGGATCAACACTGGTTCAGGCTGTTTGACCAAGATCAGCCTGAATACGTTTGGTGGGTTGAAATTAAACACCCCTCAAACAAATTTGGAGAAAGCTACCCCCCAGAATAAATTGCCAGACCAGCTCAGTTTGGGATGGAAGCAAATGAAGCTCCATTTACATGCAAACTGCAATCTAGAAACATAAAATGCAATGAATATATGCAAAATGTGCAATATATATATACTATATATATTTGCAATTTATAAACAACATAGAAACTTCTCAGACCCCCTCCCTGGATGTGTCCAGGGGACCCATTCACCTCTTCCCCCACTCTCTCCCTCCTGGTGCCACATCCAGCTGGCAGCCAGTCACTAGTGGTGTTCCCCCAGGGATCAGTGCTGGGCCCCATGCTCTTGAATATCTTTACTGATGGACTCAATATCCCCATCCAGATCATCATCAGTAAGTTTGCAGATGACACCAAGCTGGGGGCAGGAGGTGATCTGTTAGAGGTTAGGAGAGCTCTGCAGAGGGACCTTGACAGGATGGGCAGATGGGCAGAGTCCAAAGGCAGGAGGTTTAACACATCCAAGTGCCAGGTTCTACACATTGGCCACAAAAGCCCCATGCAGTGCTATAGGCTGGGGTCAGAGTGGCTGGAGAGCAGCCAGGCAGAAAGGGACCTGGGGGTACTGATCAACAGAAGGCTGAACATGAGCCAGCAATGTGCCCAGGTGGCCAAGAAGGCCAATGGCATCCTGGCCTGGATCAGGAACAGTGTGGCCAGCAGGAGCAAGGAAGTCATTCTGCCCTGTAATCAGCACTGGTTAGGCCACACCTTGAGTCCTGTGTCCAGTTCTGGGCTCCTCAGTTTAGGAAAGATGTTGAGATGCTGGAAGGTGTCCAGAGAAGGGCAACAAAGCTGGGGAGGGGTCTGGAGCACAGCCCTGTGAGGAGAGGCTGAGGGAGCTGGGGTTGTTTAGCCTGGAGAGGAGGAGCCTCAGGGGAGACCTTCTTGCTGTCTACAACTACCTGAAGGGAGGTTGTAGCCAGGTGGGGTTTGGTCTCTTCTTCCAGGCAAGCAGCACCAGAACAAGAGGACACAGTCTCAAGCTGTGCCAGGGGAGGTTTAGGCTGGATGTTAGGAACAAGTTCTTGCCAGCAAGAGAGATTGGCCATTGTAATGTGCTGCCCAGGGAGGTGGTGGAGTCACCATCCCTGGAAGTGTTTAAGAAGAGCCTGGATGAGGCACATAGTGCCATGGTTTAGTTAATTAGATGGTGTTGGGTGATAGGTTGGACTCGATGATCTCTGAGGTCTTTTCCAACCTGGTTAATTCTGTATTCTGTATCTATATATACATGTATATATAGATAAATATACAGACACACACACACATATAAAATCTCATTGTAGGTTCAGGACTCATTTGATGTACTCTGCTACATTTAGTTTTCTGTGTGCGTAAATAGGAATTTACAGTTAGCAGTGTTTCTCTTCATTATATTTAATCTCCCTGTAGAGTGATCAGAGAGAGTGAAGAGCCTGCAGTGTACTCTGGTCATCCTGCCAGGTTCTGAATGCTGTGCAGTTCAGAAGCACAGGCAAAGCAGTAATATGCTAAATATAATGGCCCAAGTGTTCGACACTGCTAACTCCAATCCTGAGGGAGAATGCTGCTGGTATCATTTCAGTGACCAAATGGCTTATTAGGGCTGGATTTGAGTGAGCTGAATTCTACAGGAGATATTTTATGTATTTTCCCCCCCTCTCTCTATTGGTCTGGTCAAACAAGCCTTTATTTCTCATTTATTTTTTAATGACAGAACCATAGTGGTTTCAACCTAACCAAATGCTTCAAAGAGGTCATCTCCACCAACAGGAAACTAGAAACTAGTTAAAAAGCACACCCCACCCCCCTCCAGAAAAACCCACCCCCAAACCTTGCCAGGAAACAGGGATGGATCTCCACTGCCTGCTGTTTCCTCGGAGACTTTGCTACCAACAGCAAAACTCCCACAGATTGCAGTGATGCAGCCCCAAACACCAACACAGTCACTGGAGGAAAAAAAACAGTTGGAAAAGCTTGGCTCTGGAAGTCTGCCTTCCCAGGAAGGGCAGGGTATTTTATAGTCTGTTGTGGGCAAGGTCAGATTTCTAACAGCCCTCTCTTGGCAGGTTTCACTCCAATTGGGAAAGTCACGAAGCTGAGTGAGGTGGCAAACCCCAGCCCTCCAGGGTGACCTCCTCTCAGAGGTAGTTTGAGCTTTTGACCTGTTGTGAGAAGGGAGGTGGTGGAAGCCTCATCCCTGGAGGTTTTTGAGGCCAGGCTGGATGTGGCTGTGAGCAACCTGATACAGTGTGAGGTGTCCCTGCCCATGGCAGTAGGGCTGGAACTAGATGAGCCTTCAGGTCCCTTCCAACCCTGACAATTCTATGATTCTGTGATTCTATGTTGGAGCTTTGGAGCTTGGAGATGGAAGCAGTCTTCCAGTACCAGAAGGGGGCCTACAGGAAGGGAGCGCATCAGACCCTTAATGGGAAGGTCGTGAGTTCGAGCCTGCAGTGGGCAGTAGTGTCCTCCCTACTCTAGTCATGAGGCCTGTGGTGGCAGGTTGGACTTGATGATCTTTGAGGTCTCTTCCAACCTTAGGAATACTAAATACTAAAAAAAAAAATACTAAAAAAGCCAGGAAGGGACTTTTTACAAGGGCTTGTAGTGATAGGATGAGAGGGAATGGATTGAAGCTTGAAGAGGGCAGATTTAGACTGAAGATTAGGAAGAGATTCTTGACAGTAAGGGTGGTGAGACACTGGAACAGGTTGCCCAGGGAGGTTATGGATGTGCCCTCCCTGGAGGTATTTAAGGCCAGGCGGGATGAGGCCTTGAACAACCTGGGCTAGTGGAAGGTGTCCCTGCCCATGGTGGAAGGGTTGGAATTATTTATTGAAGGTCTGGGGGGAATGGAGCAAAACTTGAAGCGGGTTGATTCAGATTGGATGTTAGGAAGAAGTTCTTCCCCATGAAGGTGGTGAGACACTGGCACAGGTTGCCCAGGGAAGTGGTGGAAGCCTCATGCCTGAAGGTCTTTAAGGCCAGGCTGGATGCGGCTGTGAGCAGCCTGCTGTAGTGTGAGGTGTCCCTGCCCATGGCAGGGGGGTTGGAACTGGCTGAGCCTTGAGGTCCCTTCCAACCCTGACAACTCTGTGATTCTGTGCTGAGAAGCCTAGGTGTGAAGTGCCACATTTATTGACACTGTGGATGAGGCCAAGGATTATTAAAGCTGTAGAAGTACTGCAGAAATGTATGTGGCAGTAAGTCTGCAGCAGGTCAGTAGTGGGAAGCAGGGAGAACAGGAGGTGATTTGCTTCATAGCCTGACAAGCATAAAGCAACACAGCATAAAGCTAGAGGAGCAAAACCCTGGAAATAAAATGTCTTAGTGAAAACTCCAAAGGGTAAAGAGCCTTACAGAGGTCAGTATTAACCACCACACCCCCAGCCCCTAAAGCTAGGAAGAAAAATCCAGGAAAAAAATAATTGAGTCAAATGACAGAGGAACTTTCCTCTCCAAATAGAGATATTTTGTTGTTGGTGGTGGTGGTTGGATTTTTTCCCTCAAACCTTTATTTCTTTTACAAGTTACTTGAAAGAAGGAAAGAAAGAAATACTGAGAGCCCTGAGGCTCTTTAGTCTGGAAAAGAGAAGGCTGAGGGGGGATCTGATCAGTGTCTATCAATAGCTGAGGGGTGGGTGTCAAGATGAAGGTGCCAGGCTCGTTGTGGTGGAGCCCAGTGATAGGACAAGGAGCAGTGGGTACAAGCTGGAACACAGGAGGTTCCAACTCAGCGTGAGGAGACACTTCTGTATGGTGAGGGTGACAGAGCCCTGGAGCAGGCAGCCCAGAGAGGTTGTGGAGTCTCCCACCTGGATGCATTCCTGTGCAGCTTGCCCTGGGTGATTCTGCTGTGGCAGGGGATTGGACTTGATGCAGGTCCCTTCCAACCCCTAACATTCTGTGATTCTGTGTACTGGGATGCACTGACATCAAGAGGTGTTTTTCATTGACAGGATGTTTACTGAAAGGAAAAAAATCACAGGATCATAGAATCATTGAGGCTGGACTAGACCTCTGAGATCATCAACTCCAGCCTGTCACCTAACACCACCACATCGACTCTTCTCCCAGGCAACCAGAGCCAGAACAAGAGGACACAGTCTCAAGCTGTGCCAGGGGAGGTTTAGGTTTGATCTTAGAAAGAAGTCCTTCCCAGAAAGAGAGATTGGCCATTGTGCTGTTTCCTCCCAGGGAGGTGGTGGAGTTGGGAGTCCCTGGAGGTGTTTAAGCAAAGCCTGGATGGGGCACTCAGTGCCATGGTCTGGTTGATTAGATAGGGTTGGGTGATCAGTTGGACTTGATGGTCTTGGAGGTTTCTTCCAACCTGGTTGGTTCTGATTCTGTGAGTAGACCATGCAGGAAAAATGCATGATTTTGAGAGTCTGATATGTCTTCATTTTTACAGTCTCTATTAGAGTCAAGCTGTAGCTTTTCTTTTGGAGGATACGAGTGTGGTAAGTTTCAGCATGTTCTGAGTGAAGCAGACTCTGAAAGTCAGTTTTTGCCCACATCCCAGGCAAGTGAGAATGGTGTGAAGTACTGAGCACTCTGAGAAGCTCTCTCTTTGCTAAGGGTTTGTGCTCTGTGCAGAAGTGGAGAGAATGAAAAATGCAATTCTTGTCAAATGGGAAGAATTTGTACAATATATTTGGTCTCCACGTGGATTGGACAATGCAGTAGGTATTGGTCTCAGAACTGACTAGCACTGCATCCCAGTCTTTAGCTTAGTGCATCACATCCTGGGCTGCAGCAAGGGAAGCACAGCCAGCCGGTTGAGGGAGGTGATTCTCCCCCTCTGCTTTGCTCTGGTGAGACCCCACCTGGAGTCCTGTGTCCAGTTCTGGAGCCCTTATTACAGGAAGGATCTGGAGGTGCTGGAAGGTGTCCAGAGAAGGGCCATGAGGATGAGCAGAGGGCTGGAGTTGCTCTCCTATGAGTACAGACTGAGGGAGTTGGGGCTGTTCAGTCTGGAGAAGAGAAGGCTCTGAGGAGACCTAATTGTGGCCTTCCAGTATCTGAAGAGGCTACAAGAAAGCTGGGGAGGGACTTTTGAGGGTGTCAGGGAGGGATAGGACTGGCAGGAATTGAAATAAAACCAGAAATGGATAGATTCAGATTGGAAGATAGGAAGAAGTTGTTCCCCATGAGGGTGGTGAGAGACTGGCACAGGTTGCCCAGGGAGGTGGTGGAAGCCTCATCCCTGGAGGTTTTTGCAGGCAGGCTGGATGTGGCTGTGAGCAACCTGCTGTAGTGTGAGGTGTCCCTGCCCATGGCAGGGGGGTTGGAACTGGCTGATCCTTGAGGTCCCTTCCAACCCTGACAATTTAATGATTCTATGATCTAAAAGTATCTCTTGGACTTTCTTATGCTTTTGATATTATTCCACTAGAGAGCAAACCAGATGCTCTCCACTGCCATACACCAGATCATTTTTTTCTTCTTTTGGTCATTATTCTATTTTTATTTTCTTGTGTGAGAGCAACTTGAGAGCAGGATGACTCCTTTAAAATGCAATTAACAGCAGCAAAAATGAAAAGCCTGGGAGATTCCCTTTTTAGAAACCCATTTGAACTCCCAGCATTTATGGACTGCCCTTTTTAAATAATAGCATTTAAAAATACTAATGGGGGTCTCAGCCTGGACCTATAGCCAGATGAATCCACTCAAACAGTGTGAATTCCCTGAATTGTCAGGGAAGCAAGCTCAAGAGAGTCCAGAGAAGTGCCACAAAAATGATCAGGGGAGCAGCTCTGCTACAAGGACAGGCTGAGGGAGCTGGGGGAGTTCAGCCTGGAGAAGAGGAGGCTCTGGGGAGATCTAATAGCAGCCTGCCAGTACCTGAGGGGGATACAAGAAGGCTGGAGAGAGACTGTTTACAAAGGCCTGCAGTGATAGCATGAGGACAATGGCTTGGACTTGATGATCTTTGAGATCTCTTACAACCTTATTGATTCTATGGAATGGGAGAAGAGCAGATTGAGATTGGATGTTAGAAATAAGTTCTGCACCACGAGGGTAGTGGAACACTGGAGCAGGTTGCCCAGGGAGGTGGTTGAGGCCCCATTCCTGGAGATACTGAAGGTGAGGTTTGACAGGGCTCTGGGCAACCTGCTCTAGTTGAGGATGTCCCTGCTGACTGCAGAGGGGGTTGGACTGGATGAGCTTTGGAGGTCCCTCCCAACCCAGACCATTCCATGATTCTAAGACACACTTGCAAGCAGACTTGTTTTGGAAGAGTACCTGTCTGGATGGAAAGCACTGTGTTAAGGTAGGTATTTCCCAGCCCCCTCCCCTTATCTTCCTATTACTAGTTTCAACAGAATGATCCCAATGCTACTGAATTAACCCTTGACCAGCACAGAGATCTGGATTATATTCTGCTTCCTGCTGGTGCTGTTGTTGATCTCCTTCAAGGTTTACTGTGTTGGGGGTTGGTTTGTGTGTGTATGTTGTATCCATGTTGCTGTTAACTGACAGAACATTCTCCAGATGACCTGGTGGCAAAAAGAGCATTAAAAAACTAATAATCCTTGTTTGTGAATATGTTTTTTCATCCTTGGCAAAAACTTAACTGGAGGCTGGTAGAAGAAAGAGGTGACAGTATGAAGCACTCAGCTGGACTTTTGAGCTTGATGCATCATGAATTTAGTTGACTACTGCTTTGCCTTGCCTTATCATCTTATGCTGGTGGCTCAGCTCTGTGGTAAGTAAAGATGTCCAAGGATGGAAAACTCATGAAGTCAAGAACATGTGCAAGTATTTCTTCGAAGTGCTTTCAAAAGATGAGAGAGTTACCGTTGCTCACAGTGACTTTGCAGTCTGCTTTCCATGGGTAAGCTTGGAAAACATCTCTTATTCTGCTGGAATGTACCAGGTTGTTAGATGAGAGTGGTGGTGAATGGTGCCGCATCCAGCTGGAGGCCACTCACTAGTGGTGACTAGTGGGCCCAATCCTATTCAATATATTTATTGATGATCTGAATGAGGGGATTGAGTCCACCATTAGTAAGTTTGCAGGTGACACCAAGTTGGGTGCAGGTGTTGCTCTCTAAGAGGGTAGAGAAATAAAGAAAGAGAGAGAGAGAGAGAGAAAGAAAGAAGGAAAGAAAGAAAAGAAAGGAAAGAAAGAAGGAAAGGAAAGAAAGAAAGAAAAGAAAGAAAGAAAGGAAGGAAAGAAGGAAAGGAAGGAAAGGAAGGAAAGAATGGAAAGGAAGGAAAGGAAGGATGGAATGGAAGGAAGGAAAGAAAGGAAAGAAGGAAAGAAAGGAAAGAAAGGAAGGAAAGGAAGGAAAGGAAGAAAGGAAAGAAAGAAAAGAAAAGGAAGGAAAGGAAGGAAAGAAAGGAAGGAAGGAAAATAAGGAAAGAAAGGAAGGAAAGGAAGGAAAGAAAGGAAGGAAAGGAAGGAAGGAAAGAAAGGAAGAAAGGAAAGGAAGGAAGGAAAGGAAGGAAGGGAAGGAAGGAAGAGAAGGAAGGAAGGAAAGGAAGGAAAGAAAGGAAGAAAGAAAAGGAAGGAAGGAAAGAAAAAAAAAGAAGGAAAGAAAGAAAGAAAGGAAAGGGGGAAAAAAAGAGCAGAATTTATGAGAGAGAAAGTTATTTGAAGGAAGAGAAAAGGAAGAGAAGGGAAAGCATGACTAAGGATGAAGAAATTAGTTTCTTGCCACCAAGCAGTTATTTTAAGCTATGTCCTATTAGAGGTACTAGAACAGCATCTGGCAGGAAACAGCCTAGAAATAATTATTTCTTCGTTAGAAGTATAATGAGAAAGTAATAAAGAAAATAAGTTGCTAATGTGCTCTTAGAAACATTTGTATCCCACTGAAGCTGCTTCCATTAAAGCAGGGTATTTTCATCAGCAGCCAGGAAGAATGAGGAGACAGAATGCTGCTAAGGGGAAAATAGTGAGCTTTTCAGAGCCTGTTTCACTCTGCTTTAGAACATTCCTTAACAAAAGAAACCAAACCAAACCAAACCAAACCAAAAAAGGTTAAAAAACCCCAAACATTAATTTTATTTTTCAATTTGATTTTCTCTATTTCTTCTAATTTTCCTTTTATAGATGTTTAAATCTTTCTGAGACTCCACATGTTGAATCCTCAGTAATGAAGCACATTGGAACTTTCAGCTTTGTGACCTTAGTGTGGCCTTCCAGGATCAGAAGGAGGCCTACAGGGAAGCTGGGGAGGGACTTTTGAGGGTGTCAGGGAGTGATAGGACTGGGGGGGATGGAAGAAAACTAGAAATGATTCAGACTGGATGTTAGGAAGAAGCTGTTCTCCATGAGGGTGGTGAGACACTGGCACAGGTTGCCCAGGGAGGTGGTGGCAGCCTCATCCCTGGAGGCTTTTGCAGCCAGGCTGGATGTGGCTGTGAGCAACCTGCTGTAGTGTGAGGTGTCCCTGCCCATGGCATGGGGGGTGGAACTGGCTGATCCTTGAAGTCCCTTCCAGCCCTGACAATTCTATTATTTAACTTGCTTTGTGTTGAAGAGACTGAACACAGAGATTGTTGCCTCTGATTTCATCCAGTTATTAGAGAAGGAGAGACTTGGGGAGATAAAAAAGAAACCAGCGAAACAAAACACAAATGAAAAAATCAACCAACAAACCAACTCCTAAAACCAAATGAAAACAAACCCCCCCAGCAACTTTCACTGCAGAAACAGTCAGGTTTTGGAAGTCTTATAGCACCCTACTAAATTTGTAGGTCTTCATTCCTCTACCTGAGTTTGTGGAAGCTTTTTAGTGCTGAGCACTTCTGCTAATGCAGTTAGTCCTGGAGCTTGTGGGCTGCGATTAACATTGACACATCTGAGGATGCCCATCCTCAACCTCAGTGTTTGCTATCAAAGGCAAAGATGCTTTTGTGACCCAGCATATAGAATTATAGAAGGGCTTAGGTTGGAAGGGACCTCAGAGATCATCTACTCCAACCTCCCCACCATGGGCAGAGACAGCTCTCAGCTAGACCTGGCTGCTCAAGGCTTCATCCAGACTGGCCTTCAACACCCCCAGGGAGGAGGCAGCCACAACCTCCCTGGGCAACCTGTTCCAGAGTTGCAGATTGGTGTGTGAAAGCTGCTGCCTTGCTGATGCCTCTTTCAGAGCCAGTGCAGATCTTATATTGGATTAAGCCACTTAGGGAAATGTCCCCTAAGCTCTTTTCCCAGTAGGCCATTTAGGCACCAGCTGAGTACAATGTGGAATTCAGCACCAACTGTGAACCCTGCCCGAGGATCAGCGCAGTTAATCTGTCCTGAGGTTTCTGATGCTGTGATCAGAAGATTGGAAAGATGTGAGGTAAAAGCTTGGTGGTGGGTTGCAATTACCCTCCCCCCAACATGCTGCTGCCAGCTGGGGGGCATGTACATTGCTGTCCATCCAAGCTCTACTGTGGGGCATCAATTCTGGGCTCCTCAATTCAAGAAAGATGTTGAGATGCTGGAAGGTGTCCAGAGAAGGGCAACAAAGCTGGGGAGGGGTCTGGAGCACAGCCCTGTGAGGAGAGGCTGAGGGAGCTGGGGTTGCTTAGCCTGGAGAAGAGGAGGCTCAGGGGAGACCTCATTGCTCTCTACAACCACCTGAAGGGAGGTTGTAACCAGGTGGGGGTTGGTCTCTTCTCCCATGCACCCAGCACCAGAACAAGAGGACACAGTCTCAAGCTGTGCCAGGGGAGGTTTAGGCTTGATCTTAGAAAGAAATTCTTCCCAGAAAGAGATTGGCCATTGGAATGTGCTGCCCAGGGAGGTGGTGGAGTCACCATCCCTGGAGGTGTTTAAGAGAGGCTTGGATGAGGCACTTGGTGCCATGGTTTAGTTGATTAGATGGTGTTGAGTGATAGGTTGGACTTGATGATCTCTGAGGTCTTTTCCAACCTAGTTAATTCTGTGATTTTGTGAGCCTTGGAGCACTGGGGATGCTTTCTTGGAGCACAAAACAGGCCAGGCTGGATGTGGCTGTGAGCAACCTGCTGTAGTGTGAGGTGTCCCTGCCCATGGCAGGGGGTGTGGAACTAGATCATCCTTGAGGTCCCTTCCAACCCTGACAATTCTCTGATTCTGTGATATGCATTTTATTTTTTCCCTTGGTGAATGTGAAGGCCATAGGTAAAGAGAAGGTAGAAGAACTTTGGAGAGCTGTAAAAAGTGTTATTTCTCACTTTCTGTCTAGGTATCCTATACCTAAATATAATGACATCAAGTAATAGGAAATATATGAGGAAAAGAAAATCCTTTGATCTTCATGCTCTCAGTTATTCTTGTTCAGTGTGCAAATTACCAGCTTCCCTATACAATTCCAGGTTTTCCCAGTGCTGTGCTATGGAGGGAGTGCAGAAGGCAACATCTGCAAACAAGGCCTAGGAATTTTTAGGTTCAGATTGTCAGACCAGTCATGAGGGCACTTGGTGAGTGCCGGGCCTGCTGCTGAGTTAGGAGTGTGGTTTCATAGTTCTAAAATTAGTCCTGGTGGAGCAGTCTGTTCAGCAGGAGAAAGTAGCTCAGTTCTGGGTAAGAACAGCTGAAGCTGGAGACCATTAGGAATTTTGCTGAGGTAAGATGTGAGAGTTGAATTAGGCTTAAGAGCTGCTTGTTAGCTATTTAAAGCCCCCTAAATGTACAGTCTAAATACACTCCTCAGTGTGTCCTGCTACATTTGCACCCTTTTGATTCACCCTGGACCATTTCCTGGCTATGCTCCCATGCTTCATGGCTGAGGTGGGGGGCAGCAGTTACTGGGATGTTGCAGGATTTGCACATCTGCTCCTTGGCAGTGGGCTGTGTTTGCACTGAGTATCACCAGGGTAGAGACCAGAGGTCTCACAGCCCTGTGAGAAGAGGCTGAGGGAGCTGGGGTTGCTTAGCCTGGAGCAAAGGAGGCTCAGGGGAGACCTTATTGCTCTCTACAGATACCTGAAGGGAGGTTGTAGCCAGGAGGGGGTTGGTCTCTTCTCCCAGGCACCCAGCACCAGAACAAGAGGACACAGTCTCAAGATGTGCCAGGGGAAGTTTAGGCTTGAAATGAGGAGAAAGTTCTTCCCAGAAAGAGTAATTGGCCATTGGAATGTGCTGCCCAGGGAGGTGGTGGAGTCACCATCAACTGGAAGTGTTTAAGAAGAGCCTGGATGAGTCAGTTAGTGCCATAGTTCAGTTGATTAGATGGTGTTGGGTGATAGGTGGGACTCGAAGGTGATCTCAAAGGTCTTTTGCAACCTATTTAATTCTATTCTAGTCTAGTCTAGTCTAGTTTACTCTAGTCTAGTCTACTCTACTCTACTCTATTCATTTTTAAGCTAAAAGAAAGAGAAGAGCAAGAAGATAGTGTTTGCTGGGATTTTAATTAACTCTCAGCTTTTCTTTTCCTGTGCAACCAAAGCATCTGAGCTTAGCTTTAGGTGTCGTTAAGGAATACTCCCAGTGAAGAATACAAAGCTTTTAAAAGTAATTTTTCTCTTTGCTGTCTGTAAGAGCCATGGCATGCAGAAAATGCACACTGAAACAGCATAGTTCTGGGCCCCTCAGTTTAGGAAGGAGGTTGACTTGCTGGAACGAGTCCAGAGAAGGGCAATGAAGTTGGTGAGGGGCTTGGAACACAGCCCTATGAGGAGAGGCTGAGGGAGGTGGGGCTGCTTAGCCTGCAGAGGAGGAGACTCAGGGGTGACCTTACTGCTCTCTACAACTACCTGAAGGGAGGTTGTAGACAGGCAGAGGTTGGTCTCTTCTCCCAGGCAGCCAGTACCAGAACAAGAGGACACAGTCTCAGGCTGCACCAGGGGAGGTTTAGGTTGGATGTTAGGAAGAAGTTCTATACAGAAAGAGTGATTGCCCATTGGAATGGGCTGCCTGAGGAGGTGGTGGAGTTATCATCATTGGAGGTCTTCAGGAGGTGCCATGGGTTAGTTTTTTAGGTGGGTTGGATTGGTTGATGGGTTGGACATGATGATCTTGAAGGTCTCTTGCAACCTGGTTTATTCTTTCTATATAAATTCTATATAAATTCTCTCTATATAAATGCTTCTTTTAACCCCCTCCTAGGAAAGCCCTAAATCCCTTAACTTCTCTGCCAGTAATTTACTACTTCTGCAATATGTGACTGCCCTGGATGCATGTTGCAAGAGTTGCTGTGCCATGCCAAATCCTGACATTTGTCCCTTTGTATTGGCTCATACATGGGGGGAAAAACAGTAAGGAAATCAAAGCAAAGGGGAAGGTGGAGTTGAATTCTTTTTAGGCTCTCCCTGGTGCCCATTTTTGTCGCATGGAGCAGCGTGGCTGGGAGGATTGGGAGAATCAAACCAACTGAGCTGAATGCACATATTCAGTGCTGGTCACCTGGCCATCCTAAATCAAACTTCAAAGGTGGTTGGGTAGCTGTCAACTTGGGTTTTTTATTTTGCTATTGTGCAGCTTAACTGTTAACCTTTCCTGTATTATGAACATCTATGTATTTGGAGAACAAAATCCCTCTTGCAAGAGAGATTGTGCAAAGAAAAGAAAAAAAAAATGGGAAAAAAAAAAGGAAAATAAAAAAAGAATTAAAAAATAAAGAGAGAATTGTTCCTATTATACTCCAGTGTATATTGATGTCCAATAAAATACAAGTGTGAGAGTTCTTAAGCAGTTGTCTTCCTAATTGTGGCCTGAAGCAAGAGAAAAGGAGCGGAGCAAGAAGCTTGCTTGAGACGGTTCCTCCTGCTGTGATTGCTGGAGTCTTGATGTTAGCTAAATGGTTCAATCGACCCAGTGCTTCACATCTGAGCAGATAAAGGGATGGGTTTCATCAGCACGACGAGGAATGATCACCTGTTGTATCATTTATGAGGGTGGCACAGCGCTTTGCTGATGTGCCGCTGCCGGGATGTGCCTCGCTGCGTGAACGAGTTAAAAGCTAAACAAATTACCTTGCCTCTCACAGCTGTGGGAACAAATAATGCTCATGCTACTAGTGCCCAATTTGTTGTTATTATTGTTATTATTATTATCATTATTATTATTATGTTATCATCATCATCATCATCTTTATTTTATTATCACCGCTGCTCTGGCAGGGATGTTGGACTTGACGAGCGGTCTCTTCTCCCAGGCAACCAGCAACAGAACAAGGGGACTCAGCCTCAGGTTGTGCCAAGGGAGGTTCAGGCTGGATGTTAGGAAGAAATTCTTCACAGAGAGAGTGATTTGCCATTGGAATGTGATGCCCAGGGAGGTGGTGGAGTTGCCGTCCCTGGAGGTGTTTAAGAAAAGCCTGACTGAGGCACTTAGTGCCATGGTCTGGTTGATTGGATAGGGCTGGGTGATAGGTTGGACTGGATGATCTTGGAGGTCTCTTCCAACCTGATTGATTCTATGATTCTATCTCTTTGGATCCCTTCCAAGCCCTGACATCCTATGATCCTGTGATCATTATTGTTATTATCTTTATCATCATTGTCATCATTATTGTCATCATTATTGTTATTTTTAACTTCATTCATTCCTGTGGAGCAATCCTTCTCCTTGCCTCACCTGCCACCAAGCCAATTGTCAGCTGCTTGACTTTTTTACATGTCTCACAGTGGTTTTGTTCTGATATTCTGTGCTTAGACCTGGTAAAACTTCCATGCATTAAAATGCATGGGCTTAAGATCAGAGGATCACAGGATGTTAGGGGTTGGAAGGGACCTTTAAAGATCACCCAGTCCAACCTACTTGCCAGAGCAGGACCAGAGAACCCAGCACAGGTCACACAGGAATGCTTCCAGATGGGGCTTGAAAGTCTCCAGAGGAGGAGACTCCACACCCTCTCTAGGCAGCCTGTTCCAGTGCTCTGTGAGCCTCCCAGTGAAGAAGTTCCTCCTCCTGTTGAGGTGGAACCTCCTGTGCTGGAGTTTACATCCATTACCCCTTGACTTGCAAAAAAAATATGTGTTTCAGTAAGGATGAAAAATACTCAGCAGGAAATATGTGTGAAGAGAGAAGCAAGGAGAAATGATTTCTGTCTGCAGGGTGGCCTGTCAGAAGCGAGGAGCAGGACAGCCTCATCTCTTTTGCTAAGTGAGGACCATCAAATCTTTTTTGCAGGCTGAGATGAGAGCTGTCAGGAGAGCTTACAGTGCAGCTAAGTGCTGTAATTGCTGCTTGCTTCAGGCACAGATGTTGATGCCAAGAAATCTGCTGCGTTTGATAACCGCTGCTAGTCCCTAGGTTTGGGAGACTCTCCATCCCTTTCTCCTGGCTTCTGTGACTGTGCTTACTGTGCTTTTTAAGCCTGATGGACAAATGAGTTGTATGTGCTGCATGGGATGATGCTACCTCACATCCTATGTGTTATTAATGGCATTCACATTGATTAGGCAAGGAATTTTGCTGGTAGGATATGGATGATTCCTGTGTAGCATCCAGGGAAAGTAGCCATTAACTTGAGTGCATACTGGAATCAGATTCTTAAGCAAGCCAAAGCTCTGGATGCTGGTGGTACAAGAGGGATTCAGTCTGCAGGCTGAATTAGGAACTTTGCTCTGGGTTGGTGCAAAGGTGGTGGAGTCACTGTCCCTGGAGGTGCTCAAAAAGGGATTGGACCTGGCACTTGAAGCCATGGTTTAGTTATTCATGAGCTGTTGGGTAACAGGTTGGACTTGATGCTCTCCGAGGTCTTTTCCAACCTTACTGATTCTATGATTCTATGAAAGCACCTCCTGAATTCATTTTTCATACCACTTCACGTACCTGGATGTGATTGGTGTTTCTTGAGAGCACTAGGATCTGCTCCTGATGGTCATGACCATGACACTTCTGTGGTATGTATATCTTTGGTCTGAGTTGACAGGAATTGAGCCTGGGTTTGCTGTCCCTAAGGTCCTGTGAAAAATTTGAGGTTGAGCTGAGAATAGGTGCTCTCAATTCCCATTGAAATGTTTTGCTTCTGTCTGTACTCCTTCTCAGAAGAACTGAGGAGAACTCAGCTGGGGAAGTCAGGTTCTGGCTCTTTGCATGTCACTGCCTTTTGCCCTTCTCTCCTTCCTTTCTGCAGGGCTTCATCTCATAGCTGTATTGTGGGATGCTCTGTCGGCATGGGCCTGGGGAAGAGATGGGTAAGTGTGCTGTGCTTTGAATAGAGTGTCCTAGTCTTCTATGCTGAATATTGCTGGTCCTCTACTAAGCAGACTCTGACCTAGCATGTACCAAAGGTAAAACCAGCTCAGCCTGCTAGATGGTTTGGGATGACGAGAATGAAATTGAGTACTGTGTCCATTGCTGGGCTCCTCAATTTAAGAAGGACATTGAGACACTTGAGTATGTCCAGAGAAGGGCAATGAGGCTGGGAAGGGGTCTAGAGCACAGCCCTGTGAAGAGAGGCTGAGGGAGCTGGGGGTGTTGAGCCTGGAGAAGAGGAGGCTCAGGGGAGACCTTATTGCTCTCTACAACTCCCTGAAGGAAGATTGTAGCCAGGTGGGGGTTGGTCTCTTCTCCCAGGCAAGCAGCACCAGAACAAGAGGACACAGTCTCAAGTTGTGCCAGAGGAAGTTTAGGCTTGAAGTGAGGAGAAAGTTCTTCCCAGAAAGAGTAATTGGTCATTGGAATGTGCTGCCCAGGGAGGTGGTGGAATCACTGTCCCTGGAGGTGATTGGATGTGGCGCTTGAAGCCATGGTTTACTTAGTCAGGAGGTGTTGGGTGACAGGTTGGACTTGATGATCTCTGAGGTGTTTTCCAACCTTATTGATTCTATGATTCTATGAAATTGTCTAGGAAACCAGCCAGTTCCCAGCTCAAGATATAAGTAGAGATGTTCAAAAAAGGATTGGATGTGGTACTTGAAGCCATGGCTTAGTTAGCCATGAGGTGTTGGGTGACAGGTTGGACTCGATGACCTCTGAGGTCTTTTCCAACCTCATTGATTCTATGATTCTATGAACACCTGGGAATGTGTTGGATGTAATCCATGTGGTATTTCATAGTTTATGCCAGCAAGTGGCATGTCAGGATGACAGCCAGCACAGGTATAAAGAGACAGGAAACTGCATTGACTTCACCTTAGGAAGGAATAGAAATAGGAATAGGAATAAGAATAGGAATAGAAATAGGAATAAGAATAAGAATAGGAATAGAAATAGGGATAGGAATTGGAATGGAATGGAATGGAATGGAATGGAATGGAATGGAATAGACCAGGTTGGAAAAGAGAGCATGGCTGAGGGAGGTTGGAGGATAAATTCAAGAGACAGGGTGAAGATTAGTAGTCCTAGTGTGTGAGAGTGGAAAGGAACTGGTCACAACCTGATGTTATTAGGTGAGGGAAGATGAAAGCAGGATTTGATGTGATTAAGCCAGCAAGATTTAGGGAAACTATCAACTTTGCTGGAAAATGGTGCTGAAGGGTGGGCTGTAATAGAGGATTTATCTGTGTTGCTGAGCTGGCTTTAATGCTGATGAAAGCCTTTGGACAGGAATTGTGTTGCTGCCCCAAAGCTATGGGGTGAAAAGAGTCTGCTTGGAGAACTAACACACAAGGGACAAGATGGCCAGGTGTTCTCACTGGTGTTGATTGGAATTTTAGGTGTATTTCCTTTATTACCTTTCCTCTTTGCTCCTCAACTTTTTCTCAACTGAGAAAATTTCATTTTCAACTACAGTAAATTCACTAAAAATGTACTGAAGTATTTCCTTTTGCAGATGGCAAGAAGCTGAAGAAAGAGCTGCTCTGAACTGTCGCTCAAAGCAGGAGGAAAGAATGCCAAAACCACACCAGCTCAGGGTTGGGCAGTGCTGTGCCTGCTGGGTATGCTTTTCCTAGGCTGATACAGAGCCCTGGAGCAGGCTGCCCAGGGAGGTTGTGGAGTCTCCCTCTCTGGAGATACTCAAAACCTGCCTGGATGAGTTGCTGTGTGATCTGCTCTGGGTGGTCCTGCTCTGGTGGGGGGATTGCACTGGATGATCTCTAGAGGTTCCTTCTAGCCCCTGAAATTCTGTGATTCTGTGACTACAGACTGAGGTACTTCTCATGTCCTGCCTTTACAAGGCTAATGGGTAGGGCACTTGCCCATAAAAGACCTCCAAGGGGTCTTGCCCATTTTACAAGCTGTGTATAGGTGCAAGCTGTACATAGGTGAAAGGGCAGGGAAATACTTGAAAGAGTCCAGCACAGAGCCACAAAAATGATGAAGGGAGTGGAACATCCTTCTTATGAGGAGAGACTGAGGGAGCTGAGGGCTCTGTAGCTTGGAGAGGAGGAGACTAAGGGGTGACCTCATCCCTGTTGATGTGCAGGGTGAGTGCCAAGAGAATGGAGCCAGGCTCTGCTTGGTGATGCCCAATGGCAGGACAAGGGGCAGTGGTGGAAGCACAGAAGGTTCCACCTCAACATGAGGTAAAACTTTACTAGGGGGGTGACAGAACCCTGGAGCAGACTGCCCAGGCAGGCTGCGGAGTCTCCAGCTCTGGAGACATTCAAAACCCACCTGGATGTCTTCCTGTGTGATCTGCTCTGGGTGATCCTGCTCTGGCAGGGGGGTTGGACTTGGATGAGCTTTAGGACATAATTTTGGACACACTTTTCAGAGTGTTCCTGGATCCCTTGCTTGAGGATCCTGGATGTCCAGGGAGCCTTAGCACCAGGTAACATTGCATGTGGAGTGTGTATAGACAGAGGTTAGAGTGCATGGAGATGCTGCTGGATTTGGCCTTGAACGCTGCCAAGCTCCACTGAAGGGTCCTAAGCCTTAGGTGGGTTGTGTGGACACAGATCCAGCTGTAGAAAGACTATCACCAAGTCCAATCATTAACCCTACTCTACAAGGTTCACCCCTAAGCCATAGCCCCAAGCACCACATCCAAACCACCTTTAAACACATCCAGGCTTGGTGACTCAACCACCTCCCTGGGCAGCTCATTGCAATCCCTGACCACTCTTGCTGTGGCTGTCACACAAAGAAAGAGGATATTTGAGGTCTGCTTCTGTGCTCTCTATGTGACTCCCATCCTCTTTAATCACTTCTGCTGGGTACAGAAGCTGAAACTGAGAGCTGAGAGAACAGGCCTGAGTATTAATGGAACAAACCATTCAGATTGGATGTTAGGGAGAAGTTCTTCCCCATGGAGGTGGTGAGAGACTGGCACAGGTTGCCCAGGGAGGTGGTGGAAGCCTCATCCCTGGAGGTTTTTGCAGCCAGGCTGGATGTGGCTGTGAGCAACCTGCTGTAGTGTGAGGTGTCCCTGCCCATGGCAGGGGGGTTGGAACTGGCTGATCCTTGAGGTCCCTCCCAACCCTAACAATTCTATGATTCTCTGATTCCTTTGTTTCATGCACCTTGATTTATGGCTGCTTTGTTCACAGGAAAGTCAAATTCCTTGAGTAAATTCTCTTCCATAATGTGAGCATCTCTTACTTCCATTATGACAGAAGCAGGGTGTACTAAATTGAGTAAATCAACCAAATAATTACTTAATAGTGTGCTTAATTCATTGTTATGGATTTTTTTAACCCCTGTTGAGTATTGGTTATGTCCTTGGAAATGCATTGCTGTTGCATTGCTCTGTGACCATTATTTCAGTGCCTTTTTTCACTCTTCAGTTGATACATATCACATTCATGCCTTTAAAATAGGTGAGCTCACAAGTGACCTGATTCAAGTTACAAATAGCTTTGTGTTGTGTTATTAAGAGGCTTATTTAAAGAGTTTTTTAGGGGAATTGGTAGAGAATAAAGCATTTTGCAAGAGTGGTAGAGAAATGAAAGAAGAACAAGAGGACACAACCTCAAGCTGTGCCAGGGGAGGTTTAGGCTGGATGTTAGGAAGTTCTCCCCAGAAAGAGAGATTGGCCATTGGAATGTGCTGCCCAGGGAGGTGGTGGAGTCAACATTCCTGGAGGTGTTTAAAAGGAGACTGAATGAGGCATTTGGTGCCATGGTTTAGTTGATCATATGGTGTTGGATGATAGACTGGACTTGATGATCTCAGAGGTCTTTTCCAACCTGGTTAATTCTGTGTTCTGTCTTACATACAGAAGACACTTTCCACTGTTTGTGCTGGAGCTGCTAAAAAGTGAGGTACAGTTCCCTACAATGGCCAACGTACAGTGGTCCAAGGCTACCAAATGTAAATCATAGAATTGTTAGTGTTGGAAGGGACCTCAAGGCTCAGCCAGTTCCAAGCCCCCTGCCATGGGCAGGGACACCTCACACTACAGCAGGTTGCTCACAGCCACATCCAGCCTGGCTGCAAAAACCTCCAGGCATGAGGCTTCCACCACCTCCCTGGGCAAGCTGTGCCAGTCTCTCACCACCCTCATGGGGAAGAGCTTCTTCCTGAAATTTAATTTAACCTCAACCCCTGGGTTGTTGGGTTTTGGGGTTTTATATATATATGTGTGTATATATATAATTTCTTTTTCCTGTTAAGCCTTGCCCTATATATTGTCTCTGTTTCTCTCCTCTGCTTCTCAGTTCATGCCTTCCTTTGTCCAATATTCTTCCTCAAACTCTCTCTGTAACCAATTCCCTCAATTACCTCAACCTTGAAGCCATGGTTTAGTTAGTCAGGAGGTGCTGGGTGGCAGGTTGGACTTGATGATCTCTGAGGTCTTTTCCAACCTTATTGATTCTATGATTCCATGAACTAACCGAATAATTGACTTCAATGGGACTTGAGAACATTCTCAAGTGCTCTCCTGAAGAAGGATGCTCTACTTAATCAGGACTGAAATTGTCTGTGAAGTAAATAACAGTTGTGAAGAGTTTCCTGAGTTATGAATCAATGCAAGAACAATGTCTTCATCTTCATTTTGTCACAATTTGCTTCATTTATGAATTGTTCAGGCAACTATGCAAACCTCTCTCAGATACCTGGTGGGAAAGAGGAAGAAAACCCAAAACACTTATGTAGCCATTTAGGAGCTGTCCTTGGTGCCTACCAGTGCTGTAATTACAGTCTGCAGGCAAGCATTTGGACAATGAGACAAAGAATCATGGTCTGGGTTGGAAGGGACCTCCAAAGGTCATCCAATCCAACCCTCTCCGCAGTCAACAGAGGCATCCTCAATTAGATCAGGTTGTCCAGAACCCTGTTGAGCCTCACCTTGAATATCTCCAGGGATGGGGCTCCAACCACCTCCCCAGACACCCAGACATGATTTTATCTCTTGCTTGCTTGTGTTTCTTCCTGACTCTGTCTGTGATAGAAGTTAAACACCTAAACTAGACTCTGGAGTGGCTTTGGCTTGCACCTGAACACAATTTGGGAGTTCCTTAATAGGAGCTTTTCCCATACGCAGTTGTCCTCCATGGAAGGCAAGAGGAGTAAATGGAATTGCACAGTTCAGTGCCAGCTGTCAGCAGCAGCAAGAAAAGATCCTAGGCAAGTTTAACCTAGTAGCATAGGTACACCAAACTGCAAGGGTTAGGGAAGAGTCCTTGTGTTCCTGGAAGGACTGTGATTTCACCTGGTCATTAAGCAGCAGCTGCAAATTAGCTCTTTGACTTGTGAACGTATGTAGGGATGCAGCAAACTGTTTGCTGGAAGTAGGCCTTTTGATAGGAGGTTAGGAAGAAGTTCTCCCCAGAAAGAGAGATTGGCCATTGGAATGTGCTGCCCAGGGAGGTGGTGGACTCACCATCACTGGAGGTGTTTAGGAAGAGCCTGGATGAGACATTTGGTGCCATGGTTTAGTTGACTAGATGGTGTTGGGTGATAGGTTGGACTTGATGATCTCAAAGGTCATTTTCCACCTGGTTAATTCTATTCTACTCTATTTTTAAAGAGCAGTTGCAGAGAGAAATACCTCACAGGGTTATAACAATCCTTGCTGAAGGCCAAACTTAACTTTGCCATTAGTTAATGGCATTGTATACCATTAATACCTGTATTTCAGTGGGAAATCACAATGTCTTACTGCAGTGTAGCCCTCTGCAAATGCTTCTTGTTGTCTAGGAAATAATTCTGACACATTCAGTATACAGAATTAACCAGGTTGGAAAAGACCTCAGAGATCATCGAGTCCAACCTATCACCCAGCACCATCTAATCAACTAAACCATGACACCAAGTGCCTCATCCAGGCTCTTCCTAAGCACCTCCAGCAATGGTGACTCCACCACCTCCCTGGGCAGCACATCCCAATGGCCAATCTCTCTTTCTGGGAAGAATTTCTTCCTAACATCCAGGCTAAACTTCCCCTGGCACAGCTTGAGACTGTGTTCTCTTGTTCTGGTGCTGGTTGCCTGGGAGAAGAGGCCAAGCCCCTCCTGTAGACAGCAATAAAGTCTTCCCTGATCCTCCTCTTCTCCAGGCTAAGCAACCCCAGCTCCTTAAGCCTCTCCCCTTAGGGCTGTGCTCCAAACCCCTCCCCAGCCTTGTTGCCCTTCTCTGGAAATGTTCAAGCAATTCAACCTCTCTCTGTCATCATTTGATCATCCCTACTCTGGCAGGGGAGTTGGACTTGCTCTCCACAGGTCCCTTCCAACCTCTAAGATCCTGTGATCCTGTGAGAGAAAAAAAACTCCAGAGAGAAAGAAAATTCTGCCTGTCACCCGGAGGCTCTTCACCTGGCTCAGGAATCCTTTGTGCACCTGATCTCTCCTCTCTTTGCACTTCAAGACAAGCAGGGTACCCAGCCTTGATGCCTGCAGTACTCAGTCACAGACCTGTGTGGGTGGTCAGCAGAGTTAAACAAGATTTGTGCCTGCTTCTGTCATCTTCCTTTGCTTCCTTTTGGGCTGCCATCCTTCTCCATCATCTGCCAGCTGATGCAACCTCTCACTTGAATTTCTTTCTTTAGATCACATCTATTAAAATGGGGCATGCACATCCCTCCTCAGTGGCTGGTTTATTAGCCTGCCTTATTTTTCCTATCAGAGCTGAACACAATTTCCACCTCTTTTTTTTCATGGAAAATGTGAAAATCTTGCCTTTGCTGGCTTGCAAAAATGAGGTTTTAAAAGTGGCTCCCCCCCTCACCCCCCAATCATTGTCTTTGCTTTTCAAGCTCAACCCTTCAACATTGCAAAACCTGTGATTATTTCTTTTATTTCTATTTCTATTTTTTTTTAATGACATCTGTCCTGATCAAAGCAAGCTCTGGGGAACATTTCAGCTCCCAGCAACCACTGCAGTGCTTCCCTCAGGGTTAATGACAACAATATGGCTCATGCAAATAGATCTGCAGCAGTTCTGGGCCCCTCAGTTTAAGAAGGACATTGAGACTCTTGAACATGTCCAGAGAAGGGCAACAAAGCTGGGGAGGGGTCTGGAGCACAGCCCTGTGAGGAGAGGCTGAGGGAGCTGGGGTTGTTTAGCCTGGAGAAGAGGAGGCTCAGGGGAGACCTCATTGCTCTCTACAACCACCTGAAGGGAGGCTGGAGGTGGGTGATAAGTTGGACTCGATGATGTCCCACCTGGAGTATGTGTGTCCAGTTCTGGAGCCCCTATTACAAGAAGGATCGGGAGGTGCTGGAAGGTGTCCAGAGAAAGACCATGAGGACGATCAGAGGGCTGGAGCACCTCTCCTATGAGGACAGACTGAAGGAGTTGGGGCTGTTCAGTCTGGAGAAGAGAAGGCTCCCAGGTGACCTAATTGTGGCCTTCCAGTATCTGAAGGGGGCCTACAGGAAGGCTGGGGAGGGACTGCTCAGGATCTCAGGTAGTGATAGGACTAGGGGGGATGGAATGAAGCTGGAGGTGGGGAGATTCAGGCTGGAGGTGAGGAGGAAGTTCTTCCCCATGAGAGTGGTGAAGCCCTGGAATGGGTTGTCCAGGGAGGTGGTTGGGGCCCTGTCCTTGGAGGTGTTTAAGCCCAGGCTGGACAAGGCTCTGGCCAGGCTGATCTAGTGTGGGGTGTCCCTGCCCATGGCAGGGGGGTTGGAACTAGATGATCCTTGTGGTCCCTTCCAACCCTGACTGATACTATGATACTATGTCAAAGGTCTCTTCCAACCTGCTTAATTGGAGACTTCATGTGGTCATTGGTGCCATGGGTTAGTTGATTAGGTGGATTAGGTTGGTTGATAGGTTGGATGTGATGATCTTGAAGGTCTCTTCCAACCTGGTCTATTCTATTCTATTCTATTCTATTCTATTCTATTCTATTCTATTCTATTCTATTCTATTCTATTCTATTCTATTCTATTCTATTCTATTCTATTCTATTCTATTCTATTCTATTCTATTCTATCCTATCCTATCCTATCCTATCCTATCCTATCCCATCCTTTCCTATCCTATCCTATCCTATCCTATCCTATCCTATCCTATCCTATCCTATCCTATCCTATCCTATCCTATCCTATCCTATCCTATCCTATCCTATCCTATTTCTGTATTCTGTAAAAAAATGTGCCTGAAAATCTTCAGTGACCTCAGTTGGAGCAAATATTTCCTGGTTTGAACCAAATAGCAAACAACAACAACAACAAAAAAGCATATCTATAACATACTATTGCAGCAGAGTGATCAAACATCCCCCCCCCCCCCCAAAACACAAACAAAACCAAACAAAAAACTGTTGGTTGCCATCTGGGAAGTTGCAGTGATTGCACTTTTCCAAAATTTCCTTCTAACAAGGAGCAATTTTGCAGCCTCAGCTGTGGCAGAAATTACCAAGATGAAATGCTGCTTTACCTTTGCTTAAACGATACATTATGCAGATTGGAAAACAGCAATTTGAGGGAACAATTACATAAAGGGAACAGCTTTTCTGATCCTCCAACAGGAAATGGTGAGGGATAAAAAAAGCAAACCCTAAATGCTGTTGACTTCAAGCTATTAGAGGGGGGGGTGGGGTGGTGGGGGGTGTAGGGGGGGAATCTCGATACCTTTATTCATTTCAGGGCCTCCTGGCTTAGCAATGGCAAATCAAGTCAATATCCCTGATGTGTGGCTTTCTGTAAAAGGAGTGCTGTGTCCAGTTCTGGGCTCCTCAGTTTAGGAAAGATGTTGAGTTTGCTGGAAGGTGTCCAGAGAAGGGCAACAAAGCTGGGGAGGGGTCTGGAGCACAGCCCTGTGAGGAGAGGCTGAGGGAGCTGGGGTTGCTTAGCCTGGAGAAGAGGAGGCTCAGGGGAGACCTTCTTGCTCTCTACAACTACCTGAAGGGAGGTTGTAGCCAGGTGGGTGTTGGTCTCTTCTCCCAGGCAAGCAGCACCAGAACAAGAGGGGACAGTCTCAAGCTGTGCCAAGAGAGGTTTAGGCTGGATGTTAGGAAGATTTCCTTCCCAGCAAGAGAGATTGACCATTGGAATGTGCTGCCCAGGGAGGTGGTAGAGTCACCATCACTGGAAGTGTTTAGGAAGAGACTGGATGAGGCACTTGGTGTCACGGTTTAGTTGATTAGATGGTGCTGGGTGATAGGTTGGACATGATAATCTCAAAGGTCAGGTCTGTTCTATTCCTATTCTATTCCTGTTCTATTCCTATTCTGTTCTGTTCTGTTCTATTCTATTCTATTCTATTCTATGATGGAGATATAGGGAAAAAACAACAATAATAAGGGAGAGTTGTACTGAAATGATATATAAAAGTAGGAGAATGAAATATCTACTCATCAGCAAGGACAGAAATAACTGTTGATGGGAAGAAATGTCATTTCTGAGAGTCAACACTCGTGTGTGGTGCTAATGGATAAACTATGAATAAGGATGCTGTGACATCAAATGGGGGGGGAACTTAAGCCAGAGGTGAAAAACTAAAGGAGGCATTTGCAAGAATATTAGAGACTTGATTAAAACCAGCATGGGAAAGATAAGGGTAGTAATGAATTGGTTTGGCTGAAAGTAATCAAGTATTAAAAGGATTTACTCACTGGCCAGGGGTGAGAAGTAAGGAAATGGGAAGAGTAGGTCCATTCATTTTGAGGAAGCCACTGGGTCATAAAAAATAGCTGAGAATAGAATAGAATAGAATAGAATAGAATAGAATAGAATAGAATAGAATAGAATAGAATAGAATAGAATAGAATAGAATAGAATAGAATAGAATAGAATAGAATAGAATAGAACCAGACCAGACCAGACCAGGTTGGAAGAGACCTTCAAGATCATCACATCCAACCCATCATCCAACACCACCTAATCAACTAAAGCATGGCATCAAGAAAGAAAAGAAGCATGTTGATCCCAGCTCTTGATTCAAGTCAGCTTTTCTTAGCTCTGTGTTTCCAAGAGGAGAATAAATGAGGGTTGATGAAAAAGAAAACCAACAAATGACAACAGGCTGGTTTGCATTTTGGGTTTTTTCCTCAGGTAGTTTAGAGGCTCTGTGCAATAGAAAGTTACAGCCATGCCCATTCAGAACTTAATGGGCAGGAATTGTTGCTTGTGTATTCACCAGCTCTGATTGAGATGCTGCGCAATCGAGATGCTGTGCAACTGAGATGCTGTGCAATTGAGCTAGGATCCTGTTGTACCTGTGCTAAAAGCTCTGCTGGGACACAAGCTGCACGCTGAAATGGTGATCTGGTGCTGGAAAGCATCCCTCTGGCATACACATTCCAGAGAAAGTAGTGCTCACAGTGTAACTGATCCAGAGCAAATGATGGGCATTAGGAAACTTGTTGAAACAGGCTGCTGTCGAGACTGTTGGAGAAATAGCTAACTTGGGGCTTTCCCTTGAGGTTTGGCTGGCAGCTAGAAGCTGAATTATGCAGGCTGAAGCAGAAACATAGAAGATTGCCAGTGAGCTCTCACAAGCCCTATGAGGAGAGGCTGACAGAGTTGGGGGTGTTTAGCCTGGAGAAGAGCAGGCTCAGGGGAGACCTTATTGCTCTCTACAGCTACCTGAAAGGAGGCTGTAGCCAGGTGGGGGTTGGTCTCTTCTCCCAGGCAAGCAGCACAAGAGGACATAGTCTCAAGCTGTGCCAGGGGAAGTTTAGGCTGGAGGTGAGGAGGAAATTCTTCCCTGAGAGAGTAATTGGCCATTGGGATGTGCTGCCCAGGGAGGTGGTGGAGTCACCATCCCTGAAGGTGTTCAAAAAGGGATTGGATGTGGCACTTGGAGCCATGGTTTACTTGTCAGGAGGTGTTAGGTTGGACTTGATGATCTCTGAGGTAATTTCCAGCCTAGCTGATTCTATGATTCTATTAGGTTGTGTTGAAGGGATTTGAGCACTTCCAGGTTTGGGAGGGTTGCTGGATTGTAATTGTGTTGGGAAAAATTGGGTTGGCTAATTCCTCTTCCTCAGTATATCTAAGCTTAGCTCAGATCATTCATTGCCAAGGCATCCAGAGTTGTTAACCTGGGTTTGTAGCATTCCTTTAAAAACAAACAAACAGCTTAGTTCGTGGTAAGCTCTTTCAGCACACACAGTGTCATTAGTGAGGGGTGTCTGCTGAGAGATCTGACAGAGCTGGGCACCTAGGAGGAACATAATCAAGGGGTAATGGATATAAACAAGGAGTAACGGATACAAACTACAGCACAGGAGGTTCCACCTCAACAGGAGGAGGAACTTCTTCACTGTGAGGGTCACAAAGCACTGGAACAGACTCCCCAGGGGGTTTGTGGAGCCTCCTTCTCTGGAGACTTTCAAGACCCATCTGGATGTGTTCCTCTGTGACCTGTGCTGGATTCTGTGGTCCTGCTCTGGCTGGGGGTTGGACTAAATGATCTCCAGAGATCCCTTCCAACCCCTAACATCCTGTGATCCAGTGATCACCTTAACATCAGTGCTGTGTAGCTGTAACCCCAGGGACCCTGTCTCAGTCATGTTTGGTGATGCAGACATGGAAAGATAGACTTTGGCCCAAAGCTTTTCACTGTTTATGTGACTTTATGTTATTTAGTTCCCCTTCATTCTTCTAGGAGCTATTCCTCATCCTTAATTTTCACTACTGTGCAATGATTTTCCTTTCTGCAGTGCCAGGCTTCCCCCTTGCAGTGTGTGTCTCTAGTGTTCTCGTCAGTCTGCTGGTGGCTCTGTCTTCCCCTTCCCCATGCTGTCCCCACCCTGTGTCTCGTCAGATCTAAACCGATCATAGAAACCTTTATGTTCCTTTGTTCGAAGCACCTCGGCACAGTTCTTGCTGCCTGGCAATTACATTCAGGGCTTTGTCATCCCAGTCAGTGGGAGTACAAGAACTAGCAACCCTCCTGGCATCCCTTTTGAACCTGCTCACTGGATAGCTTCTGCTGACTGCTGTTGTGTCACGGCGATGCTCAAAGCAAACATCTACTGCAATGCAGCTGTTTGAGCTCTGCCTGTGCTCGCTGCTATTTTTGTTTGCAGTTCAATCCATTTTCTTTAAACCTCTTTTTTTTTTCCCCCTCCTTTTCTTTTTTTTTTTTTTTCTAAAGTCAGATGCATGCTGCAAGCTGATAGCTACTCAGAGGAAAGCATAATCCCTAGGAGCTGCCTGCCTTGGCAAACGTGCATGTGTTTGCAGCGTGTCAACAGGCAGCTGTTCAAGCAGCGTCTGTTCCCTTGGTGTGTTAGCCTGGCCCAGCACGGCAATAGTTGTTTTCTTTTCCTTTCCCTTCACTTATGGAGATCTGGGGAGTGTCCAAAATGGTGAATTTGGTGGCAGTCAGCTCATATCACTGACATCTTTAACCTGAGTTTAGGCTCCCTAGTTCAAGAGGGACAGGGATCTGCTGGAGAGGGTACAGCAGAGGGCTATGAGGATGATTAAGCGACTGGAGCACTGCCCTGTGAGAAGAGGCTGAGGGACCTGGGGCTGTTCAGTCTGGAGAAGAGAAGACTGAGAGGGGATGTAATAAATGTTTATAAATATCTGAGGGCTGGGGGTCAGGAGGGAGGGGACAGGCTCTGCTCACTTGCTCCCTGGGATAGGACAAGGAGCAATGGATGTAAGCTGCAGCACAGGTGGTTCCACCTCAACACAAGGGGGAACTTTACTGTGAGGGTCACAGAGCACTGGTACAGGCTGCCCAGAGAGGTTGTGGAGCCTCCTTCTCTGCAGACTTTCAAGGCCCTTCTGGATGCATTCCTCTGTGACCTGAGCTAGATTGCATGGTCCTGCTCTGGCAGGGGGGTTGGACTGGATGATCTCTTTGGGTCCTTCCCAACCCCTGATATCCTGTGAGCCTGTGAACCTTTTCTACTTTTTGAGGGTTGTATTAAACCACTAATTTTATCAGGGTCATGCAGTTGATGTCACTCACATGAGCAGCCCTATATTCCCTTAAAGCAGGTGCTGGCATCCCAAAGACAGACTTTTGCTTGTCTTCATTAGCTCTTATTTCCTATTCCCCTGCCAGAGTGCATTCCTGCCTCAGTAAAACAGCTTACCTCCACCTCCTCAGGAGTAAAGCTTCTGCTCTCCAGGTTTTTTTTCCCCTAACTGAGATCATTTCAAATGAAAGGCTCTTGCTCTATGCATGCCCAGGGCCTAATCTGTGATCATCCTTCAAATCTGCACTTCATGCTGTAATTAACTTGTAGTTATATGGCTCATGCAGTGTACAAGCAATTCAGTTCTTCTTGTAAAATGCTCTGCTGATTTGTGAATGCCTGCAAATCTTTCCCTTTGCAAATGGTTTCTTTTTTCCCCCCCTGTGACAATAGTGAGAGCAGTGGAAGATGTTTTTCATGTGTCTTAGCCAAGTTAGAAACGCTGGAAGATGAGAGTTCTGCCCCTCCTTCAGAGAATGAGACCTGCCTCCATGCAGCTCAGCACATCATGCCTGGAACTCTTTTTTTTCTCCCCCTGAAGCACAGAAGCTGTTAGAGTGCTTAAAATATTGTAATGCTGTGCTTACAAACACGTGCTGCAGTCTGGCACAGGATGATTGCACCTTTGGTATCTGGACTTCCTCCATTCAGGTACCCCCTAGTGAGGAGGGCTAACTTTTGGCTCTCTGGCACCATTGGTACTAACACAAGCAGTGCAGTATCCTTTTGAGGGAGGAAGAAAGATGTGTAAGAGGAAAGGAGAATGTTTCACTGGAAGAGCTTGGGGTGCCCTGTACTCCCACCTAAAGAAGGGCACTTTATCTGCTTGGGTTGGCTTTCACCAAACAAGGTGGATGTAATCTGTTGCTCTTGGTGAAAAGTGAGGCAGCTGGGGGTTTGGCTTCACACTAGAGAAGGGCAGATTTAGATTGGATGTCAGGAAGAAGCTCTTCACTGTGAGGGTGGTGGAGCACTGGAACAGGTTGCCCAGGCAGGTGGTTGAGGCTCCCTCCCTGGAGATATTCAAGGTGAGGCTCGACAAGGCCCTGGGCAGCCTGATCTAGTTGGGGATAGAATTATAGAATCATAGAATTGTCAGGGTTGGAAGGGACCTCAAGGACCATCCAGTTCCAACCCTCCTTTCATGGGCAGGGACACCTCACACTACAGCAGGTTGCTGAGGGCTACATCCAGCCTGGCTGTAAAAACATCCAGGGATGAGGCTTTCACCACCTCCCCAACCTGTCCCTGCTGACTGCAGGGAGGTTGGACTGGATGACCTTTGGAGGTCCCTTCCAGCCTGGACCATTCTATGATTCTAAATTTAAAGTAGTTGTGGTAGTCACTGAGCTGATTGGAAGAAGGCATGGACCACACATCCCTGCTGCCATCCCCTGCCTTTCCTGGCTGTTACCACAAGCCATGCCCATGACGTTATCCCACTGGTGGGAAGAAACAGCAAGGAAGGAAACAGAGGTAGGACCTGAGCCAGGAGCCTCAGATAACCCAAGCCAGCTCTCATGGAGAGTCTCTCTCTGCCAGAAGTATCTCTGCCTGACAACTTTGAAATAACACTGCAGTGATAGTAAGATGCCACCTCTCCCTGGAACATGGCTATTTTGATAGATTCCACTGTGTTTGCAAAGCTCTTGTGTCTTAAAGAGCACAAACATCTAGTTTGCCTCTTTGTTTCTCCCTTAGTGTTCACAGTTTGCTCTGGGCACTTGCAGCATTTAGGAAGAATATCGGTCTGATTTGTTGCCTGCAAGAGAGTCTAATTAAAACGAGAGAGCAGGATGGGAACTGATGACACACAGCACAGCTGAGCTGCTCCCAGAGCCGAACGTGGCAGCTGCAGCTATCGTCATTCGCAAAGCCTCAGCCAACACGTTGGCCCACGGAGTTAAAACAAAGGCCTAATTACCTCGGGCAATCATCTCGGCTCCAAATCCACGCTTGCAAAGTAATGCAAGAGGCCAGGGAGAAGTGCTGAGAGTGCCTTGATCGCGGCTGTGGCCTGCCAATAAATCAGCAATCGCCATGCTCGCTCTCCGTCAGGTTCCCCTCTGTCCCCTGCCAGGGGGTCAGGCTGCAGAGCAAGGTCTGCGTGTGTGTGTGTGTGTGTGTGTGTGTGTGTGTGCTTGCACCAGGCTCCAGCCCTCTCCCCTCCCCTGTGTCACTCCGCACTGACTCACCGCGCTGCTCCTCAGCACGACTCTAATTAGCTGCCAAGCACTGAGATACTGCAAACACTAAGTGAAAAAGACAGGGAAAGACTTCAAAGATGTTTACCATTCTCTGTGTTTTCTGTTGTTGCTTTTGCTTTGGTTTGGGGTTTTTTATCGTGGGTTTGTTGGTTTGGGTTTTGTGGGGGTTGTTGGTTGTTTTGGTGGTTTGTTTTTCACCAAATCACAGAAAAGTTTGGAAGGACATTGAGACACTTGAACGTGTCCAGAGAAGGTCAATGAGGCTGGGGAGAGGCCTCGAGCACAAGCCCTGCGAAGAGAGGCTGAGGGAGCTGGGGTTGCTTAGCCTGGAGAAGAGGAGGCTCAGGGGAGACCTTCTTGCTCTCTACAACTACCTGAAGGGAGGTTGTAGCCAGGAGGGGGTTGGTCTCTTCTCCCAGGCAAATCAGCACCAGAACAAGAGGACACAGTCTCAAGCTGCACCAGGGGAAGTTTAGGCTTGAGGTGAGGAGAAAGTTCTTCACTGAGAGAGTCATTAGCCATTGGAATGTGCTGCCCAGGGAGGTGGGTTTTTGTTTGTTTTGTGGGGTGGTGGTGTTGTTGTTTAAATCATATTGGGAAAGTGATAAAAGAGCTATCTAATCACATCTCACAGTGAAGAGCTTCTTCCTGACATCCAATCTAAATCTGCCCTTCTCTAGTGTGAAGCCAAACCCCCAGCTGCCTCACTTTTCACCAGGAGCAACAGATTACATCCACCTTGTTTGGTGAAAGCCAACCCAAGCAGATAAAGTGCCCTTCTTTAGGTGGGAGTACAGGGCACCCCAAGCTCTTCCAGTAAGACATTCTCCTTTCCTCTTACACATCTTTCTTCCTCCCTCAAAAGGATACTGCACTGCTTGTGTTAGTACCAATGCTGCCAGAGAGCCAAAAGTTAGCCCTCCTCACTAGGGGGTACCTGAATGGAGGAAGTCCAGATACCAAAGGTGCAATCATCCTGTGCCAGACTGCAGCACGTGTTTGTAAGCACAGCATTACAATATTTTAAGCACTCTAACAGCTTCTGTGCTTCAGGGGGAGAAAAAAAAGAGTTCCAGGCATGATGTGCAAAGCTGCATGGAGGCAGGTCTCATTCTCTGAAGGAGGGGCAGAACTCTCATCTTCCAGCGTTTCTAACTTGGCTAAGACACATGAAAAACATTTTCCACTGCTCTCACTATTGTCACAGGGGGGAAAAAAAGAAACCATTTGCAAAGGGAAAGATTTGCAGGCATTCACAAATCAGCAGAGCATTTTACAAGAAGAACTGAATTGCTTGTACACTGCATGAGCCATATAACTACAAGTTAATTACAGCATGAAGTGCAGATTTGAAGGATGATCACAGATTAGGCCCTGGGCATGCACAGAGCAAGAGCCTTTCATTTGAAATGATCTCAGTTAGGGGAAAAAAACCTGGAGAGCAGAAGCTTTTCTCCTGAGGAGGTGGAGGTAAGCTGTTTTACTGAGGCAGGAATGCACTCTGGCAGGGAAATAGGAAATAAGAGCTAATGAAGACAAGCAAAAGTCTGTCTCTGGGATGCCAGCACCTGGTTTTAAGGGAATGTAGGTCTGCTCATGTGAGTAACATCTTTCACTCTTTATAACTTGGCTAAGATACATGAAAAACATCTTCTACTGCTCTCCTGCTGTGGAAAACATCTTCCACCGCTGCCTGGAACCAGCAATTCGTTGTGTGCAGGGAGATGTTGGTCCTGGTTATTCCTGGGGGAGGAGGCTGTGGCTTTTGTCTGTGCGTTCTGTTCAGTACCCAGGACAGGGAACAGATGAGGGTTGCACTGTTAAGTCTGATGGCTAAACGTGGGCAGGGTGGTACTAGTGAGCCAGGGGGGTGAAAATTGCTGCAGGAATAGGGACTGAGATCCCCACATCGGAGCAGCCTTGAGAGGTGATATGATATCAGATCTAAATCTAGTTTTTGGCATGGCAAGGGGAGACCTTTTCACCCACAGCTTAAGCAAATGCACAGCTTGAGACAAAGTGTTGCAGCATAGCAGCTGCAAGATGAGTAGTGTGTCACTGTGAGGGCTGGGTAACTTATAGAATCATAGAGTGGGCTGGGTTGGAAGGGACCTCCAAAGGTCATCCAGTCCAACCCCCTCTGCAGTCAGCAGGGACATCCTCAACTGGGTCAGGTTGTCCAGAGCCCTGTAGAGCTTCATAGTGGGGATGCCACTGCCTTGGTCTAGATACAGTTGGGATTTACTTGCCTAGGAATTAGGCTTTGCAGCACCTAGATTCCCCTTAGAAACAAGGAGGAACTCTTAAGGAGATCACCCTACTTGGAAAAAAGAGTCATCTGGGTAGAGCAGCAAATGCTACCTGGATTTTCATCTTATTTTAATGGTAACCAGATTTAAATGTATGAAATGGAGCCCTAATGAGACCTCACCTGGAATATTGCATCCAGTTTTGGGCTCCCCAGTTCAAGAGGGACAGGGATCAGCTGGAGAGAGTCCGACAGAGGGCTACCAGGATGAATGGAATGGAATGGAATGGAATGGAATGGAATGGAATGGAATGGAATGGAATGGAATAAAATAGAATGGAATGGAATGGAATAGAATGGAATGGAATGGAATAGAATGGAATAGAATAGAATAGAATAGAATAGAATAGAATAGAATAGAATAGAATAGAATAGAATAGAATAGAATAGAATAGAATAGAATTAACCAGGGTGGAAAGGGACTGGAACACTGCCCTATGAGGAGAGGCTGAGAGTCCTGGGGCTGTTCAGTCTGGAGAAGGAAAGACTAAGAAGGGTTTTAATAAATGTTTATAAATATCTGAGGGAGGGGACAGGCTCTGCTCACTTGCTTCCTGGGATAGGACAAGGAGTAATGGATGTAAACTGCAGCACAGGAGGCTCCACCTCAACATGAGGAGGAACTTCTTCACTGTGAGGGTCACAGAGCTCTGGAGCAGGCTGCCCAGAAAGGTTGTGGAGTCTCCTTCTCTGGAGGCTTTCAAGCCCCTTCTGGATGTGTTCCTGTGTGGCCTGTGCTGGATTCTATGGTCCTGCTCTGTGGCAGGGGGTTGGACTCGATCTCCTGAGGTCCCTTTCAACCCCTTAACATCCTGTGATCCTGTGAATTTTGGACAAAATGTTAGTGTTGTGATGCCTCTGTACAACTTCTAAACACGTGGTTGACTGAAAATCTAACTCAGGGCTTTCAGTTTGCCAGCATTGGATGGGCCTTTTTACTTAGAAACATCGTTCATTCTTCAGTACTCACTAAAGCCATGACCAAGGTGCATGTTGCAGCTTTGAACAGTCTATCTTAGCAAGTTTTCTTCTTCAAGGTTCAGAGCCTTGAAATTATGGATGAGTTGTCTGGAATGCTACATAAGCCCTCTGCAGAATGCTTGCCTTTAAGAACTGCTCCCAGCTTATGTTTCTTTCTTGTTACAATAGAATAGAATAGAATTAACCAGGTTGGAAGTGACCTTTGAGATCATTGAGTCCAACCTATCACCCAACACCATCTAATCAACTAAACCATGGCACCAAGCATCCCATCCAGTCTCCTCCTAAATACCTCCAGTGATGGTGACTCCACCACCTCCCTGGGCAGCACATTCCAATGGCCAGTCTCTCTTTCTGGGAAGAACTTCTTCCTAACATCCAGCCTAAACTTCCCCTGGCACAGCTTGAGACTGTGTCCTCTTTTTCTGGTGCTGGTTGCCTGGGAGAAGAGAGCAACCCCCACGTGGCTACAACCTCCCTTCAGGTGGTTGTAGAGAGCAAGAAGGTCTCCTCTGAACCTTCTCTTCTCCAGGCTAAGCAACCCCAGCTCCCTCAGCCTCTCCTCACAGGGCTTGTGCTCCAAACCCCTCCCCAGCTTTCTTGCCCTTCTCTGGACACTTTCCAGCAACTCAACATCTTTCCTACACTGAGGGGCTATTTAAAGCATAGCTTGTCTTGTTTCATTTAGGTGCTTGAGTTGCATGTTACAGCAGCAATAACCCACTCCAGGTAATTCATTTCCAGTTGGGCTTCACTCTGCATGAGTGCTTAAAAAGCCATTTGGCCTTCTGTCTTGTACCTTTGAATGCCCCCTGCCGCCTGCAATAATTGCTCAAGAAATTCACTGCTTGTCATGGCATATTGCTTTAATTTAAAAAAGCTAAATTTGGAGGCTCCACATGCTCTGCTTTCAGGTTTGGTTTTTTTTTTCCTCTCCAGTGTAAAGCTGTCCTACCATGGGAAATTGGCAGTGGACTTCACCATCCGTGAAAAAAAAACCTCAGCGTTAATATAATGGGAACAGAGTAGCAAAATGCTTTGGCTGTGTCACACTTGGTGAAATGTGGTGTTGATACACATTTGAAACCTGCCAAAGCTTCCAAACAAGGATAAAATTCAGCTGTCTTAAGGCAATCTTTTCCTTGGGGCAGTGAATGCATCACAGGGACCCTGAGGATGTGGCAGCATCAGGCAGAGATACTCACATGGGTCAGGAGGCACTACAAGAGTGTCATCAAAGCAGCATGGCCTGTGGCAGTGTAGCTGCTGCCTGTAGTTCTCCCTGTCTGAAGTGTCTGGCTTGTGCTGTGTGATACCCCTGGCTTATGGGGACAGCTCTTGTGGAGACCTGTCCAAGCACTGCTTTGATGCAAACACAGCAGCTCATGAGCATCCAAAGTCCTCCCATGGTGATTTGCATTCAGGACAGTCCCCAAGTTCCTTTTTGCTTGACTAGGTTTGATCATGTGGTACTTAAAGTCCTGGGGAGAATGACAGGCAACATGGTGTCCCATCCAGCAGTGGGTTTGGAAGGTCTTATTTCTCTTATTTATCTAAGCCTTTACCTTATCTGGCATCAGAAGGGATTATACTGAATTCAGGAGCTGATCTGTAATACAGAGGAAAGATGATTGATCAAAGAAACACATAACAAGCAAGAGTTTGAGAAAGATGTTGAGTTGCTCAAATGTGTCCAGAGAAGGGCACCAAAGCTGGGGAGGGGTCTGGAGCACAGCCCTGTGAGGAGAGGCTGAGGGAGCTGGGGTTGCTTAGCCGGGAGAAGAGGAGGCTCAGGGGAGACCTCATTGCTCTCTACAACCACCTGAAGGGAGGTTGTAGCCAGGTGGGGGTTGGTCTCTTCTCCCAGGCAAGCAGCACCAGAACAAGAGGACACAGTCTCATGCTGCACCAGGGGAGGTTTAGGCTGGATGTTAGGAAGAAGTTCTTCCCAGCAAGAGAGCTTGACCATTGGGATGTGCTGCCCAGGGAAGTGGTGGAGTCACCATCACTGGAGGTGTTTAGGAAGAGACTGGATGGGATGCTTGGTGCCATGGTTTAGTTGATTAGATGGTGCTGGATGATAGGTTGGACTTAATGATCTCTGAGGTCTTTTCCAACCTGGTTATTTTTGTATTCTTTGTGTACTCATTGAGCTATTCTATTCTACCCCCAGGGAGGGGGCATCCATGACCACCCCGGGCAACCTGTTCCACTGTCTCATCACCCTCACTGTCAAGGGCAGAAAGAGAAGGAGAAGGGCAGAAAGAGAAGGAGAAGGGCAGATGGTAGTTTGTGAGTACTTAGCCACAACAAGAATGCAGCCAAGGTCAGCAACAGCCAAGCAAAAGCTACCAGCTAAGTATCTGCTAGAGTGGAGAAGTCAAAAAGAGAGCAACAGTTACCTGCCCAGGGAGGTGTTTAAAAAGTGGTGGGGAAAAAAAGGTGGAAGTGTTTAAAGAGAGCCTGGATGAGGCACTTGGTGCCATGGTTTAGTTGATTAGATGTTGCTGGGTGATAGGTTGGACTTGATGACCTCTGAGGTCTTTTCCAACCTGCTTTAATTCTGTTTCCTGTAAACCATGCCACGTTTGGATTAATCATAGCATCATCGAAGCCATGCTGTGACAATAAGCAATTTGAGCTCCCTTTTTGTTTTTCCTCTTCATGGTGAGACCTGTGCTGAGCTTTTGAGTATTTCTAGCTCGATAACTTCGTTACTCATCTCCAGGTCACATCTCATCCTGCTTATTGACTGCAAATTGATTCTTGCTCATTGTGTAGCCCCTAACCTCTCTAAAATGAAGGTGTTGCAGGATTATATTCAAAGGCCCTGCCTCTTGACTTTTCCTTTTCCTTTTCACACACAGCACAAATCACTTTTAAAGTGTAAAGGATTAATGTGTGCTTTGCTCTTCAGATGGTCTGAGCATTACCCGTCCATAAATAGCCCCAATTTTCCCTTTCAGCTGATAAGTGGTCAAAGACTTCCACTTAAGGACATCGTTGCTTTTATCATCCTGCATGTGAACAAATTTAAATTTAACTGGCAATTATTGGTGGTGAAAGGAAGTTGAATATCTGAGTGTTTTTCTAATTTAGTTTGGTTAATCTCATCTCCAGTGCTACTAAGTAATTGCCTGAACAGCCATCGAGACAAAAGGCCCACGACAGGCTCATGGATTGCTGGGGCAGAGCAATTTGTACTGCATCAGCAGGACCAAGAAGAGATTCCAGCCTCTGATCTCAGGAACTTTAAAATGCTATTTATCTGCATTAAGGGACTCTTAGGAAATGTAAAAAGCACAAATTCAGCCTGACTTTGGGTTTTCTGTCTGCAGCAGCTCAAAAGAAACCCTCTGTGGGATATCTCAAGAGGACACAGTCTCAAGCTGCGCCAGGGGAGGTTTAGGATGGAGGTGAGGAAGAAATTATTCCCAGAAAGAGTAATTGGCCACTGGAATGTGCTGCCCAGGGAGGTGGTGGAGTCACCATCACTGGAGATGTTGAGGAAGAGCCTGGATGATGCACTTGGTGCCATGGTTTAGTTGATTAGATGGTGTTGGGTGATAGGTTGGACTTGATGATCTCAAAGGTCTTTTCCATCCTCTCCTCTCCTCTCCTCTCCTCTCCTCTCCTCTCCTCTCCTCTCCTCTCCTCTCCTCTCCTCTCCTCTCCTCTCCGAACCTCTCCGAACCTCTCCGAACCTCTCTGAACCTCTCCTCTCCGAACCTCTCCTCTCCTCTCCTCTCCGAACCTCTCCTCTCCTCTCCGAACCTCTCCTCTCCGAACCTCTCCTCTCCTCTCCTCTCCGAACCTCTCCTCTCCGAACCTCTCCTCTCCTCTCCTCTCCTCTCCGAACCTCTCCTCTCCTCTCCTCTCCTCTCCTCTCCTCTCCTCTCCTCTCCTCTCCTCTCCTCTCCTCTCCTCTCCTCTCCTCTCCTCTCCTCTCCGAACCTCTCCGAACCTCTCTGAACCTCTCCTCTCCGAACCTCTCCTCTCCTCTCCTCTCCGAACCTCTCCTCTCCTCTCCGAACCTCTCCTCTCCGAACCTCTCCTCTCCTCTCCGAACCTCTCCTCTCCGAACCTCTCCTCTCCGAACCTCTCCTCTCCTCTCCGAACCTCTCCTCTCCGAACCTCTCCTCTCCTCTCCGAACCTCTCCTCTCCTCTTCCATCCTATCCTATCCTATCCCATCCCATCCTCCTCAAACACTCATCTGTGATTCCAGACACGCACCTTCCCCGTGGGGCTCCTTTCTGTTGGTTATGTAGACTTGAAGGCTCAGGATCTATGCAAGCATTGAAACCATCTTCTGCTCTTCAGTTCACTTGGTGGTACTGCTTTATTTTAAATTGTATTCCAATGTTTGATGAAGGCAGCGAGCTGCAGGATTCAGGGGACCAGTTTCTGCAGTTCCTTATGGAGCCAAAACTTGAAGATCAAAAAGTGACAGTGGACAAGAGTCGAGTCCCTCCCAGCTGATATTCTGGGCATGCCAGAGATAATTTATAACAAGTGAAAACAGGACTGATAAATCTTTGCAATGGGGGTACCCATCCTGGAGTGGGACTATGCAGTGTAGGACTGTGCAGTGTGCCCAGGTAGCCAAGAAGGCCAATGGCATCTGGGCAGTATCAGGAATACTGTGGCCAGCAGGAGCAGGGAAGTCATTATGCCCCAGTACTCAGCACTGGTTAGGCCACATCTTTTACTGTGTCCAGATCTGGGCTCCTCAGTTTAAGAAGGACATTGAGACACTTGAATGTGTCCAGAGAAATGCAACGAGGCTGGGGAGAAGTCTGGAGCACAGCCCTGTGAGGAGAGGCTGAGGGAGCTGGGGTTGCTTAGCCTGGAGAAGAGGAGGCTCAGGGGTGACCTTATTGCTCTCTACAACTACGTGAAGGGAGGTTGCAGCCAGGTGGGGGTTGGTCTCTTCTCCCAGGCAACCAGCACCAGAACAAGAGGACATAGTCTCAGGCTGTGCCAGGGGAGGTGTAGGCTTGAGGTGAGGAGAAAGTTCTTCCCAGAAAGAGTAATTGGTCATTGGAATGTGCTGCCCAGGGAGGTGGTGGAGTCACCATCCCTGGAGGTGTTTAAAAACAGACTGGATGAGGCACTTGGTGCTGTGGTTTCATTGATTAGATGGTGTTGGCCCATAGGTTGGATATGATGATCTCTGAGGTCTTTTCCAACCTGCCAGGCTATGTAAACACAAAGCTTCTTTCTCCAGAGCTGTACTACCTGGATAAAGTGATGTCATTTGATTAGTCCAGCTGCCATAATAACTTTTCAGAGCATTAACAAGCAAATGAAAACAAATGTTTGGCTCTTCTGGTTCAATTAGAGTCTTACATTCATTCATGTGTAAAAAGACACTTGTAGCACCACTCTATAAGACAGTGGTCAGGCCTCATTGTAGGCAATGATCACCTGTTTTTGGTCACTTGCATTGAGAAAAGGTGAAATTGAAGCACAGCTGATGCAGAGTAAGACTAATGGTGTAGCTGGGGGACTAAGAGCCTGCTGTATGACAGAAGAACTGCTGGTGTGGCCTCACCAATTTAAAGCTCACAGATAACAGCTGTCTAATAAATACACTGAAGGTAAGTGTCTGGTGATGGTTTCTGTTTACTGTATCCTGAGTCTCACAACTTCAGGCTCCCTTCTTTGCCTTTTGAATTATGGAACTGGATGTGGAAGCCAGCAGGTAGAGAGTAGCTTTAAACTTAAGTGAATTAAACAAGCAGTAATAGCATTAGTAATAGTATTATCTACTTATGAATTCCTTGAATTATATCAAGGGAAGCATAGTCAGCAGGTCGAGGGAGGTGATTCTCCCCCTCTGCTCTGCTCTGGGGAGACTGCATCTGGAGTTAATGTGTCCAGTTCTGGAGCTTCTATAACAGGAAGGATCTGAAGGTGCTGGGATGTGTCCAGAGAAGGGCCGTGAGGATGAGCAGAGGGCTGGAGCTGCTCTGCTATGAGGACAGACTGAGGCAGTTGGGGCTGTTCAGTCTGGAGAAGAGAAGGCTCTGAAGAGACCTTATTGTGGCCTTTCAGTGACTGAAGGGGGCTACAAGAAAGCTGGGGAGGGACTTTTGAGGGTATCAGGAAATGACTGACTAGGGAGAATGGAACAAAACTAGAACTGGGTAGATTGAGACTGGGTGATAGGAAGAAGTTCTTCCCCATGAGGGTGGTGAGAGACTGGCACAGGTTGCCCAGGGAGGTGGTGGAAGCCTCATCCCTGGAGGCTTTTGCAGCCAGGCTGGATGTGGCTGTGAGCAACCTGCTGTAGTGTGAGGTGTCCCTGCCCATGGCAGAGGGGTTGGAACTGGCTGATCCTTGAGGTCCCTTCCAACCCTAACAATTCTCTGATTCTATGTAGAGCTGGTTTCTTTTTATGTTGCAGGTGAAAAAAGTCAAATGGATTTCAAATACTAACAGCCTGTTGCTTATACTGGGGCTGCTAATTTGCACTCACATTGAGCAGGTGTAAATGGTACAGAGGACTATGTGTGAGAAGCCAGGTGCCCATACTTTCTGTGTTGCAGAGAAGCAGTGCCCTCATTTCCTTTTATTTAGTTTGCCCCTTCTCTAAACACCAGCCTATGGAAAAAAAATACCCAACTTGTTCTCTTCTATAGTTGATATTTATGTTGTTGTTTTCAGACCAAACTAATGAGGCTGTCAGGAAATTGCTCTTTTATTGGTCCTGTGACAACAAGCTAATTAGTTAGTCAAGGCTACCTCAGGATTCCTTGTGAAATTCTATTTTCCTGTGTGCACTTCTCTCAGATTTCTTTTCAGGCCATTGGGCAGTGGTATATAATTAAAGTTCATGTGTGCAGTTAAAACATGCAATCAAGTTCTGTTGCTTAGAAGGGTACAGCAGTGTGCTCTTCTGGCCACCAAGGCCAATGCCATTCTGGGATGGATTAGAAGGGCTGTGGTTAGTAGGTCGAGAGAGCTTCTCCTCCCCATCTGCCCTGCCTTGGTGAGGCCACACCTGGAGTATTGTGTTCAGTTCTGAGCCCCTCACTTCAAGGAGGACCTCAGGGAAGTGCTTGAAAGAGTCCAGTGCAGAGCCACAAAAATGATTAGGGGGAGTGGAACATCTTCCTTATGAGGAGAGCCTGAGGGAGCTGAGGGCTCTGTAGCTTGGAGAGGAGGAGACTGAGAAGTGACCTCATTCATGTTGATAAAGATGTGCAGGGTGAGTGCCCAGAGGCTGGAGCCAGGCTCTGCTGGTTGATGCCCAATGCAGCACAAGGGGCAGTGGTGGAAATTGAGGCATAGGAAGTTCTATGTGAACATAAGGAAAGCTTTATTCCCTGTGAGGGTGACAGAACACTGGAACAGGCTGCCCAGGGCGGATGTGGAGTCTCCCTCTCTGGAGACATTCAAAACCAACCTGGTTGTGTTCCTGTGTGATCTGCTCTAGGTGATCCTGCTCTGGCAGGGGCATCAGACTAAATGATCTTTTGAGGTCTCTTCCAGCCCCTAACATCCTGTGATTCTGTGATGCAGCAGTAATCCTGATAACTAGATGCAGATCTACATTCCTAGCTAGATGTTTCCTATCTGAGGTTTGCCAGTGCACCTCCTCTCTGAGCACTTGACTTTCTTCCTGAGATACCCACCATGCGTGGCTTCCTGAGTCAGGGTTTTGTCAGCAGGATTATGCTGAGATCTAGTGAGGCATCCACATCAAAGATGGCAATGTAGAATGTCTGCTCTGACAGCCCCCTAAGCCTGGCCAGCTTCAAAACTCATGCACCATCTGTACCCAGGCCACACAATTTTCCTTAGTTTCCCCGTATAGGGGAACTGGAGACCTCCTTGTCTAAACCAAAGCTTCTCCACTGATATGAGCTTCACTGTGATCAACATGTGAGACAGAACAGAGTTCTATTCTGTATTACATGTAGATTTAACTCACAGAAGAAAAGGCATAAAGTGGGAACAACCATAAATATCAAAGGCTGACGAAAGAGACTTGCAAAGTTAAGCCTAGGCAGGTGATTAAGGAGTTTTAGGCTTAGATTGTTTATTTCATTGTGTTCAGTTTTGGAGCCACTCAATACATGGAGACTGATTTGCTGGAGTGTGTCCAGAGAAGGACAACCAAGCTGGTGAAGGGCCTGGAGAACAGGGCTGGGGAGGAGCAGCTGAAGGAACTGGGGTTGCTTAGTCTGAAGGAGAAAAGGCTGAAGGGAGACCTTCTCACTCTTTACAACTCCCTGAAAGGAGGTTGTAGGGAGGTGGGGATTGGTCCCTTTTCACAAGTATTCATAGTATCAGTCAGTCAGGGCTGGAAGGGAGCACAAAGATCATCTAGTTCCAACCCCCCTGCCATGGGCAGGGACACCCCACACTACAGCAGGCTGGACAGAGCCTCAGCCAGCCTGGGCTTAAACACCTCCAGGGACAGAGCCCCAACCACCTCCCTGGACAACCCATTCCAGGGCTTCACCACTCTCATGGGGAAGAACTTCCTCCTCACCTCCAGCCTGAATCTCCCCACCTCCAGCTTCATTCCATTCCCCCTAGCCCTATCACTACCTGATGTCCTCAAAAGTCCCTCCCCAGCTTTCTTGTAGCCCCCTTCAGATACTGGAAGGCCACAATGAGGTCACCTCGGAGCCTTCTCTTCTGCAGACTGAACAGCCCCAACTCTTTCAGTCTGTCCTCATCGCAGAGCAGCTCCAGCCCTCTGCTCATCCTTGTGGCCCTTCCCTGGACAGGAAATGGCTACACCAGGGGGCGTTTACATTGAAAATTAGGGAAAGAATTGTTCGTGCAAGAGTGGTCAGGCATTACAACTGACTGCCCAGGGAGGTGCTGGAGTCACCATCCCTGGAGATGTTAACAAAAACATGTCCATCTGGCACTTTGGGAGATGGCTTAGTGGCCGTGGTGGTGGTGGCATGGCAGCTGGACTTGATGATCTTAAAGGTCTTTACCAACCAATATGATTCTATATGCGATTCAACCTCTGCCAGCCTCTGAAGGTGACTACAGCTTTAGTTTAAACCCTTCTACAGTGAAGGCAAGGATTTCCTTCCCCTCCAAAGTAATTTCCTGTGAAAAATCTCCAAATGTTAAGAAAGAAGCACAATGGGAAGGGGATGGAATTTCTGTTTCAGATATGCTGCTTCTTAAGGCAGTGAAGGTCACCTGTAAATCCTGCAGTCAAATCTCTGGAGATGTGTAGGTGCAAATGTTAGGTTTTTCTTAGCCTGAGCCACCAGAAAATTCACATTCAACCTTGTGTTTGAATAGTGAGATGGTTATGTGTTGTGTATTGGTCTAAGCAGACACTCCAGCTGTGGTCTGGATTAAGCAATGGTCTGCAGTGGCAGGCTCAGTCTCCACACAACCTGTAAGCACTTTGTAGGATAGGATAGGATAGGATAGGATAGGATAGGATAGGATAGGATAGGATAGGATAGGATAGGATAGGATAGGATAGGATAGGATAGAATGGGGTAGGATAGAATAGAATAGAATAGAATAGAATAGAATAGAATAGAATAGAATAGAATAGAATAGAATAGAATAGAATAGAATAGAATAGACCAGACCAGACCAGGTTGGAAGAGACCTCAGAGATCAACAAGTCCAGCCTATGAGTCCAAATGTGGCTCAGTTGGTAGTGCATAAGACCCTTAATGGGAAGGTCATGAGTTCAAGCAGTGGGCAGTAGTGTCCTCCCTACTCTAGTCATGAGGTCTGTGGTGACAGGTTGGACTTGATGATCTTTGAGGTCTCTTCCAACCTTAGGAATACTGAATGCTGCATAACCCAACACCATCTAATGAACTAAACCATGGCACCAAGCACCCCATCCAGTCTCTTCCTAAACACCTCCAGTGATGGTGACTCCACCACCTCCCTGGGCAACACATTCCAGTGGTCAATTACTCTCTCTGGGAAGAACTTTCTCCTCACCTCCAGCCTAAACCTCCCCCTGGCACAGCTTGAGACTGTGTCCTCTTGTTCTGGTGCTGCTTGCCTGGGAGAAGAGACCAACCCCCACCTGGCTGCAGCCTCCCCTCAGGTAGTTGTAGATGGTAATAAGGTCTCCCCTGAGCCTCCTCTTCTCCAGGCTAAGAGCTGTCTTCCCAAGGACTGCTAGTGGTGAAGGCAAAAGGACTTCTGTAATTACTATTTCAGTGCAGGGGCTCTTTAAACATGTTAATTACATTTAAAAGATAATTTGGAGAGTTGCTAGACCTTTGGGGTAAAAGATAATCTTGTTTGCACTTATCTAAACCAGAACTTTAATTGATGCTAAGCCCTGATGAAATTAAAAGAGTATTTCACAAAAAAGGGTAGGAGAAGGGGGGGGGTGGGGGGGAGGGAGGGAAATAAGCTTTGAAGAGTTCTGTGCTGTAAAAGTAAAGCCATTTAGAAACACACTGCATATGTATGAAGGCAACAACATATTCAGAGGCTGAGCTTGAACTAAGAGCGTTGTATGAAGGTGCTGAGTCAATACAGGAATGACAGCAGCTAATTTCAAGTGCAGCCAAGCATGAAAGAGCTTCATGCTTTGGTTTGTTTGTCTTTGTTTTTTTGTTGCTTTGCTGTTGCAGAGCTGTTGACAGGGTAGAGTTATGAAGCCATCTTTATTATACTAGCAACATCTTACTGCCCTTGCTTCAGTTGTATAGTGTTGTGGGTAGCTTCTTGCTGCGCTCCAGGTTGCCACAAAGAATAGAATAGCATAGCATAGCATAGCATAGCATAGACCAGACCAGACCAGACCAGACCAGACCAGATTGGAAGAGATCTTCAAGATCATCACGTCCAACCTATCAACCAACCCACAACCCTGTGAGGAGAGGCTGAGGGAGCTGGGGTTGCTTAGCCTGGAGAAGAGGAGGCTCAGGGCAGACCTTCTTGCTCTCTACAACTACCTGAAGGGAGGTTGCAGCCAGGTGGGGGTTGGTCTCTTCTCCCAGGCAAGCAGCACCAGCACAAGAGGACACAGTCTCAAGCTGCGCCAGGGGAGGTTCAGGCTGGATGTTAGGAAGAAATTCTTCCCAGCAAGAGAGATTGGCCACTGGAATGTGCTGCCCAGGGAGGTGGTGGATTCACCATCACTGGAGGTGTTTAAAAAGAGACTTGATGGGGCGCTTGGTGCCATGGTTTAGTTGATGAGATGGTGTTGGGTGATAGGTTGGACTTGATGATCTCTGAGGTCTTTTCCAACCTGGTCTATTCTGTTCTGTTCTGTTCTGTTCTAAGAAGTTGCTCTGTTGGCATTTTGCCGAGCAGTTCTGGCTGTCCCCAGCTGCCTTCTGTGCCATGCAGTTGCCTGTTTGCTAGCCCCTCTGGTTAAATAGCTCCAGCTGATGTAGTAGCATCTAATGCTCATGCTGATGACAAGAGATACAGGACAATTGAGAATGCAATTACATTATCTGCAAACCCAGTGACCCACTTTCCATTTTTAAGTGGAGCAGAAGTGTTTAAAATGTGCAGTTTGTTCATTCATTTTGCAGGAGGATCAGTGGAGAGAAATGGTTGTGCTGTGCATCGCACTGGAACAAGGCAAAGCTAACATGATCGGACACATTAAAAGCAGAACTGCAGTGACAAAACAATTCCTCTTCTGGAGATTATCTTAATTGTTACTTTTTGTCTTTCATATGCAAATAGCCAACTGCTGCTCTGATAAACTCTTTTACAGCTGAGAGGGGGAACTTATTAACTGCCTTGGCAGTAGCCTTCAGCAATATCACCCTCCCAGGGAGGGGGATTTGTGTGAGCAGCATCTAGCAAAGACAGCTCTGTTATCAGAGTTTAGACTTCATATTCCTACATCACTGAAATTCCAGAGAACCAGGTAGAACAGCAGGTGTGATTCAGATCTTGCAGTAGAAACAAACACGATTCTAATCTGTTCAACATCTTCATCAATGACATTGATGAGGGGACAGAGTGTCTGCTCAGCAAGTTTGCTGACAATACCGAACTGGGAGGCTTGGCTGAGGCAGCTGAAGGCTGTGTGGCCACCCAGCGAGACCTGGACAGACAGACAGCTGGGCAGAGAGGAAGCTAATGAGGTTCAACAAGGGTAAGTACAGAGTCCTGCATGTGGGGATGAAGAATAAACTGCACCAGTACAGGTTAGGAGGCGATCTGCTGGAGAGCAGCCCTGTGGAGAAGGACCTGGGGGTCCTGGTGGATCACAAGTTATCCATAGGACAGCAATGTGCCCCAGTGCCCAAGAAGGCCAATGGGATCCTGGGGTGTATTAAGAAGAGTGTGTCCAGCAGATCCAGGGAGGTTCTCCTCCCCCTCTACTCTGCCCTGGTGAGATCTCATCTTGAGTACTGCCTTCAGTTTTGGGCTCCCCAGTTCAAGAGACACAGGGACCTGCTGGAGAGGGTCCAGCAGAGGGCTACAAGGATGATTAGGGGACTGAAGCACTGCCCTGTGAGGAGAGGCTGAGGGACCTGGGGTTTTTAGACTGGAGAAGAGAAGACTGAGAGGGGATTTAATAAATGTTTCTAAATATCTGAGGGCTGGGGGTCAGGAGGGAGGGGACAGGCTCTGCTCACTTGCTCCTTGGGATAGGACAAGGAATAATGGGTAGAAAGTACAGCACAGGAGGTTCCACCTCAACATGAGGAGGGACTTCTTCACTGTGAGGGTCACAGAGCACTGGAACAGGCTCCGCAGAGAGGCTGTGGAGTCTCCTTCTCTGGAGACTTTCAAGGCCTGTCTGGATGCATTCCTCTGTGACCTGAGCTAGATTGTCTGGTCCTGCTCTGGCAGGGGGGTTGGACTGGATGAGCTCTTTGGGTCCCTTCCAGCCCCTGACATCCTGTGAGCCTGTGATTTGCTGGTAGAAGAAAGCCTAACCCTAGGATGGGATGATGGCACCTCCTTTACCAACAGATCCACTAGCTTACTCAGTTTGTATGGAACATAATTACTATTGTTTTAAGTAATTGTAGCTATCAGTGAGGGCTTTGGAACAAGAGGAAGCATATTCAGAGACAATAACCTTTTCAGGGATTAATGGTGCTATAATTTTCTCAAAATACCTTTTCTTTCTGTGCTTATGCAACTGTCTGTCACTCCTTGGCTAACATGCATTTATCATGTGCTGGTCCTGAAAGCTCTTTTCTCCTATTTTCTTAGTTTGCTGAAAAATGAAAGATCTGAGCTGACAATGGAAAATGATCTTTGAAGAGAAGGTTTCTACAAAGAGCAAAAGGTGTTGCCTTAGTTGTCTCCTGTTTCCATGGCATTTATTTCTCATCAGCTACTTTCTTCCCTTTAAACAGACCACTTTAAAAAGGGGAAAACCCCCTAAAATAATAGGAAAAGACCCAAAAGATCTATCAGGAATGTCTCCCTAACTGAGCTCCTCCCAGCAGTTATGATATCCTTTACTGTATGCATCTTAAGAGTCACTCCAAGGTGGACCTCTCAGCGCTTAGACTGCAGGTCTCCAGATGGAACTAACCTTGCTTACCCTCAGCAGTGCTAACAGATAGACAGTAGTAATGCATGATAGTGAGGTTTGCTTTTATAGTTGCTGGAACCAGTGCAGAGGAAAGCAAGGAAGCTGGGGAAGGGCCTGGAGAATAAATCTGATGAAGAGCAACTGAAGGAGCTGGGGATGGTTAGTTTGGAAAAGAGGAGGCTGAGGGGAGACCTCATTGCACTTTACAGCTACCTGAAAGGAGGTTGTGAAGAGGCTGCTGCTGGTCTCTTCTCCCAGGTAATTAGTGATAGAACAAGAGGGGATGGCCTCAAGCTGTGCCTGGGTAGGTTTAGACTGGACATTAGGAATGTGCTGCCCAGGGAGGTAGTGGAGTCCCCAAGCCTGGCTGTGTTTCAAGGTGGTTTGGATGTGGTGCTTGGGGCTATGAGGGTTCTGGGTTGTACTTGGTCATAGCTTCATAGAATCAATAAGGCTGCAAGAGACCTCAAAGATCATCAAGTCCAACCTGTCACCCAACACCTCATGACCACTAAACCATGGCACCAAGTACCACGTCCAATCCCCTCTTGAACATCTCCAGGGACAGTGACTCCACCACCTCCCTGGGCAGCACATTCCAATGGCTAACAACTCTCTCTGGGAAGAACTTTCTCCTCACCTCCAGCCTAAACCTCCCCTGGCACAGATTGAGACTGTGTCCTCTCGTTCTGGTGCTGGTTGCCTGGGAGAAGAGACCAACCCCCTCCTGGCTACAACCTCCCTTCAGGTAGTTGTAGACAGCCATAAGGTCTCCTCTGAGCCTCCTCTTCTCCAGATCCTGAGGGTCTGGTGATCCTGAAGATCTTTTCCAATGTGAATGTTTCTGTGATTCTGTGATCTGCTGTGGGAAGTGTTATCTACTGCCATGGCATGGCAGAATGTTGGCCACTATTAAGCTCAGAAGGTCTGTGAAATCCTATTTCTTTTCCCTGAGGCTTTGAGATTAGCTAGGCAAGGAGCCTGTTGCTTGGTAGGGTTAATATTAGTATCATAGTATCAGTCAGGGTTGGAAGGGACCACAAGGATCAGCTAGTTCCAACCCCCCTGCCATGGGCAGGGACACCCCACACTAGATCAGGCTGGCCAGAGCCTCATCCAGCCTGGGCTTAAAAGAAGTATTGCTGGTCTTAAAAGAAATATTGCTCCTATTTCTTTTCCCTAAGGGTTTGGGATTAGCTAGTCAAGGGGTTTGTTGTTCCTGGGGGTTAATACTGCTATATTCCTGTCTTTCCTTGGGGAAGAAATCCTGCCTGGTGTGGGTGAAGAGGCGAGTGAGCAAAACAGGGCTGTCTTGGACGTAGAACAAAGTGATTAGTTCCTCATTAAAGGGACAGGGAGGCATACTGTCACTATAGCAACCCCTGCATATATATGAACCTCTACCCACCTCATTGTAACCCACTCAGTTAGAACAAAGATTTCAAGCCATTGTCACATGTTGGTAGAGAGCTTTTCCTCTAACTTGGGAGTCACACCACAAATCCCTGTCAAATAATGATGTATGCTTATGTGCACAGTCATTTGTGTGCTCCCATCCCTGCACAGACTCAGACAAACAGAGCTGCCTCATGATTAGTTAGACAGATGGGTAAATCCACCCATATAAATACCCTGCAGTGGTATTTTTAATATATATATATTTATATATATATTTCCCCCCCTTGATGACTAACTGCAAAGAAATGCCATCCTGACTCAGGAACCATGTTAGCATTTCAGATACTTGCATCTGTGTGCAGATTTCCATTCTGTGGAGCCCTTAATCACCACAGAATCAGCCAGGTTGGAAGAGACCTCCGAGATCAGCAAGCCAAATTGATCATCCAACACTATATAATCAACCAGACCATGGCACTAAGTGCCTTATCCAGGCTCTTTGTAAACACCTCCAGGGATGGGGACTCCACCACCTCCCTGGGCAGCACATTCCAATGGCCAATCTCTCTTACTGGGAAGGACTTCTTTCTGAGATCAAGCCTGAACTTCCCCCTGGCACAGCTTTTGAGACTGTGTCCTCTTGTTCTGTCGCAAGTTGCCTGGGAGAAGAGACCAACCCCCACCTGGCTACAACCTCCCTTCAGGTAGAGAGCAATAAGCTCTCCCCTGAGCCTCCTCTTCTCCAGGCTTAACACCCCCAGCTCTCTCAGCCTCTCCTCACAGGGCTCCAGATCCTTTCCCAGCTTTGTTGTCCTTCTCTGAATGCATTCCAGCATCTCACCATCTTTCTTAAACTGAAGAGCCCAGAACTGGACACGTGGAGTGGCCTAACCAGTGCTGAGCACAGGGCCAGAATGTTTTATGTTTCATTTCAGCTGCTTGCTTTCTAACAAAACACCATTAATGTCTAAAATCTGAGGAAATGGAGTATGTCTCAGGAATCCTGTTGGCTGCATCAGAGCTAGTTCCCCATCTCTGTGAGGTCAGCAATGCCATTAACCTGTTCCACTGCTTTCACTTCACACCTGGCTAGCCCCCATTAATGCACCACACTGCTTGTCTGCGTGGAATGAAATGGCTAACATTTAACCTGCTGATATGATCAAGCATAAATCTGAAAGACAAATCTCTGGCAAATGTTCTCCTTCCTAAGAAGGTCACATCGAGGATTGCAATATTCATTGTCCTCAGACTAGCTGAAATCTCCTGTACTGAAATCAGAGGGGAAATGTGAGCTAGATCTAAAGCCTTAGGCAGCTGTTCCCAAGTCCTGTGTTTAATGGCCTTTTAGCTAGAAATCCTGAGAGCTCCTAGACTGCAGAACTGACCACCTTCCTTTGGTTCAAAACACTGTGGTTGCTAAATAAGGTGGTGAGGCACAGTAACAGGATGCCCAGAGAAGCTGCAGATGCCTCCTTCCTGGATGTGTTCAAAGACAGGTTGGATGGGTGGGGCTTTGAAATACCAACTCAGGTGAAAGGTGTCCCTCTTCATGGCAAGGCTGCTGGAAGTAGATCATCTTCAAGGTCCCTTCCAGCCCAAATCATTCCATGATTTAGGGGAATGGAACATCTTCCTTATGAGGAGAGACTGAGAGGGCTGGGATTGCTTAGCCTGGAGAAGAGGAGTCTCAGGGGAGACCTTCTTGCTGTCTACAACTCCCTGAAGGGAGATTGTAGCCACATGGGTTTTGGTCTCTTCCAGGCAAGCAGCACCAGAACAAGAGGACACAGCCTCAAGCTGTGCCAGGGGAGGTTTAGGCTGGAGGTTAGGAAGAAATTCTTCCCAGACAGAGAGATTGGCCACTGGAATGTGCTGCCCAGGGAGGTGGTGGAGTCACCATCCCTGGAGGTGCTCAAAGAAGGCTTGGATGTGGCACTTGGTGCCATGGTTTAGTTAGTCATGAGGTGTTGGGTGACAGGTTGGACTTGATGATCTCTGAGATCTTTTCCAACCTTCTTGATTCTATGATTCTTTGATTCTATGACTTCTCATCAGCAGACATCTGAAAGAGCCAGAGAATTCCTCAAAGGATGTAATGCTTTAGGCTCTTACTGCCAGTGGCACCAGAAGCAGGGATTTGTGAGATGCAGTTTGAGTTGCTCAGAATCCTGTTGATGTGAAACCTGCCAGAATGCTAACAATTCCCCAGGTTTCTGCAGCACAGGATGTCAACACAACCTTCTGGGGAGAGCTCTCTTTCTGTGTCACTCAGGTAGATGCAGTGGTGTTTTTAAGCGTCACATGAAGCACTAAGAGGTACCTTTGTTTTGTCTTTTACCTTTGGAATGGAACAATACTTTCTGGTGTGTGTTGGGACACACAGCAAACACCACTTACTCTCTGCAGTACTTTTCATGGAGAGCTTCACAATATTTTCTTTCTTTCTTTCTTTCTTTCTTTCTTTCTTTCTTTCTTTCTTTCTTTCTTTCTTTCTTTCTTTCTTTCTTTCTTTCTTTCTTTCTTTCTTTCTTTCTTTCTTTCTTTCTTTCTTTCTTTCTTTCTTTCTTTCTTTCTTTCTTTCTTTCTTTCTTTCTTTCTTTCTTTCTTTCTTTCTTTCTTTCTTTCTTTCTTTCTTTCTTTCTTTCTTTCTTTCTCTCTCTCTCTCTTTCTCTCTCTCTTTCTCTCTCCCTTTCTCTCTCCCTTTCTCTCTCCCTTTCTCTCTTCCTTTCTCCTTTTCACCCTTCCTTCCCTTCTTCTCTCCTTTCTTCTCTCCTTTCTTCTCTCCTTTCTTCTCTCCTTTCTTCTCTCCTTTCTTCTCTCCTTTCTTCTCCCCTTTCTTCTCCCCTTTCTTCTCCCCTTTCTTCTCCCCTTTCTTCTCTCCTTTCTTCTCTCCTTTCTTCTCTCCTTTCTTCTCTCCTTTCTTCTCTCCTTTCTTCTCTCCTTTCTTCTCTCCTTTCTTCTCTCCTTTCTTCTCTCCTTTCTTCTCTCCTTTCTTCTCTCCTTTCTTCTCTCCTTTCTTCTCTCCTTTCTTCTCTCCTTTCTTCTCTCCTTTCTTCTCTCCTTTCCTCTCTCCTTTCTTCTCTCCTTTCTTCTCTCCTTTTTCCTTCCTCTTTCCTTCCTTTTTCCTTCCTTTTCCCTTCTGTTTCCCCTTCCTTTTCCCCTTCCTTTCTTTCCTTCTGACTGCCTGCCTGCCAGCCAATGGACAAACAAACCTCTTGTATCACAGTGCATTAGAGGTTGGAAAGGACCTCCAGAGATCATCCAGTCCAACCCCCCTGCCAGAGCAGCATCACCCAGTGTAGTCTGCACAGGAATGCATCCAGGTGGGTTTGGAAAGTCTCCAGAGAAGGAGACTCCACAGCCTCTCTGGGCAGCCTGCTCCAGGGCTCTGGCACCCTCACTGTAAAGAAGTTTCTCCTCACGTTGAGATGAAATCTACGTTCAAGTTTGTATCCATTGCTCCCTGTCTTGTTATTGTGCATCACCACCATGGCCATGCTGGTGTTGGGTTGATGGTTGGACTTGATGATCTTAGAGGTCTTTTCCAACCTAAACAATTCTATGTGGGCATGGCACATGCTTTAGTGGCTATGGTGGTGCTGGACTGATGGTTGAACTTGATGATCTTAGAGGTCTTTTCCAACCTGAGCAATTCTATGAAGACATGGCACATGCTTTAATGGCTATAGTGGTGTTGGGTTGATGGTTGGACTTGATGATCTTAGAGGCCTTTTCCAACCTAAACAATTCTGTACTTCAGATGTGAATGAGAACCTAATGCAGCCCAGCATTTAAAATGCTCTTCAGGAGTCTCATGTTTTTGCACTGCAGCTACATCACTTGCTAGCTGTTGAGGTGAATCTCGTCAGTAACACATTTCCCGAGTTAGAACATTCCTCCAGACCTGCTTTCAAGCATATTTAGTGCTACTTTGGGATTCTTGCTGACTGTTCCTCAACTCAGAACATCTTGTCTCTACTTGGCTTTCCTTAAGCTTCTCTGTGGCCAAAGAATTTGAGAAGTTATGAGACACTTCAGTTCTGGGCAAAATCCTGGAAACTATTTTGAGCTTTAGCTGTTATTTGTGTTCCCTTTTGCTGCAGTTCAGCTGCACACCCTAACACTAAATGACCTCCACCACCTTTGCTGCCGCTTTGCCGAGTGGGGAGTGTCAACCACTCACAATCCAGAAGCTTGAGGTCTGAGCTGTGGGTTCCACAGTGCTGAACACCTTTTGCTTAATGCACCCCCGGATGCCACTGGCCCTCTTGGCCACAAGGGCACATTGCTGTCCCGTGGAGACCTCCAGAGAAGGAACAGAAAGGGCACCCACGTATTTAGGGCTTGTGTCACGCTGCTGTACTGCTGTTTGTACTGTGTCACCTCTTTGGGCTTTATGTCTGTGTTATAAAACTGTAGAACTTAGTGGGAAAGTGAATTTCTCTCTCAACCCAAGGTTCTTGAAGTGTTGAAAGTTTTCATGGAGTCATAGAATCAACCAGGTTGGAAGAGACCTCCAAGATCATCCGGTCCATCCTGTCACCCAGCCCTATCCAATCAACCAGACCACAGCACCAAGTGCCTCATCCAGGCTCTTCTTGAAGATCTCCAGGGACAGTGACTCCACCACCTCCCTGGACAGCACATTCTAATAGGCAATCACTCTCTCTGTGAAGAACCTCTTCCTAACATCCAGCCTGAACCTCCCCTGGCACAACCTGAGGCTGAGTCCCCTGATTCTGTTGCTGGTTGCCTGTGTATCAGTGGCAAGGAAGAGAATGCTCAGTAGACTTCTAAATGCTTTTGCCCATTTTGAACTGTATAGATGATGCTGTTCTAGAGTAAACAGAGTAATGGGGAAGTGAGACATGACTTGCTTCCTGTGCAGAGAACTTTGCAGCTCCTGTCCCAGTCCCTGGGCTTTTGTTCCCCGAGTGCTGCTTGAATGCTTTGCAATGGGAGAGTTTTACTTGGACAGCACCAGGTTGCCCAAAGGTCTGCACACAGAAGGGAGGACTTGGCTCCTCTCTGTGACTCTAGTGCCAGGTTCTCCATAGCACAGAACACTGATAAATCACAGAATCACAGAATGTTGGGAGTTGCAAGAGACCTTGAAAGCTCATCCAGTCCAACCCCCCCTGCCAGAGCAGAATCACCTAGAGCAGGACACACAGGAAGACATCCAGGTGGGGTTAGATTGTCTTCAGGGAAGGAGACTCCACAACCTCTCTGGGCAGCCTGTTCCAGGGCTCTGTCACCCTCACAGTGAAAAGGTTTCCCATCTGTTCCTGTGGCATCTCCTTTGCTCCAGGTTGCCCTCATTGCCCCTTGTCCTATCGTTGGACATCTCTGAGCAGAGCCTGGCTCCATCCTCCCAATGCTTGCCCTTCACACATACTTAGAATCATAGAATTGTTAGGGTTGGAAGGGACCTCAAGAATCATCTAGTTCTAACCCTGTGCCATGGGCAGGGACACCTCATACTACATCAGGTTGCTCACATCCATGTACAGCCTGGCCTTAAAAACCTCCAAGGATGAGGCTTCCACCACCAACCTGGGCAACCTGTGCCAGTGTCTCACCGCCCTCATGGTGGTTTAGAAACATGAATGAGGTCATCATTAATTGGCATCAGCCAATTCTATGAGGACTCTGGGCTGCATCTCCTAGGTCCCATAGGACTCTGGGGTACATCTCATAGGTCAAATCGGACCCTGGGATGCATCTTATAGGTCCCATTGGACCCTGGGATGCATCTCATAGGTCCCACAGGGCTCTGGGGTGAATATCTCATAGGTCCCATAGGCCTCTGGGGTGCATCTCATAGGTCCCATAAGTCCCTGGGGTACATCTCATAGGTCCCATTGGACCCTGGGGTAAATATCTCATAGGACCAACAAGGCTCTGGGGTGCATGTCCCATAGGGCTCTGAGGCGCATGTCCCATAGGGCTCTGGGGTAAATATCTCATAGGACCCTGGGGTGCATCTCATAGGTCCCATGGGACCCTGGGGTGCATATCTCATAGGTCCCATAGGACTCTGGGGTGCATCTCATAGGTCCCATGGGACACTAGGGTACATCTCATAGGTCCCATAGGACTCTGGGGTGAATATCTCACAGGGCCCATAGGCCTCTGGGGTGCATCTCATAGGTCCCATTGGACCCTTGGGGTAAATATCTCATAGGACCCACAAGGCTTTGGGGTGCATGTCCCATAGGGCTCTGGGGTGCATCTCATAGGTCCCATAGGGCTCTGGGGTAAATATCTCATAGGACCCTGGGGTGCATCTCATAGGTCCCATGGGACCCTGGGGTGCATATCTCATAGGTCCCATAGGACTCTGGGTGCATATCTCATAGGTCCCATAGAACTCTGGATTGCATCTCATAGGTCACATGGGCCCCTGGGTTGCATCTCATAGGTCCCATGGGACCCTAGGGTCCATCACTTAGGTCCCATAGGACTCTGGGTGCATATCTCATAGGTCCCATAGGACTCTGGATTGCATCTCATAGATCCCATGGGACCCTAGAGTACATCTCATAGGTCCCATAGGACTCTGGATTGCATCTCATAGATCCCATGGGACCCTAGGGTACATCTCATAGGTCCCATCAGACCCTAGGGTACATCTCATAGGTCCCATAGGACCCTGGGCTGCATCTCATAGGTCCCATGGAACCTTAGGGTAACATCTCATAGCTCCCATTGGACCCACTCAGGTTCCTCGGGTGGCCACCAGCCTTGTCTTGACCAAGAAAAAGCAGAACCCCGGGGGTTAGCTTAGCAGAGGATGGTTTCGATCCATCGACCTCTGGGTTATGGGCCCAGCACGCTTCCGCTGCGCCACTCTGCTGCTGCTGCTGCCAGTCTGCTGGAATGTGCTTTTATACAAACCGCCACTTACATTAATTAGCTGCGGCATTTACACTTCAAATGCGTGCCTGAGAGGAAACCGGGGGGGCCCCCTGGCTACCTGAGCGAGCTCTCACCTCCTACATTGGTGTGTATTTCAACGGCTATAAAGTGCATCCACACTCAATTGGCTTCCTCTAGGTGCATCCCCTTGTTTCCAAGCGGCTCAGGAACCTCCTCTTCATGGTCAGACATGCAGCTGTGCCAGTGCCAGCCCTATTTTCTTCCCCCTGGGCTGTGCTAAAGTGATCACACTTTAACTGCCCGTAATTGCACCGCAGCAGCAGTTCAAACTTGTTTAATTAAATCAGTTGCATGCTTAGTAATACCCATTTAAAGTGCTAACAGAGGGTAATAATCCTTCCTGATCACACCTTCAGCATCACAGCTGTGGCTTGCTAGGCTTTTATAAGTAAGTGTGATCAGAAATGCAGTGATGAAGTGCAATGTTGTTTCTCTCACCATACATAGCTGCAAATCTTACTTGCGCTTGATGTGTGCAGCTTGACTACAGCTGTTCCCTCCACACCTGATGAGGCCTGTGCTTCCTCAGCCTTTAAACCTTCCCTGTGCTGTGTGCTTCATTCACATCCACCAGCACAGCAAGCAGCTGATTGTCTGTTTCACTTTGATTTAAAGCATGGCACATAGGGTGAGCCGTAGCAGGAGTGAAAATTATTTCCAGGGGAGAGGAAATTAATATATTAATGGTTCAGAGCTTTATTTGCTTGTGCAGAGTAAAAGCTCTAAATGACTGGAAGCAGAAAAGCAGCAGTTAAATGCTTCTTGAAGGCCTTTCTTTTTTTGATGTGCTCTGTATCCCACACCCTGCCGTGAGGAAAAGAATGTGTAGATTGCCTTAGAAAGGCAAATTAGAAAGCATCTCTAATAATCTCTCTTGCTCAAAGATACTGCCCAGCACTGCAGCAATCAGAGGGAGAATCATCACACAGCCACAGAGTGTTAGGGGTAGGAAGGGACCTCAAAGGATCATCCAGTCCAAACCCCATACCAGAGCAGGATAGGATAGGATAGAACAGACCAGGTTGGAAGAGAACTTTGAGATCATCAAGTCCAACCTATCATCCAACACCATCTGATCAACTAAACCATGGCACCAAGCACCCCATCCAGTCTCTTCCTAAACACCTCCAGTGATGGTGACTCCACCACCTCCCTGGGTGGATCACCTAGAGTAGATCACACAGAAACACACCTAGGTGGGTTTTGAATATCTCCAGAGTGGGAGACTCCACAACCCCCCTGGGCAGCCTGCTCCAGGGCTCTGTTGCCCTCACAGGGAAAAATTTTTTCCCCCTGTTTCCACGGAACTTCCTATGCCTCAACTTCCACATTGCCCCTTGTGCTGGCATTGGGCATCACAGAGCAGAGCCTGGCTCCATCACCATAGAATGGTCCGGTTTGCAAGGGACCTGTGAAGGTCATCCAGCTCAAGGCCCTCTGCAGTCAGCAGGGACATCCTCAATTGGATCAGGTTGCCCAGAGCCCTATCAAACCTGACCTGTAATATCTCCAGGAGTGGGGCCTCAACCACTTCCCTGGGCAATCTGTTCCAGTGTTCCATCACCCTCGTAGTAATTAACTTGTTCCTAACATCTATCTACACCTCCTCTTCTCTAGTTTGAAGCCATTGCCCCTCATCCTATCACCACAGGCCTTTGTAAACAGTCTCTCCATCCTTGTAGCACCCTTCAGGTACTGGTTGTCTGCTATTAGGTCTCCCTGGAGCTTCCTCTTCTCCAGGCTGAACACCCCCAGCTCCCTCATCCCGTCGTTGTAGCAGAGCTGCTCCAAACCTCTGATCATTTTCATGGCTCACCCCTGGACCCTCTCCATCAGCTCCATGTCCTTCCTATATTGAGGGCTCCAGAGCTGTACACAGTACTCCAGGTGAGGTCTCACCAGAGCCAAGTGGCAGAGAGTTGTGCATTTGCTAATTAGCAGCTTATTGAGCTGCCTCCTCAGAATGTTCTCAGAGTCAGTCTTCTGGGTTACAGCCATTATTGTTAAAACAAGAAAGCCCTCAAACCCCACAGCTAAATCTGCTTTTTGGGGGTTTCTTTGGGTAGATGTTATGAGGTGTTAGGTAATAGGTTGGACTTGATGATCTCTGAGGTCTTTTCCAACCTGGTTGATCCTATGTGGGTTGATGATGCCAGGTTCAGTGCTGTGTGCCTCTGCTGATGGATCAAGGAGAACACCAACAATGACAAACTTACCAGAGGCAAGAGATCAGCTGACCCAATGCCTGCAACTGTAATTAGAGAGAAGCCCTGTGGCTAACAAGAAGGTTGTGATAAATGAAGCAAGAAATTGGTTGTTGTCTATTGTGTTCTCTCTCTCCTTTTTATTTGACATTAATATTTGTAGAAGGAAAGAGCCCTGGCAATCTGGAATGTTCACAGTTGCAAAGCATTGCATCATAATGAGCAGGGCTGAGGTTTGGGATGGGCAAATCAACCAGGAAAACAAAAAAAAGAAAGGGGGGTGGAGGGGGAATGATAATTGGTAATTATCCTTATCTGTCTTTGATCAAGCTCAAATGCTCTTTCACTGCCAATCTCTGAATGAGTTCTGCCTTTGCCTGCTTGCTGCCCAGGAGCTTTTCACCCTTCTGCTGCAGTCTGACTGGCCAGGGACCGTGCAGGTTAGTGTTTTGCATTGCTGTCCTGGATTGAGTTGAATTTGCTGATGGTCCATACTTGGTGCACAACATGGGGCTAGACAAGCAGGCTGCTTTAACTGAGGCAGCCCATTCTGGCAGGAGATAAAAGGGTTGACATAATGAAAAGCAAGATAGCAAGAGGTGAGGGGTTTGAACACAAGCCCTATGGGGAGAGGCTGAGGGAGCTGGGGTTGCTTAGCCTGGAGAAGAGGAGGCTCAGGGGAGACCTTCTTGCTCTCTACGACTACCTGAAGGGAGGTTGTAGCCAGGAGGTGGCTGGTCTCTTCTCCCAGGCAACCAGCAGCAGAGCAAGAGGACACAGTCTCAAGCTGCACCAGTGGAGGTTCAGGCTGGATATTAGGAAGAAGCTCTACACAGAGAGAGTGATTGCCCATTGGAATGGGCTGCCCAGGGAGGTGGTGGAGTCTCCACCATTAGAGGTGTTTAGAAGGAGACTTGACAGGGTGCTTGGTTGCATGGTTTAGTTGATTAGATAGTGTTGAGTGATGGGTCTCTTCCAACCTGGTTTATTCTATTCTAAGAGGATTCAATTCAGAGAGTTTTATATATATATATATGTATATTTTCCCACCCCTATGGTGTGTTTGCTATGTTGATGTATTTGCTCTCCAGAGGCAACTGGGGAGAGTGTGCTGGGGTCCTGTATGTGCTCACTGTGGTGCTGGGTGTCACCTTAGGGGAATGGCTTAGAGCTGTGCTGGTTTACTGTGGCTCAGGTTCTGTCAGGAGCAATACAGGTCTCTCCCAAGAATACCCCTGGAGAGCTGCCCCAGGGATGGCTGATGATGAGTGGCAGGATGTGTGGGAGGATGTGAGTCAAGTCTTAGGAGAGTGGTTGCCTGTGGTGGTTTGGAATTTCACCCCTTGCAAGTGCAAAATCCTAACCAGCTGGTGAAATGCTTGGGGAAAAGTTTGTTGTCAGCCCAGAGGTCCCCAAGAGACAGAAATCATTCCAGTGTGTTGGAGCCTGGCCTGTGCCTTCTAAGCCCTTCTCATCACTGTTCAGAGTGCTCAGGGGGAAGAGAAGGTCTCTGGGCCAACAGAGAACCAGGCTGTGCCAGGATCAGCTGCTCCTGTGCAGAAAAAGAGAAGCATACAAGGAAAGCAGCTCCTCTGGCAAAGGATGAGGATAAATCAAGGTCATTATGGGAAGAAGACCAAGAGCCAGGAGTGGTCATTTGGTCTTTATCACTGTCTTTGGAAGATGACCAAGGATGAAGGGACTACCAGGTTCTGGCAATGTAAGGGACGTCTCACTTCTTCTGTCCAGGGCTTTGTTTCAGCTGAGAAACAACTGTTCTGGAAGGTGAAGAGAATCAAAGAGGACATGTTCTAATCTTGTGAAAGCTAATCAAGGCACTGCAGTAATTCTTAGTTTGATTGCTAGAATTATTCCATGGCTATCATGTTGAAATTCACCCCAGCAAAGTGTTGAATAAGCCAGCTCTGAGCATTAGGCTTATTGGTATTACCAGCAGTGAGGTGCTGAGAGGAGAGAACATGTTCATTCAGGCTTTGGGAAAGTGAAGATCCTTTGGCAGGGAGTTCTGACTGAAAAAAACAAAACCCCACGGGGGTGATTTTTAGACTTGCTGTTTCAGCAGCTTGTTTGTGATGCCATGTCCTAAGCTTATCAGAGAGAATACAGAATTAACCAGGTTGGAAAAGACCTCAGAGATCAAGTCCAACCTATCACCCAACACCATCTAATCAACTAAACCATGGCACTAAGTGCCTCATCCAGGCTCTTTTTAAACACTTCGAGGGATGGTGACTCCACCACCTCCCTGGGCAGCACATTCCAATGGCCAATCTCTCTCTCTCTGGGAATAAATTTCTTCCTAACATTCAGCCTAAAATTCCCCTGGCACAGCTTGAGACTGTGTCCTCTTTTTCTGGTGCTGCTTGCCTGGGAGAAGAGACCAACCCCCACCTGTCTAAAATCTCCCTTCAGGTAGTTGTAGAGAGGAATAAAGTCTCCACTGAGCCTCTTCTTCTCCAGGCTAAGCAACCCCAGCTCCCTCAGCCTCTCCTCACAGGGCTGTGCTCCAGACCCCTCCCCAGCTTTGTTGCCCTTCTCTGGACACCTTCCAGCATCTCAACATATTTCTTAAATTGAGGAGCCCAGAACTGGACACAAGACTCAAGGTGTGGCCTAACCAGTGCTGAGCACAGGGCAGAATGACCTCCCTGCTCCTGCTGGCCACACTGTTCCTGATGCAGGCCAGGATGCCATTGGCCTTCTTGGCTACCTGGGCACACTGCTGGCTCATGTTCAGCCTACTGTTGATCAGTACCCCCAGGTCCCTTTCTGCCTGGCTGCTCTTCAGCCACACTGTCCCTAGCCTGTGAGTAACTACCCAGAGAATCAATTGCCACAAGAAATCTCTTGGATATGAGTGATTAATGGAGGAGCACTGCCATTTATTTTTCTTAATATATTCTGGAAGTGAGAGGACTTATTTGTAAAAGGGCTGGGAATGACATAACATTTGTTATAAACCTCATGGCAGCATTAATAAGGCAGATTTCCTTATTGGCTCCAGAGATAAATATGTTCTTTTCTATGTTTGTTTTTATGCATGTGATGAATGATGATAAATGCAAGGGGCTCTTGATGTTTAGCTCAGATTGCTTGAATTAGCATGGAGATTTCCAGTGATGGAAGATGTTTGTAGCATCATTTCCCCCCTCCCCACCCCACCTCCAACCCACCATTTCTCCAGCATGATGTTTCTGCATTAATCTTGCTAGGAAAGAGCAGAAAGACAAAAAACATCATATGAATTAAAAAATCAAAACTGTTTGAGAAGGCAGTCAGCTGACCTGGCAAGACATCTTCATCATCAAATGGGCCCTTCAGGAAGCTAAAGCTGCTATTTCTTAGTGTGGTAGTTTTAGGCCATGCCTTTAAAATTTAGCTGCAGATTTTGAGCAGAAAAGTACAAACAAATCACTATGGGGTGTAAAAAGGAAAACAAAAGATTATTCTAAACAAATTCATTGGATAAATGTTTGGGATAAGAGAAGTTATATCATAACAACTCTTCACGTTTCACTTCCATCCCCATTCCTTTTTGCTTCTCTTCTGATCTTGGAGGTTATTGCTTTGCTTGGGAGATAACGTGCTTCTGGCTGGCCTTGAGATAAATTTAACACTGCTTTTCTCTCAACTCCTCTCTCTCTCTCTGTCTTGGTACAGAGGGGTTTATGGGGTTTGGGAGTTTTGGAGGAGGGGAGGCAGTGGAGCAGCTTCCCTGGTCTTTTGACCAGGGGAGTTTCCATGGTGTTTGCTAATTGTAAATATACAGGATGTACAATATTGTACACATATTTTGTACATATTCATTGCATTCTATTGTAGGGTGGAGTTTTTGCTTGTAAATACAGCTTCATTTGCTTCCAACTGAGTTGGTCTGGTTTAAAGTTAATGATGGGTGAAAACTTCAGACCACCACACTTAGACTCATAGAATCTCTTTAGGTTGGGGAAAAATCCCTTGGTAGTTAGTTGTTAGACTCGATCTTCAAGTAAGCCTGGTGCTAAACCATCACAGTATCACCAAGGTTGGAAGAGACCTCAAAGATCATTGAGTCCAACCTGTCAGCACAGACCTCATGACTAGACCATGGCTCCAAGTGCCACGTCCAATCTCCTCTTGAACACCTCCAGGGACGGTGACTCCACCACCTCCCTGGGCAGCACATTCCAATGGCCAATCTCTCTCTCTGTGAAGAACTTTCTCCTCACCTTGAGCCTAAACCTCCCCTGGCACAGCTTGAGACTGTGTCCTCTTGTTCTGGTGCTGGTTGCTAAAGAAAAGAGACCAACCCCTTCCTGGCTACAACCTCCTTTCAGGTAGGTGTAGACAGCAGTGAGGTCTCCCCTGAGCCTCCTCTTCTTCAGGCTAAACGTTCATGTCCCTTAGCACCATATTTACGTGTCTTTTAAACCTCCCCCACTCCCCCTGCAAGAACGGGGATTCAACCTTCTCTCTGGGAAGCCTATGCCAGTGTTTAATAACCATTTCAGTGAGGAAGTTTCTTCTGATACCCAATTTAAATCCTGACAGACTTCGTTGCTCCTCTAGTATTCCACTGGAAGTTTTCAGGAGAGATTCCTGAGACCCTGAAGGGACAATATCCTGTAGCCCCCTGATAAGTCCTGGTGCCCTGTAATACTCTTCAGTGTTATCACAGACTCAGCCAAGTTGGAAAAGACCTCAGAGATCATTAAGTCCAACCTATACCTCATGACTAACTGAAACATGGCCAAATCCAATCCTTTTATGAACACCTCCAGTGATGGTGACTCCACCACCTCCCTGGGCAGCACATTCCAGTGGCCAATCTCTCTTTCTAGGAAGAATTTCTTCCCTTCCTGAAGGGAGGTTGTAGCCAGATGGGGGTTGGTCAGTTCTCCCAGGCAACCAACAATAGAACAAGAGGACACAGTCTCAAGCTGTGCCAGGGGAGGTTTAGGCTGGATCTTAGGTAGAAATTCTTCCCAGAAAGAGAGAGTGGCCATTGGAATGTGCTGCCCAGTGAGGTGGTGGAGTCACCCTCCCTGGAGATGTTCAAAAAGGGATTGGATGTGGCCCTTGGAGCCATGGTTTAGTTGTCAGGAGGTGTTGGGTATTAGGTTGGACTTGATGATCTCTGAGGTCTTTTCCAACTTTAATGATTGTATTATGTGACACACAGGGATCTGCCACTCTAAGTCACTACACGGGCTTAAGATATCCTGAGTGTGAAATTCTATTGAAATCAAGGAGTAACACAATAAATCTGACTTGAATGCTTAATGTTATTTTATGCCATTGCAGGGATAAACAAACACTGAAGTTCTGCTGTGTTTTGCCATGTAACAATTGCTAAACTCTTAGAAGTCGAGCAGCCTGCAAAACCAAATCACTTCTGTCACAAGGGTGCTTTGTTTTCCTTAACGTTTTGACAGCATCATTTGTCTGCAAAGTGTCAGTGTCCAGGAGGGGAAAGAAATATGAAATGAAATCAAAGAAATCTCCTAATCTCTTTAGTTCCAGGGTTTAATGTGCTGTTAATAATCATGCCCACAACTTGCATGGATTTAGCAAAGGCATGAATCACGGCGCAATTATCTCTTGGAGAATTGAGGAATTTTGTAAGAGAGCCAAAGTGCTCAGCAGTTCCTGCTGGAAAAAGCAGCGCAAGAATCTGGTATAGTGTTTCCAGATGCACTTCTATTACAAGCTGCACCAAGAGGAGTCAAGGGGAAATGTTCATTTTTGTGGGGGGTGTGTGTGAAAGCAAAGAAGAGGCTGTTAATGTGAGGGTGGTTTTGGTAGCCACTGCCAAGCAGAATAGAGTAGGATTAACCAGGCTGGAAAAGACCTTTGAGGTTGAGTCCAACCTATCACCCAACACCATCTAATCAACTAAACCATGGCACCAAGTGCCTCATCCAGACTCTTCTTAAACACCTCCAGGGATGGTGACTCCACCACCTTCCTGGGCAGCACATCCCAATGGCCAATCTCTCTTGCTGGGAAGAACTTTCTCCTCACCTCCAGCCTAAATCTCCCCTGGTGCAGCTTGAGACTGTGTCCTCTTGTTCTGGTGCTGGTTGCCTGGGAGAAGAGACCAACCCCCACCTGGCTATGACCTCCCTTCAGATAGTTGTAGACAGCAATAAGGTCTCCTCTGTGCCTTGAGGCAAGAACAATAGAAGTGTGATTATTAAATATAGATCCAGAGAGGTAAATTCTATATACTACAGAGAACTATATTTTTATATACTTTGCTCTGTTCTGGTGAGACCTCACCTGGAGTGCTGCATCCTGGTCTGGAGCCCTCAATACAGGAAGGATGTGCTCCTGATAGAGCATGTCCAGAGGAGGGCCACGAGAATGATCAGGGGGTTGGAGAACCTCTGCTGTGAGGCTGAGGGAGCTGGGGGTGTTCAGCCTGGAGGAGGCTCTGGGGAGACCTGATAGCAGCCTGCCAGTACCTAAAGGGGGCTACAAGAGGGATGGAGAGAGACAGCCCCTCGTCCTATCACTCCAGGCCTTTGCAAACAATGATTTGAGCTGAACAGGTTGGATGCCTTGCATACAACCATTTGTTGTTTATAAATATCCATACACATATATCAGGTCACAAGATAGCTCTTCAGTATTGATTCTCTTGGATACTGTTAAGCTGTTCATATTCCTTGTGTCTGGGTAGCTGATCCTTTCTAAGCACAAATACAAAATACTTCCCCCCCCCTTTAGTTTACTTTTTCTCTCACTCACACAACAATTTCAGAAACTTGGTGAAATTATTTTGAAGGCTTAAGCATTAATTACCTCTCCCTCTAAGCCTAAAACACTTCCCCCCCCCCTCTCTTTCCCCCCTCCCCTTGGTTTATTTTTTCCCTTCCTCACACAACAATTTCACAAACTTGGTGAAATTATTTTGAAGGCTTGATCATTAATTACCTCTCCCTCTCAACTTCAATATAATCCAACTCCTTGAAGTAAATAATACACACCCTGCCTCCCCCTATGATTACAGATGGAGTGGTCTGAGGAACTGCATGCCTTGCTTCTGTGCAGTGAAGGCAAAACCCTATACCACTGTTAACCATCTTGATCACCGGATTAATTAATCTGGAAAAGACCTGTAAGATCATTGAGTCCAACTGTAAACAGAACTGCCAAGTCCTGCTCCACTGCCCAGGTGGCCAAGAAGACCAATGGCATCCTGGCTGGGATCAGGAACAGTGTGGCCAGCAGGAGCAGGGAGGTCATTCTGCCCCTGTACACTGCACTGGTTAGGCCACACCTTGAGTCCTGTGTCCAGTTCTGGGCTCCTCAGTTTAGGAAGGATGTTGAGTTGCTGGAAGGTGCCCAGAGAAGGGCAACAAAGTTGGTAAAGGGTTTGGAGCGCAGCCCTGTGAGGAGAGGCTGAGAGAGCTGGGGTTGTTTAGCCTGGAGAAGAGGAGGCTGAGGGGAGACCTTCTTGCTGCCTGCAACTACCTGAAGGGAGGTTGTAGCCAAGTGGGGGTTGATCTCTTCTCCCATGCAACCAGCAGCAGAACAAGAGGACACAGTCTCAAGCTGCACCAGGGGAGGTTCAGACTGGATGTTAGGAAGAAGTTCTATACAGAGAGAGAGATTGGCCATTGGAATGGGCTGCCTGGGGAGGTGGTGGAGTCACCATCATTGGAGGTGTTCAGGAGGAGACTTGATAGGGTGCATGGTGCCATGGTTAAGTTGATTAGGTGGTGTTGGATGATAGGTTGGATGTGATGATCTTGAAGGTCTCTTCCACCCTGGTTTAATCTATTATTTTCTATTCTATTCCATTTTTTCTTCCTTTTGGCTCTGAACTATGATTTTTTTTTCACTTTGAATGTTTGGTAGCAGTTTGAGCAGCATCATCTCTTGGCTGGCACTTTCTCTTTTCTGAATGTTCTTTCCTGACTTCATCGAGTTCCCTGCTCTGTTTACTTCTGTCCCTATAATTCACTGCAATCTTTCCCACATGCTTCCAGATTTCGGGGAGCCTCAGCTCATTTTCACTCTTTTCTTTGGTGACAGTTTGTCTGCAGCTGAAATCAGATGAGGTCTCTTCATTGCTGGCAAGGTTTCCTATGATGTTGACCTCTGTTGTCATTGTTTCTTTGCAGGTAGGCCTGCTGATAGGAGGAGTGTAAGGAGCTGCTAGCACTAGGCAGTAACTAATGACAATTAATGCAATAATGTTGATGTGGGTAACAATATTCATTGGATTGACTCCTCTGCTGTGAGGACAGGCTGAGGGAGCTGAGGTTGTTCAGCTGAGAGAAGAGAAGATTCTAGTGGGGGGACCTGAGATCTGCCTTCCAATACCTGAAGGGATCCTACAGGAAGACTGCAGAGGGACTCTTCATAAGGGTTCCTAGAGATAGGATAAGGAGGAATGGGTTTAAGGTGAGGGAGGGTAGGCTTAGACTGGATCTTAAGAGGAAGTTAGAATCATAGAATCCTTGTCCCTCTTGAACTGGGAGTCCAGAACTCACCATAATATTCCAAGTGAGAGTAGAGGAGAGGAGGAGGAGAACCTCCCTGGATCTGCTGGACACACTCCTCTTAATACACTCCAGGACCCCGTTGGCCTTCTTGGACATAAGGGCACATTGCTGATGCATGGAGAACTTCTTGTCCACCAGCACTCCCAGGTCCTTCTCCACAGGGCTGCTCTCCAGCAGATCACCTCCCAACCTGTAGTGGTGCAGTTTATTCTTCCTTCCCACGTGCAGGACTCTGCACTTATCCTTGTTGAACCTCATTTGGTTCCTCTGTACCCAGCTCTCAGTCTGTCCAGGTCTCTGAATGATCTCTTAGCCTTCAGGTGTCTCAGCCAAACTTCCCAGTTTGGTATCATCAGCAAATCTGCTGAGCAGTCACTCTGTCCCCTCATCATTGTTGATTTAGATGTTGTATTGGCTAACCTATATAATTTACAGCAAATACTACCTACATTGGACACCAGAGCAAACAGACCCTGGTTTGTAGGCAGGATATAATCCCTGTCCCCTCCTCCCAAAAAAACACACCCCAACCCTCCATGCCTTGTTTGTTTCATACACCCCAACCCTCCATGCCTTGTTTGTTTCATACACCCCAGCCCTCCATGCCTTGTTTGTTTCATACACCCCAGCCCTCCATGCCTTGTTTGTTTCATACACCCCAGCCCTCCATGCCTTGTTTCATACACCCCAGCCCTCCATGCCTTGTTTCATACACCCCAGCCCTCCATGCCTTGTTTCATACACCCACTCAGCACAAAGAGCCGCAACGATAACGTGAGCGGCGTAGAACAGCGGCGTAAGAGGAGTACGTAAGGCAGAAACACTTGATGCTGGTTTTTTTTTCCCCCTTCTCTCTAAATTCTTCCCAAATATGTCATAACCCATCAGCCTGTGGCCATTTGTCTGATTTGAAAAATCCTTCCTTTCAACCAAGAAAGAAAAAGTGAAATGTTTCCATGGAGATCAGCCAGAGATAGCCAAATGACGAACTTCTTGGCTGTACTTTCAGTTTGGTTTCTATGGTTTCCAGACAAGGAGAGGGGGGGAAGTGAACTTGCTGAGGTTCTCTTTACTTCTTCTTTTATTTTGCTTGTTGTTCTGCATGTAAAAGGTTACTGTAAACTAAGTGCTGGAGTTGAACTCTGTGTAAGCCCCTAAAAAGCAAAGATAATCATCTGTCATCTTGAAAAATCAGTTTCACAGGGTGATATCACAGGATATGAGAGGTTGGAAGGGACCTCCAGACATCATCCAGTCCAAACCCCCTGCCAAAGCAGGATCACTCAGGGTAGTCTGCACAGGAATACATCCAATTGTGGTTGGAAAGTCTCCAGAGTAGGAGACTCCACAACCTCTCTGGGCAGCCTGCTCCAGTGCTCTGTCACCCTCACTGTACAGAAACTTCTCCTCATGTTGAGGTGAAACCTTCTCTGTTCAAGCTTGTATCCATTATTCCTTGTGCTATTACTGTGCACGACTGAAAAGAGCTTGGCTCTCTCCACTTGATACCCACCCTTCAGATATTGATAGGCATTGACCTGATCCCCTCTCAGCCTTCTCTTCTCCAGACTAAAGAGCCCTAGGTGTTTAGTGTATCTTGTAGAGGTCACATTGTGCAGTTCCACATATGCCCTGGCTCTAGGCTAAAGAACTCATGACAAAGAAATAAGACTTTCTTAGCATTATGAGTAAAGCTCTAGGGAGAAGATCTCTGATAATGACTAGACTTGGCTTGACTGTGCACAACACAGTGTGAAAATGGTAACAGCATTAACCTCACACTTCCTGGTAAAGGATATAAAAGAACTAGTGATGAAATACTGCATCTTGGAAAGACCTGAGGAAAAAGCAATTCTGCAAGCTGCACAGGGGGAAGTTTAGGCTTGATCTTGGAAAGAAGTTCTTCCCAGAAAAAGAGATTGGCCATTGGACTGTGCTGCCCAGGGAGGTGGTGGGGGTGATGTCCCTGGAGGTATCTAAGCAAAGTCTGGGTGAGGCACTTAGTGCTGTGGTCTGGTTGGTTAGCTAGGGTTGGGTGATCAGTTGGACTTGATGATCTTGGAGGTCTCTTCCAACCTGGTTGATTCTGTGCCTCTCTAACTCTTGGGGTCTGGACAGCCAGCCAAGGAAGTGTATGACCACCCAAACCATGTCACTGTTTCTGCTTCACTGCCCCAAGAGCAGGGTGGGTTTAATAACTTTTGATAACAGTTTTTTTCTGGGAGGGGGATCACATATAATCTTATTTCCACTACTCCTCATTTTTTTTTTTTTTTGTCTCAGGGCTAATTCCATTCTCTCCTGTCATGTTTATCATATCTCTGAGAAGCCAGCTTCTGTCTTTTGCCATCCTTCTTCATGCGGCTTCCTTGCCGAGACACATTTATGATCTCGTAGAAAGAGTCACAACTCACACTAGTGTAAACAAGATGTGATGATACTGCTGTGTGAAACCAGCTGAAGGGAAGACCAAGTGAAGATGGATTATCATAGGATGTTAGGGTTGCAAGGGACCTTCCAAGATCATCAAGTGAAACCCCCCTGCCAGAGCAGGACCAGCACAGGCCACACAGGAACACATCCAGAGGGGGCTTGAAAGCCTCCAGAGAAGCAGACTCCACAATCCTTCTGGGCAGGCTGTTCTAGTGTTCTGTGACCCTCACAGTAAAGAAGTTCCTCCTCATGTTGAGGTGAAACCTTCTGTGCTGGAGTTTCTATCCATTACCCCTTCTCCTATCCCAGTGAGCAGAGCCTGTCCCTTCCCTCCTGACCCCCAGCCCTCAGATATTATAAACATTTAATAAATCCTCTCCCAGTCTTCTCTAAAACCTACTGTACCTGCTCTGTGTGTATGACTCTGCAAAGTTAATTGCTCACACTGTCTTCAGGCAAGAAGTTGATGTAAAAGGAAGCTATGTGTACATCACACAACTTGCTGTGATGCCTAAGCCCTAAAAAATGTAGCAATACCTGGTTTAATGACCCAAGCTACCCACCTGCCATTCAAAGTCATGGTTAGAAAATGGGAAGACCTCAGAGCAGTCAAAATTCTCAGAACCATAGAACTGAGTTGGGAGGGACCTCAAGGATCAGCCAGTTCCAACCCCTCTGCCATGGGCAGGGATGCCTCACACTACAGCAGATTGCTGATAACCGCATTCAGCCTGGCCTTAAAAACCTCCAGGCATGAGGCTTCCATCACCTCCCTGGGCAACCTGTGCCAGTGTCTCACCACCCTCCTGGGGAAGAACTTCTTCCTATCATCTAGTCTCAATCTACCCATTTCTAGTTTTGTTCCATTCCCCCCAGTCCTATCACTCCCTGACATCCTACAAAGACCCTCCCCAGCTTTCCTGTAGCCCCCTTCAGATACTGGAAGGCCACAGTAAGGTCTAAATATTTAGTTAGCTTACTTTTGTACAGTTAATTTACTTTGGTTTGCTTAACAGGAAGTTAATATGTAATGAAAATAAAACAATGGAATATTCTCAATACATTTAGACAGAAAAAATCTTTTCTTTCAGAAGGCCTTTGAGATTCCTTTAGAAGACAGATGAGGAGAGGCTGAGGGAGCTGGGATTGTTTAGCCTGGAGAAGAGGAGGCTCAGGGGTGACCTCATTGCCCTCTACAACTACCTGAAGGGTGGTTGTAGCCAGGAGGGAGTTGGCCTCTTCTCCCAGGCAACCAGCACCAGAACGAGGGGACACAGTCTCAAGCTGCACCAGGGGAGGTTCAGACTCGAGGTGAGGAGGAAGTTCTTCACCGAGCGAGTCGTTCGGCATTGGAACGGGTTGCCCAGGGAGGTGGTTGAGTCATCGACCCTGGAGGCGTTCAAGGGGAGATTGGACGTGGCACTTGGTGCCATGGTCTAGTCATGGGGTCTGTGTTGATAGGTTGGACTCGATGATCCCCGAGGTCCTTTCCAACCTAAGTGATACTGTGATACTGTGGTTGGTGCTGGCAGAATAACAGAGGCCAGGAGTCTTCAGCAGCCTGACCCACAGTGAGGAAAGGCTGCAATACTCTAAACATATGTGGGGCAGTGGAAGGTGACAGGTATGGCTGCTTCCAAGCCAGTTGATTCCTGAGCACGCTGTTTGCTCTTCTGCCAGTGAAATGAGTCAGAGACAGGAATAAGCTATGGGTGAACTGCACCGGGAAGGGTCATCCCCTCCACTTCTGGCAGTCTGTCCTTAAACTGTCCTGTCTGTCACTGTGAGAGTGCAAGCAGCAATAAGAAGGTAAAAGGAGTGGTGAGGCTCTGGTGTAGTGATGCTCTTAAATACCCTTAGGAGAGCTGCAGTTTGCAGAAGCATTTCTAGGGGGATTGCATTGAAATTAGTCTCTGTGGGTATGAAGTCTGATTAACACCAGCATTTAAAATATTAATTCATCTTGTGCTTCAAGATCACTGCATGAATAATTACATTCTTGCTCTCTACAACTACCTGAAGGGAGGCTGTAGCCAGGAGGGGGTTGGTCTCTTCTCCCAGGCAACCAGCACCAGAGGACACAGTCTCAAGCTGTGCCAGGGGAGGTTTAGGCTGGATGTTAGGAAGAGGTTCGTCCCAGAAAGAGAGATTGGCCATTGGAATGTGCTGCCCAGGGAGGTGGTGGAGTCACCATCACTGGAGGTGTTTAGGAAGGGACTGCCTGAGGCACTTAGTGCCATGGTTTAGTTGATTGGATGGTGTTGGATGCTAGGTTGGACTTGATGATCTTGAAGGTCTTTTCCAACCTGGTTATTTCTGTATTCTGTATATTACTTGGTTAAGTGATAACAAGAGTAGTTCACTGATGCTCTCTTGTAAGGGGCAAGAAAGCAGAATTTTCACCTCTGTAATGATTTTTGTGTGCAGCAAACTAGAGCAGAACTTGTTAAGGCAGCATTCTGCAAGCCACTATCTTGTGTAGAATAGGCTCCCCATGATGGGAAATATTTTCCTGGAGGGTATAGATTCAGTGTTTTGTGGTGAGGAGCCCAATACTGAGCACAGTATTCAAGGTGCTGAGGGCAGGAGGACTAATTCCCTCTCTATCTCTGCTGGCCACACTGTTTCTGATACAGGTCAGGGTGCTGTTGGCCTTTTTGGCTATCTGAGCGCACTCTCCTAGCTCATTCACTGGGTATTGACCAACGCACCCTGGTCAAAGCTTTTTAGCTATATGCAGGGTTGCTTAGCCTGGAGAAGAGGAGGCTCAGGGGAGACCTCATTGCTGTCTAGAACTGCCTGAAAGGAGGTTGTAGCCAGGTGGGGGCTGGTCTCTTCTCCCAGGCAAGCAGCACCAGAACAAGAGGACACAGTCTCAAGCTGTACCAGGGGAGGTTCAGAATGGATGTTAGGTAGAAGTTCTGCACAGAGAGTGATTGTCCATTGGAATGTGCTGCCCTTTGGGGTGGTGGAGTAGCCATCATTGGAGGTGTTTAGGAGGAGACTTAATAGGGTGTTTGGTGCCATGGTTTAGTTTATTAGGGTGGTGTTGGGTGATAGGTTGGATGCAACGATCTTGAAGGTCTCTTCCAACTTGGTCTATTCTATTTTCTATCCTAATGATAGGACTGGCGGGATGGAACAAAACTAGAAATGGGTAGATTCAGGTTGGATGTTAGGAAGAAGTTCTTCCCCATGAGGGTGGTGAGAGACTGGCACAGGTTGCCCAGGGAGGTGGTGGAAGCCTCATCCCTGCAGGTTTTGAAGTCCAGGCTGAATGTGGCTCTGAGTGACCTGCTGTAGTGTGAGGTGTCCCTGCCCATGGGAGGGGATTTGGAAGTAGATGATCCTTGAGGTCCCTTCCAACCCTGACAATCCAGTGATTCTCTGCTGTGACCAGCCCCATGCCCACCATAAGCAAAACAATGCCTCTTTTATTTTTTCCTAAACAGATGCCAGCTGTGCATCTCGCATCCCCCCTGACCTGCAAGGAGGAAGGCAGCAGCTAGCTGTGCTGCCTGCTCCCCCATGCTGCAGTCCCATGACTGATGCTGCCACCCAGCTAAGATGTGACTGTACTTTGGCTGGGTAGTGGATGTGCAAATAATCGTGACAGGAGAGGGGGATGCAGCTTCCAGTGCAGCAGAAATAGATCTATGGCCACCCTCTGGCTGAAAGTGTAGGTGTCACCTCCTCTGCACATTTTTGTGAGAGGTTGAAATCAAATTGCATACCACAAATTAGCTTCCAAAGCCTCTCTCTCCTCAGCCATACCTTTCTGCAGCGATCTCTGCTGCTTGGGAAAGGAGAATAAATTAACAAGCCTGTGTGCTGGGGTTTTTTTCTTAACCTCTGCTTGGAGCCCAGGGCTAGCTCTCTGTTATCAGAACTGTGCAGGGAAAAGTTTTTAGTCTTCAGCCTTCCAGGGAAATCTTTCCCACCTAGGCTCCTGACTTTGCTTTGCCTCTCTCTGTAACTTGGCAGAAAGTGCTGCCCAACCTGAAGCTTTGCTAAATCATGCTCTGAGATGTCTGCAAGAAAAAAATGAACAACCCTAAACTTGTAGAGCTTGGTGCTGGCAATGGTAAAAAAACCCAAGGTTTCTGTGGTTAAGTCTGAATACCTGGCTTTTGCATCGAAGATTGGAAGCAAAAGGCTGCCAGTAAAACAATCCTGACAGCCTCTAGCTTAAATCTGCAGACAGGGAGATGTGACTACAGGGTTTTAATTAAAATCCTCCAAGGACTTGTGAGAGAGGGGGAGATGGTGGCCAGAGAGAGCAGAGGAGCTTATAAAGGTGGTGGATCACAGGATGTTAGGGGTTGGAAGGGACCCTTGAGGATCATCAAGTCCAACTCCCCTGCCAGAGCAGGACCATAGACTCTAGTGCAGGTCACACTGGAACACATCCAAATGGGTCTTGAAAGTCACCAGAGAAGGAGACTCCCCAATCCTTCTGGGCAGCCTGCTCCACTGCTTTGTGACCCTCACAATGAAGAAGTTCCTCCTCATGTTAAGGTGGAACCTCCTGTGCTGTAGTTTCTATCCACTGCCCCTTGTCCTATCCCAGGGTGCAACTGAGCAGAGCCTGTCCCCTCCCTCTTGACACCCAGTTCTCAGCTGTTTATAAACATTAATTAAATCCCCTCTCAGTCTCCTCCAGGCTAAACAGCCCCAGGTCTCTCAGCCTCTCCTCATAGGGCACTGCTCCAGTCCCTCCATCATCCTTGTAGCCTCCCTCTTGATGGGGATGAAAAGGGCCACAGTCTGTGGTGAAGGTAGGTGAGTTTTCCCCTGGGATAGTTTTCTTTCTGTGTCCTCAGAAACTGAGATTTTTCTGAGGAAAGGGGGAAAGAAAAGAAAAAGGAAGGAATGAAGTTCTTAAACCTGCTGGGAGAGCTGGATGATGTGCTGAGGCACTCCTAGACTGTCCACTTAGATCCCTCCACAAATCTCACCATCTGTCTCCAGCTCAATTTATCATCCCACTTAGCATGGATTGTATGACACTATTGATAAGAAGCCAGAATTTAATGCAGCCCTAACTACCATTGGCAGTCACAGCCCTTCCTGCTTAGGCATGCAGGAGACAGAGGACTTCATTAGGCATGCAGATGGTCCCAGGTTCATGACACTCTCCTTGTTGTTGCTGGCATTAAGGTTGATTTTTAGCTGTTCAGAAGTGATGCTCTAGGCTTTGCATTTGAACCCTTAGTCAATATCTGTGAAAGGAACTGCTAATTGCTCCAGGATCTGCCAGACCTGGAGCAGAAGGAGTAGGTCTCCTACTGAACAGCATAGCAAAATATGGTATTATTTGTGTCTCTTCTTTCTTTCTTTTTACAAAGTTACTTTTTTTACAAGTACATAGCATGACACAGGAAATAAAAGGTCTTGAGGGCAGTGTTCTGAATCCTTCTGGTGTTAAAATTGAACAACAAAATCCAGGACTCAGAGGCTTAGTTTCCTCTCTTACTGGGTGTCATCTGTTCAGGAGCTGATGTTGCAACATCCTTTGTATGCAAACATTATTTGTGGCCTGTAGGTTAAATATTCATATATACAAGGCAAATCTGATCCTAGGCTGCATCCAGAGCAGGGTGCCCAGCAGGGCAAAAGAGGGCATTCTGCCCCTTGACTCTTCTGAGACCCCAGCTCCAATGCTGCCCCCAGTTCTGGTGTCCCCAGCATAAGAAGGACACAGAGCTGTTGAAGGGAGTCCAGAGGAGGCCACAAAGATGATGCAAAGGCTGGAGCAGCTCTGTTATGAGGACAGTCTGAGGGAGCTGGGGGTGTTCAGCCTGGAGAAAAGAAGGCTCCAGGGGGGCCTTAGAGCTGCCTTCCAGTACCTAAAGGAATCCTACAGGAAGGCTGCAGAGAGACTTTTCAAAGTAGTGTAGTAATAATAATAATAGACCAGGTTGGAAGAGACCTTCAAGATCATCGCGTCCAACCTATCAACCAACCCAACCCACCCAAACAACTAACCCATGGCACCAAGCACCCCAGCAAGTCTCCTCCTGAACACCTCCAGTGATGGTGACTCCACCACCTCCCCAGGCAGCCCATTCCAATGGGCAATCACTCTCTCTGTATAGAACTTCTTCCTAACATCCAGCCTAAACCTCCCCTGGCACAGCCTGAGACTGTGTCCTCTTCATAAGGGTGTCTAGAGACAGGACAAGGGGGAACAGTTTGAAGCTGAGGGAGAGTAGGTTCAGACTGGATCTTGGGAAGAAGGTCTTCAGTACAAGGATGATAGGACCCTGAATAGGCTGCCCAGGGAGGCTGTGGCTGCCTCCTCCCTGGTGGTGTTCAAGGCCAGGCTGGATGAGACCTTGAGCAGCCGAGTCTAGTTGAGAGGTGTCCCTGCCCATGGTGGGGAGGTTGGAGCAGGTGATCTCTGAGGTCCCTTCCAACCTGAGGCATTCTGTGATATATCCAAATATTCAGGTAAAAAACTGTCCCCCCAGGAGTCCTGACACAGCACTCATTTTATGTGGCAGTAGAAAGGGTCAGGCACATTCGCTCCTCCTGCACACATCCTTCAGGGGTCACTCATTCACCTGCCCAATTTTGATAACCTGTCCAGCCCACTGAATTTACAACACATGGAATAAGAGAGAGATACTTGTGTGTGTGTGTGAAATTTTTCTCCCTAGGGGCATGAGAAATGGGAAAAGGGGGAAGTTGGAAGCTAAAAAAGAAATGGTGCACAAGCTTTGGGGGTAGGAGGAGGGATGCTGGTGGTGAGGAGAGGTTATTTGGGAGCAAAGAGAGATTCTGACTGGAAAAATTGACAAAACAGGGAGCTGGAAGCTTGATCCAGAGATCAGAGTCAAAGTGAGTGCAAGAAGGAAGGCTGTAGTAGGTTTTTAGAGACTCATGAAGGAATCCTCTTTGCTAGGAGGCAGGAAAAAAGCTTTTTAACAGGCATCCAAAAACTTTGTGTGTGTAATCTAAATTGCATTTCGCTTCTAAACACACAACCTGGCCCAAGTGTGTGGCCCCTCTGCAGCCTTTATTTCAGTGCAGGTGACATCCTGACCTGGCTCAGCTATAGCTTTCACTGAATTAGGGCAGTTAAGACACATGTAAACAAGTGGGAAAATGTACTTGTATTCCTGCTGACACTTTCTCAATGTACTGCAAACGTGTTGGGGACACTTCAGTTAAGGGTCATCCCCACAAAGCTTGTTCTGTGCTCCTACCGGGCTGTGTCTTCCTTCTCTGATGCCTGGGAGAGAAGGAGCTTCTTGCTGCCATCTATTGATAAAGAACTGGAAGGGATTCAGCTTGTGCAAATGCCTTGGCTGCTCTTAATGCTACTCTTTTTTCTTTTTAATCTGTATTTCTAAAGGTGTTTTCTTCCTGACTGATTAAGCAACCAATCACCTGAGTACGAGGCAGGGTGAGTGAGGCTTCTGCAGAGCCAAACCTCAGCCACAATCGGCTAGGTGTGGGAGCTCAGATGCCCCAGAGATGCTGAGAGGGTCTGAGAAAGGGCTTTGGGGCTTTAGCCAGAATTAAATTCATAGCAAGTTGCAACGAGTCTCCCTCTCTGGAGATATTCAAAACCCACCTGGATGTGTTCCAGTGTGATCCGGTATAGGTGATCCTGCCCTGCTGAGACCACACCTGCAATACTCTGTCCACTTTTGGGCTCCCCAGTTCAAGAGAGACAGAGACCTGCTGGAGAGAATCCAACAGAGAGCCAGGAGGATGATCAGGGGACTTGAGCATCTCCCCTGGGAAGAGAGACTGAGAGCCCTGGGGCTGTTTAGCCTGGAGAAGAGAGGGGATCTGATCAATGTCTATCAATATCTGAGGGGGTGGGTATCAAGTGGAGGGGACCAAGCTCTTTTCAGTGGTGCACAGTAGTAAGACAAGGAACAATGGATACAAACTTGAACACAGAAAGTTTCATCTCAACATGAGGAGAAACTTCTTTACAGTGAGGGTGACAGATCCCTGGAGCAGGCTGCCCAGAGAGGTTGTGGAGTCTCCTTCTGTGGAGACTATCCAACCCCACCTGGATGCATTCCTGTGCAGACTGCCCTGGGTGACCCTGCTTTGGCAGGGGGGTTGGACTGAGTGATGTCTGGAGGTCCCTTCCAACCTCTCATGTACTGCGATGCTGTGATCTTTTGAGGTGCCTTCCAGCCCCTAACCTTCTGTGAGTTAAAAGAACTGACAAGGAGGTCATAATGCTTGCAAAGCAAAGATTGTTTGAGTGTGTGAAAATCTTTCTATGGCAGTGTTAAAGGCAGAGGAGCACAAAGATTCAGCTAGAAGAAGCGAAAAGGTCGGTGTGTAGGAGCTGTGACGCAGCCAGGCATGAGGCAATGTACTGGGCACCTCTTCATGGCAGCTGTGGGAGAACATGGAAAGTTGTGCTGAGGCTTATAGCTGCACTGGCCAGGAGCAGTGTGCAGGAAAGTGGGAAGGGACCACAAGACCAGAGGCCTTTAATATTGCACATTTCCCATCTATAGATGGAGAAACTGAGTCAAAAGCCTGAGCACACTTCAGCTGTGGAATTGTGTTCCTTGTTTTTTGTGCACACACCTCTGAGATTGATTGGTGTTTGATTCCCTGAATTGGTGACAAGTGGTTTTTGATTGATTTTTGTTTTCCATATAGCTTTTGTTTCATAAAATAACTTGGATGCAAAGGAAGATATTGCTTGCAGGACTCTGGGATTCATTGCTTGCAGGACTCTGGGATTCATTGCTTGCCGGACTCTGGGATTCATTGGTGTTTCATTTTCTGAATGGGTGACAATTAGAACACAGTTGTCAGGGTTGGAAGGGACCTCAAGGATCAGCCAGTTCCAACCCCCCTGCCATGGTCAGGGTCACCTCACACTACAGCAGGTTGCTCACAGCCACATCCAGCCTGGCCTTCAATACCTCCAGGGATGAGGCTTCCACCACCTCCCTGGGCAACCTTTGCCAGTCTCTCATCACCCTCATGGGGAAGAACTTCTTCCTAACATCCAAGCTGAATCTAAATCTACCCATTGCTACATTTTTCCCTTTCCCCTTAGTCCTATCATTACCTGACACCCTAAAAAGTTCCTCACCAATTCCTCATCAATTCATTATAACACACACATCTTCCCCCCCACATAGTTTTTGTTTCATGCAATAACTTGGATACAAAGGAAGATATTGCTTGCAGGGGGTTCTGGTAATTTCTTTTTCCTTACATTTCAGGGGCTGGCTACAAGCTGTTGCCTCCTATGTGTAGAAAGTTGGTCTCTTCTCCCAGGCAGCCAGCACCAGAACAAGAGGACACAGTCTCAAGCTGCACCAGGGGAGGTTTAGGCTGGATGTTAGGAAGAAGTTCTTCCCAGCAAGAGATTGGCCATTGGAATGTGCTGCCCAGGGGGGTGGTGGAGTCACCATCCCTGGAGGTGTTTAGGAAGAGACTGCCTGAGGCACTTAGTGCCATGGTTTAGTTGATTAGATGGTGTTGGATGATAGGTTGGACTCTATCTCAAAGGTCTTTTCCAACCTGGTTGATTCTAGTCTATTTCCAAGGAGGGTGCCTCAGCCACCTCCCTGAGCACCCTGCTCTAGTGTTCCACTGCCCTCATGGTAAAGAACTGTTTCTTGAATTGCATACTTCACTTGCAAACTGATCTAGTAGAGAATGGACAGAGAAACAATGGCATGATTTGGATGGGCGTATGCTTCCTTGGCTGGCTATCCAGGCCCCATGAGTTGTAGAATCACAGAATCAATCAGGTTGGAAGAGACCACAGAGATCATCACATCCAACTGATCACCCAACCCTAACCAATCAACCAGACCATGGCACTAAGTGCTTCATCCAGTCTTTTCTTAAACATCTCCAGGGAGGTTGACCCCAGCACCTCCCTGGGCAGCACATTCCAATGGCCAATCTCTCTTGCTGGGAAGAACTTCTTTGTAACACCCAGCATAAACTTCCCCCTGCACAGCTTGAGACTGTGTCCTCTTGTTCTGGTGCTGGTTTCCTGGGAGAAGAGACCAACCCCCAGCTGGCTACAACCTCCCTTCAGGTAGTTGTAGACAGCAATGAGGTCTCCCCTGAGCCTCCTCTTCTCCAGGCTAAACACCCCCACATAAAGAAGTATTTCCTTACATGTCTGAGGCTGAGATGTTTTGCTGTGTGGTAATGCTTCCTTTCATTGCTGCATTATCCTAGGGAACAAAAATGAGGTGGTGTACAAGGATTGAATACAGCAATTTTAGGCACTCAAACAATCCACTACTGAAGTTAACACAAAGTTGTTCTCCCTTTGCAGCTATTTATGCTGATAAGAGTAGAATATCCTCCTTGGATATGTGAATGTCAGCTCTGTCTCAGTAGTTTCAGAGCTGGCATGTCTGGCAGACAGGAGCCATAGAGCACTCCAGCAGTCTGAGAGCAACCTACATGGGATGTTCTTTATATCCTTTCTGATTCCAAGGATTAACTGCATGCATCCTCTCCTTGATCTCCTGCAGTCATACAGCCTTGATGTGTGTGGTATGGGTTGGTCTCAGAGGAAGAGTACTTTGCTGGGTTTAGGTGAAACATGTCCTGTGGCTTTTGCTGTTGGGATCCTTCCTCTTGTCTGTATTGCAATGAAATGAAGCACCCCGGTGGTCTTTTGTTATCTGGAAAAGGCTGCTCCTGCTTTGTGCTAGGGGACACCACAGTGTTTAGGGAATACTTACAGAATCACCAAGGTTGGAAAAGACCTCAAAGATCATCAAGTCCAACCTGTCACCACAGACCTCATGACTAAACCATGGATTTAGTTTGTTTGTTTGTGTGGTTTTTTCCCCCCCTGGTTTGCCTCTGGAGTAAAGTTCTGAAGCTGCATGAAGCTTCCTACAAAGAGATACTGAGAGCCCTGGGGCTGTTTAGTCTGGAGTAGCCTGGAGACGAGGAGGCTCAGGGAGACCTTCTTGCTCTCTACAACTACCTGAAGGGAGGTTGTAGCCAGGTGGGGGTTGGTCTCCTCTCTCAGGCAAGCAGCCCCAGAACAAGAGGACACAGTCTCAAGCTGTGCCAGGGGAGCTTTAGGCTCAAAGTGAGGAGGAAGTTCTTCCCAGCAAGATAGATTGGTTATTGGAATGTGCTGCCCAGGGAGGTGGTGGAGTCACCATCCCTGGAAGTGTTCAAGAAGGGATTGGATGTGACACTTGAAGCCATGGTTTAGTTAGTTATGAGGTCTTGAGTGACAGGTTGGACTTGATGATCTTTGAGGTCTTATCCAACCTTATTGATTCTATGATAAGAAAAGACAGAGAGGATCTTATCAAGGTCTATCAATAGCTGAGGGGTGGGTGTCAAGTGGAGTGGGGACCAAGCTCTTTTTTATGGTGCACAGCAGTGAGTCAATGAGCAATGGATACAAACTTGAACAGAGAAGGTTTTACATCAACATGAGGAGAAACTTCTTTATAGTGGGGGTGACAGAGCTCTGTAACAGGCTGCCCAGAGAGGTTGTGGAGTCTTCTTCTCTGAAGTCTTTCAAACCCCACCTAAATACATTGCTGTGTGGATCCACAGGTAAAATGTGTGTTGCACTCAGCATGGGATTAACGCTTGCAGCCAGGTACCAAAGCAGTAAGCAGAACTAAGTCTCCTGCTTCAGTGGAATCTCCAGTGTCAGCTCATTGCCTAGAGCATCTGGAGGAATTCACAAGTTTTATTTACTTATTTATCCACCTGAACCTTCAATATTTGGTCAGATGACAGGCTGTGTTAGGAAGACACTATCCATGTCATTAAATAATATTGAGAAAGCTCTGTTCATTGTCCTTGCATGCTCAGGGTCACTCCAAGCATTAGGTTTGACTGGCAGGGGCTTTGCCTTGATGCTTGGGGCTTCCATTGATGACTTGGAAACATTTCATTAATTCCTTGCCTTAGGCATTGGTCTCTTTTTTTGTTGCCTGACCCCAAACCAAAAACAACACCACACCACAAAACAAATCTGTTTATGTATTCATAAAAGAAGTGTAAAGCTTCTGCATAAATCAAGTGACAGGGCTCAGCCTAGGTGAAATCATGATGCAGAATACAGAATTAACCAGGTTGGAAAAGACCTTTGAGATCATCAAGTCCAACCTATCACCCAACACCATCTAATCAACTAAACCATGGCACCAAGCACCCTATCCATTCTCTTCTTAAACACCTCCAGTGATGGAGACTCCACCACCTCCCTGGGCAGCATGTTGCACTGATGATCCATGACAGTGGTTCCACAAGTTCTGACCACAGATGCATCACTGTGAAGCTTTTAGGTTTATTTACACTCCACCATCAAAGTCATAAAGAAATGAAGGAGTTGACCATTTTGCTGTTTAAGTTGTACATCAACAGGGTCCTGAAGGCCAGACTCTAGGCACAGATAATGTAGTGGCTTCCTCTCTGTTGAAGCTCTGTGAACATGATATAAAAGTAGGAGTCTTCATAGAATAAATAAGGTTGGAAAAGACCTCAGAGATCACCAAGTCTAACCTATTACCTAACATCTCCTGACAACTAAGACATGGCTCCAAGCACCACATCCAAGCCATTTTGGAACACCTCCAGGGATGGGGACTCCATCACCTCCCTGGGCAGCACATTCCAATGGCCAATTACTCTTTCTGTGAGGAACTTTTCCTCACCTCCAGCCTAAACTTTCCCTGGCACAGCTTGAGACTGTGTCCTCTTGTTCTAGTGCTGGTTGCCTGGGAGAAGAGACCAACCTCTGCCTGGCTACAACCTCCCTTCAGGTTGCTGTAGAAAGCAATAAGGTCTCCCCTGAGCCTCCTCTTCTCCAGGCTAAGCAACCCCAGCTGCCTCAGCCTCTCCTCACAGGGCTGTGCTCCAAACCCCTCCCCAGCCTCATTGCCCTTCTCTGGACACCTTCAAGATTCTCAATGTCCTTCTTAAATTGAGGGGCCCAGAACTGCACATAGTACTCCAGGTGTGACCTAACCAGTGCTGAGCACAGGGCAGAATGACTTCCCTGCTCCTGCTGGCCACACTCCTCCTGATGCAGGCCAGGATGCCATTGGTCTTTTGTTTAACCATTTACACTTTTATTAGCTGCCTGCTTTCTACTCCCACCTCAGTCTTCTTTATTCCCCTCCTCACTGCTGCAAGATATTTCTGCATAGATAACTAGAACAAAATTGGTGTTGGCAAGAAAATTTGCTGCTCAAAGATGTTCCTTCAAATGCTTCTGTTGATGTTCTTAGGTAGCAAACAATTTCAGCTGATTTCTTGACATTTTGTAGAGGGGGGGAAAAAACACAACCCAGTACTGAACCATCTTTGATCCTAAGGGCTCAGTTTTTAACTTCACTGGAGTGTATGTGTGTGTGTGTGGGAAGGCTCTGAGATATATTTATTGCCTAAGAGACAGGAAAATATAGGAAAAGCTGTGATCTAGTGCAAGAGGAGGGAATGTGAATTATGGAGGCTTGTTGGTCTTTTTCCCCCCCTCATGAACTAAATGAAATCAGGCAGTCTTACTGCTAGAGTCTTTGGATGATCTTTTGAGTGCCAGGATTGCAGGTAGTTCTGTAAAATATTGTGGCTTGAAGAGTGTTTGGAAACACCTCATAAATACCTCATGAGTGGTTATGCATCTTATCTGAGTCAGGAGAGAATAGAATAGAATAAACCAGGTTGGAAGAGACCTTCAAGATCATCACATCCAACCTATCACCCAACACCACCTAATCAACTAACCCATGTAACCAAGCACCCTGTCAAGTCTCCTCCTGAACACCTCCAGTGATGGTGACTCCACCACCTCCCCAGGCAGCCCATTCCAATGGGCAATCACTCTCTCCGTGTAAAACTTCGTCCTGACCTCCAGCCTGAACTTCCCCTGGCGCAGCTTGAGACTGTGTCCTCTTGTTCTGGTGCTGGCTGCCTGGGAGAAGAGACCAACCTCTGCCTGTTTACAACCCCCCTTCAGGTAGTTGTAGACAGCAATAAGGTCACCCCCTGAGTCTCCTCCTCTCCAGGCTAAGCAGCCCCAGCTCCCTCAGCCTCTCCTCACAGGGCTGTGTTCCAAGCCCCTCACTAACTTCGTTGCCCTTCTCTGGACTCGTTCCAGCAAGTCAACCTCCTTCCTAATAGGAAGCTATCCCAGGAATAACCACGTCAATTACTGCTTATTGAAACATTGTTCCAGTTAAGAAAGGTGCACACATCAAAAAAAAGGGCTGTCACAGGATGTTAGGGGCTGGAAGTGACCTCCAGAGATCATCCAGTCCAACCCCCTGCCAAAGCAGGATCACCTAAGGTAGGTCACACAGGAACACATTCAGGCAGGTTTTGAAAGTCTCTACAGAAGAAGGCTCCACAACCTCTCTGGGCAGCCTGCTCCAGGGCTCTGCCATCCTCACCACACAAGTGTCGTCTTGTGTTGAGGCAAAACCTCCTGTGTTCCAGCTTGCACCAATTGTTCCTTGTCCTGTCACTGGGCACCACCAAAAAGATCCTGGCACCTTCATCCTGACACCTACCTCTTAATACTTGTTGATAAGATTCTCTCTTATAGGATCATGGAATCAGTCAGGGTTGGAAGGGACCACAAGGATCTAGTTCCAACCCCCCTGCCATGAGTAGGGACACCCCACACTAGATCAGGCTGTTCAGAGCCTCATCCAGCCTGGGCTTAAACACCTCTAGGGACAGAGCCTCGACCACCTCCCTGGACAACCCATTCCAGGGCTTCACCACTCTCATGGTGAAGAACTTCCTCTTCACGTCCTCTCAGCCTTCTCTTCTCCAGACTGAACAGCCCTGGAGCTCTCAGCCTCTCTTCATAGCAGAGATGGTCAAGCCCTGCAATCTTCCTTGTAGCTCTCCATTGGGCTCTCTCCAGCAGGTCTCTGTCTCTTTTGAATTGGGGAGCCCAAAAACTGGACACAGTACTCTGGGTGTAGTCTCACCAGATCAGAGCAGAGGGGGAGAAGAACCTCCCTAGACTTTCTGGCCACACTTTAATGTAGCCCAGGATCCCATTGGCCCTCTTGGCCACCAGGGCACATTGCTGTCCCATGGAGAACTTGCTGCCTACTGGTGCTACAAGGTCTTTCTCCATGGAGCTGCTTTCCAGCAGGAACACCTCTGGTCTGTGCTGGTGCTTGGTGTTATTTGTCCCCAGGTGCAGGCTCTGCAGCTGTCCTTATACCAAAGCATTGTCCTTTCTCACTACTTCCCCTGGTCACTGAAGTATGTTTTAGCTTATGAATTAGTGTGTTTTGTGGAAGGTGGTATTTGACATAGCAGATTATGCAGCTGATCTTTAGCTGGTGTGGTTAAGTGTTGTGTGAAAGTGTCTGCCAGCTGCAGAGCAGCTACTTTACCTTTCATGTTTGATACAGACGCACTTTAATTGAGGTAGAGTGAAGGGTAAATGCTTGTCTACATAAACTCTAATCCACTGAGGCATGTATGTATATTCCTGGATCAATGATCAAGGGCAGTTAATTACTAAACCCCAAGTCCTGCCTAATTCGAGTCTGAGATTCTAAAGCATGTTGTGACAGCAAGCCCTGCCCTCTGCTGTGGCTGGAGCTGTCAGGTTTATGGTTGATGCACAGGGGGTTGGAGACCCTCAATAAAGATGTGTGCTCTAAGCAGAAGAGGAGCAATATTTTCAGTCCTTTGGGAAGAAACCTAACACAGGAGGGAAGCTAGCAGTTGTCTGAAGCAATTTTTTTGTCTATGAAATATGCATCAGACTTGATGCATCAGTGGCTTGGGTAATAAACACTTATTTTTTAGTTTATACTAGATAAAGAGATATTTTATGGCACCAACCTACTGCCTGTGAGGCTGATGGGAAGGATACCATCAGTAAATTTGCAGGTGACACCAAGCTGGGGGCAGGAGTTGATCTGTTAGAGGGTAGGAGAGCTTTGCAGAGGGACCTTGACAGGCTGGACAGATGGGCAGTGTCCAAGGGCAGGAGATTTAACACATCCAAGTGCCAGGTTCTACACATTGGCCACAACAACCCCATGCAGTGCTACAGGCTGGGGTCAGAGTGGCTGGAGATCAGCCAGGCAGAGAGGGACCTGCTGAGACACAAAGAATACTGCCTGCTGTGGCACTCCCTTCCAAAGCTATCACCTAAAGACACTTAGGCGTTACAGATGATCTGGTGTCAGGCTTAGGGAGCACCAGTGCCAGCACAGGGTATATGCTACAGAGATGGTTCTACACAACAAGGCTTTCACATCACCTTGAGCTACAGGCTGGGGTCAGAGTGGCTGGAGAGCAGCCAGGCAGAAAGGGACCTGGGGGTACTGGTTGACAGCAGCTCAACATCTTTCCTAAACTGAGGAGCCCAGGACTGGACACAGTACAGGGCAGAATGACCTCCCTGCTCCTGCTGGCCACACTACTCCTAATGCAGGCCAGGATGCCATTGGCCCTCTTGGCCACCTGGGCACACTGCTGGCTGATGTTCAGCCTACTATCAGCCACTACCCCCAGGAGCCCAGAGAGTGCAAAGAAACAGAACACACTCTAAAATATGCATCCTAACAGGACTTTAAACTCCAGCCTCAGTTGTTTTGCTGGAAGTGTGGTTGATGGAAAATTACACTTCAGCACTCTCTCTGCAAAAGTAGCTTTTGACTTAGCAGAGCTTTTGTAAGGAAAGAGGTGCTTTCCCCAGGGGGAGAGACTGACCTACAAATGACAACTAAAGAAGGTGGCACACAAATTTCCCTGGAAAACCTGCAGTTTTTTCAAACCTTGACCAAAATGCTTAGGTTTCCAGATTCTCTTCCTCTATTTGTATAAGTCAATGTTTTGGTGCTGGCCATCATCGACAAACTCGGGAAATAGTGTGGCCAGCAGGAGCAGGGAAGTCATTCTGCTCCTGTACTCAGCACTGGTTATGCCACACCTTGAGGACTGTGTCCAGTTCTGGGCTCCTCAATTTAAAGAGGACATTGAGATGCTGGAAGGTGTCCAGAGATAGGCAACAAAACTGGGGAGAGGTCTGGAGCACAGCCCTGTGAGGAGAGGCTGAGGGAGCTGGGGTTGCTTAGCCTGGAGAAGAGGAGGCTCAAGGGAGACCTTCTTGCTCTCTTCAACTCCCTGAAGGGAGGTTGTAGCCGGGTAGGGGTTGGTCTCTACTCTCAGGCAACCAGCACCAGAACAAGAAGACCCAGTCTAAGTTGTGCTAGGGGAGGTTTAGGCTGGATGTTAGGAAGTTCACAGAAAGAGAGATTGGCCATTGGAATGTGCTGCCCAGGGAGGTGGTGGGGATGATGTCCCTGGAGGTGTTTAAGAAAGCCTATATAGAATGGAATAAACCAGGTTGGAAGAGACCTTCAAGATCATCACGTCCAACCCACCTAAACAACTAACCCATGGCTCCAAGCACCCCATCAAGTCTCCTCTTGAACACCTCCAATGATGGTGACTCCACCACCTCCCCAGGCAGCCCATTCCAATGGGCAATCACTCTCTCTGTGTAGAACTTCTTCCTAACTTCCAGCCTAAACCTCCCCTGGTGCAGCCTGAGACTGTGTCCTCTTGTTCTGGTGCTGGCTGCCTGGGAGAAGAGACCAACATCCGCCTGTCTACAGCCTCCCTTCAGGTAGGTGCTTAGTACCATAGTCTAGTTGATAAATTAGGGTTGGATGATTGGTTGGACTTGACGACCTCTGAGGTCTCTTCCCACCTGGTTGATTCTGTGATTCTGTAACTCAATGTATAGATTCACTGGAAAACCTAACAATCAAACACTAGAATGCCTGCAGCATCAACAGAAACTGGTCAGCAATGAATTACAGAACCAGTAAGGCTGGAAAAGGCCTCAAAGATCGTGTTGAACTGTCAGTGCAACACCAGCATGCCCACAAAACCACAGCTCTGCCTGGTTTTTGAGGAGCTCCAGGGATCCTGGGTTCACAGCTTCCACAGGGTGGCTGCTCCAATGCACGACCAGGGCGTGCTGAATTTCAGCAGCAGCGCCTGCTCTGCACAATACTTTGTGCCATTGCTCAGGCAGGGTGGTGGAGGACAGATCAGATTTGATAGTGAAAGGCTGGAAATGCTCTGAGGGAGGAAGCTATCCATCATGAAGATAAAGTCCTGGGTATGTGTGTGGGTCTGACTTAATAAATGGTAGGGGACTGTGAAATCTGCTCTTGCAGGAGCTGTGAGTTGTTGCAGACTTCATTTTGCTTCAGCCCAAATGTGTGGTGAAATCATCTCGACCTTTCCTGATAACTTAGGGTGTGCTCATCTTACCAGCTGAGCAAGAAAAATGAGCACCTGCCTGGTGTTGAATCAGCTTGGACCCAGCAAGCCAGCTTCCACCCCAAGGGCCATTTGAGCCCTGAAGCAGGGCTATGTGTAAGTCTGTTGTTTTCACCTCCTCTCCTTCCCCATCAGAGATTTTTTCTGGGGAGAATTTCTTTGCAATGCTTCTCGAAAACAGCCCTGTTCCTCTGACATTCTCTTGTAGAAAAGCCAGCAAAGATTGCTCTGTGCCTCTCTATAATTAGCCAAAACTCATCCCTTGGGAATAGCTGTAGTAATGAGTTAAGAGAGATTAAAAATCAGAAGCCTAATGACAGTCAGGAATCGTGGAATTGCTTTGGTGGTGCTGTAAAGATCAGGGAAATTGGCTGGTTATGGTGATGGTCTGCTTCTGCAGTAATTAGCTGGAGAGGCAATATTTAATGCTTTTGCTGAATTAAGGGCTTCAGCTTGATCATGACAAACCAGAGTTTAGCTAGTGGTGTTGGTTCACTGTGTCTAACAGAGCTGAAAAGTCAGAGACTGGAGGCTAAGTGGTGTTTGTACAGAATTAACCAGGTTGGAAAAGACCTTGGAGATAATCCAGACCTCGACAGGCTGGACAGATGGGCAGAATCCAAGGGCATGAGCTTGAACACATCCAAGTGCCAGGTTCTGCACATCAGCCACAACAACCCCATGCAGTGCTACAGGCTGGGGTCAGAGTGGCTGAGAGCAGCCAGGCAGAGAGGGACCTGGGGGTCCTGGTTGATGGTAGGCTGAACATGAGCCTGCAGTGTACCCAGGCAGCCAATAGGGCCAATGGCATCCTGGCCTGCATCAGGAACAGTGTGGCCAGCAGGAGCAGGGAGGTCATTCTGCCCCTGTACACTGCACTGGTTAGGCCACACCTCGAGTACTGTGTCCAGTTCTGGGCTCCTCAGTTTAGGAAGGAGGTTGACTTGCTGGAGTGTGTCCAGAGAAGGGCAACAAAGATGGTGAAGGGCTTGGAACACAGCCCTGTGAGGAGAGGCTGAGGGAGCTGGGGTTGCTTAGCCTGGAGAAGAGCAGACTCAGGGGTGACCTTCTTGCTGTCTACAACTACCTGAAGGGAGGTTGTAGACAGGCAGAGGTTGGTCTCTTCTCCCAGGCAGCCAGTACCAGAACAAGAGGACACAGTCTCAGGCTGCACCAGGGGAGGTTCAGGCTGGAGGTCAAGAGGAAGTTTCACACAGAGAGAGTGATTGCCCTTTGGAATGGGCTGCCCAGGGAGGTGGTGGAGTCACCATCACTGGAGGTGTTCAGGAGGAGACTTGACAGGGTGCTTGGTGCCATGGGTTAGTTGATTAGGTGGTGCTGGATGATAGGTTGGACACGATGATCTTGAAGGTCTCTTCCAACCTGGTTTATTCTATTCTATTGAGTGCAACCTATCACCCAGCACCATGTAATCAACTAAACCACGGCACCAAGTGCCTCATCCAGGCTCTTTCTAAACACCTCCAGTGATGGTGACTCCACCACCTCCCTGGGCAGCACATCCCAATGGCCAATCTCTCTTTCTGTGATGAACTTCTTCCTAACATCCAACCTAAACCTCCTCTGGCACAGCTGGAGACTGTGTCCTCTTGTTCTGTCACAGGTTGCCTGGGAGAGGTAGATTAAGCTAAATAATTGCCTGTGGTCCCTCTTACTCCTTCATGGTCCCAAGTCCTAGATGCTGACAGCAAGAGAGCATTCCAGCAGCTGAAAATGAAGCTGAATTTAAAAAAGAAATCTCCTTTTCTGGTTTGCTTTCTTGGGGATTTTTGCACTGCGTTATTAACCTCTGTCAAGGGTTGCCCCCAGATATCATTGCAGACAGATGGGAAACAGGAGTCTGTATCTAAATATCTGAGGGATGGGTGTTAAGAGGGAGGGGAGAGGCTCTGCTTAGTTGCACCCTGTGATAGGACAAGGAATAATGGATAGAAACTGCAGCACAGGAGGTTCCACCTCAGTATGTGGAGGAACTTCCTCACTGCGAGGGTCACAGAGCACTGGAGCAGGCTGCCCAGAGAGGTTGTGGAGTTTCCTTCTCTGGAGGCTTTCAAGCCCTGTCTGGATGTGTTCCTGTGTGACCTGTGCTGGATTCTATGGTCCTGCTGTGGCAGAGGGGTTGGACTTTGATCTTTGGAGGTCCCTTCCAACCCCTAACATGGAACCAGAGAATTGTCAGGGTTGGAAGGGACCTCAAAGTTCTTCTAGTTCTAAGCCTCCTCCATGGGTAGGGACACCTCACACCAGATCAGGTTGCCCAGAGCCACATCCTGTGATTCAAACTTCTTCAACTTTCAGACATTTCTTCACAACATTTATAGCTGCAGTGGGGATCATAGAAGGGATATAAACACTACACTGAATTAACCAGGTTGGAAGAGACCTCAGAGATCATAGAGTCCAACCTATCATTCAACACCATATAATCAACTAAACCATGGCACCAAGCGCCTCATCCAGGCTCTTCCTGAACACCTCCAGTGATGGTGACTCCACCACCTCCCTGGGCAGCACATTCCAATGGCCAATCTCTCTTTCTGGGAAGAACTTCTTTCTAACATCCAGCCTAAACCTCCCCTGGCACAGCTTGAGACTGTGTCCTCTTGTTCTGGTGCTGGTTGCCTGGGAGAAGAGACCAACCCCCACCTGGCTACAGCCTCCCTTCAGGGAGTTGTAGAGAGCAAGAAGGTCTCCCCTGAGCCTCCTCTTCTCCAGGCTAAGCAACCCCAGCTCCCTCAGCCTCTCCTCACAGGGCTGTGCTCCAAACCCCTCCCCAACTTTGTTGACCTTTTCTGGACACCTTCCAGCAACTCAACGTCTTTCCTAAACTCAGGAGTCCAGAACTGGACACAGGACTCAAGTTGTAGCCTAAAAGGTGCTGAGTACAGGAGTAGAATGACTTCCCTGCTCCTGCTGGCCACACTGTTCCTGATGCAGGCTAGGATGCCGTTGGCCTTTTTGCCCACCTGGGCACACTGCTGGCTCATTTTCATCCTACCATCAACCAGCACCCCCAGGTCCCATTCTGCCTGGCTGCTCTCAGCCACTCTGTCCCCAGCCTGTAGCACTGCCTGGGGTTGTTGTGGCCAATGTGTGGTTTTTCAGCAAGATGGGGAGGCAAAATCAAATTGGTTATCTTCAGATTTATCTTTTCTTTGTTTTAGATTTCCATACATTGAGACAAATGCTCCAGGCCTGTGAGCCAAATTCAGCACTCCTGAACTGAGTGATGGCTTTTGCCTGACAAAGGCTGGTGGAATTCAGCCCAGTTATGTCATGCTATGTTAGTTAGTTCAGTTTTTTTTTGCATGCAGTTCTGCTTGCTGTAAATTAGGATGCTGGAGTACAGCAACACAAGTCCTAAAAAGAAAAAAAGAATCTATTTTCATGGGTAGGAAATGATATCTTTCACCCCTCATTAACCAGCAAACAGCTCTTCCCCTGCTCTGTATTCTGATCACTGCTGGGCAGTGACACATCTTTAAACAGCCAGTTTAGTGTTTGGGGGTTTAAAAGGCTCTGTGTTGCTGATGGAGCAATTGCACAGCTGGCTGGCTGGCTGTCCTTTGGACACTAATAGAGTTGCAGCACAGCTGTGGTGAAGTACATCTTGGAACAATCCTGGCTTTTTAGGGTTAGTCTGGTTTGTGAGAGAGTGGAGGACAGAAGTTCAGGAAGGCAGAGATTCGTATTGCTGCAGAGTTCATGGAAGATCTGCAAACATTGTCTGTGATGAATGCTTTCACCGTCCCTGGAGGTGTTCAAGAGGGGGATTGGATGTGGCACTTTATTAGAATAAACCAAACCAGGTTGGAAGAGACCTTCAAGATCATCGTGTCCAACCCATCAATCAATCCAACCCACCCAAATAGCTAACCCATGGCACCAAGCACCCCGTCAAGTCTCCTTCTGAACACCTTCAATGACGGCGACTCCACCACCTCCCCGGGCAGCCCATTCCAATGGGCAATCACTCTTTCTGTATAGAACTTCTTCCTAACATCCAACCTGAACCTCCCCTGGTGCAGTCTGAGACTGTGTCCTCTGGTGCTGGTTGCCTCGGAGAAGAGACCAACCCTTGTTGCCATGGTTTAGTCATGAGGTCTGTGGTGACAGGTTGGACTTGGTGATCTTTGAGGGAATTTCCAGTCTAGTTGATTCTATGATTCTATTAGGTGGTGTCGAAGGGGTTTGAGCACTTCCAGTTTTTGGAGGGTTGCTGGATTGTAATTGTGTTGGGAAAAATGGGGTGGCTAATTCCTCTTCCTCGGTATATCTAAACTTAGCTCAGCAAGTTACTCCTGGGGAGATTCCTATTGGATTCTGAAGAAAAAACATTTACCATGAGAACAGTCAGACATTGGAATCATCTCCCAAGTGAAGTAGTGGATCCCCCTACCTTGTGCAGTGTTAAGACTCAGCCTGGCAGGGTGCTGGCTATCTCATTTAAACTGCACTGTCCGCTAGAATGGTTGGACCAGATGATCCTTGGGGTCCCTTCCAACCTGGCATTCTGTGAACTGTGTGAACTATGATCTTTGGGGTCTCTTCCAACCTAGGTGATTCTGTGAATGCTTTCAAACAGCCTGTCCTGAAGGTTGCTGTTTGACACTACCAGACAGAGCAAATTTTAGAGGTGTTGCCTTGTCAAGGATTAGGGCTGGGCCAGCCACTAGATGAGCTGCAGGTACTCTCTGTTAACTCCTCTCCCTTTCCCATGGGGAAGAGAAAGAGAATAAGGAGAGGGACTTATGGGCTGGAAAACTAAAACTGCCTTAATGAAAATCATCAGGGGAGACCTTCTTGCTCTCTACAACTACCTGAAGGGAGGCTGTAGCCAGGAGGGGGTTGGTCTCTTCTCCCAGGCAACCAGCACCAGAGGACACAGTCTCAAGCTGTGCCAGGGGAGGTTTAGGCTGGATGTTAGGAAGAAGTTCTTCATAGAGAGAGTGATTGGCCATTGGAATGTGCTGCCCAGGGAGGTGGTTGGATTGACTTCCCTGGAGGTGTTTAAGAACAGCCTGGATGAGGCACTTAGTGCCATGTTCTGGTTGATTAGTTAGAGTTGGATGATCAGTTGGACTTTTGATGATCAGGTAGTGATAGGACTAAGGGGAATGGAATGAAGCTGGAGGTTGGGAGATTCAGGCTGGAGGTGAGGAGGAAGTTCTTCCCCATGAGAGTGGTGAAGCCCTGGAATGGGTTGTCCAGGGAGGTGGTTGAGGCCCCATCCCTGGAGGTGTTTAAGCCCAGGCTGGATGAGGCTCTGGCCAGGCTGATGTAGTGTGGGGTGTCCCTGCCCATGGCAGGGGGGGGTTGGAACTAGATGATGCTTATGGTGCCTTCCAACCCTGACTGATTCTATGATTCTATCTTGGAGGTCTCTTCCAGCCTGGTTGATGCTGTGATCACGATAAAATTAAACATATATAAATACATACAAACAACCCCAAGCCCAACCCCACTGAGGGCAACTCTGTTGCTATCACCACTGATGTTCTGACAGGCACTGAGGAAAATCAGAGTAGACTAAGTGGCAGATGTGGCTCTCATTGGATGTTGGTGGTTTTGTGACCTGAAAGAAACAGAAATGCAATGCATTTGTCATGAGGATGAGAGATGCCTCGCTGTGCTGAGAAGGGCATGCCAGTGAAATCTGCTTAGAAAGCAGAGGAAGGGCCTCAGAGGGCTCCAAGCAGGTAATAAAAGAAATATTTTCATAGTGGAGGAAAACAAATCAAAAGGTTGTGTTGCAGTTTTACACTTCAGTAGGAGCACTCCAGCTGTAGTAAGAAATGGCTCAGCCTCTGTGGTTATGAGCCCAAGGAGAGCTGTCAGTCTCCCTTGAACTGCTCACTGCAGAACCAATCTCAAGAGCTGCCAGTGGCTGGTTCCTGAGTACCTGTGGTGGGTTGAAATTATCCCCCAAATTAATTTGGAGAATCTAGCCCCAAAATAGATTTGCTCAGCCTGGCTCAGTTTGGGATGGAAGCAAATCATAGACTCAATAAGGTTGGAGAAGACCTTTAAGATCAAGTCCAACCTATCACCCAACACCATCTAATCAACTAAACCATGGCACCAAGAGCCCCATCCAGTCTCTTCCTAAACACCTCCAGTGATGGTGACTCCACCACCTCCCTGGGCAGCACATTCCAATGGCAAATCTCTCTTTCTGGGAAGAACTTCTTCCTCACCTCATGTGTACCTTCTCCCAGGTACACTTTGAGACTGTGTCCTCTTGTTCTGGTGCTGGTTTCCTGGGAGAAGAGACCACCCCCCAGCTGGCTGCAGGTCTGTTTGCATATTTCTAGATTGTAGTTTGCTTGTTATGTAATGAATATGGACAGGTTGCCCAGGGAGGTGGTGGAAGCCTCATGCCTGGAGGTTTTTGCAGCCAGGCTGCATGTGGCTGTGAGCAACCTGCTGTAGTGTGAGGTGTCCCTGCCCAGGGCACAGGGTTGGACCTGGATGATCCCTTCCAACCCTGACAATTCTATGATTCTAAGTTTACTATATATAGATAGTATGTATGTATGTATTTGCAATTTACATAGAATTACATAGAATAAACCAGGTTGGAAGAGACCTTCAAGATCATCGTGTCCAACCTATCAACCAATCCAACCCACCTAAACAACTAACCCATGGCACCAAGCACCCCATCAAGTCTCCTCCTGAACACCTCCAATGACGGCGACTCCACCACCTCCCCGGGCAGCCCATTCCAATGGGCAATCACTCTCTCTGTGTAGAACTTCTTCCTAACATCCAGCCTAAACCTCCCCTGGCACAGCCTGAGACTGTGTCCTCTTGTTCTGGTGCTGGCTGCCTGGGAGAAGAGACCAACCTCCACCTGTCTACAACCTCCCTTCAGGCAGTTGTAGAGAGCAATAAGGTCACCCCTGAGTCTCAATTTATAAACCATACAGAAGCATAGAAAATGCCTCAGAACCCCACTGGATGGAGCCAGGGGACCTCTTCACCTCCTCCCCCACTCCCTTTCTCCTCCCTTTCACCTCACTCCGTAGTCAAAACAGAGATCCCCTGGCAAGGCTGCAGAAGGGAGAGAGGAGAAAGTTGCAAGCATAAGTGACAGAAGAAGAGGAGAGCCAGAACTCTTTATGCCTCGGCTCTGTATTCCCATTAGCAATCCAATTAATTCCACAGACCTTATCATTATTTTCCTTTCACATCCAGTGGTCATTCATTTTGCTTTCTGTCTTGGAAGTCAGGACCTAGGCTAAAGTTCCCCCTTCCAACTGCAGCAGTCACTTCCTCCAGTTCATTGTTTCCCCCAAATACTCTTTTCAACGGCAACACAAAGGAGAATTAAAAGGGGTTTTGAGCTTAAAATCATGAGGAGCATTTGCTTTGCACAAAGGCACAATGTTAGAAGAAGCTTTTCTTTCTTTTCCTTACAGAGTTTAATAACTATTCCAGGAACACCAGAGTCTCTTTATGAGCAAGTGCTTAAGATCCATACTTAATTATATACACTTGAGTTTTGTAATAGAAACCTTGCTAAAATATATATGCAGTTCCCTTTGCCTGCTCTCCACCCCTCCCTTTGCCTGCTCTGCATGACTGTAATTCTAAGTGGGCACCTATTTTATTGATAGCCAGCACAATCCTTGCTGTCATTACAGACTAGGGGTTGAGTTATTATATAGAAAGCAGCCCTAAGGAAAAGGGTTTAGGGGTGCTGATGGATGAGAAGCTGGGCATGAGCAGGCAGTGTGAGCTTGCAGCCCAGAAGGCAAATCACATCCTGGGCTGTATCAAAAGCAGCATTGCCAGCAGATCCAGAGAGGGGATTCTGCCACTTGGCTCTGGTGCAGCCTCACCTGGAGTACTGTGTGCGGCTCTGGAGCCCTCAGTATAGGAAGGATGTGGACCCCATGGAGAGGGTCAACTCACCACAGAGGGACATGAAAATGATCAGGGGATTGGAGCACCTCTGCTCTAAAGACAGGCTGAGGGAGCTGGGGGTGTTCAGCCTGGAGAAAAGAAGGCTCCAGGGAGACCTAATAGCAGCCTGCCAGTACCTGAAGGGGGCTACAGGAAGGCTGCAGAGGGACTGTTTGCAAAGGCCTGCAGTGACAGGACAAGGGGCAATGGCTTCAAACCAGGGAAGGGCAGATTTAGATTGGATGTTAGGACCAGGTTCTGCACTATGAGGGTGGTGGAACACTGGAACAGGTTGCCCAGGGAGGTGGTTGGGGCTCCATCCCTGGAGATATTCAAGGTGAGGCTGGAGAGGGCTCTGGGCAACCTGATCTAGTTGGGGATGTCCCTGCTGAGTGCAGAGAGGTTGGACTGGATGACTTTTGGAGGTCCTGGACCATTCTATGATTTTTAGGCAGGTTGTGCTTGGGTGCTTTCACAACCCTGATTAGTTGGTTATGTCACACTATTGAAAGGATGGGCAGAGTAAGTGGAGGTAGTGATTGCTGTAAATGACCTTGAGTTGTGAAGCCAGAGATAGACCACATTCAACATATGACATCAAACTTTATTCTCATTATTCACATTCTGAAAGTGATAGGACTAGGGGGAATGGGAGAAAAAAATAGAGATGGGTAGATGCAGATTGGATGTTAGGAAGAAGTTCTTCCCCATGAGGGTGGTGAGAGACTGGCACAGGTTGCCCAGGGAGGTGGTGGAAGCCTCATCCCTGGAGGTGTTTGCAGCCAGGCTGGATGTGGCTGTGAGCAACCTGCTGTAGTGTGAGGTGTCCCTGCCCATGGCAGTGGGGTTGGAACTGGCTGATCCTTGAGGTCCCTTCCAACCCTAACAATTCTCTGGTTGGGGCTGCAGCTAAATCCCAGGAGAAGTGGCTCAAGCAGAGATGATACATTCCCAGCCTCACCTTGAGAACAGGATGGGACATGAATTATTGTTTCTTGAGCTATAATGTCTTAATCAGATATATGTGGCAAACTGATTTATATGTGGCAGACTGAAAATGCTGACTTGTCCCACTTACCATGTGGCCTGCCAGCACTTCATGTTTTCACCTCCAAAGTTTTCACATCAACCAGCAGCATTTTCAGTAATCCCTACTGACTCTCTTTAATTGCTATATGGAAGGAGAAAGAAGAACTTGATGTCAGGAAGAACTGATAAAGCACTGCTGTTCTGAATCTTTCCATCTAGGAACAATGGCTTTTGTTTAATGACCATGTAATTGGACTTGGTTCTGGTCACAAACAGTTCTTGGCAGGAAAATGCTGCCATCATCTTAGCAGGACATGGCACACGAAGGCTGTCACTTCTTGGCTGCTTTTTGAAGCCCTTCAGAGGAGTCCTAAGTAATAACTCTTCCTTCTTGGCTTTGCTGCTGGCTCTATACAACCCAGCTCTGTGGGTATTTCCATGCCCTTCTCTTGCCTTGCCCTCATATTTAAGGTGAAATAGAGGTGCTAAATTAGTTGCAAGATGGCACAGAACTTGAGGGACCTCAACAGAAGGTTACAAGGGAGGCTGCATGGGAGTGTGTCATGAATAAGAAAAGAAGGAAGGGGCCTCTCAGTTATTTTCTTTGCAGACAGCAAATATGGGAGGGCAGCCTGCTGATGAAGTAGTTCAAGTGCAGTTTACAGCAGTAACTTCATGGAAATCAACCAAAAGAAAGAGTACTGGGATTTGGTGTCACAAAATTACTGCAAGTTGCAGGGGGGAAGAAAAGTATTGCAATTGTTTGTGCTTGAGTGATTCATATTTAATTGTTTTTATTTGTACAGGAATGGACACAGCTTCCCAGATCCCTAAAATGGTTTGGGTGGGAAGGGACCTGAAAGACCATCTGGTTCCAACCCCCCTGCCATGGGCAGGGACACCCCATACTAGATCAGCCTGGCCAGAGCCTCAGCCAGCCTGGGCTTAAACATCTCCAGGGATGGGGACTCAACCACCTCCCTGGACAACCCATTCCAGGGCTTCACCACTCTCATGGGGAAGAACTTCCTCCTCACCTCCAGCCCCAATCTCCCCACCTCCAGCTTCATTCCATTCCCCCTAGTCCTATCACTACCTGAGATCCTGAGCAGTCCCTCCCCAGCCTTCCTGTATCCCCCTTCAGATACTGGAAGGCCACAATGAGGTCACCTGGGAGCCTTCTCTTCTGCAGACTGAACAGCCCCAACTCCTTCAGCCTGTCCTCATAGGAGAGGTGCTCCAGCCCTCTGATCAGCCTCTGACCTTCCACTAGCCCAGGTTGCTTAAGGCCTCATCCAACCTGGACCTGAACACCTCCAGGGAAGGAACATTCATGACCTCTCTGGGCAACCTGTTCCAGTGTCTCACCACCCTCACTGTAAAGAATTTCTTCCTACTCCCCAATCCAAATCTGCCCTCCTCATGCTTCAATCCACTCCCTCTCTTCCTATCACTGCAAGCCCTTGTAAAAAATCCTTTCCTGGCTTTCTTGTTGCCCCCTTCAGGTACTGGAAGGCTGCTCAAAGGTCTCCCTGGAGCTTTCTTTACTTCAGGCTCAACAGCCTCAACTGCCTCAGCCTGTCTCCACAGGGGAGGTGCTCCAGCCCTCTGGTCATCTTTTCAGCCTTCTTCTGGACCCTTTCCAGCAGTTTGACGTCAGTTTGTTTCTTGTGTCCTGTAGGAACCTTTTCATTCAAATATGATAAACCAATCAGAGTTTTTGGGGTTGGAAGGGACCTCAAGGGATCAGTCCTGAGACCTGTCTTGTTCAACATCTTTGCCGGTACCATGGACAGTGGCATTGAGTGCACCCTCAGCAAGTTTGCTGATGACACCAAGCTGTGTGGTGCAGCAGACACGCTGGAGGGAAGGGAGGCCATCCAGAGGGACCTTGACAGGCTGGAGAGGTGGGCACAAGCCAACCTCATGAGGTTCAATAAGAGCAAGTGCAGGGTCCTGCAGCTGGGTCGAGGCAATCCCAGGCACAAATCCAGGGAGATTTGGGGGTGCTGGTGGACAAGAACCTCAACAGGAGCTCTCAGTGTGCACTTGCAGCCCAGAAAGCCAATCAGATCCTGGGCTGCATCAGGAGAAGTGTGGCCAGCAGGGCAAAGGAGGTGATTCTCCCCCTCTGCTCAGCTCTGCTGAGACCCCACCTGGAGTACTGCCTCCAGTTCTGGAGCCCCTATTACAAGAGGGATCTGGAGGTGCTGGAACGTGTCCAGAGAAGGGCTACAAGGATGATCAGAGGGCTGGAGCACCTCTCCTATGAGGACAGGCTGAAGGAGTTGGGGCTGTTCAGTCTGGACAAGAGAAGGCTCTGAGGTGACCTCATTGTGGCCTTCCAGTATCTGAAGGGGGCCTACAGGAAGGCTGGGGAGGGACTGCTCAGGATCTCAGGCAGTGATAGGACTAGGGGGAATGGAATGAAGCTGGAGGTGGGGAGATTGGGGCTGGAGGTGAGGAGGAAGTTCTTCCCCATGAGAGTGGTGAAGCCCTGGAATGGGTTGTCCAGGGAGGTGGTTGAGGCCCCATCCCTGGAGGTTTTCAAGCCCAGGCTGGCTGAGGCTCTGGCCAGGCTGATGTAGTGTGGGGTGTCCCTGCCCATGGCAGGGGGGGTTGGAACTAGATGATCCTTGTGGTCTCTTCCAACCCTGACTGATTCTATGATTCTATCTTGGAGGTCTCTTCCAATCTGGTTGATGCTGTGATCATGATAAAATTAAACATATATAAATACATACAAACAACCCCAAGCCCAACCCCACTGAGGGCAACTCTGTTGCTATCACCACTGATGTTCTGACAGGCACTGAGGAAAATCAGAGTAGACTAAGTGGTAGATGTGGCTCTCATTGGGTGATCAGTTGGACTTTTGATGATCGGGTAGTGATAGGACTAGGGGGAATGGAATGAAGCTGGAGGTGGGGAGATTGGGGCTGGAGGTGAGGAGGAAGTTCTTCCCCATGAGAGTGGTGAAGCCCTGGAATGGGTTGTCCAGGGAGGTGGTCGAGGCCCCATCCCTGGAGGTGTTTAAGCCCAGGCTGGCTGAGGCTCTGGCCAGGCTGATCTAGTGTGGGGTGTCCCTGCCCATGGCAGGGGGGTTGGAACTAGATGATCCTTGTGGTCCCTTCCAACCCTGTCTGATACTATGATACTATGATCTAGTTCCAATCCCCCCTGCCAATGAATGATTTGGTGCTCTAGGCAGATACAAGCAAAGACTTTCTGACAATTATAAGTAGGAATCCTAATTCTAAATTCAAACTTGGATTTCAGCCTCTAGTAACTTCTTTTGGGGGTTCTTTTACCAGCAGTGGGCTGCAATCTCTTCCTTACAGCTTGTATGTGTTGGTGGCTGGAAAGACAATGAAACCTTTGGTAAGAAAGCAATGAGGGAATCAAGCAGTGGCTAGATGGCTTGAATCATGCTCCACTCTGAGCAGAGCTGCAGCAGTCTGCCCTTATGCAGCAGACTTTGATTGTAATTCTAATTCCATCTTCACACAGTCTGCCTCCTATATTAATGTGCCAATTCGAGTGCTCTGTACTCTTGTCCTACATTTGATTAAAAAAGAAAAGAGAAGGGGGGGGAAGGAAAGGAGGAAAAAAAGCAAAGCCCAACACATCTGGGCTACATAATTTTAGAATAGGCTCCATTAGTGCTGCTGACCTTGGGTGACCTTATTTTGGGTTTTTTTTTCCCCTTTCCTTTTAAAACTGTGCATGCCCCAGACTTGACTGAGCTAGAGACCTATTTTCTAGCAGAGCATAGAAAGGAGAATGTTAGTGAAAGGAGGGTGAAGCTCGTCTGAGCTTAGTGTGTAACATGTAGTCAGAGAAGAGGGCAGGGAGAGGAGCAGGCAGGTGTATTCCAGCTGCTGTGCCTGGTGATGTTCAATGCAGAACCTCTCTGCCAGGAGTATGGAGGGAGTATCTTCATTGTCTGTGTTTCTCCTCACCTTGCAATGTGTTGCCCATAGATAGCAGCATGTGGCTCAGCATCATGATGAGACTCTATAAGGAGTACTCACAGAATGGTAGGGGCTGGAAGGGGCCTCCAGAGATCATCCAGTCCAACCCCCCTGCCAGAGCAGGATCACCCAGAGCAGGTCATGCTGGAATGCATCCAGGTGGGTCTTGAATATCTTCAGAGAGAGAGACTCCACAACCTCTCTGGGCAGCCTGTTCCTGTGTTCTGTCACTCTCACAGGGAAATAATTCTTCCTCCTATTTCCATGGAACTTCCTCTGCCTCAGCTTCCACCACTGCCCCTTGTGCTGGCATTGGGCATCACCCAGCAGAGCCTGGCTCCAGCCTCTGGGCACTCGCCCTTAACCACTTCATCAACATGAATGAAGTCACCTCTCAGGTTCCTCTTCTCTGAGCTAAAGAGCCTCAGCTCCCTCAGGCTCTCCTCATAGGAAAGATGTTCCACTGCCTTCATTATTTTTGTGGCTCTATGCTGGACTCTTTCAAGCAGCTCCCTGAAGTCCTCCTTGAACTGAGGGGCCCAGACCTGGACACAATATTCTGGAGGTGGCCTCACATCATTCAGATGGGAATTGGCTGATGTGGTTGCCAAGACACTCTCTGTAACATCTGGTAAGTCTGTGCAGTCAGGTGAAGTCTCTGGTCCCTGGAAGAAGGGAGATAGTACGCTGTTGGTTTGTTTTTTAAGAGTGAAAAGGAGGACCCTGGGAAATACCCAGAGTAGTGGATAGTCCCAGTGGCTTTCCAGTATCTGAAGGGGGTTACAAGAAAACTGGGGAGGGACTTTTTAGGGTGTCAGGTAATGATAGGACTAGGGGGAATGAAACATAACTAGAAATGGGTAGATTGAGATTGGATGTTAGGAAGAAGCTCTTCCCCATGAGGGTGGTGAGAGACTGGCACAGGTTGCCCAGGGAGGTGGTGGAAGCCTCATCCCTGGAGGTTTTTGCAGCCAGGCTGGATGTGGCTGTGAGTAACCTGATGTAGAGTGAGGTGTCCCTCCTCAGGGGGGTTGGAACTGGCTGATCTTTGAGGTCCCTTCCAAGTCTGACAATTCTATGGTGCTATGATTCTACCACAATGTCAGCCTCACCTTTGTGCCTTGGAAGATCACAGGACAGGTCTCCCTAGAAGCTATGCTAAGGCACTTGGGAGTTAGGGATGTCCTTGGAGACAGTGAGAATGGCTTCATCAAGCACAAATCCTGCCTGACCAGTCTAGAGGCCTTTTGTGATGGAGTGACTACCTCATTGGATGAGGGGAGAGCAGTGGGCTAGGGTGACCTTTAGACATCACTTCCAACCCAAATTAATTTGTGATTGTATGCACAAAGTATGAGCCAAGCCTGCACAACTGAGCTGCTGCAACATGGGAGATCACAGAATCAATAAGGTTGTAAAAGACCTCAGAGATCCTCAAGTCCAACCTGCCACCCAACACCTCATGACAACTAAACCATGGCACCAAGTGCCACATCCAGTCCTTTTTTGAACACCTCCAGGGATGGTGACTCCACCATCTCCCTGGGCAGCACATTCCAATGGCCAATTATTCTTTCTGGGAAGAACTTTCTCCTCACCTCCAGTCTCAACCTCCCTTGGCACAGCTTGAGACTGTGTCCTCTTGTTCTGGTGCTGGTTGCCTGGGAGAAGAGACCAATCCCCACCTGGCTGCAACCTCCTTTCAGGTAGCTGTAGAGAGCAAGAAGGTCTCCTCTGAGCCTCTTCTTCTGCAGACTAAACAGCCCTGGGACATACAGTTGGCTCTGCCTTCTTGCCCTTCCTGGACTAGACCCCTGAAAGCCTGTGCTTCCCATTCCAGGATGGTAATGATCATAAAAGGTATTTGGTATTCAGATGCAAATGAGTGCTCTCCTGGTCCTCAGAACTTAAGACTATCCCCAGGTTTGCAGGTGGGAGGCATATATTAAGAAGCTGTAATAAAGATTTTCTCTGAGGCTGAGGGGAGACCTCATTGCTCTCTACAGCTACCTGAAAGGAGGTTGTGGAGAGGCTGCTGCTGGTCTCTTCTCACAGGTAATTAGTGACAGCACAAGAGGGAATGGCCTCAAGCTGCAGCAGGGTAGGTCTAGACTGGACAATAGGAAATATTTTTTCCTATCAGGAGTGATCAGGCATTGGAATGTGCTGCCCTGGGAGGTGGTTGAGTCCCCAAGCCTGGGTGTGTTTAAAGATGGTTTGGATGTGGTGCTTGGGGCTATGGTTTAGGGGTGAACCTTGTAGAGTAGGGTTAATGGTTGGACTTGGTGATCCTGAGAGTCCCTTCCAACCTGAATGTTTCTGTGATAGAGGAACAGTGGAAGATTTTGTTCCTGCTTTCCTTCTCAGACTTACAGGGCTTAGAAATGAGCCAAGCCCAAAACCCACAGCAAATCCCAAGTCCAAACTTTCTTCAGTGTGCAGCCTCTGCTATTCCTTGCTGTGGTTTTAGGGCTCCTCCAGGCAGCAGGCCACCCAAACAGCCTTCTTTGCTGATGTGTGGGAGACCTTCCTGCGTTGAAAAAGTTCTCCCTTTTCCCTTTTTGAGTAACTTTAACCTCAGCAAGAAATTAGTTCATTAATAAATGAAGAGGGGTGAATTAATTATGCATGGAAAATGGCAAAGATTGAGATCCCCTGCACAATTTCTCTGTCGTCTGTGCATACACAAATTAGAAAGGAGGTAAGGTCAGACAGAAATGATTTCAGAGGAGGACAAGGGTGCAAGTGAGGAAACTCTGGAAGTAGCACAGCCTGAGGGACTTGCTGCTCTGGAGAATTGGTGGCATGCAGTTTTGGGGGAACACTTAACCAAATATATGTACCATGACCTATTTTTGAGGAGCTGTCAAAGGCAAGGGAAGATGTGGTCTGTGCATTAGCTGCTCACTTGGATTTCTTTTTGCTCTGCCTCAGTACCTCCATCTCTTGCATCTTGCTGTAGCAGCATGCACAGCAAATGCTGCCTGAACATGGCAGTCATGAGGTGTTGGGTGACAGTTTGGACTTGATGATCTTTGAGGTCTTTTCCAACCTCATTGGTTCTATGATTCCATGGCACTGGGATCCCAGAATAAGGCACTGGGAGTGGCTCTGCAGTCAGGAGAATCACAGAATGGTTTGGGCTGGAAGGGACCTAAAAAGGTCCTCCAGGTGTGGTTTGGGCTGGAAGGCACCTGGAAAAGATCCTCCAGGTGTGGTTAGGGCTGGAAGGCACCTGGAAAAGATCCTCCAGGTGTGGTTAGGGCTGGAAGGCACCTAAAAAGATCCTCCAGGTGTGGTTAGGGCTGGAAGGCACCTAAAAAGGTCCTCCAGGTGTGGTTTGGGCTGGAAGGCACCTAAAAAGATCCTCCAGTTCCAACCCCCTGCCATGGGCAGGGACTCCTCCTACTAGCCCAGGCTGCTCGAGACCTCATCCTTGAACACCTCCAGGGAGGGGGAATCCACAACCTCCCTGGGCAACCCATTCCAGTGTCTCACCACCCTCATTCTAAAGAATTTCTTCCTAATCTCTAGTCTTAATCTCCCCTCTTTCAGCAGCCCCTGTCACTTGGTTAAAAATGGGAGAAAACACATCTAGCTGTGCTGACTCCTGAGCTGGGAAACGAAAGGGCTGTGGGAGAAGATAGTCCCAGGACTTTCTTGCATCTGAGCTTCTGCTTCTAGAAGTGTAATGGAACAGTGGGGGAAAATGTGTCTCTCAACCTAGGAAGGCACTTTGAGGAGTGAGTATTGTGATTCTCTCTCATAAGAGCTGGTTATTATCAGGCATGTTTTCAATTGTTCTCTTATGTTGAAACTACAATAGAAAATCAGGGGCTATACAGGCTGCAAGCAGACAAATTGTCTTTGGAGCTCATTGCAGAGGTTTATCTCATCCTGTGCAAGTCAGCTGACTGAAATGAATTCACATTTACTTGAACAAAAGTAGTACTGCTTGTTCCCCCTCCCCCCCCCCCCCCAACAAAAGGCTGACAGACTGGATTAAAAATAACAGTATATCAAACCAGGTAGGAGAAGTTTAATGAGCTGTTGTAGGGACTAATAGTTTAGCAGCTAAAGTAGCATATTTCTTAGGGAAAAGGACAGAAGAAAAGGACTTGGGGGTGCTGGTAAGAAAGAAGTTCAATATGAGCTGCCAGTGAGCACTTGCAGCCTAGAAAGCCAACCAGAGTCTGGGCTGCATCAAGAGAAGCAGAGCCAGCAGGTCAAGGGAGGTGATCTTCCCCCTCTACTCAGCTATGGTGAGACCCCACCTGGAGTACTGTGTCCAGTTCTGGTGCCCCTATTACAAGAGGGATCTGGAGGTGCTGGAATGTGTCCAGAGAAGGGCCAGGAGGATGAGCAGAGGGCTGGAGATGCTCTGCTATGAGGACAGACAGAGAGTTGGGGTTGTTCACTCTGGAAAGGACAAAGCTCTGAGGAGACCTTATTGTGGCCTTCCAGTATCTGAAGGGGGCTACAAGAAAGCTGGGGAGGGACTTTTGAGGGTGTCAGGGAGTGATAGGACTGGGGGCAGTGCATCCAAGCTAGGGCAGGGGAGATTTAGATTAGACATCAGGAAGAAGTTCAATAGTAATTGGTAGATTCAGATTGGATGTTAGGAAGCTCTTCCCCATGAGGGTGGTGAGACACTGGCACAGGTTGCCCAGGGAGGTGGTGGAAGCCTCATCCCTGGAGGTTTTGCTCTATGTGGCTTTGGGCAACCTGATCTAGTAAAAGTGTCCCTGCCCATGGCAGGAGGGTGAGAATTAGGTGATCCTTGGGGTGCCTTCCGAGTGGTGAAGCCCTGGAATGGGTTGTCCAGGGAGGTGGTTGGGGCCCCATCCCTGGAGGTGTTTAAGCCCAGGCTGGATGAGGCTCTGGCCAGGCTGATCTAGTGTGGGGTGTCCCTGCCCATGGCAGGGGGGTTGGAACTAGATGATCCTTGTGGTCCCTTCCAACCCTGACTGATACTATGATAGTATGATACTATGAGTTTCAAAGAGGCAAAGTACATGGTAGAAAACCCCCATTGTTTTAGAGTGGAAAGAAAAAAGAGCTGAGTATATAGGGGGGAAAAAAGAATGAGAGCAGCAGTGTGGAAAGATGTCTGCTGAAATGGGTGAAATAATTCTGTAGTTACTCTAGACAAGCTAAAATATAACTTACCCTGTCTCCAGGGTGTCTTTAAAAAGGAATGGAGTCCACAGGGGAATATTGCATGAAAGAGAGCCTGTACAGAAACAGCTTCTCCCTGTGTGCAGTTTTGGCCTTGGGGATTGTGTTATTTATTATGTTAATTCCCCAGGATTTAGCAAGCTTTTCCCTAGGAAAATGAATGCTTGGGAGAAATATCTTTAGGGGGAAACTGCCAAAAGCTTTCCTCCTCTGAACCTTCTTGCCTTAAGATTTCATGATGCAATTTGTCCTTACGTGGTTGGAGATGAATCAGACTTTACTGGGGAGCGAATTAGCAGATATATATAATTGGCTTACAGGTGAAGAAGAGCAACAGAAATAGGAGGGGTGACATATGGAAAAAGCTAAAATGGTGTTAAAAAATGCATAGCTTGGCTTCAGAAATGGCTTGGGCTGTGATGGGCTTTGGTGATGGTTTGCAGCTATTGGAGAAGTGTGAAATGAAAAGGAGGGAGTAGAAGTTTTGTGTGACACTTCTCAGAGTATTTTTGTTTACACCAAGACTGCCTTCAGCCATATGTTTTCTGTAGAGGTGGCTCTGCATTCCTTTCTGCCTCTATCCACTAGATTTTGAGCCAGACAGCTGGCACTCAGTGGGGGAAAAAAAAGAGGATATAGAGACCAAATATTTCACTACCTCTTTGCCGTCTGTAGAGCTGTCCAGACCACACTTGGTGCCAGGGTTTAGTCATGAGGTCTGTGGTGACAGGTTGGGCTTGATGGTCTTTGAGGTCTCTTCCAACCTGGGTGATTCTGTGATTTATAGGACAGGGTATATCTTTACTTTTTCATTTCACAGGTAGCAAGGCTTCCAGTGTGACTGCAGGAGCATGTGAACATCCCATGTAATACCTGCAGAGCTGGGTGTATAGCCATGCCAAGGCTCTCTGACCCTTGGTCTGCTGGAAGTCTTGAACAGACTTGTCTACAGTGACTTACAAAAGTTTACTCCAGAAGTGTGGGGCAGGGTAAGGAACTGCAAGTGCTTGGCTTCTCAGGTTCCATCACAGTGAAGATGTGCCATCCTTCCTTCCTCTTCCTCTTTACAGGATCACAGGATGTTAGGGGATGGAAAGGGACCTCTGGAGATTTTACTCCAAGCCCCCTGCCAGAGCAGGACCAGAGAATCCAGTGCAGATCACACAGGAACACATCCAGACGGGTCCTGAAATTCTCCAGAGAAGGAGACTCCACAACCACTCTGGGCAGCTTGTGCCAGTGCTCTGTGACCCTCACAGTGAAGAAGTTCCTCCTCATGTTGTGGTGGAACCTCCTGTGCTGGAGTTTCTATCCATTACCCTTGTCCTGTCAGGGGGTGCAAATGAGCAGAGCCTGTCCCCTCCCTCCTGACCCCCAGCCCTAAGATATTTATAGACATTTATTAAATCCCCTCTCAGTCTTCCCCAGACTAACCAGCCCCAGGGCTCTCAGCCTCTCCTCACAGTGCAGTGCTCCAGTCCCTTTGTCATCCTCACTGCTTCTATTGGACTCTCTCCTGCAGATCCTTGTCCCTCTTGAACTGGGGAGCCCAAAACTGGATGCAATATTCCAGGTGAGGTCTCATTAGGGCAGTGTATCTGAGCTGTATTTGAGGCTCGGTATGGTGGGAAACACTGCTGTGGTGTGAAGGGAATCCTACAAACAGAACTATCACTCAGTTAAGCGTTTTTAGAAGCAGAAATGAGTGAGTCAAAGGTTGTAAGTCAACCTGTTCTGTGACGCTACCTCATTTTCTCCAGCAGGAGCACGGTTTTTTTTTCAGCACCTGGATAGCAGCCCCTGTCACTGGGAAAGCCGCATTGCAACTACAAGAGGCTGCAGACAAAACCGGATTCAAACTGTCTGCAGTGCGGCCAAGACCTTCCTGCAGCTCTACCTTCAGGCTGCCTCCCTTGCTGCTCTTTCCACTCCATAATTCTAGCAATTCTGTTGGGATGTGCACCTGGCTGTTGTTTTAGCTCATCCACTTTGTGGTTCCAGGCAGCTGACCTCCTGATAGCTGGCTGTCTTTTTTCCCATTAGCTGGCTGTTGCTTCTTGATGGCTGATCTGCAGCTTCTTATTTACTGTTTTCTTTTCACAGCTCTCAGCTTGTTGTTTCACTTGCCATGTCAGTAGACTCCCTGACAACATCAAGTATCTCCTTGTGTTACCTCTCTTCCTCTTACTGCTTCTACTTTCTTTTTTTTGCTGTGCCTGGCAGTCTGGTTTGTATTCCAAAGAGTAGTCCTGATGAGCAAATCCAAGCAATCCCTTGCTGGGTTTATTTCTGAATCTTCCTTCTCTATTCATTTCCTGTTGTATCATTGGCCTCAAGCTCTAGAAGTGTATTCAAGGCAGCTGGGCTACTTTGAATTCTTGTGCTTCATATGTATTGTTTGTTCTGAGCCAACATCATTACAGGATCACAGGATGTTAGGGGTTGGAAGGGACCACTGAAGATGATGGAGTCCAATCCTCCTGGCAGAGCAGGACCATAGAATCCAGCACAGGTTCCACAGGAACACATCCAGATGGGTCTTGAAAGTCTCCAGAGAAGGAGACTCCACAACCTCTCTGAGGAGCCTGTTTCAGGGCTCTGTGACCCTCACAGTGAAAAAGTTCCTCCTCATGTTGAGGTGGAACCTCCTGTGCTGGAGTTTGCATCCATTGCCCCTTGTCCTATCACAGAATCACCAATAACTCAGGGAGCAAGTGAGCAGAGCCTGTCCCCTCCCTCCTGACCCCCAGCCCTCAGATATTTATAAATATTTACTAAATCCCCTCTCAGTCTTCTCTTCTCCAGACTGGACAGCCCCAGGGCTCTCAGCCTCTCCTCACAGGGCAGTGCTCCAGTCCTTTCATCATCCTCATAGCTCTCCATTGGTCCCTGTTGAGTATACCACTGTCCCCCTTGAACTGGGGAGCCCCAAACACAATATTCATGGTGGTTAACTTCTGCATGTTTTGTTTGTGCAAATGCTTCAGATATCTTTGGAGTTTCTGCTCCTAATCAGTTCTCTGTGACTTGTATTGGTTAGTGAGGTTAACAAAGGCTTAAAATCGAGGCTGGGTTTCATCACCTATTTCAGAAATGCAATATAGGTAACACAATTAAGCTTCTTGCTAAGGAAGAAAGATCTGTTTTCAATTGAAAGATGTAGGTTAATTAGCAGGGATTGTGGATCAGAGACACTGAGCAGCAAGACCAACTCATCTTCAGAAGTACAGTGAGTACTGTGTCCAGTTCAAGGTGAGGCTCTGGGCAACCTGCTCTAGTTGAGGATGCCCCTGCTGACTGCAGAGGAGGTTGGGCTAGACCTTTAGAAGTCCCTTCTAATCCAAACCATTCTATGATAATGTGACAGACAGCATCCACAACCAGTGCAGCTGGTGGGACCTGGGTGACAAAGCCATCTATGAATATTTGAGCCTCAGTTTTGTGTTGACCACAAGGAACCCTGTGACATAGAATCACAGAATCATAGAATCAACAAGGTTGGAAAAGACCTCAGAGATCATCAAGTCCAACCTGTCACCCAACACCTCATGACTAATCAAACCATGGCACCAACTGCCACGTCCAATCCCCTCCTGAACACCTCCAGAGATGGCGACTCCACCACCTCCCTGGGCAGCACATTCCAATGGCTAACAACTCTCTCTGTAAAGAACTTTCTCCTCACCTCCAGCCTAAACTTCCCCTGGTGCAGCTTGAGACTGTGTCCTCTTGTTCTGGTGCTGGTTGCTTGGGAGAAGAGACCAACTCCCACCTGGCTACAACCTTCCTTCAGGTAGTTGTAGACAGCAATAAGGTCTTTCCTGAGCCCCCTTCTGCAGTAAGGACATCCTCAACTAAATCAGGCTGCCCAGAGCTAGAAACCAGAGTGGTTGTTGCCTTGTGTCAGTGGGTACTAGCCCATGGCTTGGACGTTGGGTGTTTGTGTTCCTCTCACCTTTCCTTGTCCCTTCTCATCATAGTATCACCAAGGTTGGAAGAGACCTCAAAGATCATCGAGTCCAACCTGTAATGCTTCAGACTGCTTGGCCCTTCCTGTCCTGTGGGAAGCAAAATCTCAGCTATTCTTTTGAGCTGTTCCACAGCGTAGCAGGACACAGGAGCTGTCGGAGCTGTCTGCAGTTGTTCGTGTGGGAGATGTGTGAGAGGACTTAGGCATTAACTGTGCTGAAATAATTACTATATGCCACTTGCCTAATAATCAAGTGGTATTTGCTGCCAACAAAGAAAAAAGGAGACAATTCTGGACAGGGGCTAGAGGAACATTTTCCTCATTAAACTCTGTACTCAGTGATTCCACAAAGGGGGGGAGGGGGGGGAGGGAAGATAAATCTATATATAAAGCTTTGATGAAAAGAAGCCATTCCTTCTAAAAGGTGTGGGAAGCACTATTTATGAACTAGGCACCATTTGTTATGATAGTTCATTCAAAGTTTAAACTCAGAATACCCAGGTCTTTGGGGAATAAAATGTTAAGTAATTCTGCAGCCTTAATTTTGCTTTGCTTTTCTTTCTTATAGGTTCCCCCCCCATAGCTGCTGCAGTTTCCCTGCGTTGCCCTGGCAACGCTCTTGCTGTATAATTGCCAGGCTGCCTTCCAGTGATGCAAATAAGTGAAAGAGTTGTCATCTGGCATGACCCAGGCTTGTATTCTGCAGGGGGATTTCTTGCCCACAGAGCAGCAGGAACCCCCAGAGCGATCTGTCACCTGCGGGATAAGGAATTGCTAGGCGCCGGGGCGCAGTGGGTACAGGCGGCAGCGAAGGTGATGCGCTGGGCCTGGGCGTTCTGCAGGAGCCCTCCCCCAAGCCTGCTTCTGCTGAGATTATTTTTACTCATGCTGTACATGAGTGGGGGATCAGAAGTTCTGCAGCTGACGCCAGCACTAAGCATGTTATTTAGGGCTATTGTTGGGCTGGGAGGTCTGAGAAGGCTGGGGGGAAGTGATTGGCAAAGAGCCAGAGTCAAACCCTGACACCAGCAGAAGCTTTCCCTTTCCCCAAGAATCAGAAAATCATAGAACTGTGTTCCTGTGTGACCTGGTACGGGTGATCCTGCTCTGGCAGGGGTATTGAACTGGATGATCTCTCAAGGTCCCTTCCAACCCCTAACATTCTGTAACTCTGTAATATAGAATCATAGAACTGTCAGGGTTGGAAGGGATCTCAAGGATCATCCAGTTCCAACCCCCCTGTCATGAGCAGGGACACTTCACACTAGAGCAGGTTGCCCATAGCTACATCCAGCCTGGCTGCAAAAACCCCCAGGGAATGGAGCTTCTACCACCTCCCTGGGCAACCTGTGCCAGTCTCTCACCACCCTCATGGGGAAGAATTTCCTCCTAACATCCAATCTGAATCTACCCAGTTCCAGTTCTGCTCCATTCCCCCTAGTCCTGTCACTGCCCCATTCTTCCACAGAAGCCTTGGTTGGTTTGGGTTTTATCTTTCTTTGGAGGTTTTGTTTGGTGTTTCCCTTTTGGCAGCTCTAAAAGAACTCCTACAGGAAGGCCCTTGTCAAAACTGTAGTGCCCCTGCAGTGAGTTTCTCTCTTTGCCCTCAGCAGAGTTTCCTTCCTGATTTTCTTATATATGCCTGGGAAGTTACTTCCTCCCTTGTAAGGCTACTTGGACAGTGGCAGTAAGCAACATAGTTTCTCATTTCCTTGCTACCTGGGAGCACATTTATTTTCTCTTTCCCTCCAAATTCACCTCTAATTAAGAAGAAGTGAAGCAACCTCCCACAGCTCTTTCCACTGTGTTCCTTAACCAGGTTTTGTGGCTTCTGCCTCCCTGCGACTTATTGTAAGGCTGTAACAGAACTTTCTCCTCTTAGATGAAGAACAGAACAAAGTGTTTCTGGCTTCCAGTTTACCATTAGCTTCTTTCTCAGAAAACATATGTGGCAAAACAGGAAAAATACAAAAAAAGCTGGCATGCAAAGTCTTGGTTTTCCAGAGGTACTTTATGGAACCACAGAATTGTCAGGGTTGGAAGGGACCTCATGGATCTTGTAGTCCCAACCCCCCTGCCATGGACAGGGCCACCTCACACTAGGTCAGAATCAACCATGTTGGAAGGGACCTTCAAGATCATCAAGTCCAACTGATCAACCAACCCTATCTAATCAACCAGACCATGGATCATCCAGTTCCAAACCCCCTGCCATGGGCAGGGACACCTCACACTACAGCAGGTTGCTCACAGCCACATCCAGCCTGGCTGCAAACACCTCCAGGCAGGAGGCTTCCACCACCTCCTTGGGCAACCTGTGCCAGTCTCTCACCACCCTCATGGGGAAGAACTTCTTCCTAACATCTAACTTGAATCTACTAATTTCTATTTTTGTTCCATTCCCCCCAGTCCTATCACTCCCTGACACGCTCAAAAGTCCCTCCCCAGCTTTCTTGTAGTCCCCTTCAGATACTGGAAGGCCACAATTAGGTCTCCTCAGAGCTTTCTCTTCTCCAGGTTTATCCTTCTCAGTCTGTCTCTTTGGGAAAGGCCTTGGCACTGCAATACTGGAAATGGTGAGCTTGTGTGGACTCCCTGTGGGAAGCATTTTAGAATGAAATAGTAAAGGTGTAATCTAGGGGAGCTGCTACCCATAAAACTGTAGACTGTATTTGAATTGGAGGTTGTAGACAGGTGGATGTTGGTCTCTTCTCCCAGGCAGCCAGCACCAGAACAAGAGGACACAGTCTCAGGCTGTGCCAGGGGAGGTTTAGGCTGGATGTTAGGAAGAAATTCTTCCCAGAAAGAGATTGGCCTTTGGAATGTGCTGCCCAGGGAGGTGGTGGAGTCACCATCCCTGGAGGTATTTGGGAAGAGACTGGATGAGGCACTTGGTGCCATGGTTTAGTTAGTGAGATGGTGTTGGGTGAGAGGTTGGACTTTATGATCTCAAAGGTCTTTTCCAACCTGGTTAATTCTATTCCATTCTAATACAGAAAAAGCAATGTCTGTGGATATCTGATAAAGAATGTTAGCCATGGGAAAACTCTTCTACATCACTCCTGTGCAGGAGCAATGAAAGCATCCCTGTAAACATCCTGACCATACAAACTGAAGTCCACAGACTGATGCCGCTGATGTTCATGGGAGGATAAATAAAGTTCTTAATATTCCTGAAGCTCAGCTTATATCAAAAGAAAACAACAAGAGCTTCCTTTTTAACTTTGTCCTTGAACTCATGCTTATTAAATGTTACTAATTGTCACTGAATAAAAATGGCTCTGCCCCTATTAATTCACTGCTAAGCTTGCTTTAACATTCCACTTATTTGAGGTGCAACCATTAGAAGGAGAAAATAGAAAGGTTCTGTACCTGCCACCATCCAATTAGGAAAATCACTGCAATTCCAAATGGGTTTCATGGTAATATTTTACCTATTCCCATTAAAAAGAACATTTTATGTTGCTTGAAGGAGGAGTGATGTTGTTGTTGCCTTTATAATGGCATATTGGTCTATTACTCCTACCTAATGCTGGTAATAAAAATAATAGGCTATAATTGGGATATCCAATGAGATGCTTTTAAATGGGAGCACATAAAATTATTGTGTGAAGGCAATAACCTTGGTAAGGAAGATGAAGATTTGCTTGTATGAGTCTCTTGGGGTAAAAAGAAAACAAAAGGAGAATACACCTTGAGTACTGTGACAGGTTCTGGGCCAAGATGTTGAGATGCTGGAACATATCCTGAGAAGGGCAGCAAAGCTGGGGAGGGGTCTGGAGCACAGCCTTGTGAGGAGAGGCTGAGGGAGCTGGGGTTGCTTAGCCTGGAGAAGAGGAGGCTCGGGGGAGACCTTATTGCTGTCTATAACGACCTGAAGGGAGGTTGTAGCCAGGTGGAGGTTGGTCTCTTCTCCCAGGCAACCAGCACCAGAACAAGAGGACACAGTCTCAAGCTGTGCCAGGGGAGGTTTAGGCTGGATGTTAGGAAGAAATTCTTCCCAGAATGTGTGATTGACTACTGGATTGTGCTGCCCAGGGAGGTGGTGGAGTCACCATCCCTGGAAGTGTTTGGGAAGAGATTGGATACGGCATCTGGTGCCATGGTTTAGTTGATCAGATGGTGTTGGGTGATAGGTTGGACTTGATGACCTTTAAGGTCTTTTCCAACCTATTCTATTCTATATATATGTGATTCAGGGATTTAAAAGTAGTAAAATGTAAAGAAATCACCATTGGGTGTGAAAAAGAAAACAAAGATCATAGAATAAACCCGGTTGGGAAATTTGCCATTTACCTTCTTGGCCACCTGGGCACACTGCTGGCTCATGTTCAGCTGCTGGCAACCAGTACCCCCAGATCCCTTTCTGCCTGGCCTCTCTCCAGCCACTCTGACCCCAGCCTGTAGCACTGCATGGGGTTGGTGTGGCCAAAGTGCAGCACCTGGCACTTGGACTTGTTGAATAACAAAGGTAATTCTAACTAATCCCACTGGAGTGATATCTATCAAAAGGTTTAGTTCCCCAAAACAATTTCACTCTCCTCTCCCTTCCTTGGCCTGAGAGATACTAACATGCTTCTGCTTGACCTTGACTCCATTGTTTTGGCTAAGTCTAATGTCCCTCTGCCCCTTCCTCTTTTCCTTTTTGTACAGGGAGGTAAGGGGGAGGCAGAGAGGGAGAAGATAGTAGCTTCCCCTGGTCCTGGGCTGGCAGAGTTCTTGTGCTGATTATTGGTTGTAAATATTGTGACTGTTGCATATTTTGTAGACATTCATTGCATTCCATTGTAAATTGTAGCTTTGCTTGTAACTACAGCTTCCATCTGCTGCTAGCTGAGCTGGTCTGGCAAATTTAATGTTGGGGTGGGGGTGGGGGTGGGGGGGTGGGGTGGTCGGTGTGGAACTTCAACCCACCAGAGCAGCAGCACACCCAGACACAGACCCAAACTCTGTGTGTGTGCTTCTCTCCCACGTCACTCTGGCTCTGATACTTTACATGGTGCGAATGCAGGAGCTCTTGCCTTGCTGTTCCTATCAAAGAGCTGTTTAGTCTTGGGCATATTACAATGGCAGCTTCTTTCCATACTCACAGCCCCTTCTGTAAACCAAGTCGGAGACTATTCCTTACCAAGTCGTCTCCCTGGGGTGTCCTAAGGATTAATTGCTGTAAGTGCAGTTCCTGGAACACATAAAGTTCCCTGTAAGTATCTGTTATTAAATGTTATATCCCCTCAAGTACTTATTCACATTAGCTTTTCTTACTTAAGTAGCCCCAGTGACATCTGTTTCTATTAATTATTTTTACTGTTTGCTGCTTTTTAGATGCAAGCTACATGGCTTTGGCTGTGGGAAAGCAAATTCACCAGACAGCTGTTTTCCTCTGTATTTAAAGTATAGCTAGCACTGCCTTTGTCCATTGCTCTAGTCACTTACGTTTACCTTTGTCAAGGGATGTTTTTACTCCAGTGATTTTTCTGCCTCTCCCATTCTTTATTAGAGGAAGTACTTAAGAACGTTGGAGGTTTATAAGAGAATGCACAGCCCAACAGCAGAGAGCTAAAGTGGAAGAGAATCAAGAGGCATCATGCATCCTTGCAGCTTGCAGAGAGCTCACAAGTTCCACAGCAGCCTGAAGAATCAGAAAGGGGGAAGTGGCAATGAGGATATCAGACAGCTATGACTTGCAGGTATGCTTTACAATCCAATTTTATTCACTTCTAATCAGTCTGGTGAGCACTTGAAAAACTGCTCTGAAGGCTGTTCTGAAAATTCACATTCCTTACCTGCTGCTTTCCTGCTCCTTCCACTTACTGTAGCTGCCTCCTCTCTCCGTGTCTAGGCTCACACAAACAGGCAAAGAAGCTCTGAGCTGGAGTCCTGTAGGCAGAGGCCTCAGTTTCCTCTGTTGCAAGGGCAGCAAAGCAGGGGAGGGGTTTGGAGCACAGCCCTGTGAGGAGTGGCTGGGGTTGTTTAGCCTGGAGAAGAGGAGACTCAGAGGAAACCTTCTTGCTCTTTACAACTCCCTGAAGGGAGGTTGTAGCCACGTGGGGGTTGGTCTCTTCTCCAAGATTAACCAGCACCAGAACAAGAGGTCATAGTCTCAAGCTGTGCCAGGGGAGGTTTAGGCTGGTGGTTAGGAAGAAGTTCTTCCCAGAAAGAGAGATTGGCCATTGGAATGTGCTGCCCAGGGAGGTGGTGGAGTCACCATCCCTGGAGGTGTTTAGGAAGAGCCTGGATGAGGCACTTGGTGCCATGGTTTAGTTGATTAGATGGTGTTGGTTGCTAGGTTGGACTCAGTGATCTCTGAGGTCTTATCCAACCTGGCTAATTCTGTATTCTGCATTTCTCTGATTCCCTATTAGCATCCTAGGGGTGTTGGCAAAGGTGTCTAAATATACTTAATAAAGCTGAGAGAAGTAAGTTAACCCATCCTCTTCTCTCCACCAACGCAGTGACTCCCTCCTTTAAGTAAGCAGCATTTGAACTACTCATTCAGTTTAATCAGCAAGAACAAACTGGTAAAGAGATTTCCTGTGATGACTTAAATTAGTTCTTCACCAGCAGGGAAATTGCTTCATTCTTTCTGCTGGTCTGGTTGCTTTCCTGTCTTAGTGGTTTCCTTTGTTCCTTTCTTTTCCTTAACAATTTACTTTGTAGCATTAGCAGTGTCAGGGTAACTCCAAATTTAGGAGTCCCTCTCCTTATTTAAATGAAATAAATACATAAGTGTCATAATAAAGCTGCTTAATGACTTAGGATGTTCATGACTAGGGTGAGATAACTCCTCCTAAGTTTGGCAACCAAAGTGCACTCAGTATCTGCCCTGTCTTAAAAAGTGCTTAGCAGTATTAGAAACCAGTTAAGGCTGAATTCATCATCATGCCTAAGGTTGTTCCTTAGCTGAGAGACACAAGCAGTTCTACTCACTCCATATTCCTGTTTGTAGGCTTCAATTTGAGTACCTTGCTGGATCAGAACAAAATTAGAATAGAATAGAGTAGAATTAACCATGTTAGAAGAGACCTTTGAGATCATTGAGTCCAACCTATCACCCAACACCATCTAATCAACTAAATCATGGCTCCAAGTGCCTCATCCAGTCTCTTCCTAAACACCTCCAGTGATGGTGACTCCACCACTTCCCTGGGCAGCACATTCCAATGGCCAATCACTCTTTCTATGAAGAACTTCCTAACATCCAGCCTAAACCTCCCCTGGCACAGCTTGAGACTGAGTCCTAAGTGTAAATGGTAGGGGAAAAAGGTTTATTTGCTCTGGATGGAGACAATATATAACACATATTGTGATGATGGAAAAATTATACTATCCTCTGCCACTTTCCTCAAAACAAACCCAAACCACCAACATATTGTACTTGCCAAGTACCAAAGTGATATTAAGGACTTATTCCTTTCAAATATAAAAGCCTACCTTTGATTTAGGTGATCCTTCTTTGACAGGGGATTGGAGCTGGTGATCTTTGGAGGTCCCTTCCAACCCCTAACATTCTGTGATTCTGTGATTTATCTTCATTTAAAGCCTTGGAGTTGTAATAAATTCTTGAGTGCTCTTATTTGACTTCTGATATGTCCTTGGCAGGGACATACAGAGCATGAAAATTAAGATATTGGCTTTTTTGTTTGTTTTGTTTGTTCGGGTTTTGTTTTGGTAGGGAAAGCCTCATCCTGGGTTTGTGTAAATAAGAATCTTGTCTAGGACTTTAAATCAACCTGTACTCATCTACCAACTTGTTCATGGACCAAATGATGGGTGCTTGGAACAACAGCAATCACAACCCACACTTTACTGAGACTGGATGAGGCACTTGGTGCCATGGTTTAGTTGATTAGATGGTGTTGGGTGATAGGTTGGACTTGATGATCTCAAAGGTCTTTTCCAACCTGGTTAATTCTATTCTATTCTATTCTATTCTATTCTATTCTATTCTATTCTATTCTATTCTATTCTATTCTATTCTATTCTATTCTATTCTATTCTATTCTATTCTATTCTATTCTATTCTATTCTATTCTATTCTATTCTATTCTATTCTATTCTTCCATGGAATCCCCTTATCTGCTGTTCTCCAGGACACCATCCACAGCAATTTTTTAATGGAAAGAGTAGCAAGGAGAAAGGAGGAGAAAAAAAATCATTACTCTTCTTCATTTCCTAAGATTTTTATAAAGGTTAACTTAAATCCTTTGTGGAAGTATTTTATCCTTTGTGCCTGTAAGTAAGGCTATGACTAATGAAGAAGTCACTCAGGGGCAAGAAGCCTCAGAGCAGCACCAGTATATCCTCTGGTGACACAAAACTCATTTTGTTTCTCAGGTGAGCACAGCACAACAGCTTTATGGCTTTATTGCAAAGTGTTGCAGTATACTGTGCACTTCTGGCAAAAGGATATAAATATTTCATCTGGAGAGAAGTAGCTGAGGGACATCATTTACTTATTCCTGCTCTTAGAGTGGCACAGAGGAACAGGTTTCATAGAACCATAGAATTGCTGGGGTTGGAAGGGACCTCAAGGATCAGCCAGTTCCAACTCCCTTGCCATGGGCAGGGAGCCCTCACACTTGATCAGCTTGACCAGCGCCGCATCCTGTGATCCAAAACCTCTTCAACTTTCAGGCATTTCTTCACAACATTTGCAGCTGCAGTAGAAGTGGGGATCAGAGAAGGGCTATAAACGTTCCTGCTCCCCAAGATGGGAAGACAAAATCAAATTGGTCAGCTTCAGATTGACCTTTTCTTTGGTTTAGAGTCCTAGCTCACACTAGATCAAGTTGCTCAGAGCTTTGCCGCTGACTTTGCCTTCTGAAAGGGGTTTGGTGCTGAGGGATTATTGTCACTTTGCAAGTTTCCTCCTTAGAACAAATGTCACTGTTAAAACCCCATGGTGGCAAGAGGACAGCCCTCAGGCTGGCAGCTTTCCCAACTCAGAGTGGCTGAGTGTGCCTCGTGTGTCTTGGCAGCGAGGATCCACTGCAATACATGCCAGCACTCAATGGAAGATCAGCAGCAGCAGCAGCTGAGGTGGGAGGTGGTAGAGAGGGGAAGTCATGGCTTGGAAAATGCAACAACCCAGTTCCAGATGAACTTAAAAAACCTTTTGTGGAACCCATCCAAACAATAGTGACAGTGAAGTCTCCACCATGACAGCAGCAAGGATTAGCATCACCTAGCAGCTCTTTCTTTTGGTGTTCCAGTGATACAGGAATTATATCTGTGTGGCAAACCATGCACAGGGAGTAATTAGTGCTAAAGGATAACAGCTGGCTTGTGAGCTGGCTCTGCTTTGGACCATCCCAGCTCACTTTCTAAGGCTTTGTCAGAGTGAGCACATGCCTGTCTGGGTTTTATTTAGCAGTATAGACATAGCTGGTGTGATTTAGATTTAGAGAAAGATCTCCAGGGAAAGTTGCCCTACATATTCTGCAGCAGTAATTTAATCCCAGGCCTTTTAAGCAATAATCATCTTTCTTACTCCTTCTGATGATGGATTTAGTTCAGTCTGCAGTTCCAGTGAGGGGTAGAACACCTCTGCTATGGGGATAGGCTGAGGGAACTGGGGTTATTCAGCCTGGAGAAGAAAAGTCTCTAAGAGAACCTTAGAGCTGCCTTCCAATAGCTGAAGGGAACCTACAGGAAGGCTGCAGAGGGACTTCTCATCAGAGTGTCTAGAGAAAGGATAAGGAACAATGGTTTGAGGCTGAGGGAGAGCAGGGTTAGACTGGATCTTAGGAAACAGTTTTTCAGTATGAAGGTGGTGAGACTCTGGAACGTGTTGCCCAAGAAGGTTGCGGCTGCCTCCTCCTTGGGGTTGTTCAAAGCCAGGTTGAGGACTTGAGCAGCTGAGTCTAGTCTGGCTCCAAGTGCCATGTCCAATCCTATTTTGAACATCTCCAGTGATGGTGACTCCACCACCTCCCTGGGCAGCACATTCCAATGGCCAATCTCTCTTTCTGGGAAGAACTTGATCCTCACCTTCAGGCTAAACCTCCCCTGGCACAGCTTGAGACTATGTCCTCTTGTTCTGTCGCTGGTTGCCTGGGAGAAGAGACCAACCCCCACCTGGCTACAACCTCCCTTCAGGGAGTTGTAGACAGCAAGAAGGTCTCCCCTGAGCCTCCTCTTCTCCAGGCTAAACAACCCCAGCTCTCTCAGCCTCTCCTCACAGGGCTGTGCTCCAGACCCCCTCCCCAGCCTCGTTGCCCTTCTCTGGACACATTTAAGTATCTCAATGTCCTGCTGAAATTGAGAAGCTCAGAACTGGACACAGGACTCAAGGTGTGGAATAACCAGTGCTGAGTACAGGGGCAGAATGACTTCTTATTTATTTATTTATTTCCCAGTTTATTCAGCTACTGAATAAAAGGGAAATTTATCTGAGTCATTGCTGCATAAACCCTTGGGTCAACTTCTGGCACCCCTACATGCTGAGTACCTCTGTGTTCATCCAGTTTAGATTAGTAATGGAGACATAACCTCAGAGTTTCAGAGTTTCATAGTTTCATTCAGGGTTGGAAGGGACCACAAGGATCATCTAGTTCCAACCCCCCTGCCATGGGCAGGGACACCCCACACTAGATCAGGCTGGACAGAGCCTCATCCAGCCTGCTCTTAAACACCCCCAGGGACGGGGCCTCGACCACCTCCCTGGACAACCCATTCCAGGGTTTCACCACTCTCATGGGGAAGAACCTCCTCCTCACATCTAGCCTGAATTATGTCCTCATGAGTGCCAGTTTTCTGAGGTAAAGCACCACTGAATACTGGAAGTGCTGGAAAACTTTGAAACACTATTCAAGTTAGCATGTTGTCTCTTGTCCCTTCTGTGAACCTCCTAGATAGGATTGCTTGAAGAGGCTGACTTCAGTTTAATTGAGACATGGCAAGAGGCAGTGTTCCTCTGATGTTGCTTTAATTGCACCAGGAGGAAAACCAGCAGCATCAGAAAGCACTTCAGTAGTAGTTTCAGCAGGTGCATCAGCAGTAATAAGAAACCTCATTCTTGCTTATGGCTGTCAAAAGGGGAACTTGTTCCTTCAGCCCTTTGCAGTAAGTAACCAGCTTGCCACAAATCAGTCCCTAAGTGCTATTTCAATAGCATGGGCTGAGGAGGCCAGCAATGTTCTCATTTACTCTTTCTCTGTTCATTTTTAAAGCCATTTCAAAAGGGCTTTCCAGTGGTGATGTGGGAAATAATCTTCCTCCACCCTCCTGGTGCCACCACAGACACACTATGCGTGGGGAGCAATGTCTCCCTGCTATGCACAGTGCAATAATGTTCAACCACCACAGCTCACCATGAAGACTGTAGTCCTAACCAAATTAGTGACCAGAACTGGACACAGTTTAAATGGGAATTGTATCCTTCTGCCTCCAGGGAGATCTGTAAAATCAGGTGGTACAATTACAGCTACAGGACACATTCCCTGGCTTGTTGCAATCAAGTTGAGGCTTGGACACTGGGGTGGCTTTTAATTTGGGAAGTCTGTGGATTGCTCCCCAAGGGGTCTGAGAAATGGAACCATGAAAAGTGCTTTGTTAGAAGGCTTAAATTCACTATATATTTCCACTGGGAGGTTTTCAGAGGTCTGTAAATTGAGGAAGGTTGAAAGCAGACTGCATTAGATCATTAAACAGAAGGAGAGATAGAGGGATGATAAATAGACACATTTCAGAGATTTATTTGGAGATCTGGCCCTATTGTTGGTAAACAGAAGGTGTGGAAGTCACAGTGATGATCATTGTGTTTTCACAGGTGTCAGAAGAACTAGTGGCCCCCTTCATACTCCTTAAATAAACCAGAAAATGACTAGAGAGAGCCAAAGGCTTGCCTGGTGGGTAGGGGAGGCAGAGAATGGAAGAGGAAGATCAGCAACTACCTGACTACTGGTGTCAGTGAAATGAGAAAATTGACATGAATCTAGTGGCCAGAAATCCCAGGATCACAGGATGTTAGGGTTGGAGTCCAACCCCCTGGCAGAGGAGGACCATAGAATCCAGCACAGGTTACACAGGAATGCATCCAGAAAGCTTTTGGAAGTCTCCAGAGAAGGAGACTCCACAACCTCTCAGGGGAGCCTGTGCCAGTGCTCTGGGACCCTCACAGTGAAGAAATTCTTCCTTATGCTGAGGTGGAACCTCCTGTGCTGTAGTTTCTATCCATTGCCCCTTGTCCTATCCCAGGGTGTAACTGAGCAGAGCCTGTCCCCTCCTTCCTGACCCCCAGCCCTCAGATATTTGTAGACATTTATGAAATCCCCACTCAACCTCCTCTCCAGACTAACCAGCCCCAGGGCTCTCAGCCTCTTCTCATAAGGCGGTGTTCCAGTCCTTTCATCATCCTCATAGCCCTCTGCTGGACTCCCTTGAGCAGATCCCTTTCCATCCTGAACTGGGGAACCCAAAGCTCGATGCAATATTCCAGGTGAGGCCTCACTAGGGCAGAGTAGATTGTGCTCCCTGGATCTGCTGGACACACTCCTCTTAATGCACTCCAGGATCCCATTGGCCTTCTTGGCCACAAGGGCATGTTGCTGATCCATGGATAACTTCTTGTCCACCAGGACTCCCAGGTCCTTCTCCACAGAGCTGCTCTCCAGCAGATCACCTCCTAACCTGTGCTGGTGCAGTTTATATTCCTTCCCAGGTACAGGACTGTGCCCTTAATCCTTCTTGAACCTCATTAGGCTCCTCTCTGCCCAGCTCTCAGTCTGTCCAAGTTATTATTTGGTTTGTTATTAACTGTCAGTGTTAAAAATATGCTTATTGATTGGAGCTGACTGACAGACATATGGCAGGAGTGTATTTCTGTAAGAGCCATTTGTTTATCCATTTCCTTGAAGATGCCAAAGCAGACATCCCTGATGAGAGGGAACTCAAGACTGGACACCAGATCTGAGCATTAAATGAGGGCATGTTCCAGAGCAGTGCAGGCTTTAACAGCTGCTAAGTGCAACAAAGATAGAAAGTGCAACAAAGGCTCCAAATATCTTAGGTGCCTCTTTGGGCTCTTTAAAGAGCTGAAATTAAAGTTTCAAAGGATTGAAGTAATCTTCTGTTTCCAGCTCTAAAAAATTGATAAACATTCTCATATGGCAAAAAGAAAAGCCTTGCTGTCCTTAAGAGTATCCTCACAAAACACACAGGGTGGAAGATACTTCAGCCATAGACTGACATAGGGAATGCTCTGCAGAAGTGTAAGAGCCAAAGTATGATCTTCCCTTTGCCTTTTGTCCCCTTCTTTCTTTTTCTTCTCCTTCCTCCTCTCCCCCCTCTCCTTCCTTCCTCCTCTCCCCCCTCTCCTTCCTTCCTCCTCTCCCCCCTCTCCTTCCTTCCTCCTCTCCCCCCTCTCCTTCCTTCCTCCTCTCCCCCCTCTCCTTCCTTCCTCCTCTCCCCCCTCTCCTTCCTTCCTCCTCTCCCCCCTCTCCTTCCTTCCTCCTCTCCCCCCTCTCCTTCCTTCCTCCTCTCCCCCCTCTCCTTCCTTCCTCCTCTCCCCCCTCTCCTTCCTTCCTCCTCTCCCCCCTCTCCTTCCTTCCTCCTCTCCCCCCTCTCCTTCCTTCCTCCTCTCCCCCCTCTCCTTCCTTCCTCCTCTCCCCCCTCTCCTTCCTTCCTCCTCTCCCCCCTCTCCTTCCTTCCTCCTCTCCCCCCTCTCCTTCCTTCCTCCTCTCCCCCCTCTCCTTCCTTCCTCCTCTCCCCCCTCTCCTTCCTTCCTCCTCTCCCCCCTCTCCTTCCTTCCTCCTCTCCCCCCTCTCCTTCCTTCCTCCTCTCCCCCCTCTCCTTCCTTCCTCCTCTCCCCCCTCTCCTTCCTTCCTCCTCTCCCCCTTCTATTGCTATTTTCCCTTCTCATTCCTACAGCTGCAGTGTCTGGTAGGATCTTTAAGCCCAGAGATTCCCTGAAATAAAATGTTTTCCACAATTTATGGAGAAATTAATTTCCATTCCTCCCCTCTCTGGGTACCCAAACATTGAACTGATTCAGCTCCAGCTGGTAGGTGGCATCAACCAGAAATGTTGAAATGAGATTCTTGGAGATTCTTCTGAAAGGTATCTCTTGAATAACAAGAGGCAAACTAACCCAGGCTGTGCTTTTTAGAACATAGCACGGTGTTAAAATTGGAAGCAACTCAGATTTTTCTAACCTGTGTGACTAGCAGGATCTCTGCACAAAGAAAGCAGTGATTTATTTGTTCAGCGGTGCCTGTAGGCTGGAAGTAAATATTACAGAGCAGGAGTGAAGTGTGCAGTCTGTGCCTCAAAAGTTCACTTGCAAGGACACCCCTGAGACACTTGAATGTGCCCAGAGAAGGGCAACGAGGCTGGGGAGAGGTCTGGAGCACAGCCCTGTGGGGAGAGGCTGAGGGAGCTGGGGTTGCTTAGCCTGGAGAAGAGGAGGCTCAGGGGAGACCTTCTTGCTCTCTACAACTACCTGAAGGGAGGTTGTAGCCAGGTGGGGGTTGGTCTCTTCTCCCAGGCAACCAGCACCAGAACAAGCTGCTCCAGGGGGAGTTTAGGCTGGAGGTGAGGAGAAAGTTCTTCCCAGCAAGAGAGATTGGCCATTGGAATGTGCTGCCCAGGGAGGTGGTGGAGTCACTGTCCCTGGAGGTGTTCAGAAAAGGATTGAATGTGGCACTTGGAGCCATGGTTTAGTTGTCATGAAGTGTTAGGTAGTAGGTTGGACTTGATGATCTCTGAGGTCTTTTCCAACCTGGCTGATTGTATAATTCTATGGATCTATGATTCTGTGAGGTGGAATTGCTGACATTTCTCCTATAGTCAAAGACAGAAAAGATTCCTGTTGGGCCATGATGATTGAATTTACTAAATTACTTTTCAGTCTACTTAAGTAAATTAGTATTAAAACCACCTTTAAATATCGAGGAAGGCCTTAGATGAACACAAACTAATGATTTCAAACAAAATCTGACATATTTGTGTCCCTGGCTTGTGAGCAAAGAGCTGTCTCTCTAGCTTGGAGAAGAGGAGCCTCAAGGGTGACCTCATTCCTGTTGATAAGGATGTGCAGGGCAGTGTGGGGAGGATGGAGCCAGGCTCTGCTCAGGGATGTCCACTGACAGGACAAGGGGCAATGAGTGCAAGATGGAGTAGAGGAGGTTCCACAGAATCATAAGGAAAAACTTTTCCTTGTGAGGTTGGCAGAAAACACTGGGGCAGGCTGCCCAGAGAGGTTGTGGAGTCTCCTTCCCTGGAGACATTCCAAACCCACCTGGATGTGCTCCTGTGTGACCTGCCCTGGGTGATCCTGCTGTGGCAGGGGGTTTGGACTGGATGATGTTTCGAGGTCCCTTCCAACCCCTACCATTCTGTGATCCTCTGAAACGTAAGAGCTCTTTAAACTCTGTCTGTTTAAGCCTTTATTAGGATTGGAACGCTGCTTAAAGTTTGATTTCTTTATTTTGTTTCCCTCCCCCTAAAAATTCTTTATCACAAACACACCATAAAAAAAAAAACCCTTAGAGATTAAGAGCAGAAGTGTCTCCACAAAGCCAGAGGAGTGCAGCAGTTGCTTACTTTGTCTCTTCCCCCACTTCTTTTAGAGGCTGATTATTCAACACACTAGTCCAACCTGATAAGGCATATTAAAGCTTTACATAAAACCCCATGCACAGCATCTTCAGGTATTAAAGCAGCCAGGGATAAAACCTGCTCGAAATGGCAGGGGAGATATTTGCCTGTATTGTAAAATGAGTTTTGTTGGGTGGTTGGGTTGTAGGAGTTTCATTAAAAAAGAAACCCAACATGAGAAGGAGAAGTTGGCTTAATGGCTCTTTTGAGTAGTGAACTAGTTTCAAAAGCTGGTGTTTCACTTTGCAATCCCCTCTGCACAGCACAACACAGCTGGCATCTTCATCTGACACTTTGCTGTGTCATGTTGCATGAACTATTGGATTTCAAACTTCTTTATCTTTTTTTCACAGTATCACTTAGGTTGGAAAGGACCTCGAGGATCATCGAGTCCAACCTATCAACACAGATCCCACGACTAGACCATGGCACCAAGTGCCATGTCCAAAAGACATCCTCCAAAAGACATTTCCTGTGACTTGGGGTGGCAGTTTGAGGCTGATGCCTAGGAAAATATTCCCCAGATTGAGTAGAAAAAGTGGTAGAATGAATGTAAACAAATTACCATTGAATAGAACAGAATTAACCAGGTTGGAAAAGATCTCAGAGGTCATTGAGTCTAACCTGTCACCCAGCACCATCTAATCAACTAAACCATGGCACCAAGTGCCTCATCCAGGCTCTTCCTAAACACCTCCAGGGATGGTGACTCCATCACCTCCCTTGGGCAGCACATTCCAATGGCCAATCTCTCTTACCATGAAGAATTTCTTCCTAATATCCAGCCTAAACCTCCCCTGGCACAGCTGGAGACTGTGTCCTCTTGTTCTGGTGCTGGTAGCCTGGGAGAAGAGACCAACCCCCACCTGGCTACAATCTCCCTTCAGGTAGTTGTAGACAGCAAGAAGGTCTCCCCTGAGCCTCCTCTCCTCCAGGCTAAGCAACCCCAGCTCCCTCAGCCTCTCCTCACAGGGCTGTGCTCCAAGTGGATGTAAAAGGGGAGAATAATGATGAAGTCTAACTCATCACACTGGGCTGACCACAGACATAAAGTTAGTTGTATAAACTAACTCTTGCTCTCTTTTTGGCTTCTTCACTCTAGCAGATGCTTAGCTGGTAGCTTTTGCTTGGCTGTTGCTGACCTTGGCTGAATTCTTGTTGTGGCTAAGTACTAGCAAGCTACTCTCTGCTTTTATCCTCTTTTTTCTCTTGTCCTGTGTACAAGGGGGAAGGGGGAAAAGAGGAGGAAGCTGTTGGTATCTCCCTGGTTTTGTGCAGGGGGGGTTCTTGTGTTGCTTATAAATATATGTTCATGAATTGTAAAGGTATGCAAATATTCTCTATTTTGTACATATTCATGCCATCCCATATTTCTAGATGGTAGTTTTGCTTCATCATTGGCCATTGGAATGTGCTGCCCAGGGAGGTGGTGGAGTCACCATCCCTGGAGGTGTTCAAGAGGGGATTGGATGTGGCACTTGGAGCCATGGTTTAGTTAGTCATGAGATCTTGGGTGACAGGTTGGACTTGCTGATCTCTGAGGTCTTTTCCAACCTTATTGATTCTATGATTCTGTTTTGCTCTTATCTGAGCTAGTCTGGCAATTTTATTTTGGAGGGGTAATTTCAACCTGCCCCACTTGGGTAGCAGACACCTTTGGCAATAGAAAAGGGAATAATATTTCCCTTCAGCACAATAAATGCAAAGAGGAATGCTTGAACTTTGTAGGTGTTTGTTAATTTGATTAAAAGGATTTGTGGCAGTGGGGGATGGAGTCTGTTACCTATAGGCTGAAGTTTGTGGGTTAAAGCTCAAGAAAGTGTGTGCAGATTTTGCTGTTTCTACTTTGCCTCTGAGATCGAGTCCAACCTATCAGCCAACACCATCTAATCAACTAAACCATAGAACCAAGTGCCTCATAGAATAGAATAGAATAGAATAAACCAGGTTGGAAGAGACCTTCAAGATCATCACATCCAACCTATCACCCAACACCACCTAATCAACTAACCCATGGCACCAAGCACCCTAACAAGTCTCCTCCGGAACACCTCCAGTGAGGGCGACTCTTCGTTGCCCTTCTCATGACACCTCCAGTGATGGTGACTCCACTACCTCCCTGGGTAGCACATTCCAATGGGCAATCTCTCTTGCTGGGAAGACTTTCTTCCTAACATCCAGACTAAACCTCCCCTGGCACAGCTTGAGACTGTGTCCTCTTGTTCTGGTGCTGCTTGCCTGGGAGAAGAGACCAACCCCCACCTGGCTACAACCTCCCTTCAGGTAGTTGTAGACAGCAAGAAGGTCTCCCCTGAGCCTCCTCTTCTCCAGGCTAAGCAACCCCAGCTCCCTCAGCCTCTGCTCACAGGGCTGTGCTCCAAACCCCTCCCCAGCTTTGTTGCCCTTCTCTGGACACCTTCCAGCATCTCAACATCTTTCCTAAACTGAGGGGCCCAGAACTGGACACAGTTTAAATGGGAATTGTATCCTTCTGCCTCCAGGGAGATCTGTAAAATCAGGTGGTACAATTACAGCTACAGGACACATTCCCTGGCTTGTTGCAATCAAGTTGAGGCTTGGACACTGGGGTGGCTTTTAATTTGGGAAGTCTGTGGATTCCTCCCCAAGGGGTCTGAGAAATGGAACCATGAAAAGTGCTTTGTTAGAAGGCTTAAATTCACTATATATTTCCACTGGGAGGTTTTCAGAGGTCTGTAAATTGAGGAAGGTTGAAAGCAGACTGCATTAGGTCATTAAACAGAAGGAGAGATAGAGGGATGATAAATAGACACATTTCAGAGATTTATTTGGAGATCTGGCCCTATTGTTGGTAAACAGAAGGTGTGGAAGTCACAGTGATGATCATTGTGTTTTCATAGGTGTCAGGAGAACTAGTGGCCCACTTCATACTCCTTAAATAAACCAGAAAATGACTAGAGAGAGCCAAAGGCTTGCCTGGTGGGTAGGGGAGGCAGAGAAAGGAAGAGGAAGATCAGCAATTGCCTGACTACTGGTGTCAGCCTCCCTGTAGACAACCTGAATACTGCTGGGACTGATTGTATTGTAATTGCTGTCTAATGAATTCACTTAAGCCCTGGAAGAGTTTCTTTGCCATTTGAAATCTAAATAAATCTCTTCCTCCATTAGAGGAGAATGCAACATGTCAGGGGGTGTGCACATATTGGAAAGCTCGAGCCCTGAACGGCATCTGCAGAGGGACAGCTTTCATCCTGCCGTTTAGGAGCTAAAGCAAAATTCTTTACCTGACAGCAGCAGTGCCCTGGAGGTGCCTGTTCTGCAGAGCTAAGGCAGCTTCAGCTGGGCAGAGCATGACTCAGACTTCAGCAGTCCCTCTCCTGGCCAAGTGTATGAACAACCATTCCTGCAGCTTCAGCAAGCACTTCTCTATTTTATCCTGACATTTTAATTGCCCTTTTAAGATATATATATATATACATGTTCTGCAGAAAGGCTTCAAGCTTTATGAAAACCCGGACTACATTTATCATTTTTCTCCTTTAAAATCAGAAGAATCACATTTTGCACAACCTTTCTTGTATTTCCTCCATCAGGAGTAGTGTGGCCAGAAGCAGCAGGGAGGTCATTCTGCCCTGTAATCAGCACTGGTTAGGCCACACCTTGAGTTCTGTGTCCAGTTCTGGGCTCCTCAGTTTAGGAAAGATGTTGAGATGCTGGAAGGTGTCCAGAGAAGGGCAACAAAGCTGGGGAGGGGTTTGGAGCACAGCCCTGTGAGGAGAGGCTGGGGGAGCTGGGGTTGCTTAGCCTGGAGAAGAGGAGGCTCAGGGGAGACCTTATTGCTGTCTATGACTGCCTGAAGGGAGGTTGTAGCCAGGTGGGGGTTGGTCTCTTCTCCCAGGCAACCAGCACCAGAACAAGAGGACATAGTCTCAAGTTGTGCCAGGGGAGGTTTAGACTGGATGTTAGGAAGAAGTTCTCCCCAGAAAGAGAGATTGGCCACTGGAATGTTCTGCCCAAGGGAGGTGGTGGTGTCACTGTCCCTGGAGGTGTTTAGGAAGAGCTTGGAGGAGGCACTTGGAGCCATGGTTTAGTTGATCAGATGGTGTTCGGTGATAGGTTGGACTTGATGATCTCTGAGGTCTTTTCCGTTCTGTTCTGTTCCGTTCTGTTCTGTTCCGTTCTGTTCTGTTCCGTTCTGTTCTGTTCCGTTCTATTCTGTTCCGTTCTATTCTATTCCATTCTGTTCCGTTCTATTCTATTCCATTCTGTTCCGTTCTATTCTATTCTATTCTATTCTATTCTATTCTATTCTATTCTATTCTATTCTATTCTATTCTATTCTATTCTATTCTATTCTATTCTATTCTATTCCTTCATTCTGGATAAAGAACTGGGAGTGAGTTGGTGGTGGCTGCAAGCTACTCCAATTTCGTTCTATGTTAGCAACAGCCCAAAGCCATTGCAAACTCTTTTGTTCTCTGTCCTTAGCTTTACTTGTTTGTTTTAACTCATTAAGGTTGAAATGGAGGCTCTAGACTTCCTTGGGGAATGCATCCCCTTGGAAGAAAGGAAGAGAGGATTTCTGACTGCTGAGAATGGCTTTGCCAAGTGATCACGCTGTAGGAAACCTGCAAAAGTTAAAGCTGCCTTAATATAGCAAAACACAGTGTCCAGCCCAGCTACTACAGAAGCTTTTCCAACACAGTAAGTACTTCTCTTCCTCTTCCAGGTGTGTATAACTGACTCATCTGCACTAAAAACCCTTTGTCTTCTCCATTTTCTTGTTTCAATGACATAATTCCACTTCCAGGTGTCTCAAGGCCTCTGGTTTCTACTTTTAACCTTAGATATCAAAGTTGTGAACTGAATTCATGAGACAATCTTCTTTCCTTGCTATGGTCTCCCATTAACCTTTCTCATTTCTCTGAGATTTATTCTCTCTCCTTTGCATGCCAGTGGCTGGAATATATTTGCCATTTGCTCTTGAAAGGTCTGGGTACAGCCAGAGGGAGGTGGATTTTAATCACATTAATTCTTAAATGACTTTGCTAACCTTTTCTATTCGGTTTTCCTTTCTTGATCCCGCTTGGGATGGAAAGGAACAATGACTATCTGCTTAATCAAACTCAAGCCTTACCAATCACAGCTTTGTACAGTGTGTGTGTATATATATATTAAAAGTCCATGGTTCACTCTCTCTGATGGAGAAAGGACAAAAATAAAATGGAGGGAGTAGCATTTAAAATAAATTACAGTGAAGTTGCAGGGCCAGTAACCCTTGCCAGAGCGGAAAGTGATGATATAGCAAATAAAATATTGGTTTAGAAATGCTTTGAGAGCTTTGGAAAAACACAAATGTGCCATGTGGCAGCAAGTCTCCACCTTTCATCCTCACTGAGGGAGCTGGGGTTGCTTAGCCTGGAGATGAGGAGGCTGAAGAGAGCTTGTAGCCAGGAGGGGGTTGGTCTCTTCTCCCAGGCAACCAACACCAGAACAAGAGGACACAGCCTCAAGCTGCATCAGGGGAGGTTTAGGCTGGAGGTGAGGAAGGAGTTCTTCCCAGCAAGAGAGACTGGCCATTGGAATGTGCTGCCCATGGGGGTGGTGGAGTCACCATCACTGGAGGTGTTTAGGAAGAGACTGGATGAGGCACTTGGTGCCTCATAGAGAGAGTTGCTAGCTGTTAGCTGTTGGAATGTGCTGCCCAGGGAGGTGGTGGAGTCACCATCCCTGGAGGTGTTCAAGAGGGGATTGGAAGTGAAACTTGGTGTCATGGTTTAGGAGTCATGAGGTCTTGGGTGATAGGTTGGACTTGATGATCTTTGAGGTCTCTTCCAACCTTATTGATTCTATGATTTAGTTGATTAGATGGTGTTGGATAATATGTTGGACTTGATTATCTTTGAGGTCTCTTCCAACCTTATTGATTCTACGATTTAGTTGATTAGATGGTGTTGGATGATGGGTTGGACTTGATGATCTTGAAGGTCTTTTCCAACCTGGTTAATTCTGTTCTGTTCTATTCTATTCTAATTACCAACATATTTCAATGCTGTATGTTTTCCTTAGACATAACAGCAGACAGAGTTGAAGCTGCTTGGGAAAGGGCAGCATTCATCTGCATGTTTAAGATGGAATCAATGCCCATTATTTGTTCTACTAGAATGCAGTTGTCTGAAGAGACAGCTCTGTTCCTAAACCAGGAGACAGGTAGTTTTTAAATGCCTGTGCAACAGAAGTTAATCATTGTTGGCAGACTGGCATTCATCAAAAGTGTTTCTAGGCTCTCATGATAAAGTGTGCCCCTCAGTTTTGCACCATGTATTTTTAATGTTATTGCTGTCATTTATCAGTTTTTATTGTTCTTCTATGACCAAGAAATAGCACTGAAAGTTTCAAGATGTAAAGAGGTAAAATACTTCACTGCTATTCTGCCTAAAGCTTTCCCAGTCAGCACTCTTTCTGCATTGAAGATGATGAAAGGAAGATGATTATAGGACTAGGGGGAATGGAATAAAGCTGGAAGTGGGGAGATTCAGGCTGGATATGAGGAGGAAGTTCTTCACCATGGGAATGGTGAAGCCCTGGAATGGGTTGTCCAGGGAGGTGGTTGAGGCCCTGTCCCTGGAGGTGTTTAAGCTGAGGCTGGATGAGGCTCTGGCCAGGCTAATCTAGTGTGGGGTGTCCCTGCCCATGGCAGGGGAGTTGGAACTAGATGATCCTTGTAGTCCCTTCCAACCCTGACTGATTCTATGATATTATGAAAGAGTTTTCAGTCAATGTTTTCAAAACCTAAACAAATGATGAGAATCATGACCCAAACCACCAGAAAAGAGATTTCTCTTCAACTCCTGCTTTGCTCCCTTTTGCTCACCAGTTTGTCACTCTGTTTGTCCCTCTCTCCCTCTCTTGTTGCAGCTATGAGGTTCTGGCTGGACGTTAGGAAGAAGTTCTTCCCAGAAAGAGAGATTGGCCATTGGGATGTGCTTCCTGGGGAGGTGGTGAGTCACCATCCCTGGAGGTGTTTAGGAAGAGGCTGGATGAGGTGCTTGGTGCCATGGTTTAGTTGATTAGATGGTGTTGGATGATGGGTAGGACTTGATGATCTCAAAGGTCTTTCCCAACCTGGCTAATTCTGTTGTATTCTGTTCTGTTCTACTCTGTTCTGTTCTACATTGCTAGAAGCCCTCTAGTTTCTTGGTTGCATCTGTTCAGGGCTTGTCAATACCTACTCCTTTCGTCCTTCAGTGACTGTATCTCTTTTTCACTTTGATGTTTTCTAGAGACCATTTTTGAGAGTTTCCTTTCTCTTTTGCCCCTTCTCCTTCAGCATTCCACATCCAGCAGGCGTAAGAAGAACAAGACTCAACTTTCTTCTGTAGTACAAGCAGCCCTGTTATTTCTGTGGCCCTTTTTCAATTCCTTTCCACACCAGTTTTTTAGAGGTACTAAAGCTCCCTTCCCTGGAGGTTTTGAAGGCCAGGCTGGATGTGGCTCTGAGCAACCTGAACTAGTGTGAGATGTTCCTGCCCATATCAGGGGTGCTGGAACTGGATGATCCTTGAGGTCCCTTCCAACCCTAACCATTCCATGATTCCATGATTGTCCTGGGGAAAACTTCCTGGTGTGTCTAGGATCACATTTGCTTCACAGTGCCACTTGACATCAGTGATTCAGAACCATCTTTCATCCCTGTTTCTGATTAATGAAACACTGGATTTGGAAGTACTATAAAAAGAGGAACCTTAGATGTAGGACATGTTGTACACTGAAGAACCTGTCACAGGAGAGAGCAGCCACTAAGGAGAATTTGGCATGCCTGGAGCCTGCATGTGTTCCTTTGATGATCTCACTGCATCCATGGCTGTTCAGTCTGGAGAAGAGAAGGTTCCAGGGAGACCTAATAGCAGCCTTCTAGTACCTGAAGGAGGCCCTACAAGAAGATTGGAGAGAGACTGTTTACAAGGGTCTGGAGTAACAGGATGAGGGGCAATGCCTTCAAACTAGATGTTAATATCCTATATTCCTAGTGCATAAAAACAGGTAGGAGAGTAGAATAGAATGAATTAACCAGGTTTGAAAAGACCTTTGAGATCATCAAGTCCAACCTATCACCCAACACCATCTAATCAACTAAATCATGGCACCAAGCACCCCATCCAGTCTCTTCCCAAACACCTCCAGTGATGGTGACTCCACCACCTCCCTGGGCAGCACATTTCAATGGCCAATCTCTCTTGCTGGGAAGAACTTCTTAAGACTTTTCCTCTACTCTTCCCTGATCCCCACAGCTGCTGAAATGCAGGGGAAAAGAGGAACAGAGGTATGAGGTTTGACATGCAGCACAAATCAGACTGGCTGCCAAACTGCCTTTTTCTTTATTCTTAACATCTTTTTGTTTGGCAGGACAACCAGTGGGATGGTCGTGGATAATAAGCTTCAAACTAGAGAAGAGTAGATTTAGATTGGATGTCAGGAACACGTTTTGCACAATGAGGGTAGTGGAAATCTGGCACAGGTTGCCTGGGGGTTTGGGACCTCATCCCTGAGGATATTCAAGGTGAGGCTCAGCAGGGCTCTGGGCAACCTGATCTAGTTGAAGATGCTGGGATTGTTTAGTCTGGAGAAGAGGAGGCTCAGGGGAGACCTCATTGTTCGCTACAACTACCTGAAGGTGGTTGTAGCCAGGAAGGGGTTGGTCTCTTCTCTCTAGCAACAAGCACCAGAACAAGGGGGGACAGTCTCAAACTGTAACCAGGAGAAGTTTAGGCTCAAGGTGAAGAGAAAGTTCTTCACTGCGAGAATCATTAGTCATTGGAATGCGCTGCCCAGGGAGGTGGTGGAGTCACCATCCCTGGAGATGTTCAAGAGGGGATTGGATGTGGCACTTGGAGCCATGGTCTAGTCATGAGGTCTGTGCTGACAGGTTGGACTCGATGATCTTTGAGGTCTCTTCCAACCTTAGTGGTACTGTGATATCCTGCTTACTGCAGAGGGGTTGGAATAGATGATTTTCAGAGGTGCCTTCCAACCCAGACCATTCTGTAACTCTATGGTTTCTTCCTGTACAGATTTGAAGGACTTAAAGGCATCTTGCCCTTCTGTGAATGCGAGAGCTCTTCCTTTCCCTTTCCTGCCACTTTGCATATACAGATCCATTCCAGTTCCCCTTGCCTTTGATGTTTCATGCTTTCTGAAAAGAATAGAGCAATTTACAAGCTCTTAACCACTCGAGGCCATACATGCTGCATTTTAAACTGTCACCCTCGAAGGCTTTGAACTACCCCCAATTCAACATTAATTTTCCTGGGTTACTCGCCTGGAGTTAATTAGTTCTCCCTGCTCTCTGCCACACACCTTTGATTTGTTTTAGAGGTTCCTTACTTGCATGGGAAGACAAAAAAAAACAATAAAGTATCTGCCTCCTGCATGTGAATGGAGTGAAATAATGGTCTGCACTATTCTGCAAGATTATTAATTCAGAAGTTGGAAATCATGTTGTCATTCTCTATGGGGAAACCTATTATTATATCACCATTAGGAGCAGATTAAAATATACATTGTCCTTGTACAAATATACTATGCTAATAGTCCTTCCACGAGCTTATGCTACTTCAGGACCACTCCCAAATCAATACAGGTTAAAAAAAAAATATCTCATTTTTGGGGAACATATAAGCTGGTGAGGGGCTTGGAACACAAGTCCTATGAGGAGAGGCTGAGGGAGCTGGGGTTGCTTAGCCTGGAGAAGAGGAGGCTCAGGGGAGACCTTATTGCTCTCTACACCTACCTGAAGGGAGGTTGTAGCCGGGGGGGGGTGTCTCTTCTTCTGGGTGGCCAACTCCAGAAAAAGAAGACACAGTCTCAAGCTGTGCCAGGGGAGGTTTAGGCTGGAGGTGAGGAAGAAGTTCTTCCCAGAAAGATGCCAATCTCTCTTTCTGGGCAAGAACTTCTCCTCACCTCCAGCCTAAACCTCCCCTGGCACAGCTTGAGACTGTGTCCTCTTCTTCGGCCTGCTGCTTGCCTGGGAGAAGAGACCAACCCCCACCTGGCTACAACCTCCTTTCAGGTAGCTGTAGAGAGCAAGAAGGTGTCCCTTGAGCCTCCTCCTCTCCAGGCTGAGCAACCTCAGCTGCCTCAGCCTCTCCTCACAGGGCTGTGCTCCAGACCTCTCCCCAGCCTCGTGGCCCTTCTCTGGGCACATTCAAGTGTCTCAATGTCCTTTTTAAATTGAATGAGGAGGGCAGTTATGTAAGAGAAACATATTTAGAGAAAAAAATGAGTTATGATTTGTTTGGGTAGCTCAATCCACTTGATTCTGATTTTGTTTGGTTGGGTTTATGTCCAGTAAGCAGGAGTTGGCGGAGACACTGCCTAGATACCCGATTTAAAACCTGAGCTCCTGCTGTGCAGAAAAAGAAATAAGGTATTTTAATATCCCCCCAGATCCTGGGTGTGCTTGTGAGGAGCTGCATTAAGCAACATAAAAGCAGGGAAGGGAGCTGGGAGCTGCAATCCAAACGACTCCAGCGAAAAATGTGTGAAAGCTGCAAGTCTGCCAAATCGAGCTGCAGGTACATCGCTACCAGAGTGGGAGAAACAGCAAATGAAAACTGCTTTGCATATGCTTCTCAGGTTTATTTGGGGTTTGTTTGCAGGTTGGTTGGGTTTGTTTAGGGTTTTTTTTTGTTTTGTTTGGGTTGGGTGTTGGTTTTTTTTTTTTGCACATGAGCTGTTGGTGGGTTTTGGTTTTTTTGGAGGAGGCTCAAGGGAGACCTTCTTGCTCTCTGCAACTGCCTGAAGGGAGGTTGTGGCCAGGAGGGGGTTGGTCTCTTCTCCCAGGCAAGCAGCACCAGAACAAGAGTTGTCATCACTGGAGGTGTTTAAAAAGAGCCTGGATGGATGAGGCACTTAGTGCCATGGTTTAGTTAGTGTTGGGGGATAGGTTGGACTTGATGATCTCAGAGGTCTTTTCCAACCTGGTTCATTCTGTATTCTGTAATGGATTATGAGCTGGAATGGCAACAAAGCTGGTGAAGGGTTTGGAACACAAGCCCTGTGAGGAGGGGCTGAGGGAGCTGGGGTTGCTTAGCCTGGAGAAGAGGAGGCTCAGGGGAGATCTTGTTGCTGTCTACACCTACCTGAAGGGAGGTTGTAGCCGGGGGGGGGGGGGGGCTGTGTGTGTGTGTCTCTTCTTCTGGGTGGCCAACTCAAGAAGGAGAGTACACAGTCTCAAGCTGTGCAGCTGTGCCAGAGGAGGTTTAGGCTGGATGTGAGGAATAAATTCTTCCCAAAAAGAGAGATTGGCCATTGGAATGTGCTGCCTGGGGAGGTGGTGGAGTCACCATCCCTGGAGGTGTTCAAACAAGGATTGGATGTGGCACTTGGAGCCATGGTTTAGTAGTTATGAGGTGTTGGGTGACAGGTTGGACTTGATGATCTTTGAGGTCTTTTCCAACCTTACTGATTCAGTGACTCTTAGTTGAACACTTCTTATAATGTAATCTTTAGGCTCAGAGCAATAGAGAAGTCCTTATGCAACCAGAGCCTCCCTGCCAGTCCTCTAAAATTGCAAACAAAACTTAAATAAGAAAACATTCAGCCACAATTCTTTTAATTATTGTTTTTTTTTTCCTTGAAGAGAAAGTGTGGTGGGGAATTGGAACAGCCATCTCCACTTCCCTGGGAAGTAATCCTGCTGAGCAAATACCAAATTGAAACAACCTACGAATAGACGAGGATATGCTGATATGAGGCTCCTGATGAAGTGTTCCCTGTGATAAATGGGAAGCAGAAGAAAGGAGGAGGAGTTGTGTGGAGAGGGTGGAGTTGGAAGTTGGAGATACGTGCTTTGGTAAATTAGTTTAAGAAAATACTCCTCCCCCCCTCCTTTTCTCCCCCTGTTTCTCTGCTGTCTCTTGCAGCCCAGATGGCTGCTCCTTTGCCCCTGGTGTTTGCAAGATCAGATTCAGGCTTTTAGGGAGAGCCAGCGCTGGGAAGCATCTTGCCCTGGCTAACAGGTGTGTTTGTGACTTCTGGACGTGCCTGTGCCTGCTTGCAGCTACAGAAGAAATTTGGGGTTAGCTAGAAGCTTTCTCCATCAGATGCGGTACTGAGTTCCTCAGGAAGGTGATGGAAAGAGGCCAGGGACCGTCAGCAAGAGCTCAGAGCACAAAGAGTACCACAGAATCAGTCAGAAGGGACCTAAGTTCTCTCTTCTCAAACGGTCTTGGTGATCAATAAACTCTCGCCTTGGGCACCCCTGTAGGTGTGGTGGATTTGAATACTGTCCAGAGCATTCACTTTGTAGACGGCAGCAACAGGTTCTGCTAGCAGCCACTCAGTTGCTCTCTCTCATCCGACACTCGCTACCCAGATGCTGGCAAGTCCAATACTGTGTTGACACAAACTATCTGCCAAGTGCAACTATTTATACACTCTTACTGCGTTAGCCAGCTAGGAGGGCAGCTCTGGCTCTCCGTAAGAATCTCTTTGCACTTCCAGGCAGTTTTGACTCAGCGTTGTGGAAATGGATTATTAAACTGCAGGCTAGGTTTCCCCCCACCTTTAGAGCATGGATGGCTCCTGCAGGCTCACATGGGAAGGAGAAATCACGCTTTGGGTTCCCTTAGTGAGTCACCTCTGTTTCATTGCTGATTCATTGCTTGAGAGGAAGGCAAACCAGGCCTGTTTAAACCAAGTGCCAGCCGTTTATGTATTTTTTCCCCTTTTGCTTTTAATCCCCCCCCTCCCCCCCCCCCCCCCCCCCCCCCCCCCCATTTATCTATCTATTTTTTTAAGCTCAGAGAGTTCTCCAAGCAGTGGAGTGAGACTGGACTGACAGCTCCCGAAGCCTGATGCTTTTTCTTGGGCTGTGCTTTGCACCTGCATGCATGGAAGCGAGTAGAGGTGGAACGAAGAGCCTTTGCTGACATGAGGATCTGTTGCACTGAGTCATGAAAGAGGGAGGGAAGGATTTATGCTGCCAATTTAGGTGTGTGTTAGGAGCATTCTGGATTTGTGTGTACTTGGTTTGTTCAGCCTCCTCCAGCAGGGCTGGCTGAGAATCTGTCTAAGCAGCTCCTTGGGAGCTGAGGTGGTTGTCATCTGGCCAGCTGGGGAGCTTCTTGATCCTTCTGTCTGTTGGTGCAGCAAGAAGCAGATTAAGAAGGGCTAATAATGTGGAGCAGGTACTGAAATGTAGCATTTTCTTTATGCAAATGTCTTTATTATTGTTTAATTGTCACCCTGCATAATGCATCATCTGGAGTGTGCAAAAAAAAAAAGCTAAATTCATTTAAATGAATAAAAAACACTCTAATGGCAATTGCTTAACCCAGATATGTTTATAAATAGCTCAATGTTTCTGCAGCTGTGAACAAACTGTCACAGCCTACAGCTACATCCATAAGAGGAGGCTGAGGGAAGACCTCATGGCTATCTACAACTACCTGAAAGGACCTTGTCCTGGGACATACAGTTGGCTCTGCCTTCTTCTGCCATTCCTGAGCTAGACCCCTGAAAGCCTCTGCTTCCCATTCTAGGATGGTAATGATCATAAAAGGTATTTGGTATTCAGATGCAAATGAGTGCTCTCCTGGTCCTCAGAACTTAAGACTATGCCCAGGTTTGCAGGTGGGAGGCATATATTAAGAAGCTGTAATAAAGATTTTCTCTGAGGCTGAGGGGAGACCTCATTGCTCTCTACAACTACCTGAAAGGAGGTTGTGGAGAGGCTGCTGCTGGTCTCTTCTCACAGGTAATTAGTGACAGAACAAGAGGGAATGGCCTCAAGCTGCAGCAGGGTAGGCTTAGACTGGATATTAGGAAACATTTTCTCATGGCAATATAGAATAGAATAAACCAGGTTGGAAGAGACCTTCAAGATCATCGCGTCCAACCTTTCACCCAACACCACCTAATCAACTAACCCATGGCACCAAGCACCCTGTCAAGTCTCCTCCTGAACACCTCCAGTGACGGCGACTCCACCACCTCAATAGTGGTCAGGGATTGGAATGTGCTGCCCTGGGAGGTGGCGGAGTCCCCAAGCCTGGCTGTGTTTAAAGGTGATTTGGATGTGGTGCTTGGAACTATGGTTTAGGGGTGAACCTTGCAGAGTAGGCTTAATGGTTGGACTTGGTGATCCTAAGGGTCTCTTCCAACCTGAATGTTTATGGTTGGTTGGCTTTTTTCCCTAAGGAAAAACGGGACACAACACAAATTTTGCTGTCTAGACTCCAGAGACAAAGAAGCTACATGGGTGTCAGATCAGCATAGAGCAATGTGATTTGTTGTTGTTGTTCTTATTGAATCCAGGCAAGACGTTTCATGTAAGAACTGTCTGTGGATTATTTGTTGTTTGTGATAGGAGAACACCTTCGTGTGTGTTTTAGCTAACATTAGTCACAGACAGAAGGAAACTCTTTGAAGTCCTGGGAGGCAGGATCATTTTTAAAATGCAGATTTATTTGTTTATTTATTTATTTGCCACCCAAGATAAGGGAATCTTGGATCAGCAACAAAAGCTATCCTGACTGGGGAGCAGTTATTGAACACGCTGCTAAAAGAATTCTGGCCATTCTTGCAGGCAGCACTGAAATTAGGACAGAGGCAGAAGCTTTTTTTTTAGGCCTTCAGAAAAGCCTTTTAGAATTCAGAAATTTTTAACATTCAGTGTTCATAGAATTACAGTATCTGTAGGGTTGGAAGGGACCTCAAGGATCAGCCAGTTCCAACCCCCCTGCCATGGGCAGGGACACCTCACACTACTGCAAGTTTCTCAGAGCCACATCCACGCTGGCCTTAAAAACCTCCAGGCATGAGGCTTCCACCACCTCCCTGGGCAACCTGTGCCAGTGTCTCACCACCCTCAGTCTGTCCCCTAGCAGAGCTGCTCCACCCCCTTATCATTTTTGTGGCCTTCTTCTGGACCCTCTCCATCAGGTCCATGTTCTTCCTATATTGAGGGCTCCAGACTGAATGTAGTACTCCAGATGAGGTCTCAAAACAATCCCTTGATCCTGAATAGCCTCCTAGCTAACTCCTAATAACAAAAGGGGAAACACCTGCTCTAAACTCTCCTTTTACCATTTCTTTACCTTCAGTCCACTATAATTTACCACGTGGCACCACATCAAATGCTTCAGTGAAACCTGAGTGATGCCATGCAGCCCTCACCTTAGATTTGAGGCACGCCTTACTAGACCTCCTTGGGATCAGATTCTCATCCCCCTTATCATGCTGAACAGCATCATCCTGTAGATGGTAAAATGCATTGCAACAAGAGACTGATTTCTAAAAGAATCTCTTGCTATCACATAACCTTTCCATGTGACAGAACCACACCAGGTGCAGTGTGGCAAGAAAGTTATTGCCCCAAAACTGCCTTTCCCTTAAAAAAGCTCAATTCATAGAATTGTTAGGGTTGGAAAGGACCTCAAGGATCAGCCAGTTCCAACCCCCCTGCCATGGGCAGGGACACCTCACGCTACAGCAGGTTGCTCACAGCCACATCCAGCCTGACCTAAAACACCTCCAGGGATGAGGCTTCCACCACCTCCCTGGGCAACCTGTGCCAGTCTCTCATGGTGAAGAATTTCTTCCTAACATCCAATCTCAATCTACCCATTTCTAGTGTTTTTTCCATTCTTCCCAGTCCTATCACTCCCTGACACCTTAAAAAGTCCCTCCCCAGCTTTCTTGTAGCCCTCTTCAGATACTAGAAGACCACAATTAGGTCTCCTTGGAGCCTTCTCTTCTCCAAACTGAGCAGCCCCAACTCCCAGAGTCTGTCCTCACAGGAGAGGATTCAGTGCCTTCTGAGTAGGAATAAACCCCCCTGATTTATCTTTTTTCCCTGCTCAAAACCTGTCACAGCCAGAACTGCCCTTTTCAGCAGTTTTCAGGCAGTCTGAAGGTCTGTACTGTGCTTTCTGTTCCAGAGAGATGTTTTCTTGTTCACAGAGGGAAAAAAAAAAAGACCTTTTAAAGCAATTTGCTTGGAAAGTTCACCCTCTGGTAGTCCCTTTCATTTGGTATGCTAAATGCCACTTAACTTTCTGCTTGTTTTCACTAATCTTTCATGTTGCTGAGTCTCAAGAAGCAGAATTTCAGTAATTAAATGTTTTAGTCATAGGAAATATATCACTGCTCAGTTGTATCTTCTGCCCACGGACTTGATGGGGCACTTGGTGCCACGGTTTAGTTGATTAGATGGTGTTGGATGATAGGTTGGACTCGATGATCTCAAAGGTCTCTTGCAGCCTGGTTAATTCTATTCTATTCTACAGGAGTGCATCCTCTTGGGATCTGTCTAAAGGCTTAAGGCTTATGCAAATCCATTGGTAATTTGGTGTGCAGTGAACATCATTTAGGGAGGCCAAAAAAAGTCAGTTAGGAAAGGTGGGAGATGAGGCCTTTGCAGAAGCCAAGACAGCCATTGATGGGGGAGTCACCATGCCTGGAGGTGTGCAAGAAATAAGAGGACATGGCATTTTGGGAGGTGGTTTAGTGGCCATGATGGTGGTAGGTCAATGGTTTGAGTTGATGATCTTGCAGGTCTGTTCCAACCAAAACAACTGCTTGGTGCCATGGTTTAGTTGATTAGATGGGGTTGGATGATGGGTTGGACACGATGATCTTGAAGGTTTCTTCCAACCTGGTCTGGTCTGGTCTGGCCTATTCTATTCTATTCTATTCTATTCTATTCTATTCTATTCTATTCTATTCTATTCTATTCTATTCTATTCTATTCTATTCTATTCTCTGTGATTCTATGAATGACTCCAGATTGCCTAGTCAGCACATCACAGAATCACAGAATGTTAAGAGTTGGAAGGGACCTCCAGAGATCATCAGGCCCAATGTTATGGGAAACACGAGGTGGCAGAAACCTCCTGCCTCACCTTTCTTTGTATCCTTGGGGAAAAGGCTGATGATAACCAGCCCTAGGTCTGTAAAATATCAACCTCATTGTAGCCACAGAAGAGAATTTGCCCTTGAACTTCAAGATTCATTCAAACAAATTGACCCTCAAAAATAGTTCTGTGCTGTAATGATGATTTTTAGAAATGTGTATTTCTATCCCTCTAATGAATGAGCTCTACTTGCCCTAAGCTGGACACTTGGAACATGACACAGCACACATCTGTGTTGTCTTACATGAAAAACATCTTCAGAGGCCAAGGCATACTTGAGGGAACAGCTGAAAAATAAAGCAGATTGCATTTGTACAAGTAGCACAAATATAAAGATACTTATAATTAACAGATATTTGCATTCCCTGCACTCTCTCTTGTCTACCCAGAGCCAGGATCTTGCTTCTCTATAAACTTATTCTCAGCCTGCTATGATATGTGAGCTCCCCATAGATGTGGAAAGAAAATTGGTATCTGCAGGCTGAGGGAAAGCTGGAATCTGCAGGCTGGGGGGAACTGGAATCTGCAGGCTGGGGGGAACTGGAATCTGCAGGCTGGGGGAACTGGAATCTGATGGCTGAGGGGAACTGGAATCTGCAGGCTGGGGGAACTGGAATCTGCAGGCTGAGGGGAAGCTGGAATCTGCAGGCTGGGGGAACTGGAATCTGATGGCTGAGGGGAACTGGAATCTGCAGGCTGGGGGAACTGGAATCTGCAGGCTGAGGGGAAGCTGGAATCTGCAGGCTGGGGGGAACTGGAATCTGATGGCTGAGGGGAACTGGAATCTGCAGGCTGGGGGAACTGGAATCTGCAGGCTGAGGGGAAGCTGGAATCTGCAGGCTGGGGGAACTGGAATCTGCAGGCTGGGGGAACTGGAATCTGCAGGCTGGGGGGAACTGGAATCTGCAGGCTGGGGGGAACTGGAATCTGCAGGCTGGGGGGAACTGGAATCTGCAGGCTGGGGGGAACTGGAATCTGCAGGCTGGGGGAAGCTGGAATCTGCAGGCTGAGGGAAGCTGGAATCTGCAGGCTGGGGGGAACTGGAATCTGCAGGCTGAGGGGAAGCTGGAATCTGCAGGCTGAGGGGAAACTGGAATCTGCAGGCTGAGGGGAACTGGAATCTGCAGGCTGGGGGGAACTGGAATCTGCAGGCTGGGGGGAACTGGAATCTGCAGGCTGAGGGAAACTGTTGCTTTTATAAAAGCAGACCTCTCTTCCTCTCACCCAAACCAAGTATGAGCCAATTCTGTTTGAGCTTTCCTGTCCCAGTTGCTATGTGTGTTGCATTGCCCTCTGCTGCTTGCCTTATGTTTGTCCCATCAAGGAAGCCCTACTCAAAAATGATGCAAGTGTCACTACTCCTCAGAGCAAAGACTCTCTACTCATTCTTTCTATCTTGTGTATTTGGAGAAGCTAAAATCCTCAGGTGGTTTTCAAGGTACAGATCTGGAAGTAGTATAATCCTGGGAAAGGAAAACCCTTCACCAGTATGTAAGATGGGAAAGCCCATTTCAATTTCCTGTTCTGCTGAACTTCTCAGTGCACTTCAGCAAGTATCTTGAAGCTGGTTACTGAGAGCTGAAATAAAGCTGGCACTGGCCATTGCCCCTGCTCTTCAACCAGCAAGTCTGTATGATAGAGCTTTTAAACACACACAATGACTATTGCCAGGCTCAAAGCACCATAGCTGGACAAACCTGAAGACGAAAAGCTGCTCAGGCACTCAGAGCAGTGAGCGCTGCATAAGGCTGGAAGATTTTTATTGCTTTCTTGTTTATTGTGCTAGCATCTCTTGCTGAATAGTACATCTCCAAAGAAGTTCACCTCTCAAAGGGATCCAGGTGCAACCTTGCAGAAAGTTAGTGGCTGAGGAGTTTTGCAGCACAGCCTTCTTTGCTTACAGAGATCTCATTTCCATCATCATTCAGTGGGCACAATGTGGAGCTGCTCCTTCAAGGTGCCAGCCCTTCCCTTCTTTTTGCTCATATTAGCATTCCTGTAGCTGTATGATGAACCAGCTTAGAGACTGACTCACTCAAAAACTAGTTCCACACCCCACACCCCCCACTTCAACTGTTAGTTTTTCAATCTTCACATAAAGAAGATAACATGTGTTTAAAATTGCTCAGACATTTGATCTACATTGGTATTGTATTCTGGTTACCTATCTCAAATATTTGCATCATTGGAGGTGTTCAGGAGGAGACTTGATGGGGTGCTTGGTGCCATGGGTTAGTTGTTTAGGTGGGTTGGATTGGTTGAAGGCTTGGACACGATGATATTGAAGGTCTCTTCCAACCTAGTTTATTGTTATTATACATGGATCACAGGATGTCAGGGGTTGGAAGAGACCTCCAGATATCAAGAGCAGAGCAGAACCATAGAATATAGCACAGGTTGCACAGGAATGCATCCAGATCACTCTTAAAAGTCTCCAGAGCAGGAGACTCCACAACCTCTCTGGGCAGCCTGCTCCAGTGCTCTGTGACCCTCACAGTGAAGAAGTTCCTCCTCATGTTGAGGTGGAAGCTCTTGTGCTGCAGTTTACATCCATTGCCCCTTGTCCTATCACAGGGCACAGTGATCAGAGGATGGCCCTTCTTTCCTGACCCCCAGCCCTCAGGTATTTATAGACAATTATTAGACCCCCTCTCAGTCTTCTCCTCTCCAAACTAAACAGCTCCAGGTCTCTCAGCCTCTCCTCACAGGGCAGTGCTCTAGTCCCTTCATCATCCTTGTAGCCCCCTGTGGGACTCTCTGAAGAGAAGAGGCTGTCCCTTCCTTCTTGACACCTCAGATGTTTATATACATTTATTAGAGGTATGATTATTTTATTATAAGCTGATTGTTTAAGTAATATAAACAGAAATTTTAAAAGGATGAATGAAAGTCTTTCCAACAATTAAGGTCATATTGACGGAGATGTGTCTTATGTCTTCTTAGACACTAAATAATCAATGAAGAGCATACCTTATACTAAAAAATATTCCACTGATATATCACTGATAAAAGTTTCCTATGTGTCACTTCAATTTCCACATCCAAGCATCACTTCACTAAATTCCAATGCTTATTGTTTTCATCCTTACAGCTAAGTGTGTTGCTGGCCTAGATAGAAGGGTGAGGATTGATCTGAGGATTGATCTCAAGCAGCACAAAGTATAAGGTGAGTACCTCAACCTGCCAAACTTATTGTCTGGGTGTCCTGCCATACCCCAGGATCATCCTGTTGTGTGAAGTTCTGTTTGGTTACATCCATGATGGAAACTGTTTACTTGTGGCAAGAAGTGCAGGTACTGTTTTTAAGTCATTTCTTCTGCCTCCAGCACGGTGTAACCTCAGCACTGGTTAGGCTACACCTTGAGTCCTGTGTCCAGTTCTGGGCCCCTCAGTTTAGGAAAGATGTTGAGTTGCTGGAATGTGTTCAGAGAAGGGCAACAAAGCTGGGGAGGGGTTTGGAGCACAGCCCTGTGAGAAGAGGCTGGGGGAGCTGGGGTTGCTTAGCCTGGAGAAGAGGAGGCTCAGGGGTGACCTTATTGCTGTCTATGACTGCCTGAAGGGAGGTTGTAGCCAGGTGGGGCTTGGTCTCTTCTCCCAGGCAAGCAGCACCAGAACAAGAGGACACAGTCTCAAGCTGTGCCAGGGGATGTTTGGACTGGATGTTAGGAAGAAATTCCTCCCAGCAAGAGAGATTGGCCATTGGAATGTGCTGCCCAGGGAGGTGGGGGAGTCACCATCCCTGGAAGTGTTTAGGAGGAGGTTGGATTAGGCACTTGGTGCCATGGTTTAGTTGATTAGATGGTGTTGGGTGATAGGTTGGACTGGATGATCTCTGAGGTCTTTTCCAACCTGGTTAATTCTATTCTATTCTATTCCCATCATCCAAACGAGGAAGAAAAATGTCAAAGGAAGCATTTTGCAGAAGGGAAAATTACTAGCCTGGGCTTAACCTCTCCTGTGATGCTATAAAGTGGAAGAAGTGTATGTGAAATGTCACATACCTGCCCGGCTATTCAATTTGTCCTCACAGAGGAAATGAGAGGAAATATTTTCAATCTTGCTGGAACTATTGTGAAACACCACTCATCAGTGTGTGCAGGGCTTTGAGATCACTGGCAAGGGGGAATAACAGGATTGTAAAGTCTTTATTTTTTCTTTTATATGGATTGAATTGTATTTATATATTTCAGCAAGGATAGCAGAAAAAAAAAAGATAATCTCTTAAGTAAAAAAATCATAGAATCAAGCAGGTTGGAAAAGACCTCAGGGATCATCAAGTCCAACCTGTCACCCAACAGCTCATGACTAACTAAACCATGGCTCCAAGGGCCACATCCAATCCTTTTTTGAACACCTCCAGTGATGGTGACTCCACCACCTCCCTGAGCAGCACATTCCAATGGCAAATCTCTCTTGCTGGGAAGGAAGAATTTGTTTTATACTTCAGAAGCAACAACTTTTAGGCCTACTCTCTCTCCTGACTATTTCCAATCCTGTTGAAAGCAAAGGCACAACTGTCGTGGATTGAGTTGAATCTGTTGCTGTTATTCACACCATGCTCTGATGACCCTCAGTGGTCTGGGGTGCAGGCTTCAAACCTGTAGCTGTCTAGTGACAGAGTGGTTCAATTCCACCTTTCAGGCACCAGGTAATTATGCATTTTGTACTATGTACCAGGGCAACAAAGCTGGTGAGGGGTCTGAAGAACAAGCCCTATGAGGAGAGGCTGAGGGAGCTAGGGGCATTTAGCCTGGAGAAGAGGAGGCTCAGGGGAGACCTGATTGCACTCTACAACTACATGAAAGGAGGTTGTAGCCAGGTGGGGGTTGGTCTCTTCTACCCAGGCACATTGGCCATTGGAATGTGTTGCCCAGGGAGGTGGTGGAGTCACCATCCCTGGAGAGGTGTTCAAGAGGGGATTGGATGTGGCACATGAAGCCATTGTTTAGTTAGTCATGAGGTGTTGGGTGACAGGTTGGACTTGATGATATCTGAGGTCTTTTCCAACCTTATTGATTCTATGATTCTATGATTCAGGATAACCTGTTTCTCAGCTTCCTGTGTTTTCTAACAGCTTAGGATAGGATAGGATAGGATAGGATAGGATAGGATAGGATGGAATAATAGAATAGAATGGAGTGATAGAATAGAATGGAGTAATAGAATAGAATAGAATAGAATTAACCAAGGTTAATTCTAATCAGCCTGGTTGATTCTATGATTCTATGTTTATCTGATCCTGCTCAGTAAATCTATTCTTATCTCAGTCTTTTCTCAATCTTGAGGGTTTTTTTGTGTGTGTTACTTTTCCCTCACTTTTGTGTTGGGGGAACAGACAGATGGTTCCGTTTGACCCATTTTGTTCTGATTTAAACCATTACAATGACTCTCTGCCTTTCAGAGCACTTGTATCAGGCCTCAGGATAAGTCTCACAAACCCAGGTGACACGTTGGATGCTGTATATGTCTCAGAGAGAGCTGAAAGGCAGTGAAGAATATCAGCATTCAATACAACTCCACAAATAATAACATGGAAGCAAGGAGTTCCCAGCTGACTCTGCACCTGAAGGGGCTCAAGCACTCTTTCTAACCAACCAGCATGCAGGTAATCTAACTGAAAAAAAACCACCCCAACCCCCCAGCAATGGCACTTTTTCGTCTTTTCTCCTCAAATGTCTCCTATTTCATCTGCAGTGTGGGTTAGAAGGGTGTGGGACGATCACAAAGAGCCTTCTCTCTGGTAGTGATTACATTGCCTCTGATCTCTCACACATCGCCTCAGTAATCTGTTCCTGTACTCGGCTTCCCTGTGATTTGGGATGCCCCACAGGGCTGTCCAACTTGCCTGAGAATGTGAATGAGGAGTTGTTTTCAAGCTTCTGATACTTTCAAGGTATGTGGTTCATCTGAAGTGTGACTTCAATGCGTGAAGCTATGGTAAACCTCAAAGAACATCACAGGTACTAACTGTGATTAGAGCCTAAAACCCAGCACATTTTATTCAGGGAAGGCTTTGAGCATAAGCTCATTATAAATACATGCCTACCCCATGTGGCTTTTGAAGAATGACACTCTGCTATCACAGCAACAAGGAGCCACTGTGGCTGCCTTCCCTAACAAAAGGTGGCTTTCTATGTTTTGATGCAATTCCCATGCAAGGAGCAGACTCTAGTTTGGGTATTGGGGTTGCTTGAAGTGTCTTTGGGGAAGAAACACTGCCAGCACCTGTGGAAAAAGAAAAATACCTCTTTCTGTTATGTAATGTGTCTTGCCTGAAAATAAATCACAAAGGCTCTTGACTCTGAGTGGTTTAGTTTTCATGTACATTGGTGTTTGTGAAGTTACCTTTTCTTAGGACAAGTAGTTTTCTTCACGGGGAAAGTCAGTTCTGCCTTTAGTGTCAGTTGTTAACTCCTAGCATCTGGGGACTTCGAGGCAGACCCAAAGAAGTTGTTGGGGGTGTTTAGCCTGGAGAAGAGGAGGCTCAGAGGACACCTTTTTGCTCTCTACAACTGTCTGAAGGGAGGTTGTAGCCAGATGGGGGTTGGTCTCTTCTCTCAGGCAACCAGCACCAGAACAAGAGTCTCAAGCTGTGCAGGGGGAAGTTTAGGCTGGAGGTGAGGAGACAGTTCTTCCCAGAAAGAGTTGCTTGCATTGGAATGTGCTGCCCAGGGAGGTGGTGGAGTCACCATCCCTGGAGGTGTTCAAAAAAGGATTGGATGTGGCACTTGGAGCCATGGTTTAGTTACGAGGTGTTGGGTGATTTGTTGGACTTGATGATCTCTGAGGTCTTTTCCAACCTTATTGATTGTATGATTCCAAGATTTCAGCTTGACCACAGATGCTTAATTGATCAGACAAGGAAGAACTGTGAGCAGAGTATGTTGTGACCTCTGGACAGGCAAAGGTGAGGTCCTTCTGCCTTAGATGTGGCCAGGGTTAGACGGCTGCTGAATGAGTGTTCTTTGGATCTCAGTTTTTGCACTTGTGTCCTTAACTTTTGTCATTTCCCACAGTCTGGGCTGTCATTTCACTGGCTATTTAAAACCCAGGAATCCAGCTTGGTCCCTCTCTCCTCCCAGTCTTACTGAGAGTTACAAAATATCTCAAAATGTGAAGTACCAAATTGTCTTGACAGGCCAAGCACTTCTCTTGCTTGTCTCTCACACCCTGCTGTGAAGTCACTGAAGGAGAAAGAAAACAAAGGGTTCTCCAATCACAAGCAGCAATGATTAGGAAGCAGAGAACAAAGGAAAAAGATGAGGAAGAAAAGGAGAACAACAACATAAAAGAGTCACCAAATTGTTGTTTATTCTACAATTAACTGATGAAAATATGGTGGGTATTTTTCTCTCGCTCTTCTTTCTCCCTCTTCTTTCTCCCTCTTCTTTCTCCCTCTTCTTTCTCCCTCTTCTTTCTCCCTCTTCTTTCTCCCTCTTCTTTCTCCCTCTTCTTTCTCCCTCTTCTTTCTCCCTCTTCTTTCTCCCTCTTCTTTCTCCCTCTTCTTTCTCCCTCTTCTTTCTCCCTCTTCTTTCTCCCTCTTCTTTCTCCCTCTTCTTTCTCCCTCTTCTTTCTCCCTCTTCTTTCTCCCTCTTCTTTCTCCCTCTTCTTTCTCCCTCTTCTTTCTCCCTCTTCTTTCTCCCTCTTCTTTCTCCCTCTTCTTTCTCCCTCTTCTTTCTCCCTCTTCTTTCTCCCTCTTCTTTCTCCCTCTTCTTTCTCCCTCTTCTTTCTCCCTCTTTCTTTTTCTTGTTTTTCTTTCCCTGCCAAGCAGCTTCACATGCTCATTTTGGAACAGGCAACTCAGAAGCAAACTTCAGCACTGCAATACCCAGGTAGGCCAGTGGTGTTAAGAGGCTGACTGGGAGCTGTGTATTCTTCCATTGACAGAGGGGAAGGAAAGGATAGGGATGGAGATCCAATGTGTGGAGATGCATATTATTTTTCTTTTAAAAAGCAGCAATGTTAGGAAATTATTTATTGGCTGGAGTGGATGATCTTGGAACAGGTTGCCCAGGGAGGTGGTGGAAGCCTCATCCCTGGAGGTTTTAAAGACCAGACTGGATGAGTCCCTGAGCAACCTGATGTAGTGTGAGATGTCCCTACCCATGGCAGGGGGGTTGGAACTAGATGATCCTTGAGGTCCCTTCCAACAACAATGAAAAAACCACTATTAACTAATTCATCTGTATAAAATAGCAGACATACAATATCAGGAGGCTCTAGATGAGCCAGGTTGGAACTAGATGATCCTTGAGGTCCCTTCCACCCCTAACATTTCAAGGATTCTATGATCTTAAAGGTCTTTTCCGTCTGCAACGATCCTATTTTTGAGTTAACAATGCAAAATGGGAGTACACTAAATATAAACCTTTAATTGTCAAGCCTGTCCTGATCTACTTGTGCTAGAAAACCTAAAATCAATGGGAATGAATCCCAGCAGCTGTCCAGAGAAAGCTGGGGTACAGGAAAGGAGGGCGACGTGCTTTGAAAGGCAACACGGCAGAAAGTAATGCAACCTGAGCACAGGAAAAGGAGATTAAAAAAAACGAAGAAGAAAGAAAAAAAGCAAGGTTTGTTTTCCTGGCTGCCAGCATCCTGAGCTCACTTTAAATGACAGACTTTTCTTCTCTCTGCATTTCAATTAGACTGTGCCAAGGGGCGAGTGGGGAAAGGAATATTAATGAGGCGGCCGGGAGCCGGTGCTGGCGGTGGTCCCCTCGGCAGACCCAGCGCAGCGCAGGCTAATCCTTTGGGTTATACCCTACCACGACCCGTACTTAACAAGAGCTGACGGCACGGGCTGTGGAGGGCCACGCCAAACGCGGCTTACGGTTCGGGGCGTTGGGGGGCATGGTTCCCTTTCGCCCTGTTCATCGTTCGCGCACCGGCGAACCCACCGCGCAGAGCGGCAAGGCCGGCGCAGCCCCTCCGGCAGGGGCGGCCGCTCGGCGAGAAGGTGACTTGCATCTTCCCTCGCATCGCTCCGCTCCCTCGCCCCGGCTCCGGCCTCGGGGGGCGGCGAGCGCCAGCTCCGCTCCCGCCCCCGCCTCAACCGCGGGGCAGCCGCCGCCCGCGCGCGCCCCTCCCTCCCCGTGCCCGCCCCCGCGCACCGGCCGGCACGCGCGACTGCCCGCCACGCGCCCAGCCACGCGCGCGCGCCCGCCCGCCCGGGGAACCGGCTCCGTCCTAGCTCCGCGCTCGCTGCCGCCTGCCTGCCCCGCTCGTCGTCGGTGCCCTCCTTCCCACCCTTCCCCCTCTGCCTTCCTCTTCTTTCCTTCCACCCCTTCCTTCCCCGCCCCGGCCGCCGCTCCCAGGTAGGGTCCCCGGGGGTCCTCACCGGCGGCGTGCCCCATCCTCCCTCCCCCTTCACCCCCACGGCTGGAGACAGCTCCTGTTCGTGGCAAGGCTTCCGCGGCGGGCCGCAACTTGTCGCCCTGAGGGGGGCAACCCACACCCCGCCCCGCCCCGCGTCCCCCCGCAGCGGTGGCGGCGGTGGCGGCGGCGGCGGCTGCCGGCCGGTGTTTTGCCGAGCAGCTGTCAAACGTGCTGGGCGCTCGGCGGCGGCTGGGGGCGGCTCGCCCGCGGTCCCCCGCACCGAGCCCTCGGCGAATGGCATGAGTCTCCCTCGCCGCCCGCCCGCCCCTCCCGGCTGCGGTGTGCCGTAGTGAAGCGAGGAATGGTTAAACCTCGCTCTTCTTAACATACACACGGGTTTAATATTTTTTGTAATTTTTTTGGGTTTTTTTTTTTTGGGTTCCTTTTCGTCTTGGGGCTTTCGGCTTACGGAAAAGGAAAGCGTCTGATGCGTCTGCTCACATGCCACTTGTGATCATACGTTGCCTCTTTGCACAGAGCAGGATCGCTGGGAAAGATGGAGATACAATAAGTTGCTAGTAGTGGAAAGTGCTGCAGAAATCCAGCGGTTTCCTTTCTCCACCGAAGTGACATATTTTTATTTTTCCCCCCCTTAATTTTTATTTCTTCTCCCCCCCTATCCCCCTCGGGTTAAGTTGCAAGCGCTGCTTGGCGGAGACTGACTGTAGCTGAGAGCGGGTTTGTGGCTTTTGGTTTTGGTTTTTTTTTCTTTCCCCCCTTGCGCGGTTAGGTTTTGCACAGAGCAGCGATGAAGAGGAAGCTGGCACACTCCGAGATGCAGTTGGTTCTGCTCGTTTTATTGGTGTGGCTACCAACAAGGTGAGAGGATGCTTCGTTTTGTCGTTCGGTACAAACGTGTGTGCTGCGATCTGCTAAGGGGGGAGGGGGCAGGGGGGAGAGCTGGTGTGAGAGGTTATAAAAGTATAGTACGTAGTAATCTAATAACCAAAAAATGTCTTTCATAGCTGTTTGAATGCAGTGTTACATAGTTTCCAGGGCAGAGGCAGTAGAAGGCATTCCAGAGACCACATAAACCTAATCTCTTCTCCTTAAACTGTTTGTGAATTGATGCTTTATTTCACCGTTAATTAAATCCATTCCTTTAAATGCCTTATTGAGTCTTAAAGATCTGCTGGAGTTACTGTATCGCTGCGGTTCCGTACCGTGCAGAACGGTTAAGATGGAGAAATAGACCAGCATGAAGACAAACAGCAAATCACAGTCTCTAAAATAATGCTCACATAGATTTTAATACGGGCATGCCTTCCTCCCCCCCCCCCCCCCCCCCCCCCGCCGTGTGTCTCTCTTTTTTGGTCCAACATAACAGCATTCGAAACGATGCTTAAGCTTCAAACCTCTAGGTGGAGATAGCATACAACTTCACGGTCACCCATAATAAAACAATAGCCTCGTTTATTAATCAACTTCTTTTATGCTGTTTGAAGTTTCTCCATTTCTAAAGGGGCACCACGAGAGAAAGCTGTTTTAATCACCCAACAGTTCCGTGCTGCTCGCTGTCCCTAGGCGTGAAGTTAATTGCAGTTCATAACTTCGGTTTACTTGCTTTGGTTCTGACTGCAGTAGGGCTTGCCCTAATATGGCAAGGCTTGCAAGATAAAAAAATGCAAGTTTCCCATGATTTCAAAAGTGTGCCCTCATTTTCATCGATTTCCTAGTGAGCAAAGTCTTTCCTGAGACCATGTTGCCTGTTTCATTTCATGCCTAACTATGGTGCAGTGTGAGTTGAGTCACAGCGGGCCAGATCCTGCAAACCCTACTCAAGTGAGTAATCTCACTGACGTCAAAGCGACTACATGCGTAATTAAGGAGTTTATGCCTGAGCAAAGTTTGCAGAATTCAACCCTAATTTGATATAATTGAGTGATCTAATTTTTCAGTGGTGTCTTGACTTCAAAAAAACTGTTCTGTTTCCAAAAGGAGCTTGGGGGAGGGAAAAAAAAAAGGCTTACAGAGACTTACAATACAGAAATACACATTAAAGATCAAAAATGAGCCAGCCAGGGATTAAAACTCAGAACCCCCCTCTCACATACCTGTAAAACCACACATGATGTCTTGGCATGTTCTTTATAAGTTCTCTCTTTTTTCAGTCGAGATGTAGGGATGGAAAGCACAGACTGCAATGATTTACATTTAAATACTTCCTCCATGCTGTGGAATTGGGGACCAACATAATGCCCTTGTCTTTAATCCTTTTATAGCTTGCTTTTGAGAAAATGTCATCCACAGCCACTTTTGGTTTGGAGGAGAAGGAAACACGCTTGGGTTTACGGCATTCAGGGTGCCTTGGTCAGTAGTACATTTAGAGATGATCAACACTCAAGTGTGCAGATGGCTGCAAATGGTATAAATGACAATGCCTCTAGCATATGATGCTTTACCTCCTTTATACTAATATCCTGATAGGAACAGGACTGATGAGCTCGTGTATTTCACATGCATGGTGCTTGGGATTGTTGGCAGAGTGACATTTGCATGCGCAGGGGCTTTCTGCATGAAGTGTTTCCCTAGTAGAGAAAACCTTTGGTCTGGGTATCCAGGTACGGGAGGTCTGTTCAGCAGCAGAGCTGACAGGGAAGCAGATTCATGTTCCAGTCCCTGGTGTTTTCCACAGAGATATCAACCCATAAAGGCTGTAACAGCTCTTTCTTTATGAGGGAAGTTGGGAACAACCGATGATCTATAGATTCTTCTTGACACTTCATTTAGGATTTCTCTCTTTTTTTACTCCAACTTCTCTATGGTTTGGCTGCATCTAGAGGATTATCAGGCAGTGCCGAATGAAATAGACTCTTAGAAACATGAAGGCTTATTCACAGCTATCCTGCAGCTTGCTGGTTAGCATCGTTGTTCCCACTTACCAAATACTGACATCAGAGGACTCCCTGAGCATGATCACTGGAGTTTTCCCTCATGTTAGTTCCTCTGGTCATGTACATTACATGACCATTGGGTGGAAGCATATCCACAGGATTTATCCGGAGATATACTTGGGTGAGAGCAGATAGGATAGAGCTGGAAGGAGACAATTTTGTGTGGGGGAACCCTGGGAGTGACATACCAGCGAGGCCTGGGAAAGCTCTTTTAGGCTTTTACACCTGCACAGCCAAATGTGTTAGTGGAGCTTTAAGCAGCACTGGCAGTGATGCCATGTTGACTAGAAGGGGAAGCTACTGAAAAATGCCTTCCTGGAAATTTTCAGTGGTGTATCACAGACTCATGTTTCTGAACACATCACATGTAAATTGTGCGTTCTACACTCTTACCCACACCCTTTTCGGTCAGAGGGCAGCAGTTAAATGCTCGAGGCCAGCTTGACAAATGAAAGCTGTATGTTGACTGCACGTTGAAACATATTTAGCACTTTCTGAAATGTAAAAATGTCCATTTAGATCAGTGCTGGCTGACTCCCTGGAAGACGAAGCTAAGAATAACATCACCATCTTTACAAGAATTCTAGACAGACTTCTGGATGGTTATGATAATCGTCTCAGACCCGGATTAGGAGGTAATAAAAGCAATTAAAGATTGATTTATTTATCTTTGTTGGTTTGTTTAATCTCAGTTTTAATGTTCAGATTTTATGCAGTGATATTCTTCCTTCAGGATTCCCTGCCCCCCCCCCCCTTTCTCCCCTAACAACTGGTATGGATCTCGATACATTATTTATAACTCTGTGTTCACCCAGCTGAATCATTTGAAGTTTGAGGGAGATAACATCTATGAATGGAAAGGAGGCACTTTCACACATTTATCTTAAGCAGAAAAAGGAGAAAAAAAAAAAGAAGAAGAAAAAGAAATCTGGTGATTTAACATAGTAAACCAGAATGAGAAGCAAAAAATAACATCTAAAGCTGTTATTCCAGTCAGGGAATTTCGGTTGAGCAAGGAAGGCAGGCTCGATTCCTGCAATGCGATGAGTGTGCTGGCAGAAATCTGGAGAAGTGTTTTGTGTGCTGTGTGTAGGATCCACATTTTTAGACTCATTCCTTGTCCTGGTAAATTCAATAAGGATATATATATATATAACATATATATATATATATTTGCTTCCTTGGAACTAGGGTTTCACTGATAATTAGCATTCTGTTTCTGGGTACTTTGCATGTATTTGGACCTTCGAAAAGGAAAATAAAAGGCAAAAGGAAAGATTTGAGGACAGAGATCGCTGCGCTGTTGTGCCATAACTGCCAGCTGTTTTTCCAAGCATCACTTCATGTTTTGACTTTAAAGCTGTGAGCCAGCTCGTGTAAGCAAGAAATGTAAATTAATTGTTTGGGGCTGGAAGTATTACAGTGCAAAAAAAAGATCTCCGTGGTTTTGGGAGGGGCAGAATATCCTGGTTTAGATAATACTTTACCTACTGTTATGGTTTGTCTGCTATATAGCTCAACATAAATATTTATGTGTTAACAAGAACAACAACATCATCATCATAAGAAGCATCATCATTATATTATTCTTCTTATTCTCATTCTTATTCTTATTCTTATTCTTATTCTTATTCTCATTCTTATTCTCATTCTCATTCTTATTCTTATTCTTATTCTCATTCTCATTCTTATTGTTTTATCATTGTACTTTTCCACCTGGCAACTGTTTCAGCTTGCTGAAACTAATTCCAGTGCAAAAATTCCTGGGAGCCATTTCTGTTCCTGTTGATTTCAGTAAGATCAGGGCCAGCTCTAACTCCACAGGAATTACTCTGACAACTCTTGCTTGCTCAAACCAGGAATTAGCTAAGCCTCACAGTTTTTAGCCAGTACTTCCACCCTGACCTGTGGCTCTGGTTCTGGAGAATCTTGACTTGCATCTGACACAGCATAAAGTAGGAGCTGACACCATCTGGAAACAGCTTTCTCATTAGATATTAATCTTAACCTAGGATATTTTTTTCTCTTCATTTCCATTTCTGGCCTCTGTACAGTGGACACTTGTGACATATTTCCTATTAATGGACTTTTTAATTCAGATGATCCATAAAACACTGATTTGAGGATTTCTATAGTGATGTCTTCCATGGAGATTCAATTTCTTTGCAAAACACCTGAGTTTAAGAATTTAGACACAGTATGATCAGGAAATGCCTTGCAGGTGAACTGCAGGAGCATTTCCCATCCCAGAGCTCGTGTTCAGTTGGCAGGGCTTTTGAAATCATGACTTGCACTGGAAAAATAACGAAGAATTCTTTTCCTTGTTTACAAAAAGCAATCTGCCATTTAATGAGAGCAGTCTGCAGTTCCTTTCCACATCATATCTGCTTTAAAACATTTCCCTCCTGGTTTTTTTCCCCCCCCCTTCTCTTTGCCAAGCCTCCTAGGTAATTAAAATATACTTGGGGAGCATAAAAATTGAAGAATTAACATCTGTTTGATATTGGCATACATGGCAATCAACCCATGCAGAACATGTGTGAAATGAAACTGTGTCATGCATATTAAAGCGTGATGATTCATGATGCATTAATCTAATGTGAAAAAAAAAACCCCACTTCGCTTGGGGATGGAGGAATTTTTGCAGTTTAAAAGGGCGCTTGTGAAAGCCATTGGTGATGATCCATGGTATGAAATATACCAAATAATGCTTAGTAATTATGGAGTAATGTTTCAGGAATTTTGTAGCAGGGTTGGTTTTTTTTTCCCTCCATTTTTCCCTGTTGAGCTGAGCTCTGGAAGATGGAAAAATTTCATCATTTTGGGTTTCTTTCTTTCTTTCTTTTTTTTTGGAACATTATGTACCCAGTGAGTCCTGATAGTTTCTGAGAGTGTTTTTGCACAGGCTACTGCATGTCATTAATTTAATATACTTAGTCTCAGTTCTGTCTCATTTATATGATTCTGGAATAATTCAGCTGAAAGCAGTAGAGCATTGACTTAGGCACAGCAGCTGTCATTATCCTGCTACTCTACTATGGCTGAGATCACAGTCTGGTCTATAGCGTGTGCTACAACAGAAATAGTCTGGGTTCTGAGATGAATTCTTTTAAAGCCTTCTGAAAGCAGGAGTGGTTCCCCAGCCCACTTTCACCTGTTGTGAAAGACATTTTTCAGAGGTGTCTCCCAGCAAAAATTCAGCTCAGTGCCGATAATCATTTCCTCTTGAAGCCGTTTGTAATCGTGAAAAGTGTTAGCTTATCACCGGCGTTTTAAGGAGTTACTCACCAGCGAAGTGGAAATGTATTGGCACCTCCAAAGATTCGACTAAGTAATTGTCTGTTTTGGAATGAATCCCTGAATTTAGGGCTAGATCTGTAATTAATTTTACTGGGAGCCTTGGTGTAAGTACTTAAGAGTATGGTGATGATGCTTTACTGGTACATGGATACACTTCAGAACTGAGCTCTGTGTTCTATAGGCCGCTCAGGCAGCTTTAGCTTTTACTGGGGATGCAGCTCTGCTGTATAAACAAGTTTTGGCTGTTGGCTATTGGTTGTCCTAGCAGCTGGGATCCTTGAATGATGTATCAACACCATAGTGATGAAATAGCCTGCAAAATGGGTGTGGGTGGGGAAAAGAAGACACTGCAACGTCCCCTGAAGCCAGAAACATCTTGTATGACTTAGATAACACCCCGACCTACTGTGCTGATATGGATAGGCATGAAATTGTTCAAGAGGAGATAATTTTTTTTCTCTCTATTTATTTTATGCCAAGCACAGGATGGCAGCTGGAACACACCTCACTGCACTTTCAGCTCTGACATGAGCTGTTTTTCCCAATCATTCCATGCCTTTTCTGTTTAGGCATCCGAGCAAATTACAAGTTCAGTTTCAAAACAATTTCCCTATGTCTTTAGCACTAATTTGTATGAAAGACAGCCTTGTAAATGATTAAGTCCTAAAAAGTTCAGTTATGATTTTCTTCAAGATCATGAAGGTTTGCAAACCATTTAGGGCAGTACTTTTCCATAAAGAATTTGGTTTTGTTAGTAGCATATAGAAGAAGAGATCCCCCAAACTAAAGATGCTGAAACTAAGCACGGGACCCAAAGAAACTTTAAGATATTCAAATAATGAGACAACAGAATGTGAAGGCTGAAATGCAGCTGCATTTAAACCTAGAAGTGATTGAATTGCCTACCTCCCCACCTACTTTCCTATACCACATGATTAAAGGGAAAAAAGGGATAGAGATTAAGGCATTCTTCTCTTTTAATAGGTTGATATTAGGTGATCAGAAAAAATAATAATTTAAATAATAGGTTCTTTTTAAAGATGAAAAAGAGAATGTGAGAGAGAAGGAATGGAGATGTTGCTAGGATTTTCATACTGTGTTGGATACTTCAGTAGTCTTACCATCTTCATAAGCTATTCAGCCTGCTTTGCTTTCTCACATTTGAAAATGGCCATTTCCAGCAGCTATAGAGTTTCCCTCTGCTCTGCTATCTCAAAGTGATAAAATATAATTGAATACAAGACTTGGAAAAGACAAAATTAAAGTCTTGGGTGTGTATGTGTGTGAAACAAAACCCAACAAACTCACAAAGGGAAGCTACAAAGGTAGAAGACTGGACGTCACAGAATGAAAGCCGCATTTTCAGCTGCCATGTTGAGGTTGAAAAAAGCTGAGCAAATCTGTGCAGCCTGAGGATCTTTCCCAGGAGCTGTGGTCAGTCTCACCAGCTTCATGAATAGTATCCTCCTTATAAGCAAAGAGGTGAATGTTGATTGCTGAAAAAGTTGAGGAAGATCAGAGAGTAAACAGGTGAAAACTTAACGCTGCTGGAGTTCCATCCTGAAGGTTTCATCTCTGAAGGTTTCATCTCTGCTGCAAGGTGACTTTCAGATGTTCTAGTTGCTTTAAAGAAGAATATTCATTGTGTTTCACTTGGAGACATAGTACAACGTTTTGTAAAGAAATTGAGCAGGAAAACTGAAGGAAATTGGGAAGGGTTGTTGTTGATGATTGCAGTCAGAGAGACAGTGGGCAGTGAGCAGTTGCAGCTCACTGGATATATTGTTGCCTAGAGTTGGTATGGTGGCATGAGAGGCTGTGATTAAAGCTTGTGTGATGTGCTCCCTAATGCAAGCTAAAAGGGAAAAAGATATTTACATATATATGTATTTCACAGAAAACTTTTCCCACACAGCAGGACAGCTATATGTGTGTGTGTATGCATGTGTTTATCAGAGTGGCATGTCTTCAGTTGCCAGGAAACAAGGCCAGAATCATCTGCTGATAATCACGACTGTGTTAAACTTCAGGCAGTGCACTTAGGTGTCTCTGGGATTCAGGATATCTAATCAGCTTTAGAAGAGTTTCTCACTGTAGCACTCCCCTAGCTGTGGGCCTTAAAAACTTAGTGGTGTTTGTCACCCTCACCATGCTTGGTACACATTCAGAATATCCTAAAAGAAGATCCTTCAGCTGTTTTTGTGGCAGTACACAACAAGAAAGTTTTCACTGCTGGCTTTAAAAGAAACAGTGCACGTCACCTGCTCAGTTCTGGTTGTTTCCTTAGCCTTTCTTTGCTCTGATCTTTTGGAAATGCTAACATCTCTCTGCCAGAGCTAGTGCCGAGCAACTCAGAGCAGCATTTGCACTCTCTGAAAGCCCTCTGCCTTGTGTAGTTATGCCAGAATACAAAGGAGTAAGTTCCTGTGTGCTCTTTCTTGGGCTGGAAAAGTGTTTTCAGAGCAGTCAGTGAGAAACTCAGATTAATTTATGCTGGAGTTGTTGATAATGAATATTGGCAAAAAGCATTCTTTGTGAAAAATGGAAAAGCAATAGAGAGGAGGATATGGAAATCCTATTTAATTAGTTATCCAGGTCATGCACATGGTGCTAGAATCCAAGAACAGAACTAAGTATCTGTAAGCATTCTAGGGAATGCAACATTAGGGAAGTGGAAGCATACCCCGGCACAGCTTGAGACTGTGTCCCCTTGTTCTGGTGCTGGTTGCCTGGGAGAAGAGACCAACCCCTTCCTGGCTACAACCACCCTTCAGGTAGTTGTAGAGGGCAATGAGGTCACCCCTGAGCCTCTTCTTCTCAAGGCTAAACAACCCCAGCTCCCTCAGCCTCTCCTCATAGGGCTTGTGCTCATGGTCTCTCCCCAGCCTTGTTGCCCTTCTCTGGACATGTTCAAGTGTCTCAGTGTCTCAGGTTGGACTTGATGATCTTTGAGGTCTTTTCCAACCTTATTGATTCTATGATTCTATGATAAAAAGCCCTCAGAAACCGTTGTGAAACTGAAGGAAGTAAAAAAACCCCAAACCCTAACAGAAAAAATGATGTAGGATAGGAAAGTGGCTGAGAGCAGCTAAACAAAGCTATTTGTTTGTTGCTGGGTTGGTTTGTTGTGACTCCGTGGATAAACCAACAGTGGAGACATCAAAACAAGATTAATATTGCAACTCTGCAGAGTATTGCAATCAGGGAAAGTGTGCTGTGCAAAAGTGGCAAAACGCTGTGTGCTTCACAATGGTTAACAAAAATCTAGGTGCTGGTGCTGTGCAGTGAAGTTTGTACGCTGTGGCTGGGGGGATTTCCCAGTTCCCTGACTGGGATCCTTCCCTTCCCTTCCCTTCCCTTCCCTTCCCTTCCCTTCCCTTCCCTTCCCTTCCCTTCCCTTCCCTTCCCTTCCCTTCCCTTCCCTTCCCTTCCCTTCCCTTCCCTTCCCTTCCCTTCCCTTCCCTTCCCTTCCCTTCCCTTCCCTTCCCTTCCCTTCCCTTCCCTTCCCTTCCCTTCCCTTCCCTTCCCTTCCCTTCCCTTCCCTTCCCTTCCCTTCCCTTCCCTTCCCTTCCCTTCCCTTCCCTTCCCTTCCCTTCCCTTCCCTTCCCTTCCCTTCCCTTCCCTTCCCTTCCCTTCCCTTCCCTTCCCTTCCCTTCCCTTCCCTTCCCTTCCCTTCCCTTCCCTTCCCTTCCCTTCCCTTCCCTTCCCTTCCCTTCCCTTCCCTTCCCTTCCCTTCCCTTCCCTTCCCTTCCCTTGAAATACTGCTGATGACACTAAAGCTGAATTAAGGCTTCTTTGCTTGCTTTCATCCTAGCTCCAAGGAAGACACAAAAGCAGATATTACAGCTTTCTGTGGTGCTCATTGGAGCTCCCTGCAAATCAGCCCGACAAGCTGGTTTTGTTCTTCAGTCAGGTTTGATGGGCTAACGCAAACATTGATCTTTCATTTTTTTTTCCCCAGCAATACTTTTGTTGTGGGTTATTTAGAAGCTGGTTGAAAAGCAGTGGCCTTGCTGCTGTCCAAGGCATTCTCCTGTTGACTGCTTCCCACTGAGGACTCGTACCATGTTACATAAATCCTGCAGCGAGTTTGCTAGCCCAAATATAGAGCTGCTTCTCACCCTGGCTGACTAGTTTTAATAGCCAAGTGCCAAAGGATGGCAATGTTTTTATTACCCTGGTTAAACGGTGCAATTTCTGTAGTGCCACCTAAATTGCAATGATAATTGTTATTTAAACAATCTCTCTCTGAAGCATTTTCAGAAACATTTAAGCATAACAGAAATTCAGCCAGGATATCTTTGGGGGGGAATTCAATGGATTTTTAGTAGTGCATTTTAAGCATGGAAAAAAGGGGCTTTAAAATGGAGGTAGCAATGCATATGTTGCTTACATTGAAAGCAAATAAATGTTAGTCATTCTGTAGCAACAAAGACACAGAGTTAAAAGTTTTCTGGGTTACAGTAAAAAATGTACTCGCAGACAGTAAATCCTTTAATGTTTGCTGCCATGATGTGGCTGTGGACTACTCACTTTCATACATTCACAGGATGCTTTGGGTTGGAAGGGACCTTAACAATCACCTAGTTCCAATGCCCCATGCCATTGGCAGGGACACCCTCCCCTCCACCAACTTACCCAAGGTCTCATCCAGCCTGGCTTTGAACGCTGCCAGGGAGGGGGAATCCACAGCCTCCCTGGGCAACCTGTTCCAGTGTTTCACCACCATCACTGTGAAGAATTCCTTCCTAATACCCAGTGTAAATCTGTCCTCCTCAAGCTTCAATCCATTCCCTCTCATCCTGTCACTACAAGCCTTTGTCTAAAGTCCCTTCCTGCCTTTCTTGCATACCCCCTTCAGGTTTCCTATATTCTTTGTACAGGCAGCACACAAAAAAATCGTGTTTCAAATCTTTTCTTTACTAAGGTGTACCAAAGAGAGTGTTAACTAAAGAGTGAAAGAAGGAAGCTCTAGAGATCCTTCTCTACCTACAGATTGCATGGCTTTCCTTTTGTGCCAGTACAGTCTGGTTGTTGCTGAGTGGTCTGATGTAGATCTGCTGCTTCTGGCAGTATTCCTGCCTGTGTACTCCTGCTTCTGCATCCTTGGCGTGCCACCATTTCATGACCACTTTTAACAACAATGCACCATCTGGTGCATCCAAGTTTTAGAAGTGGTAGTGTGCAGAGAGAGAGGTATTTCTTCAACAAGGATCATGTAGAAGGACATCTTTGGGGAACCTCTTTCCCCAAGCCCACATTTACAAAGCACCGTGCCGCCCCCCTGCCCTGCTATAGTTAGGGTCTGCTTCTGACTTGGCTTTGGCTTTTGAATCAGCTAACCTTGGGCTAGCTTTGGGCTAATGGATATTGGAAAGAGCCCTGAGCTGCTAGCCAGATGCCAGCAACACTTCATAAATTAAGCCTTTGTATTAAGAATCAAGAACACAGTCTCTGGAAAACTGCAGCAACTTGGTGACTTCTCAGTTCAGGACTGTAGTGAGCTGGAGAAGTTCATGTGAGACTTCTAGAACATGTCTTGCCCCTGACTGGTGTCCTTCCCATCCTCCAATTTCTGTGCAGGGGGAGGGGGGGGAATGATTCTATTTTTTTCTCTTCCCCCTGTGTGCAATTATGAATTTACAAAACACTGCAAGCAGCTGCTGTGCTATGATGGAACTGATCTGGAAGTTCATCTCCTGACTGACTGCACCTGGAGTGGGGGCAGCACAACTGTGCAGACCTCACCTGGTGGTGGATCAGTTGCTGGTTAGCAGAGGGTGGTAGATTGGACTGGATAATCTTGGAGGTCTCTTTCAACCTATGACATTGTAATTACCTGTATGTTAAAACTGGATCTGCTTTCTGTAGTATTTCAGTCTGTATTTCAAGCCCTATGAGGAGGTGCTGAGGGAGCTGGGGTTGCTTAGCCTGGAGAAGAGGAGGTTAAGGGGAGAACTTGTTGCTCTCTACAACTACCTGAAGGGAGGTTGTAGCCAGGTGGGGGTTGGTCTCTTCTCCCAGGCAACCAGCCCCAGAAGAAGAGGACACAGTCTCAAGCTGCACCAGGGGAAGTTTAGGCTCAAGGTGAGGAGAACATTCTTCACAGAGAGAGTTGTTAGCCATTGGAATGTGCTACCCAGGGAGGTGGTGGAGTCACCATCCCTGGAGGTGTTCAAAAAGGGATTGGACATGGCCCTTGGTGCCATGTTTTTGTAGTCATGAGGTGTTGGTTGACAAGTTGGACTTGATGATCCTTGAGGTCTTTTCCAACCTTATTGATTCCATGATTTATTGTTAGCATTAGTAGCTCTTATGTGAAGCAGAAAACACACTCTTTTTCAACAACCTAGCATTGGGGCAGTGAAAGCCAAGGTGAAAGGCCACCGTGAGGAAGGAATAGGGGGGGGAAAGCAGGACAAAAGGGATGGAGAGCGAAGGAGGGAGATAAAATGGCGATACTAAATGTTGGCCACTTTTAAACACCTGGCAGGTTAAGACAGCTGAATGATAATTTATATATGTATTTATTTATTTATTTTTTCCAAATCCCCTTTGGAAACCTTGAACATAAGCACTTTCATCCTTCTGGCATGTGCATGTGTTTAAATTTCTGACATTAATGTTGTTCAACAGTGAGTCATCTGTCTCAGAAAGCAGCTGTAGAGGATGTATCAGATAACGGTTTTGTGCTGCTGCACAATGCGCCAGCCTCCTAAATTAAAGCGTCAGCAGAAGAGTTTTGAATTAATACTGTCAAAAGTCTAATAAATTTTAATGATAAGAACCAAAGTGCTTTAATATGCTAAGATTAATCTTTAAACACGTTTTCCTGTCTGGTGGTGGGTTGTTTTTTTTTTTTGCAGGTTAACACTCAAATTAAATTAATCATAAGCTAAAGGAAGTTTTGTTTACCGCTATCAGCCTAATAGTTTGCAGAGTATGTCAGCACTAGCTTAGTGAAATTCTCTGTACATCAAGAAATTATGATTCTGCTAAGCTTCTGGAAGTGATGTTGCTCAGAGGAGGCTCAGGGGAGGCCTTATTGCTGTCTACAACTAGCTGAAGGGAGGTCGTAGCCAGGTGGGGGGTTGGTCTCTTCTCCCAGGCAACCAGCACCAGAACAAGAGGACACAGTCTCAAGCTGTGCCAGGGTAGGTTTAGGCTGGATGTTAGGAAGAAGTTCTTCCCAGAAAGAGAGATTGACCATTGGAATGGGCTGCCCAGGGAGGTGGTGGAGCCTCTATCACTGGAGGTGTTTACGAAGAGACTGGATGAGGCGCTTGGTGCCATGGTTTAGTTGATTAGATGGTGTTGGGTGAAAGATTGGACTTAATGCTCTCAAAGATCTTTTCCAACCTGGTCCTGTCTATTCTATTCTATTCTATTCTATTCTATTCTATTCTATTCTATTCTATTCTATTCTATTCTATTCTATTCTATTCTATTCTATTCTATTCTATTCTATTCTATTCTATTCTATGCTATTCTATTCTATTCTATGCTGTGCTATTCTATTCTATTCTATGCTGTGCTATTCTATTCTATTCTATGCTGTGCTATTCTATTGTATGCTGTGCTTTGCTGTGCTATTCTGTTGCTGTTTGGGAACATTGTCTGTGATTACGTTGTAGCACACATCTCTTGATTTGCATTCCATAATTCCTCGCCATATGTCGAGGGCTATTTAATAATTAGAGCAGTTAACTCTGTGGAAGCAGTCTGAATCAATTTCTGTCTTACCTGGAATTACTGTGCACATCAGAGGACATGAAACATTTTAGTATGGTTGTGTAGCTGCAGTAAGAGATGGGATTTAGTTGCATCTTACCAACTGCCATTTGTGTTTTATGTCCATCCAGACATATTGGGTCCTGCACTTGCATTTCTTTTTGTTGAAGCAGCAGAAGCAGTCTGAATCGATTTCTGTCTTACCTGGGATTACTGTGCACATCAGAGGACACGAAGCATTTTAGTAAGGCTGTGTAGCTGCAGTCAGAGATTGGATTTAGTTGCATCCTGCCAAGTGACCTTTATTTTTCATGTCCATATGTACATATTTGGTCCTGCACCTGCATTTCTTTCCATTGAAGCAGTGGAAATCACGCATCCTCATCTGCAGTTTGTTTGGGAAACACATGGCTGCCCCATCTTCCATCTGCTCATTCTGTGGCTTTTTTTGCACACTTTAACTATTTTGTAATCTTGGAGTGTTATGACTAATGGAGCTGATTGCAATCCCAATTCAGTGCCATAGGCCACTGTCCTTCACTACATTCTGATGTGTATTGTTTGCTAAGAATCAGTGAAAACCTGACTTTTTGGCTGTTAAGCTTCCATGTCCCTTATATGCACATCACAGCTTTGCTCAGAGCAGTGACACCAAAACCCTATTGCAGCACTCAGACTACTTTGCAAAAGGGGTGGCTTTTATATCTAAATAAGTCAAAAAGCTGCGTGAGGGTGAAGTAACTGGGAGGTATGATCCAGCATTTGTGATGGAACAGCTCCACTTCTCCGAGCCCTAGTGCAGTGGTCTGTTTTACAGGCCACATCGTTCCTAACACAGATTTGACCTGACTGGAGCTGTTTATACAGATGATAAATTCTGCTTGGAGAGATGATGTCTGAGCAAGCTGGTTGTTGAAGCTCCTCAGCTCTTTTTTTTCCTTGAAGTGTTTATATGCTGCTTACATTTCTGATCTTCCCTGTGACTGCAGTTTTCTGGAGTCACACCTTCTCTTTTAATTTTAAAACCTCCATCCTCTTGATCTCTTAAACACCTGAATGTCAGAAAAGCAGACTGAAAGATTGCCCTGTCTTTAAGGAGTTCTCTTGGTTGGTCTCAATTGCTTGATGCTGCTTCTCTCATCCAGGAGAGGTAATTGTCTTCCAGCACATTCCCTGCTTTTTCTTTCTTGTGTCCCTTCTCAGTTGTCCTAAGATAATAGGTTCCTCAGGCCACTTCTGTCAGGAGACTGGGAGTTATTAGGACCACTCTTTTCCATTTCCTTACAGCACAGCACCAGAGAGCAGAAATAGAATGGAAAGGGAAAGAGAGTCTGCACTTATCTAGAGGTCATCCAGGCCAACCCTTTTGCAGCAGTCAGGGACATCCTCAACTAGATCAGGTCATCATCAGATGACAAAGACTTCAGAAAAAAAAGCACATTCCTGCACAAAAATCCTGATCTTACACTGCACAGCACTGAAGTATATCTAGAATCTTCTAGGTCTGAGGTTAAGTGCTGGATACAGTCAGATACAGATACAGATACACTCAGATACAGGTTGTCCAGGGAGGTGGTTGAGGCCCCTTCCCTGGAAATACTCAAGGTGAGGCTCAATGAGGCTCTGGGCAACCTGATCTAGTTGGGGATGTCCCTGCTGACTGCCGAGAGGTCAGACTGGAAGACCTTTGGAGGTCCCTTCTGGCCTCAACAGAACAAGAGGACACAGTCTCAAGCTGTGCCAGAGGAAGTTTAGGCTCGAGGTGAGGAGAAAGTTCTTCACAGAAAGAGTAATTTGCCATTGGAATGGGCTGCCCAGGGAGGTGGTGGAGTCACCGTCCCTGGAGGTGTTCGAATAAGGATTGGATTTGGCACTAGAAGCCATGGTTTAGTTGTCATGAGGTGCTAGGTATTGGGTGACAGGTTGGACTTGATGATCTCTGAGGTCTTTTCCAACCTGGTTGATTCTATGATTTAGAGGTGAGTCAAAGGGACAATTCCTGCCCTGAATAGAACAGGCTAATGTTCTAGATATTTCCTTCTGATTGACAATCCAAAGGCTGCTGTAGATGTCTTTTTATTCTCACTCTTTGAAGTAATTTGCATTTGTCACAATTTATAGCTTCCTCAAAGGAGGAATGGAGTCCTTCTGGATGAGAAGTGGCTGAGGAGCAGTTGTAGTGTATGAAAGAAATCAGAAATCTGAGCCTTAGACTGAGTCCTGTGTCGAAAATCCTCTCTGCCATCCTGTGGCCATCCCATGGCCTTTCACAGGCTGTCTATAGCGTTGAGTACCAAACAGTGAACTTCTTTCTACTAGATCTTTAAATGTGAAGTCAGTGCTGCATTGTCTCATGTTTCTTACCAAAAGGGAGGATATTTCCTCCTGGAAAAAAAAAATAATGAAGATGAGAATGTAGAAATATAAAAGCCTGTTGTTCAAGATAAGGGAATGGTCAGCTCCTTAATAATCCCTTTCTGTCTGCTGGGTACTAAAAGCAGCCAGAGAATTCTTTACTTCCCCCTCCCTCCCTCCAGACATTTTATCTTTACTTGACCATAACAAATAAAAAAGAGCACACAAACCCAACTCAAACCAAACCAAACACCAACAAAACCACCCAGATCACCACCACCACTGCCCCCCCCCCAGATAATTTTGTTTGCTGCTGCATAATAAGCTGGTGTACAAATAACCAACAGTTTTAAACATAACATTCTGTGGTAGATGCTGCCTGCATCTGCACAAAGCCATACTATCTGCTTAGAAGGATATGCACTTCAAGAAACTGGATGCTAATTAAACTCATAGTAGGCATCATTTGAAAGAGAAAAAGCAAACAGCCAAAACTCTTTTATATTATCAGCCTGTAAAAAAAAAAAGCACAACCCTTAAACTGTTACTCTGCTATTAAAAGGAGATTCTTGTCCCAGATATATAGCCTTTACAGACACAGAAGCCTGATGGGCTCTGAAAGTCCCACTGACAGCCAGAGGGGAATTCTCTTGTCACAGGCAACTGTAAAAGACAGTTTTGAGGCTGCTTAATCCAAGCTCTGGGAATATCCTGGCAGTATGTTTTAGAGGAGACTCTGGGAAACGCTGCAATCTGTAGAGTTGCTTGGAGACATTCAGGTGACTCAGCTGTGGGATTTTGAATGCTAGGGAGCACATCTTCAGAGAATCAATAAGGTTGGAAAAGTCCAACCTGTCACCCAGGACCTCATGACTACTAAACCATGGCACCAAGTGCCACATCCAATCCCCTCTTGAACACCTCCAGGGACGGTGACTCCACCACCTCCCTGGGCAGCACATTCCAATGGCTAACAACTTCCTCTGTTTAGAATGTTCTCCTCACCTCGAGCCTAAACTTTCCCTGGTGCAGTTTGAGACTGTGTCGTCTTGTTCTGGTGCTGATTGCCTGGGAGAAGAGACCAACCCCCTCCTGGCTACAATCTCCCTTCAGGTAGAGAGCAATGAAGTCTCCCCTGAGCCTCCTCTTCTCCAGGCTAAGCAACCCCAGTTCCCTCAGCCTCTCTTCGTAGGGCTTGTGCTCGAGGTCTCTCCCCAGGCCTCGTTGCCCTTCTCCAGACACGTTCAAGAGTCTCAATGTCCTTAAATTGAGGGGCCCAGAATTTGAAAGTCTTGCAGGCACATTGCACAGCCTTAATCTAAGACCTTTTCTTTTACTATTATTAACCCTATAACAGAAGAACAATTGACCATTTGTTAAAAAGGATTAAAAAAAAAGAGAGATTGGCCTGCTACTGTGGATGTTATTATTGTTTGCTTGTTTGGATGGTACTTGTTTAAGTATCAATATGATTCTCTGATGGATCAAGCCAGGAACTTGTTGGTTGTCAGGACTGCTGTTTAGCAAGAATCATAGAATCATGTAATGGTCTGGGTTGAAGGGACCTCCAAAAGTCATCTAGTCCAACCCCCTCTGTAGTCAGCAGGATCATCCTCAACTAGACCAGGCTGTCCAGAGCCCTGTTGAGCCTCACTTTGGAGGTATTTAGGATGAGACTTGATGGGGTGCTTGGTTGCGTGGTTTAGTTGATTAGGTGGTGTTGGATGATAGGTTGGACACGATGATCTTGAAGGTCTCTTCCAACCTGGTTCATTCTATTCTATTCTATTCTATTCTATTCTATTCTATTCTATTCTATTCTATTCTATTCTATTCTATTCTATTCTATTCTATTCTCCAGGGATGGGGGCTCAAGTGCTTCCCTGGCACCCTGTTCCAGTGTTTCACTACTGTCATGGTAAAGAGCTTGTTCCTAACATCCAATCTAAATCTTTTCTTCTCTAGTTTGAAGCTTATTATCCATGATCATCCCACTGGTTGTCCTGCCAGAAAAACATATGTTAAGAATAAAGAAAAAGGCAGCTTGGCAGCCAGTCTGATCTGTGCTGCTTGTGAAACCACATACCTCTGTTCCTCCTCTCCCTGCATTTCAGCAGCTGTGGAGATCAGGGAAGTGCAGAGAAAAGTGTGCCTACCTCTTACAGTATCACAGTATCACTAGGGTTGGAAGAGACCTCAAAGATCATCAAGTCCAACCTATCAACACAGACCTCATGACTAGACCATGGCACCAACTGCCACATCCAATCCCCTCTTGAACACCTCCAGGGATGGTGACTCCACCACCTCCCTGGGCAGCACATTCTAATGGCTAACAACTCTCTCCTCACCTAACAACTTTCTTTCACCTAACAACTTTCTCCTCACCTCCAGCCTAAACCTCCCCTGGCGCAGCTTGAGACTGTGTCCCCTTGTTCTGGTGCTGGTTGCATGGGAGACCAACCCCTTCCCGGCTACAACCACCTTTCAGGTAGTTGTAGAGGGCAATGAGATCACCCCTGAGCCTCCTCTTCTCCAGGCTAAACAACTCCAGCTCCCTCAGCCTCTCCTCAGAGGGCTGTGCTCAAGGGCTGTGCTCAAGGCCTCTCCCCAGCCTTGTTGCCCTTCTCTGGACACGTTCAAGTGTCTCAATGTCCTTCTTAAACTGAGGGGCCCAGAACTGGACACAGTACTCAAGGTGTGGCCTAACCAATGCAGAGTACAGGGGCAGAATGACTTCCCTGCTCCTGCTCTTATGCCCCCTGGGGTTTTAGGGTATTAACATACACACAGCCCTCAGCTGACCTTAGTAGGTCCATGGTAGCTTTTTTGAGACCATTATAGGAGTCTGGATAAACATTAATTTCCTGTACTTCGTAGTTGTTTCCCCTGGTTTCAAACAGGAGCTGCTGCCTGGTTGATAGGAGGATGAGAATGCTGTCTCTGTTTTTTGACAGCGTGTCACAATCTTCTGAAACGCTGTTACAGGATTTCATACAGCATTGCCTATTAAAATTATATTTGGGGCTCCTGCTGAAATAGTAATAATAAAAAGAAAAGGCATGAAGACTTCCCACTAATGTACAACTCTATTAAATAAAGACACTACCTTTTGCTGCCATTGGTTCCTGTCATGCTTGACTGAAAAGTACAAGGCTAGCAAGAGATAAAAACCCTGTAGCTCCATTTTTAATGGCTGTATGATCCAAAACTATAGTAACCAGGCACTACACACAGGCAGTAAAATTAATCTGTCTGAAAGGATCATAATCTTCAGTGCTTTCTATAGTCTGTTGGTCTTTAGGTGAGCTCCAGCAGCCTTTGGGATTTCAGGATGCAAAGTTTCTGCTTTGCTCTGACAGCAACAAGCCTTGGGAAGAGGCTGACCTCTGGTGATCATGAGTGTTTGCCACAGAACAAGCAAGATTGTTCTTCCCAGAGTTTCATCCTGGTTTCTGTCAGCTCCAGGATGCCACTTGTTTGTTTTTTTTTCCCCATGGCTGGCCACAGAGGCATTCTCCAAAGGCTTCCTCTGAAGCTGGACTTCACCAGGGGGAATCTTTTTCACTGACTTCAAGTGGACTCTAGCATGCTACCCAAATCTTCATTAAATAATTAACAGGGTTAATTATTTACTGAGTGTTTGGTGTAGCTTAGAGAAAGTGGTGTGTAGACAAAAATGAAATCCATCCATGGGTTTGCACAGATCCTTGGTCACTCCAGTGTGAGTTCTGTGGTCATTTCATGTATCCTTGACCCAGAAGGAGGGGGTTTATAATGTTTGGAATGTGGGAAGATCCTGAAGGAGAGCTGCTTTTCATAACTTGTGCTTCTCCCTGGCAAGGTGACATGTTACCAACATGAGATTCTGAAATACCACTTCTAGAAAATCAAGGCTGAGTGATCTTGCTTAGGGAAGCACCTGGGCCTGTGTAAGAAGAGATGAGTAAGCAAATCAGCTAGCAACTAAAATCAAGTTAGGAGCAGATGTTAGTCAGTTAGAGGGTAGAAAGGCTCTGCAGAGGGGCCTCGACCGACTGGACAGATGGGCAGAGGCCAATGGGATGGCATTCAACAAGTCCAAGTGCTGAGTGCTGCACTTTGGCTACGGCAATCCCATGCAGAGCTACAGGCTGGGGTCGGAGTGGCTGAGAGCTCCCAAACAGAGAGGGACCTGGGGGTGCTGATCGACAGCCACCTGAATATGAGCCAGCAGTGTGCCCAGGTGGCCAAGAGGGCCAATGGTATCCTGGCCTGCATTAGGAATAGTGTGGCCAGCAGGAGCAGGGAAGTCATTGTGCCCCTGGTTGTAGCCAGGAAGGGGTTGGTCTCTTCTCCCAGGCAACCAGCACCAGAACAAGGGGACACAGCCTCAAGCTGTGCCAGGGGAGGTTTAGACTCGAGGTGAGGAGGAAGTTCTTCACTGAGCGAGTCGTTTGCCATTGGAATGTGCTGCCCAGGGAGGTGGTGGAGTCACTGTCCCTGGAGGTGTTCAAGAGGAGATTGGACATGGCACTTGGTGCCATGGTCTAGTCATGGGGTCTGTGTTGATAGGTTGGACTCGATGATCCTCGAGGTCCTTTCCATCCTAAGTTATACTGTGATGCTGTGAAGTGAGTCAGGGGGCACCATGCAATAAAAGCATGCCTTAAGAAGCCCAGGCTTGGCTGCTTCATGGCTGCAAAGAGAAACTTGAAGCTGCTGCTTTTTGAAATGATGCTGCTAAGAGGAGATGTGTTTTGAAGCTCAGGAGCTACTGGCAGAGTGACTGTATTAAATGGGATGGTTTCTAAGTGCTGTGACTTGGGATAAAGCACAGAGATTAAGCCTGTAGTTAGCTGGGAAGGGTGATGCAGCAGAATTTGATAGAGTTCTGAGGTAATAATATCAGTCAGGGTTGGAAGGGACCACAAGGATCATCTAGTTCCAACACCCCTGCCATGGGCAGGGACACCCCACACTAGATCAGGCTGGACAGAGCCTCGTCCAGCCAGGGACAGGGCCTCAACCACCTCCCTGGACAACCCATTCCAGTGCTTCACCTCTCTCATGGTGAAGAACTTCCTCCTCACCTCCAGCCTGAATCTCCCCACCTCCAGCTTCATTCCGTTCCCCCTAGTCCTATCACTACCTGAGATCCTGAGAAGTCCCTCCCCAGCCTTCTTGTAGCCCCCTTCAGATACTGGAAAGCCACAATGAGGTCACCTGGGAGCCTTCTCTTCTCCAGACTGAACAGCCCCAACTCCTTCAGTCTGTCATAAATTTCAAACTTGAATTAAAAAAAAAGACCTCTAAAGCTAAGTTTTTAAAAGCTGGAATGATTGTGGGAATGGTTCTGATTTACTTGGCTGTTATGGTTTCCTTTCTGATAGCACAAGCCTCTAAGCAGAGTAGATGGAAATATGGTTGCATGGGAATGATAACTTTGCCTTCCCTACTTGTGTGGTGACACTGATTCAGGTTGGTTCTCATCATTACTGCTCCACTTTATCAAAGTCTCCTCCCTTCCATTTCCAGACTTGAGAGCTCTTGCTCACTTTGTCTTGCTCTGTCTCATTCTTTAGACAGCTTTGGGGCAGTCTGGTTCATTTTAGCTTCATCGCGCTCATCCAGTTGATTTAAACAATGCAGTACTCCCATTTGTTACTCAGCCTGGTTATTATATATAATCTCTTTGTACCCTGATGGAAGCTGCAGTGTCTAAAGGGATCAGGCTTAGTGCTGATGGTTCATTTTTCATTTGAACTTCACGCAGTTTTGGTTTGCTGCCAAATGTGTTGTGTGTTAGCTAAGTTCATTTTACTTCAGCTTTTTCACTAACCCGTCTCAGTAAGATCACATTTCTTCCCCCCAAACTCTGTGTTTCATTTTCACCTTTCTATTGCACATTTTGGGCAACTCCAACTAAAAGTTTTTCACATTTGTTGTTTGTTTCAGAGCTGAATACTTTTTAATTACTTTTCCTCTTGATGTGTGAGGATGCAATGCACAGGGAAAGCATTTGAAATCTGGGGAATGTCCTGGTAGTCTGGCTTGATGGGAACAGGTCTAGGTTGGACTTGATGATCTCTGAGGTCTTTTCCAAACTGGTTGATTCTATGATTTCATATTACCCATGGTTCCAATTGCCCTTCCCCATGATTTCAGTCACTTGTTCCTATTTTCAACATTTTGTTTCTCCCCTGAGTCCTGTGTCCAGTTCTGGGCCCCTCAGTTTAGGAAAGATGTTGAGTTGCTGGAAAGGTGTCCAGAGAAGGGCAACAAAGCTGGAGAGGGGTCTGGAGCACAGCCCTGTGAGGAGAGGCTGAGGGAGCTGGGGTTGCTTAGCCTGGAGAAGAGGAGGCTCAGGAGAGACCTTATTGCCATCTATAGCTACCTGAAGGGAGGTTGTAGCCAGGTGGGGGTTGGTCTCTTCTCTCAGGCAAAAAGCACCAGAACAAGAGGACACAGTCTCAAGCTGTGCCAGGAGGGGTTTAGGCTGGATATTAGGAAGAAATTCTTCATAGAAAGAAAGATTTGCCATTGGAATGTGCTGCCCAGGGAGGTGGTGGAGTCATCATCACTGGAGGTGTTTAGGAAGAGACTGGATGAGGCACTTGGTGCCATGGTTATTTGATTAGATGGTGTTGGGTGATAGGTTGGACTTGATGATCTCAAAGTTCCTTTCCAACCTGGTCTGGTCTATTCTATTCTGTTCTGTTCTGTTCTGTTCCCTTTGTTAGTGGTACTATAGCCAAAACTACTGCTGAATTATCTCAAATGTTTATAGAACCAACAATGTTGTGCTAATATCTTTGCAAGGAGGACTACTGTTTCCAGATGTCTAGATAGCTAATTTCTGCATTTATCACTTAGCAGGTTGATACCTCTGGGATTGCAAAAATGTGGCTTGAGATGACAGAAGTCTATGAGGTCTAACAGTAATGACTGAGAAGATCTAGATTTCTTCTTGCTGTTTGGCTGTGCCTGAATCTACTGGACTCCATGTGTAGTGGAATTGATTACTTCAAACATTCAGGTCTCCTTTGTGGAACACTGGGAAAACTAGGAATGCTGGCACAGCTCAGAGGCAGCGTGGGCATAGCCGTAGCTGTCTGCAGAAGTGACTCAAAGTCAATAAACTGAGTGGGGATCAGTCAGGCAAAGTAATTAAAAAATGCTGAAGAGGAGCATGCAGCTGAAGCCTTTTCTTGCCAATGCAGGTGGAATGAGTGAGGCATGTTCTCTTCCCCCTCTACTCTGCCCTGGTGAGACCTCATCTTGAGTACTGCACTCAGTTTCGGGCTCCCCAGTTCAAGAGGGACAGGGATCTGCTGGAGAGAGTCCAGCAGAGGGCTACAAGGATGATTAGGGGACTGGAGCACTGCCTCATAAGGAGAGGCTGAGGGGTTCTGGAGCTTTTTAGTCTGGAGAAGAGAAGACTGAGAGGGGATTTAATAAATGTTTATCAATATCTGAGGGCTGGGGGTCAGGAGGGAGGGGATAGACTCTGCTCACTTGCTCCCTGGGACAGGACAAGGAGCAGAGGCAGCAAGCTGCAGCACAGGAGGTTCCATCTCAACACAAGGGGGAACTTCTTTACTGTAAGGGTCACAGAACATTGGAACAGGCTGCCCAGGGAGGTTGTGGAGTCTCCTTCTCTGGAGACTTTCAAGGCCCATCTGGATACATTCCTCTGTGACCTGAGCTAGATTGTCTGGTCCTGCTCTGGCAGGGGGGTTGGACTCAATGATCTCTTTGTGTCCCTTTCAACCCCTGACACCCTGTGAGCCTGTAAACATTACCAGTCTCCACTTCAGCTGTTTGCAGTGGTGTGCCCCCCACCTTGTAGAGCTGATGCCATTCCTCCTTTCCTGGAAAGAGCCCTGAGAGTAGCTGATAACCTGGCATGATGGAAACCTGTGCGAGACAGAGCGCCCCTTGTGTCAAGTGCACGCACTGCTTTAAAGCAGAGACGTGAACTCCTGATACTGTGTGTCAAGGTCTGCCTTGACCACAAAGGCACTTTCCTAAGGTAGAGCCTGCTTCCTCAGTCTTTGTAAGGAATTGCTCTGCTTTGTGTAAATAATTAGATATTGAGCACAGACTTCAATTCATGTCTGCTACATCCCACGAGTACTGCAAGGCTGTGGAATCAGTCTCTTGCTTGTTTTCTTGCCTTCTCTCTCAAAGTCTTCCTGGCCCAGTAGATTTTGTAATTATTTATAGTTTGAGGAACTCATTGGGATTTGGTAGGGAGCCAGGTATTTAAGCTGCTTGGCAGCATCAGGACATTTTTGCCTTAAGGTGGAAGGAAAAGCAGCCAGGGAATTTCAGGTACTGACAATGTGAGACAGGAATTTGGGACTAGAAGGGTTTCAGACAAATATAAGTGCAAAATTCAGTCACTATGATCTGGACCACAGAGACATTCAGATTAACTGTTATTGATTTCAGTGGAAATTTGAAGCTTAAATAACTTTGTGGAGCACGTCCAATATACTCACAGAGATAATTAGGCACCAAAATCAGTCTTTAACCTTACCCTTGTGTGACTTTCTCAAACTTACTGAAGCAGCCTACACTAAAGTTAAAGCTGCATCTTGCATGTCACTTGTATCCAAGGTTCTTCATTCAGAGGACCCTTTGGAGACACGTTTAATTTTGCTAGCTGAAATAGCATTTGGAAATTTAAGAGAGAAGAAACATTAGTGAAGATGTTTATGGATGGGATCTGCACTCTTTTCTTTTTCTCCCCCTCCCCATGTGAAAATTATCTTAGTGGCATGTGAATGTATCACTCAGCAAAGAGACAACTTCTTAATGTTCCGTTTTCTAGCTGGAAATGGTGCTCTAACACTTTGTCTTTTGCATAAAGGGCAAATCAGAGTAATTACCCAACCATGGAGGTAGATTAGCAGCCAGGCAGAAAGGGACCTGGGGGTGCTGGTTGAGAGTAGGCTGAACATGAGCCAGCAGTGTGCCCAGGTGGCCAAGAAGGCCAATGGCATCCTGGCCTGCATCAGGAACAGTGTGGCCAGCAGGAGCAGGGAGGTCATTCTGCCCCTGTGCACTGCACTGGTTAGGCCACACCTTGAGTCCTGTGTCCAGTTCTGGGACCCTCAGTTTAAGGACATTGAGACACTTGAACATGTCCAGAGAAGGGCAACGAGGCTGGGGAGAGGTCTGGAGTGCAGCCCTGTGAGGAGAGGCTGAGGGAACTGGGGTTGCTTAGCCTGGAGAGGAGGAGGCTCAGGGGAGACCTTCTTGCTGTCTACAATTGCCTGAAGGGAGGTTGTAGCCCGGTGGGGATTGGTCTCTTCTCCCAGGCAAGCAGCATCAGAACAAGAGGACACAGTCTCAAGCTGTGCCAGGGAGGGTTTAGGCTGGATGTGAGGAAGAAATTCTTCATAGAGATTTGCTATTGGAATGTGCTGCCCAGGGAAGTGCTGGAGTCACCATCCCTGGAGATGTTTAAGAAGAGACTGGATGAGGCACTTGAAGTCATGGTTTACTTGATCATGTGGTATTAGGTAATAGGTTGGACTTGATGATCCCTGAGGTCTTTTCCAACCTTATTGATTCTATGATTACATTATTTGTGTTGCAGCTCTGCCTAGCTGCTCTTCATGAAAGATGGAGATTTGAAAGAGAAAGTTTTCTTGAGGCTATTGGAAGTGAAACACTGATGTCAAAGAGGGCGAAGTGAAGTGAATTTGTTGCTTCTCATCGTTGGCTTCAGTTTACGAATTGGAAGTGTATTTATGTAGGCACATGTGGCTTTGAAACTGTTGCAATTGCACAGTGGATAACAGATACAGATGCTGGGTTGCTGGACAGATGAAACTGTCACTTCAAGCACCAGCACTATATATAAAGAAGAACTGGCAGAAGAGGGTTTTGAAATGGCTGCATTCCTATGGATTTTGCTGCTGTTATGGCTCCGTGTTGCATGCCCTCCCCTGACCCCCATTCCCTACCAGACAGAGAGTGTCTTGAGCTGTCAACAGGCACACTAAGGAGCCTGTCAGATAAGGGCAGCATGTTGAGTTGGAACAGTGCTTGATGGATTAAGACCCTGGCTGTTTCACCTGCGCAATTCCTGCCTCGTGTTAGGAATGGACAGCTCAAAGCCTCTGGGCAGTGTTGCCAGGCTTGCAGCTGGAGACCACGTTACAATGTCAGAACAATGTCAATTCCAGTTTAATTGTTTTGCTGCCATAAAAAATAAATCTTCAATAATTATTTGAGTAGCATCAGGCTTTTGACAACATTTCCACACAACCTCAGAAATCCTCAGTTAAGGCTGTCACAGCACTGCAACTCGACCTACTTTGTTGGGTTTTTGTTTGTTGACATAATTAAAGAGCAGAGGTTTATTTTCACAGCTATTTTTTTGGGGTGTGTGTGTGTGTGTGTTTGTGTTTGTTTTGTTTTGCATGCTGTGGCAGCCCTTCAGTTACAGCCTTGCAGTGTTCTCCCGGGTACTATTTACATTTAAATAACGTTTGGAGGAAAGGGTTTCACACTATGCCCCAGAACCGTGTGTATACATTTTGAAAGCTCTGTCTTGCTGGTTTGGGATTGCCACAAACAGATTGGCTTTTATTTGGGCTGCCCAGACCCTGGATTTACAGTTTTGCTGCCTGGAAATTCAAATAAGAGGCTGTCCCAATCTACTCTTTTTTTTGTTGTGAAGATAGCTTTGACACATTAATAGAGCAGATCAAGAAAGGGGATTCTCCCCCTTTACTGTACTGAGACACACCTCTTCCAACCTGGTTTATTCTATTCCTATCCTATCCTATCCTATCCTATCCTATCCTATCCTATCCTATCCTATCCTATCCTATCCTATCCTATCCTATCCTATCCTATCCTATCCTATCCTATCCTACTGCACCCAGTCCTGGTGTCCCCACCACAAAAAGGACCCAGAGCTGTTGGAAGGAGTCCAGAGGAAGGCCACAAAGATGATCCAGGGGCTGGAACACCTCTGTTGTGAGGATAGGCTAAGGGAACTAGGATTGTACAGCCTGGAGAAGGGAAGACTCCACAAGGACCTTGTAACTGCCTTCCAATGCATGAAGGGAAGCTGCAGGGAAGGCTGCAGAGGGACTCTTTACAAGAGTGTTCACTGATAAAACAAAAGGGAAATGGATTTATAGTGAAGGAGAATAGGTTTAGATTGGAATTTCTTAGGAAGACATTCTTCACTATGAGGGTGGCAGGACACTGGAATGAATTGTCCAGGGAGATTGCAGTTGTGTCCTCCCTGGAGATGCTCAAAAACAGGTTGGACAGGGCCTGGAGTAACCTGGTCTAGTTGAGAGGTGTCCCTACCCATGGCCTCAGAGACCAGAGGTTACCCAAGAGACCTCAGAGGTCACCCAATCCAACCTCCCTGCAGGGTTTGGGTGATCTCTGAGGTCTATGCCATTCCATGATTCTATAATTCATACATATGAACATCTTGACCCTTGCTGATAGTCCACTCTGAAGACTTCATACTGATCACTCTCCTCTCTTCTTTTAAAGATCCCTAGAATGAGCCATTCTTGCTTTGTCCCTGCTCTTTGTGGAGAAAGGACTGGAGGGGTTTAGGAAGAGGCTGGATGGGGTGCTTGGCGCCATGGGTTTGTTGATTAAGTGGTGTTGGATGACAGGTTGGACTTGATCTCAAAAGTATCTTCCAACCTGGTCTGGTCTGGTCTGGTCTATTCTATCCTATTCTATTCTATTCTATTCTATTCTATTCTATTCTATTCTATTCTATTCTATTCTATTCTATTCTATTCTATTCTATTCTATTCTATTCTATTCTATTCTATTCTATTCTATTCTATTCTATTCTATTCTATTCTATTCTATTCTATCCTATCCTATCCTATCCCTATTCCTATCCCTATTCCTTATTCTATTCTATTCTATTCTATTCTATTCTATTCTATTCTATTCTATTCTATTCTATTCTATTCTATTCTTTTGGTGTGAGAAGGAAAGAGCAAAGCACAGGTCATTCTCAAGTTTGAGGAATATTCAGAAGAGTGATTTCAAGGATAATAATCCTGCCTCAGAGTTCTCCATGAAAGGGAGAGGTTTCAAGTGTGGCAAACCCTGCATGTCTCTCTACCCAACCTTGCAGACACTGGAGCTATGTGTACCCCTTCAGAGCTGCAGGCAGCTGAGAGGGAACATTTGAAAGAAAGCAGGGAAGCTTTGAAATCTGCCTGGCAAGCAGCAGCCCAAAGGAACTAAGGCTTAATTAAATTGCCCCTGTGGAAATTTCCAGTTTGGACAACTGGGTAAATGCTGATGAAGGAACCTTTTCATCCAATGCTTCTGACCATCTCTATTACTCAACCTGTGACTGATTCAGCCACTGCAAATTTTCTGCCAAGCAGCCTACTTCAGCTGAGCCAGCTTGTGTTGAGGAACAAGTCAGCAGGACTCCAAACCCTCAGAAAGAGTATCCCAGCAGCAGGAGAGCTGGCACAATGGAATGGATGAAGGCACTGACAGCAGCTCTAACTAAGCTCTGAAATCCTCTTCTAATTTTTGACAAGTCAATGATTTAATTTTCCAGTATAGAGACTCAGTGTTGAACAGCTGAAGGCAGATTTGGTAAACACCTGTACTGCACATTACCTACACTTCACTTAACTCTTCTGCTTCAGCTTCCCTCATATGGAAAACTGGAACGGAATAGAATGGAACGGAATAGAATGGAACGGAATAGAATAGAATAGAATAGAATAGAATAGAATAGAATAGAATAGAATAGAATAGAATAGAATAGAATAGAATAGAATAGAATAGATAAACCAGGTTGGAAGAGACCTTCGAGATCATCGCGTCCAACCTATGATCCAACACCACCTAATCAAATAAACCATGGCACCAAGCACCCCATCAAGTCTCCTCCTAAACACCTCCAGTGATGGTGACTCCACCACCTCCCCAGGCAGCCCATTCCAATGGGCAATCACTCTCTCTGTGTAGAATTTCTTCCTAACCTCCAGCTTAAACCTCCCCTGGTGCAGCTTGGGACTGTGTCCTCTTATTGCAGCAATGTCTGTAAAATCCTGAATGTGTTTAAAGCATGCATTAAACCTTCCAGCTCTGGGTAGATAAGGATCCATATACCTTGTACAATTTGGTGCATTTATTGCTTTTTCTTATTTTTGATGTTTAGTTTTGTTTTCAGTATTGCTAGCATCCAGTTCTGGGCTCCCCAGTTCAGGAGGGGCAGGGACTTGAGAGTCCAGTGCAGGGCTAGCAGGATGATTGAAGGACTGAGGCACTGCCTTAAGAAGAGAGGCTGAGACACCTGGGGCTTTTTAGTTGTAGTATCAGAATATCATAGTATCAGTCAGGGTTGGAAGGGACCACAAGGATCATCTAATTCCAACCCCCATGCCATGGGGAGGGACACCCCACACTGCATCAGGCTGGCCAGAGCCTCAACCAGCCTGGTCTTAAGCACCTCCAGGGATAGGGCCTCAACCACCTCCCTGGACAACCCATTCCAGGGTTTCACCACTCTCAGGGTGAACTTCCTCCTCACCTCCAGCCTGAATCTCCCCACCTCCAGCTTTATTCCATTAAATCCAGAGAAGTCCAGAGAAGACTGAAAGGGGGTTTAATAACTGTTTATAAACATCTGAAGGCTGGGTGTCAAGAGGGAGGGGACAGGCTCTGCTCAGCCACACGCTGGGATAGATCAAGGCGCAATAGATATAAACTCCAGCACAGTTGGTTCCACCTCAACATGAGGAGGATCTTCTTCACTGTGAGGGTCTCAGAGCACTGGAACAGGCTGCTCAGAGAGGTTGTGGAGTCTCCTTCTCTGGAGACTTTCAAGTCCCATCTAGATGTATTTCTGTGTAATCTGTGCTGGATTATATGGCCCTGCTCTGGCAGGGGGTTTGGACTTGATGATCTTTTGAGGTCCCTTCCAACCCCTAACCTCCTGTGAGCCTGTGACTTTGTAATTGTAATAGCATCTACAACATCCTAAACGTGTTTAAAGCATGCAGAGACCCTTCCAGTTCTGGGTAGATAAGGATCCATAAATCTTGTGCCATTTGGTGCATTTCTTGCTTTTCCTTACTTTTGATTTTGTTGTTTTCAGTACTGCTAGCATGACAGGAAAGGGAATCAACCGCATGAAACATGATCCTTCATAGTGACTGCTTTTACTGCTTCCATAGGATATGATTTTTTCCCTCTGTTCTTCAATCTCTTGGCTGGTTTGGGTTTGGGTTTTTTTGCTTTGTTCAGTTTACCTTTGGCTTCCATCTTCTGAGCAATTGGCCTCAACTAACTCAGCTAAAGCTTCTCTTCACGCATTTCTGACCAAGGCAAATTAGAACTGCTGCTATAATGGCATTTGCTGAATTTCAGAGCACTTCATGCGATGATGGCATCTACATGTCGTATGCTTTGCCAAGATTTCTTTTCTCCCCCCCAAAGAAACATCAGAAATAGAAACTATATCCTTACCCTTTCTTCTTCCTTTGTTTAGCCTTCAAAGGAAATGATTCAGAATAACTTAAGAGCTCACAAGTATGAGTCAGCCACCCCTCCTCCCAACAGAAACTGGACTGCACTGAGCACTTTGGAAAGCCAAACCTTTTAGTGGTGTGTTTGCATGGCAATTGAATGAACAGATTTTCTGATGCTGCTGTAAAAAAAGAACTTATCCTTAACTTTTCTCCAGAAAAATGGACTCTAGGTTTGTACACCAACAGGCTTCATTTAATCTTTTTCTAGCTGAGTACATTCCTTTGGCTATTCCACAGCACTGAGAATCCAGAACTATTTGAATCTCCAGTGGGCTAAAAGGGATGATTTGAGCTGTTTTTGACAGCCTGTAACCATGGTGCCTGCTGGATGAATTGTGTATAGAGAGTCCATGTGAAACTTTACTTTGTGCCTCTGGATTGTTTTCAGTAAGTGGCTAGCAGGACAAAGTGGTCTGCTTTAATACAGGCTTTTGGGGTTTAATTGTAAATTAAAATGCAAGGCAAGCCTGATGATCTCAAAGGTCTTTTCCAACCTGGTCTGTTCTGTTCTGTTCTGTTCTCCCAGGCAACCAGCACCAGAATGAGAGGACACAATCTCAAGCTGCACCAGGGGAGGTTTAGGCTGGATGTTAGGAAGAAATTCTTCATAGAGAGAGGATTGCCCATTGGAATGTGCTGCCCAGGGAGGTGGTGCAGTCCCTATCACTGGAGGTGTTTAGGAAGAGGCAGGGTGGGGTGCTTGGTGCATGAGTAGATGGTGTTTGGTGAAAGGTTGGACTCGATGACCTTGAAGGTCTCTTCTAACCTGGTCTATTCCATTCTGGTCTATTCTATTCTGGTCTATTCCTAATTCTATTCTGGTCTATTCTATTCTATTCTATTCTATTCTATTCTATTCTATTCTATTCTATTCTATTCTATTCTATTTCCTGTGGTTCACTATATGCAAGTTGTAAAGTAAATCCCCTGTGTGAAGTAACACATTCGATGCAAACAGCTGATAGCAGTGGCTTGAGGTTACAAGAGGACCATCCTTCCAGCCATTTGTAAGGGGTTAGGGGAGGGGGTGTGTGCAGGTTAATATTTGCCAAGTGATTTTGTTACCTGTTGTATTGTTCCTTTGGATTATAGCAGTGTAATTGATATTAACCTTGGGTTTCTGCTGTCAGTCACATTTTTCTAACACCAGTGTTTTCCAAGGAACTGTAATTGAGATTTTCTGTTGTCATTACAGCACAGGCCAAATTTCACAGGGCAGGCCAGATTTCACAGTTAGTCCCTGCAGCACTGTTTTACCCCCTGAAGAGCAGCTGTCTTGTCACTTTTCCATTTCATCTCAGCCTGTGCCAGGTCACCATTTGGAGAGAATTTTCTTCTCTTCTGGAGACTCTCCCACAGGCAACATGCAGTCGCTAGGCTGCTGAACTGTACCTGTGGTTCCCGTGTGATGGATTTCATCCAGAGCCATCCTTCATCCTTGTTGAAAGCTAAGAACAGTACAGACTCAGCTCCTTTTGCTGTCCACTGACTTAAAATTAGTTTGTAAGGTGTTGAGAGTGGAAGTAAACTCAGCTTGTTTATGGATGCTGCATATGAGATTAGAGAAGTCCCTGTCACATAAATCAACATCTCTCAGTGGAAATGTGCTCTTGAACTTTTAGAATGACACATGGTGAGAGTCAGCCTTTGTTTATTTGATTAAAAAAGCAGAGAGGGGCCTGGAAAGAAGAAACTTTTGGGCAGTGAAGGCTTTACAAAGTCCTGCATTCTAATTACCATGTCTAGTGTTCTGCTGGGGAAGGAAATGCTAATTTCCTTGAAGATGAGAGATTGGGAATGTGCCTCATCCTCACTTCAGGAGTTTCCTTAAACTACTGTATCATCCCATCTCTGCTTTGGGTGCAGCTACATCCCTTTGAAAACACAGTGCTCCCCGTGCAGCTGCTCACAGAAGCATCTTGCCTTTGCCTGGTGGCTGGTAGAGTATCTGCCAGCGTGAGTGAGCACTGCTGATCTCTCCTAATTGAGGACAGTGATTATGCTCTTGGCCTCAATGCAATTAAAATCTGCCTGTGCCACATATCTGTCACAAGGTAGCCTTCAGGAATACAGAAACAATAAACCATACATGTTAAATGATTATTAAACATGATAATCATAACACCACCATCACTCAGATAGGAGACAGCTCTATTATTTTTAGGAATGGGAAATGATGGGCTGAGGCCAACTGCACCTAGCTGTATTCAAATATTTCTTTTCCAACCAGCAGCTGGCTCAAAGGCAGAGAAGGTTTCACTTAAACAGAAGGAAAAAATCATCTTTCTTGTGAGGGTGGTGGCTGAGCACTGGAACAGGCTGCCCAGAGAGGTTGTGGAGTCTTCCCTGGAGACTTTCAAACCCCGCCTGGACAGGCTCCTGTATGACTTACTCTAAGTGAGGAGAGAGGTTTGGACAAGATGTTCTCTCTATAATTGCCTGAAGGGAGGTTGTGGCCATGTGGGGGTTGGTCTCTTCTCCCAGGCAACCAGCACCAGAACAAGAGGACACAGTCTCAAGCTGTGCAGGGGGAGGTTTAGGCTGGATGTTAGGAAGAAATTATTGCCAGAAAGAGATATTGGCCATTGGGATGTGCTGCCCAGGGAGGTGGTGGAGTCACCATCACTGGAGATGTTTAAGAAGAGACTGGATGGGTCCCTTTGTGCCATGGTTTGGTTGATTAGATGGTGTTGGGTGATAGGTTGGACTTGATGATCTCTGAGGTCTTTTCCAACCTTTTTGATTCTGTGATTCTAGAGGCCTCTTCCAGCCCCCACCATTCTGTGGTTCTGTAATCCTGTACTCACTGTCATCAATGCAGACAGTATTTGGCAACTGCTGGAAGAAATTTCCTGCAAGGGAGTGCTCTCCCTCCCAGTGAACAGGGTTCCATTTTGAGCCTAATTGAAAAGTGAAGATAAAAAACTCAGCAATTATTTTTCCTGTCAGTACAATATTTAATACTCTGATTTCATGGCTGTCTGACTACAGTGATTGGGGAGAACATTTTCTTACAGTCTTTGCAGTACCACAACAATGCATCAGGAGCATAGTGTGTGAAGGGAAGGAACTATTATGTTAAGATATGTGCCACTTGTAAACATACCCAGCTCTAAAGTATGATGCTGTCCAGTGCTGCATTTGGTGGAGTCAGTAATTGCTTTGGAAGCTTTTTCTTGTCTTTGGCTTTGAAAAAGCTATTCAGGATAGGACTAGAGAGGCTTTGTGGTAGTTTTAGGCCATGCCTTTAAAATTTTGTTACAGATTTTGAGCAGAAAAGTAGGACAATGTAAATAAGTCACTACTGGGTGTGATAAGGAAAACCAAAGATTCTAAACAGTTTAATTGGAGAAATATCTGCTGTAAGATTTGCTGTACCAAAACAATCCTCTCCCCTCCCTCTCCCCTCCCTTCTTCTCTCCCTCTCCCTCTCCTCTCCCTCTCCTCTCCCTCTCCTCTCCCTCTCCTCTCCCTCTCCTCTCCCTCTCCTCTCCCTCTCCTCTCCCTCTCCTCTCCCTCTCCTCTCCCTCTCCTCTCCCTCTCCTCTCCCTCTCCTCTCCCTCTCCTCTCCCTCTCCTCTCCCTCTCCTCTCCCTCTCCTCTCCCTCTCCTCTCCCTCTCCTCTCCCTCTCCTCTCCCTCTCCTCTCCCCCCCTCCCCTCCCCCCTCTCCCCTCCCTTCTTCTCTCCCTCTCCCCTCCCTTCTTCTCTCCCTCTCCCCTCCCTTCTTCTCTCCCTCTCCCCTCCCTTCTTCTCTCCCTCTCCCCTCCCTTCTTCTCTCCCTCTCCCTCTCCCTCTCCCTCTCCCTCTCCCTCTCCCTCTCCCTCTCCCTCTCCCTCTCCCTCTCCCTCTCCCTCTCCCTCTCCCTCTCCCTCTCCCTCTCCCTCTCCCTCTCCCTCTCCCTCTCCCTCTCCCTCTCCCTCTCCCTCTCCCTCTCCCCATGCTCTGAAGGGAGACTAATCTGCTTCTGCTTGTCCTTGACTTCATTGTTTTGGTTAAGTCTAAGAGCTACTTTTTTCTCTGCTCCTTTCTCCCTTTTGGACAGGGATTGGGGGGACAGAGGGACAGCTCTCCTGGTCTCTGACCAGGGGGTTTCTCATGTTGTTTGTTAATTGTAAATATCAGGAAAATGTTGTAGATATCTGTAAAATATTGTACATCTTCATTGCATTCCATTGTAGCTTTGCTTGTAAATATAACTTTCAGTTGCTTCCAGCTGAGCTGGTCTGGCAAAGTTAATGTTGGGAGGGGGGAAGAAAGGGGGAAATTTCAACCCACTACAGGCTTTAACAGGAACTATCAGCAGCAACAGAGGTAACACCTCTGCAGCAAAGGCATACTGTGTCTAGAACTGCACTACTGTGTTACCACCAGGACAGAGTGGTTGCTTTTGCTGATGGAGAGAAATGGGAAACCTGTGTGTGGTTGCTGTGGGTTCCATAGTCCTTTAACTGAAAGCAACTGCTTGATGGGGCAACCTCTCATCTGATAGCCTGCCTGGATGCATTCTTCTGTGGCCTGCTCTAGGTGATCCTGCTTTGGCAAGGGGTTTGGGCTAGATGATCTCTAGAGGTCTTCTCCAAACCCTAACATTCTGTGACTCTGTGATCACCTCTGTGTGAAGTTGGGGGGGGAGACCAGCAGTGTTCACAAGGGGATACTGGTTAGGAGAAGTAAATAAGGGGAGAGAGTTGTTCAAAATGGCCAATAATTTGGCACAAAGAGTTTGAAGAAGTGCTATAAAATTAACATATTTGCTTGGTTTTTTTTTCTCTTTACATCAGATAGTATTACTGAAGTCTTCACTAACATCTATGTGACCAGTTTTGGACCTGTTTCAGATACTGATATGGTGAGTTTCTGATTTTTTTCTTTACATATATGGTAAATGTTGTGAGATATGTACAATTGACTTCCTTTAAACTTCTATTCTCCAATGAGGTCTCCCCTCAGCCTCTTCTTCTCCAGACTAAACAACTCCAGGTCCCTCAGCTGCTCCTCACCAGACCTGTTCCCCAGACTTTTTGTGGAACCACTCCAGCACCTCAATGACATAGACATTTATTTCTTTGGGTTTTTAATCACTGTATTATATATCACTGATTATTTTGTGGAGTTTTCCCTAATTTTAAGTTTCTGAAATGATTCTGACTTGATTGCTAATTATAAAAAAACCAAGCATGCACAGCTGGATACAAAGGTGATTTGAACATCTTGACTTTGTTAGTCAAGTAGCTCATGACTTCATAGAATCATAGAATCAAACAGGTTAGAAAAGACCTCAGAGATCATCAAGTCCAACCCATTACCTAATACCTAACATCTCATGACAGCTAAAGCATGGCTCCAAGTGCCACAACCAATCCTTTTTTGAATACATCCAGGGACAGGGACTCCATCACCTCCCTGGGCAGCACATCCCAATGGCCAATCTCTCTTTCTGGGAAGAACTTTCTCCCCACCTCCAGCCTAAACCTCCCCTGGCACAGCTTAAGACTGTGTCCTCTTGTTCTGGTGCTGGTTGCCTGGGAGAAGAGACCAACCCCCACCTGGCTACAACCTCCCTTCAGGGAGTTGTAGAGAGCAAGAAGGTCTCCCCTGAGCCTCCTCTTCTCCAGGCTAAACACCCCCAGCTCCCTCAGCCTCTCCTCACAGGGCTTGTGCTCAAAACCTCTCCCCAGCCTCATTGCCCTTCTCTGGACATGTTCATGTCCTTCATAAACTGAGGAGCCCAGAACTGGACACAGGACTCAAGGTGTGTCCTAACCAGTGCTGAGTACAGGGGCAGACTTCACAGACTTCACTTTCAGTATTCCTGTGAAAGGAGGAGATGATATCAACCTGGTTTTAAAGATACAGTGCTGAGGCACAAGGAGGCTTACCCAAAGCTGTGCAAGTCACCTGTTCTCAAGTGGGAATTTAATGCAGAGCTTCCTGAGCCTAATCCTTAGCTCCTGAAACAGTTTTGACATCAATGTGTAAATGTGTGGAGACCTCTGTGTGTCCCTGTGCACAGACAGATACTGCAGCACAGTGAGGGGCCAGGTGGTTTATTGCTACAGCTCCAACAGCTCTGTGCAGAGGTGTTGATAGAAACAGGACAGAACGCAGCTGCGTTTGGAAGGGGTAGGTCTGTTTCCAGATTAGTAGGCAGGTAAGTAACAGCAGTTTAATGCTTCCTACTACAGATTTCAGTGTTAATTTAGCTTGTTCAGTTGATAATTATGAAATCATTTTGCCACATGTGAGCAGTCAATGAGAAAATTCCAACATGTGAGGTCTGAAAGAGTAGCTTCCAAATGATCACATATTCTTTCGAACATGAAGGTGACACAGTGTTGACCACAAGTACTCTTTCAGCCTAGGTAGCAGAAGACCACAGGGGAACCTCAGAACTGCCTGTCAATACCTGAAGGGATCCCACAGGAAGGCTGGAGAGGGACTTTTCACAAGCATGTGTAGCAACAAAGAGCAACAAAGTTGGTGAGGGGTTTGGAACACAAGCCCTATGAGGAAAGACTGAGGGAGCTGGGGTTGCTCAGCCTGGAGAAGAGGAGACTCAGGGGTGACCTTATCACTCTCTACAACTGCCTGAAGGGAGGTTGTAGACAGGCGGATGATGGTCTCTTCTCCCAGGCACCCAGTACCAGAACAAGAGGACACAGTCTCAGGCTGTGCCAGGGGAGGTTCAGGTTGGATGTTAGGAAGAAGTTCTACACAGAGAGTGTGATTGGCCATTGGAATGGGCTGCCCAGGGAGGTGGTGGAGTCGCCGTCATTGGAGGTGTTCAGGAGGAGACTTGATGGGGTGCTTGGTGCCAAGGGTTAGCTGTTTGGGTGGGTTGGATTGGTTGATGGGTTGGACATGATGATCTTGAAGGTCTCTTCCAACCTGGTTTGGTTTATTCTAAAGGTTTCTTCTAAAGGTTATCAATGGGACAAGGGGGAGTCTTTCTAGCTGAAGCAGTCATTGGAGAATTTAGGAAGGAAAAGCCATTAGTTTTTTGTTGTTTTGTCTTGTCTAAATGCGTTTTAAGAGTCAAAACCTTTCCATCTTTCTTGTGGCCTAACATTATGACTAAGTTTAAAAGATGCTACACTCTCTGTTCTGCCCCAAATAGCTCCCAAATCTGTTGACTCTTGGCCAGAACTGTGCTGCAAACTGCACTTCAAATGAACTGCTGTGACGAAAATATTGCTGTATCTATATCAGCTGTCCTCTAAAAGTGCTGTTGTGTGTCAGCCACAGAGTTTTACTGTCCAAGGAAATGCCAATATACAAGAGAAAATGTCAACTTCATTTTGCAAACTAATGAGAATCAAGGAAAGCAAACCAAAACATGGGATCAAACAGATTTGACTTGCACTGTTGTGTCTTTTTGAGCTGTTATTCCTCTGAAATGCTTAGGTTCAGTAGGATGATGCTGTGCCTTATAGCCTTCCAAACAGATCAGTGACACAAATGTATTCTGACATTAGCCTGGGAGAAGAAAAGCTGCATTGTTTAGAAAAACAAACTACCCCCAAATTGAACTCAGCAGTTGAGTAACAAAGCCTACCTGAATCTTCTGACAAATTCTGAGGCTGAATTATGATACAAGAGGCTACGAGGGCAACGAGGCTGGTGAGGGGTTTGGAACACAAGCCCTATGAAGAGGGGCTGAGGGAGCTGGGGTTGCTTAGCCTGGAGAAGAGGAGGCTCAGGGGAGACCTTATTGCTGTCTACAACTACCTGAAGGGAGGTTGTAGCCAGGAGGGGGTTGGTCTCTTCTTCCAGGCAAGCAGCACCAGAACAAGAGGACACAGTCTCAAGCTGTGCCAGGGGAGGTTTAGGCTGGAGGTGGGGAGAAAGTTCTTCCCAGAAAGAGTAATTAGCCATTGGAACATGCTGCCCAGGGAGGTGATGGAGTCCCCATCATTGGAGGTGTTTAGGAGGAGACCTGATAGGGTGCTTGGTGCCATGGTTTAGTTGATAGATGGTGTTGGATGATAGGTTGGACATGATGATCTTGAAGGTCTCTTCCAACCTGGTCTGGTCCTCTTCTCTTCCTCTTCTCTTCCTCTTCTCTTCCTCTTCTCTTCCTCTTCTCTTCCTCTTCTCTTCCTCTTCTCTTCCTCTTCTCTTCCTCTTCTCTTCCTCTTCTCTTCCTCTTCTCTTCCTCTTCTCTTCCTCTTCTCTTCCTCTTCTCTTCCTCTTCTCTTCCTCTTCTCTTCCTCTTCTCTTCTCTTCCTCTTTCTCCTTTTACAGCTTTTTCCCAGGCTTGTTTTTTGTTTTTAATAGGCTCTCCTGACACTTTGGCTTCTAAAATTTCCCTGATGGCCTTGAGTGCTGATGCTCTTGATAGAAAACTACACAAAACAAAACCAGAATACAAATGCAGAAGCTAAAACCAAAACCAAAAGCCCCAAACCAAACAAGCCCCAAACAAAACAAAATAGAAAACCAAACCACCACAAGCAACAACAAAAAGGCAAAAAGCCAAACATGTTTTGCTCCTTAAGCAATAGTTTCTCTATGCAAAATGAAGCATTTAGGCTCTGAGAGCTTTTTAAGGTATGCAGTGAAGAAATCCTTGCCAAGATTTCCCTACATTTTGCCTCACAGTTTGCTTTCTTACTGTCACTGGGAACAGTCTTTCCTGCTTTCCTACAACACACAGTTAGTAGGTGGCAGGACCTGAACTGCTGGTGCTTGAATGTTAAAGTGAACAAACCTTCTGAAAGCTTTGTGTTTCAGCTTGCAGCCTTAGCTTCTCACTGTCTGTGGGGAGTTCTGTTTACTGTGGTTACATCTTTGGTTTTCCCCATTTGTTTCCACACAATAATTTTTCATACTTTCTTGATGATAGCTCTCTTTTTGTTCCACTCTAGAGTCAAGAAACTTGAACATTTCTCTCTGGTCATGGTCATACTCAGCTATCACAGTATCAGTCAGGGTTGGAAGGGACCACAAGGATCATCTAGTTCCAACCCCCCTGCCATGGGCAGGGACACCCCACACTAGATCAGCCTGGCCAGAGCCTCATCCAGCCTGCTCTTAAGCACCTCCAGGGATGGGGCCCCAACCACCTCCCTGGACAACCCATTCCAGGGCTTCACCACTCTCATGGGGAAGAACTTCCTCCTCACCTCCAGCCTGAATCTCCCCACCTCCAGCTTCATTCCATTCCCCCTAGTCCTATCACTACCTGAGATCCTGAGAAGTCCCTCCCCAGCCTTCCTGTAGGCCCCCTTCAGGTACTGGAAGGCCGCAATGAGGTCACCTGGGAGCCTTCTCTTCTCCAGACTGAACAGCCCCAGGTCCTCGGCCTCTCCTCACAGGGCAGTGCTCCAGTCCCCTAATCATCCTTGTAGCCCTCTGCTGGACCCTCTCCAGCAGATCCCTGTCCCTCTTGAACTGGGGAGCCCAAAACTGAGTGCAGTACTCTAGATGAGGTCTCACCAGGGCAGAGCAGAGGGGGAGGAGTGTGCTGGACACACTCTTCTTAATGCACCCCAGGATCCCATTGGCCTTCTTGGGCACCAGGGCACCTTGGTGATACTATGATTGCTGTCCCATGGATAACTTGTGATCCACCAGGACTCCCAGGTCCCTCCCCAAAGGGCTGCCTTCCAGCAGATCAGCTCCCATCCTGTTCTGGTGCAGTTATTGTTCCTCCCCAGATGCAGGTCATTGTATTTGTAGTTCAATCCATAGGCTGAACTTTTAAAGAGAATATTTCACATGCCCTCTTGCTGAATTTCTGTCCATTTATTCTGCTGGGAAGGCTTGTTCCCCTGGGCAGCATCCTGCTAAGTGGATCAGTATTGGAGATTGATTTGTCAGAGATTGTGTCCAAGCCCTTCACTGACAATGGCTGTCAGCGTGCCTCCTGTTTGGATTCCTGTCCCTGGCACCAGGCATCCATTGTGTTTCAGGGTTGTTCCTTCTCCATGTCTGGGTAATGAGAAGTGTTTGCATTTTCAGTGGCAGCAGTGTGAATAACATCCTGGAGCCTGTTTACCAAGTAATCCCTCTTTGTATCTTTCACAGTCCTCTCTTAGCCCTCCACACGCTTATTTTGGACTCAGAGTTCACTCTACCCCATGTCTGTGGAAAGAAAGAGAGAGATAATCATTCAGAGAAGGTCCTTTTCTTAAATGGGTCTGAACAGGGAGACATTCTCTTCCCTAGGCACCATCATTCAAGCTGCTTGAGCACATTTTTCCAGGCTTTTTTTTTTCCCCCAAATGCTTCATGTTTAGATTAAATGCTTAGACAAAAATGACTGAAGCTGGCAGGCAGAAGCAGAAATACAAGGCTCAAAATGAGCTCTTCAGATAGAGGAAAATTCATGCTACCATTCCCTAGAAATCTACTACGTATTCTTTACAGCAAAAAAAGGTCATATCTGGCAGACTTTACTTCTGTATTTAAAAGTGAATACATGATCATAGAATCAATTGGTAGGCTGGAGGGGACCTCGAGAATCATCTAGTTCAGGTGCATGTGCAATACTTTTAAGCTTTAAAGAGCACTAGCCAGTTGCATGAGCAGGGAGGATGGAAAAGTTACATGGAGTTGGTTTGGTTTATTTAAATGTCAGTGATGATGGCTTGAAAAAATAATCCTCATGATCATCAGTGATGACTCTCACAGAAGACTTCTCACTTATTCTGGTTAGAGAGGCTTTCCCGTGCATGAGTAACTGTTTTCATGTTCCTGCATGCAATGAGCTTCATGCAAGCTCCATGGAATGGAATGGAATGGAATGGAATAGAATAGAATAGATGAGACGAGGTTGGAAGAGACCTTCAAGATCATCGTGTCCAACCTATCAACCAACACCACCTAATCAACTAACCCATGGCACCAAGCACCCCATCAAGTCTCCTCCTGAACACCTCCAGTGATGGTGACTCCACCACCTCCCCAGGCAGCCCATTCCAACTGGCAATCACTCTCTCTGTGTAAAACTTTCTCCCCACCTCCAGCCTAAACCTCTCCTGGCACAGCCTGAGACTGTGTCCTCTTGTTCTGGTACTGGTTGCCTGGGAGAAGAGACCGACCTCTGCCTGTCTACAACCCCTCTTAAGGTAGTTGTAGAGAGCAATATGGTCACCCCTGAGTCTCCTCTTCTCCAGGCTAAGTAATCCCAGCTCCCTCAGTCTTTCCTCACAGGGCTTGTGTTCCAAACCCCTCACCAACTTCATTGCCCTTCTCTGGACTCGTTCCAGCAAGTCAACCTCCTTCCTAAACTGAGGGACCCAGAACTGGACACAGTACTCGAGGTGCGGCCTAACCAGTGCAGTGTACAGGGGCACCATCTAATCAACTAAACCACGGCACCAAGCACCTCATCCAGTCTCTTCCTAAACACCTGCAGTGCTGGGGACTCCACCACCTCCCTGGGCAGCACACTCCCCTGGGCACATTCAAAACCCATCTGGATGCATTCCTGTGTGGACTACCCTAAGTGACCCTCCTTTTGGCAGGGACTCAGTGATGTCTGGAGGTCCCTTCCAACCTCTAATGTGCTGTGATACTGTGAGCCTCCAGAAGCAGCTCAGTGTGTCACAAAAAGCCTCTGTTTGTTTCGTGGCAGGAGTACACGATAGATGTTTTCTTCCGCCAGAGGTGGAAGGATGAGCGATTAAAGTTTAAGGGCCCCATGAACATTCTCCGGTTGAACAACTTAATGGCCAGCAAAATCTGGACCCCAGATACGTTTTTTCACAATGGGAAGAAGTCAGTGGCTCATAACATGACAATGCCAAACAAGCTTCTCCGGATCCAAGATGATGGGACCCTCTTGTACACCATGAGGTAAGCCTTCTGCTCTCTGCTCAAGCTTTTACTCGGCGTGTTTTCCCCAGGGAACCATTAAATAACGTTCCAGCAGGACTCTCCTTTGTTTCATTTCTGTTTCAGCAGAAAGCAAGCTTGGCAATGGTGCTTTTTGCTTCCAGGTCTGTTAAAGTCTCTTGGTTGATTATGAGCTAGATCAGTTTTCCTACGTGTTCCTGAGTTTTCCACCTCTGTAAGGTACTAAAAGGCACTGAGCACCTGCATAAAGTGCTTGGGGACTTTCAGGTGGAAAGCATTGTGTAAGGACTGCTAAGAATACTCATTTGACTAACCCCATATTAACATAGAAGCTGTTACTGTGCCCATTATACTGACAAATTTACTACTACTAGAAGCAAATGTATTATTAAGAGCAGTGGTAATTAAACAGAAAGAAGAAAAAGGGTTAATGAGGCCTCAAAATCTTTCCAGCAAGAACCACAGGGAAAATAGCTTTTTCCTCTGTCCCTTTATATTTCCTTCCAGTATTCTACTTAGAGTTTTAATGCTTGCATCCTGATCATGATGAGCAGCTGAGATAAAACATTTAGCTGACAAAATGGATTACATTTGCCTAGAAAAGGGTTAATGAGGCCTCAAAATCTTTCCAGCAAGAGCTACAGGGAAAATATCATTTTCCCTCTGTAATAACTGTCCCTTCATATTTCTCCACAGTATTATACTTAGAGTTTTGATTCTTGCATCCTGCACATGGTGAGCAGCTGAGATAAAACATTTAGCTGACAAAATGGATTACATTTGCCTAGAAAAGGGTTAATGAGGCCTCAAAATCTCTCCAGCAAGAGCCACAGGGAAAAAATCATTTTCCCTCTGTAATAACTGCCCCTTTATATTTCTCTATAGTATTTTACTTAGAGTTTTAATGCTTGCATCCTGTTCATGATGAGCAGCTGAGATAAAACATTTAGCTGACAAAATGGATTACATTTGCTTAGAAAAGGGTTAATGAGGCCTCAAAATCGTTACAACTACCATGTGTGCATTGGCATAAGCAGCATTTTTGTAAGATGAATGTCTCCTGTGGGTATTCTTGTTGCACTAATGTCACCCACGTGAGTACCACAATTTTGTACCCCTCTTTCCAGACCCCCCCCCCCAGTTTTCATTCTGTTTCTTTGGGATTCTTTAATACATTGAACTTGTTGTGGATATAAACACGAAATCCACAACCTAAGTATGGCCCAAAATGTGAACAAATGTGTATTAAGCATTTTTTTTCCCCATGGAGCCACAACAGCATCCCTGAAGCCTGATTTCTGGTCAACTCCCTCTTTCTCTCCCCCTCTTTCTCTCCCCCTCTTTCTCTTCCCCTCTTTCTCTTCCCCTCTTTCTCTCCCCCTCTTTCTCCCCCCCTCTTTCTCCCCCCCTCTTTCTCCCCCCCTCTTTCTCCCCCCCTCTTTCTCCCCCCCTCTTTCTTCCCCCCTCTTTCTTCCCCCCTCTTTCTCCCCCCCTCTTTCTCCCCCCTTTTTCTCTCCCCCTCTTTCTCTCCCCCTCTTTCTCTCCCCCTCTTTCTCTCCCCCTCTTTCTCTCCCCCTCTTTCTCTCCCCCTCTTTCTCTCCCCCCTCTTTCTCTCCCCCTCTTTCTCTCCCCCTCTTTCTCTCCCCCTCTTTCTCTCCCCCTCTTTCTCTCCCCCTCTTTCTCTCCCCCTCTTTCTCTCCCCCTCTTTCTCTCCCCCTCTTTCTCTCCCCCTCTTTCTCTCTCTCTTTCCTTTTCTTTAGGATAGGACTAGAGGGAATGGAGCAAAACTAGAAATGGGTATATTGAGATTGGATGTTAGGAAGAAGTTCCTCCCCATGAGGGTGGTGACACACTGCCACAGGTTGCCCAGGCAGGTGGTGGAAGCTTCATCCCTGGAGGTGTTTGTAGCCAGGTTGGATGTGGCTGTGAGCAACCTGCTGTAGTGTGAGGTGGCCCTGCCCACAGCAGAGGGGTTGGGACTGGATTGTCCTTGAGGTCCCTTGCAACCCTGACAATTCTCTGATTCTATGATACTGCCCTGCCTATACATAAAATAAGAATCACAACATTCACTGAGAATGAGTTAGAGCAATCTTTGAAAGAACACAGATGTTATTTTTTTCCCTACATCTTCCATTTAAACTGTAAAAAAATAAAGGGAAATTCAGAAAACTATGGAGCACAGTCCTTTGTCAGATTAACTGCATTGTAGGTGCCTCTGTAATGAGCCTTTGAGAGCTATATAATCACACAGGTACCTCAGGATATTATGAGAGTAAAATGACTGTTCTTAACAACCTGCAGCTACATAATTTATCTTTTCATTTAAATGGCCTTTGCTCATAGCTTCGAGGTCAGCTCTTGCAGGTTTTTTGATGTGATAAGTCAATGCCTTCCAAAGGAACACATAAAAGGCAAGGAGCAGGAGCTGATTTAAATTTTAATTAGTTTAATATAACATTTCAGTTTCATCTCCTAAGTCGGCATGAACTCTGTCCGTTTCTGTGGAATTGATTTTCTTGTCCTTCTAACTGACTTAAATGCCTTTTAGGCTTACAGTCCAAGCTGAATGTCCAATGCACTTGGAGGACTTCCCCATGGATGCTCACTCGTGCCCACTGAAATTTGGCAGCTGTAAGTATGCAACAAGGAGTCCAGCTTTTGACTGGTGGATACCTCACACTGCTCAGCGTGACTTTGCTTCAGGAAAGCTTTGTTTGAAAACACAGGATGGCGCTTTAAAAGAAAGTAAAATCCTCTGCTGACACAGCAAAAACTCTTTTCTCTCTCAGTGTTGCGTCTGCTAATGTGTTTTAAAGCTTTCTTGACTCCACTCTTGACTTTCTTGCACCTTATCTGGCACTGTGCTGATCTAATTCCAGCATGCAAACCATATTGATGAGTGCAGAATTGGGTGCACCTGGCCTGTGTGGTATTAATGAAGAGCAGATTAAGGACTTACATTAATGTTGTTTTCACTAACTGAAATGTTTATTTCCCCTTCATTGTTGATGATGCTGTTTTTTACATTCTCAGTCAATTAACTTAACTAATGGCTTCTGGTGAGAAATAATTCCACTCATGCTATAGACAGGTGGGCTTTGATCACATTAGTCTGATTTTAACAGCAGCATAACTTCATTTAACTACAATACAGCCCTGATTATTTTTCTTTGTGAATTAGGATCACATCATTTTGCCTACATCTTGTACACTAAAAGGGTTCCTCTTCTACTTTGGCTGCAGCCTGTGCTCTCTGCTGGGCCCAGGAAAAGAAAGGTGCTTTATTTTTTTTTTGAGGAAACTGGTTGATACCTTCACATCCTGGCTGAATTTGCATTAATTACAGCCACAACAGGTTACAAAACAGGTGATCTGCTGCCACTGAGGACATCAGATGAACATTGTCATTGTCATGAACATAGTCCTCTCTCCAGAACCTTGGAGAGAGGTTCTGGAGAGCCTCTGGAGCTAATTCAATCAAGCCTGTGTTTTGGGAGAATGTTTTCACAGCAGAGGGAAATCTTAGCTATGGAACTATAAAACCATTCTATTTAATAATATTTCTGTCATGAAACCTTTTTCCTCCCCCTTAAATATTACATATACATAATACAGCTTAACTAGCCCACACCAGAGATGTGAGCTGAAATCAGCTACTGACTAATAATATTTACATACATGTGTGCAGAAAGGTGTGTTTGATTTATAAGGTGTGGGAGTTAAAGAGGCCTCATATGTAGCCTCAAAACAACTTAAAAAGACTTGCAATGATGAAATTGGCACTTCCCAGGCCAAGAGGCTACTTGATAGTATGACTTCATTTGCATCCCTATGTTGGAAACCCTTCTGACTAGGTGCATTAGACTTCATGTGAACAGTTCCTTTCTGCTTGTTTCCCCCCTTCTCTCATTTGTTTTGTTGAGTGGTTTTTTTTTTCCCCCATACTAATTTGTTGTTTGTTCTTTTCCCCTGGTTTCTAGTTTTCTAGCAAACAGGAGAATTCAAACTGTGAGCAAAGTGGGTTTAGAACAGCTGTTTTTCATTCCCCCCCTAGTCACCTGTGATCCAGCCTATGGGCACATCCAGGAGGCTTATTTCTGTTCATCAAGAACAGTGTGGCCAGCAGGAGCAGGGAGGTCATTCTGCCCCCTGTACACTGCACTGGTTAGGCTGCACCTTGAGTACTGTGTCCAGCTCTGGGCCCCTCAGTTTAGAAAGGATGTTGACTTGCTGGAACAAGTCCAGAGAAGGGCAACGAAGTTGGTGAGGGGTTTGGAACACAAGCCCTATGAGGGGAGGCTGAGGGAGCTGGGGCTGCTTAGCCTGCAGAAGAGGAGACTCAGGGGTGACCTTATTGCTCTCTACAACTACCTGAAGGGAGGTTGTAGCCAGGTGGAGGTTGGTCTCTTCTGCCAGGCATCCAGTACCAGAACAAGAGGACACAGTCTCAGGCTGCGCCAGGGGAGGTTTAGGCTGGATGTAGGAGGAAGTTTTATACAGAGAGAGTGATTACCCATTGGAATGGGCTGCCCGTGGAGGTGGTGGAGTCACCATCACTGGAGGTGTTCAGGAGGTGACTTGATGGGGTGCTTGGTGCCATGGGTTAGTTGTTTAGGTGGGTTGGATTGGTTGATGGGTTGGACGTGATGATCTTGAAGGTCTCTTCCAACCTGGTCTGGTCTGGTCTATTCCTATTCCTATTCCTATTCCTATTCCTATTCCTATTCCTATTCCTATTCCTATTCCTATTCCTATTCCTATTCCTATTCTATTCTGAAAAGCTTCACACTCATTTTATCTCTTTACCTAGAACTCTTCTAGACATCTTTCATCTTTTATTCCAGAATTTGAATGATGAATAGTGGTGAAAATAAGCAAGACACTTGCCTTGAGGAGTTTGGTTTAGCTAAGGCAAGCCTGCCACACATTTGTCACAGCTCCTCATGGGCTGCTAATCTTACATTGCTAGGAAGATTGTTGACCTGTACAGATGCCTCAGATTTATTTTTGGTTTGTTTACATGCACAAAAGCCAATCTGAATGCATTGGAGAAGCTATAGCTTTCAATAGGTTCAATAGGTGTCTAACCAACACAGGAGAGTATGGGGATCTGGAGGTGCTGGAAGGTGTCCAGAGAAGGGCCACGAGGTTGAGCAGAGGGCTGGAGCTCCTCTGCTATGAGGACAGACTGAGGGAATTGGGGCTGTTCAGTCTAGAGATGAGAATGCTCCGAGAAGACCTAATTGTGGCCTTCCAGTATCTGAAGGAAGCTACAAGAAAGCTGGGGAGGGACTTTTGAGGATGTCAGGGAGTGATAGGACTGGGGGGAATGGAACAAAACTAGAAATGGGTAGATTCAGATTGGATGTTAGGAAGAAGTTCTTCCGCAAGAGGGTGGTGAGAGACTGGCACAGGTTGCCCAGGGAGGTGGTGGAAGCCTCATCCCTGGAGGTGTTTGCAGCCAGGCTGGATGTGGCTGTGAGCAACCTGCTGTAGTGTGAGGTGTCCCTGCCCATGACAGGGTGGTTGGAACTGGATGATCTTTGCGACCCTTCCAACCCTGACAATTCTATGATTCCATGATTCTAAATAATGACAAATGGCAGTACTGCTGGTCTGCATTAGAGTAGAGGTCTTCTTGGAGGAAGCTGGTAAGATAGAAGGGAAGTGTTAAAAATCTCTACATGCTACTCACTTGCTAGATCTAATTATGGCTGCTTGCACGAAGAAGCTTCTTCCTGGGCCTCTAGAGATTTCTCAAAGGAATATGTTTACAGCCCAAGAGAAATGTGGCTTTCTTTTTCTCTTCACTACAGTTATGGTATCAGATTTAAAATGTACTTGTAATGAAAGTAGAGACTGGATGGGGTGCTTGGTGCCATGGTTTAGTTGAATAGATGGTGTTGGGTGATAGGTTGGACTTGATGATCTCAAAGGTCACTTCCAACCTGGTCTGCTCTGGTCTGGTCTGGTCTATTCTATTCTATTCTATTCTATTCTATTCCATTCCATTCCATTCCATTCCATTCCATTCCATTCCATTCCATATGGACAAATATGTTTTTAACCATATCATTTAGAGGTTTTGAGGCATTGTTTCTCAAAAACAAGTAGCTCTTCTAATTGTTTGAGTGTGGATGGAAGCCTTTTCATTTACATTACTGACAAAGCAGTTTATCTTATTTCCCACAGATGCCTACACAACTTCAGAAGTGACATACATTTGGACTTACAATGCTTCAGATTCAGTGCAGGTGGCACCAGATGGCTCCAGGTTGAACCAGTACGACCTTTTAGGCCAAACAATTGGAAAAGAGACAGTTAAATCAAGTACAGGTTAGTAAAAGATAATTCTGATGAAGAAAGCACTCAGCTGTGAAGACCACGGTCACTGCTGCTGGTGTTAGAGGGCTACTGGAAAAAACCTGTTGTGAGATATCAGGCATAGCCTGTTAATGTTTGGTGCAAGTAACACATAGCAGCACTTTACTGGTTCTTTGGGGTTAATAAGTGATGATAACAGAGGCGAACTTGTCCCCAGTGACTGTCTTCTATTGTTGCCTGGAGCCCAGGCTTGAATCCTGATGTTTGTAACCCAAGCCTGGGATAATTTTTCATTTCCTATGGTAAGTGACAACTTTCATCTATTAAATGGTGAAGCATGCAAGCATTTTTGCCTTCCATTATGTTTTTGGCATTAAGCACTGAATTATTCTACTCCACTCTAGACTGTGTGCCTACTTGTGTCAGGCTGTGATGGACCTCCCCCCCCCCCCCTCTTCTGACTGGCGATTAAGTTCTCAGGGTGCCTTTGTGTTGACACAAAGAGTTGCTTTCATACAGAAGCCTGCAGGACTGCAATTCTTATCAGGACACACAAGTCCTTTAAGATCCTGAGCACTGACATTTCCTGGAGCTCAGTGGGAATAAGATGTAGCTGGAATCAAAAAGTTTCTTATGTGCTGTAAGACGAAATAGATTATGCTACAAAACCCTTCCTGTGCATTTGGATCACATAAAAGCACCAGACTCTTTCTTTTTAACCAAACAAAATGGACTTTCTAAGATGATAATGTTTTGTTTCATTGCATTTTTTTGTGTTTGTGTGTGACACCTAGGTGAATATACAGTAATGACAGCTCATTTTCACCTGAAGAGGAAAATTGGCTATTTTGTCATTCAGACTTACCTCCCCTGTATCATGACTGTCATTCTCTCTCAAGTGTCATTCTGGCTGAACAGAGAATCTGTACCTGCCAGGACAGTCTTTGGTGAGTATACTGAATAGCATTAGCTTTGCTGTTTGCAACAGCTGAAGCCGTTAGGAAGCTTTTCTGAAGTTTGCTTTTCCGTTCCAGTTACTGTGTTTGTAGTCCTAACAGCTCCCAGCTGCAGATTACAGATCTCCTGAGAGCCCCAAAGGTTTGGGAAATTAGCACATACAAGAAAATTATCCATGTAGCATAGAATGGATTAGGTTGGAAGGGACCTTAGAGATTATTGTCTGCTCCAACCCCCCTGCTATGGGCAAGGATACCTCTCCACTAGACTTGGTTACCCAAGGTCTCATCCAATCTGGCATTAAACACCCCCAGGGAGGAGGCATCCACAGTCTCCCTGGGCAGCCTATTGCAGAGTCTCACTACCCTTGTACAGAAGAACTTCATCCTAAGATCCAGCCTAATCCTGCTCTCCCTCAGCTTCAAACCATTCCCCCTTATCTTGTTGCTAGACACCCTTATGGAAAGTCCCTCTGCAGCTTTTCTGTAGCATCCCTTCAGGTCTTGGAAGGCAGCTATAAGTTCCTCCAGCAGTCTTCTCTAGGCTGAACAACCCCAGCTCCCTCAGCCTATCCTTATAGCAGAAGTGTTCCAGCCCTTTCAGGGCCTATTGCAGAGTCTCACCACCCTTGTACAGAAGAACTTCATCCTAAGATCCACTCTAATCCTGCTCTCCCTCAGCTTCAAACCTTTCCCCCTTGTCCTGTTGCTAGACCCTTTCATGGAAAGTCCTTCTCCAGCTTTCCTGTAGCATCCCTTCAGGTAATGGAAGGCAGCTACAAGTTCTACCAGCAGTCTTCTCTAGGCTGGACAACCCCAGCTCCCTCAGCCTATCCTTATAGCAGAAGTGTTCCAGCCCTTTCTTCATCCTTGCGGCCCCCCTCTGGAGTAATTCCAACAGCTCTGTGTCCTTCTTATGCTGGGGACACCAGAAGTGGCTGCAGTATTTGAGGTGGGGGTCTCACAAGAGCAGAGTACATGAAATGAATCTTTTCTCTTGACCTGCTGGCCACACTCCTTAACTCTTTTAAGGGGAAAAAAAATTCACAGGATGGAAAAAGATGATTGTGTTTCTATTGAAAAAGTAAATGTTTATTACTTTCTGCAATGTGTTACCTTGGTATTACCCAGATATCCTGGTGCTTGGTAGATGAACCCATTCCTAAATATATTTGAAAATTAAAGGACCTTCTCATTTGCAGAATTATTTGAACCATGTTAAACTTTGCAGGCTGCCCTTCTTTCAAAACAACCCTGTTCTGGCGATCTGGACAAAACTCTCACTAGTTCCAATTAGAGTGTACTGTAAAAACACCAAACATCTTCAGCAGTGCAAAACAATTCTTTGTCTCCTCCAATAAGGTTTTGCTCCATATTAAAGCAAAGTAACAAATGTCATCCCTCCTTAAATAACTTCAAATCCAATTGTTTGCCTTTAAAGAAAACTAGACTAACAGAACAAAAAGCAAGTAATTTCAGTGTGAATTCAGCCACCAGAAATGCTGCATAAAATCATCTGATTAGTCATCAGCAACAACCATGCAACACTTCAAAGCACAGGCCAGACACGATGCACAGCAACACGTCTGCTGGCCCGCCTGGTAGAGAAAGTGCCACACAAAGCACTGTGGAAAAATTGCAGGTTAGAATATCAGCTTTATTGATGTCTACAGACTGGGGTCAGAGTGGCTGGAGAGCAGCCAGGCAGAAAGGGACCTGGGGGTACTGGTTGATAGTAGGCTGAACATGAGTCAGCAGTGTGCCCAGGCAGCCAAGAGGGCCAATGGAATCCTGGCCTGGATCAGGAACAGTGTGGCCAGCAGGAGCAGGGAAGTCCTTCTGCCCTGCACTCAACAGTGGTTAAGCCACACCTTGAGTCCAGTGTCCAGTTCTGGGCTCTTCAGTTTAGGAAAGATGTTGACTTGCTGGAGCATGTCCAGAGAAGGGCAACAAAGCTGGGGAGGGGTCTGGAGCACAGCCCTGTGAGGAGAGGCTGAGTTTGCATAGACTGGAGAAGAGGAGGCTCAGGGGAGACCTTGCTGTCTACAGCTTCTTGAAGGGAGGTTGTAGCCAGGTGGGGGTTGGTCTCTTCTCCCAGGCAAGCAGCACCAGAACAAGAGGGCACAGTCTCAAGCTTTGCCAGGGGATGTTTGGACTGGATGTTAGGAAGAAATACTTCCCAGAAAGAAAGATTGGCCATTGGAATGTGCTGCCAGGGAGGTGGTGGAGTCACCATCACTGGAGGTGTTTAGGAAGAGCCTGGATGAGGCACTTGGTGCCATGGTTTAGTTGATTAGATGGCGTTGGGTGATAGGCTGGACTTGATGATCTCAAAGGTCTTTTCCAACCTGGTTAATTCTGTATTCTGCATCCTATTCAGGTGAAAGTGACCAGTGGTTTTATTTGGACTAGCTTTTAGCCATGTTTGCCTGGGCAGTTGTTAGGCAGATTTGGGTTTTGGGTTGTGTTGTTTTGTTGGGTTTGGTTTTTGTTTGTTTGTTTCATTTGGTTTTTTTTTCCCCCTTCAAATCTGCTGTGAACTTGACCAATTTTCCTTATCACACTGCACATTTCTGTTTCCCAGCCTTGCAAGTACACTGTCAAATCCATCCATATTTTTGTCTTTGCCCTTTTCTCTCCCCTCTCCTATATATTTAGGACATTCTAACTGGTGTGTCCAAAATAAGTCTCGCATGTTCTCTTCCAAAAATGCACTGTCTGTTCCTGTGTTGTCCATAACAGTTTCACACCACATCAGTGACAAAGCACTAGGATGATTTTTCTGGGATGTTGTCTCTCTTCCTGCATGCATCTTTCTTGCTCATATTTTTTTGTTCACTTTATTGGGTTTTTTTAATTAAGTACTTTATTGGGTTACTTTGTTGAGGGGCTTTTTAGGGTGTTAGGGAGTGATAGGACTGGGGGGGAATGGAGCAAAACTAGGAATGGGTAGATTGAGCTTGGATGTTAGGAAGAAGTTGTTCCCCATGAGGGTGGTGAAAGACTGGCACAGGTTGCCCAGGGAGGTGGTGGAAGCCTCATGCCTGGACGATTTTGCATCCAGGCTGTATGTGGCTGTGAGAAACCTGCTGTAGTGTGAGGTGCCCCTGCCCATGGCAGGGGGGTTGGAACTGGCTGATCCTTGAGGTCCCTTCCAACCCTGACAATTCTATGAGTCTGTCTTGAGAGAAGTGGGTAGAATGGCCTCAAGGACAGAACCACACTGCCCAGGAAATCTTCTTGAGAGCTCCCAAGTCCTGGAAGGGACTAACTACTAGAGCAGTGTCCCTTTTAAAGAAACATTCTCCCACTTACTCAAAGCACCACTTGGCATTTATCATTTCCTGTTTGAAAGGAGTTACTTCTCTTTCCCCTTTCTACTCCCTCACGTTGTAGTTTCAACTTCTAGGTTAACATTAAGCTTCTTTTCTATTTGAGCTCTTTAATCCCTTTCCTCATGGCCTCCACTTAATATTGTTGACCTAAGCTATCCCAAATGAATGGTATCATAATGTTATATTGTTTCAACCTTGCTTTAAATAATTGGGAGAAGGAAGTTTGATCATCATTAATTAAATAAGCCTTGAATGTGTTTTCTCCAGCAGATAAATTTGAGAAGCATTTGATTGCATTTTTAATGAAGGGAAATAAGGCTGATTCGTAATGCTTCCATTTAGTGGCAAGATTACAATCTCTTTCATTTAGTAATGTGTTGATTGTTACACATTCAGTGTCAGCACTATGAGCAAAACTCATCTTGTGCAGCTTATTGAATTCTTCCTTGGTTTTTAAGGGGTCATAACACTGAGAAGCATCACATGTGTTTGAATAGCAGGATTAGATGCAGGTGACAGGAAAACCATCAGAAATTAGTTTTCTTAGTGCTATAGTTACCTGTGGTTTTCAACTCACAGAGTAGGAATAATACCTGAAGGGAGGTTGTAGCCAGGTGGGGGTTGGTCTCTTCTCCCAAGCAACCAGAGACAGAACAAGAGGACACAGTCTCAAGCTGTGCCAGGGGAGGTTTAGGCTGGATGTGAGGAAGAAGTTCTTCATATAAAGAGAGCTTGGCCATTGGAATGTGCTGCCCAGGGAGGTGGTGGAGTCACCATCACTGGAGGTGTTCAGGAAGAGTCTGGATGAAGCACTTAGTGCCATAGTTTAGTTGACTAGATGGTGTTGGGTGATAGGTTGGACTCGATGATCTCAAAGCTCTTTTCCAACCTGGTCTGGTCTATTCTATTCTATTCTATTCTATTCTATTCTATTCTATTCTATTCTATTCTATTCTATTCTATTCTATTCTATTCTATTCTATTCTATTCTATTCTATTCTTCTATAGAATAAGTTTGGAAAACACCTCAGAGATCATCAAGTCCAACCTATCACCTGATGCCTCATAACAACTAAACCATGGCTCCAAGTGCCACATCCAATCCTTTTCTGAACACCTTCAGGGACAGTGACTCCACCACCTCCCTGGGCAGCATATTCCAATGGCCAATCTCTCTTTCTGGGAAGAACTTCTTCCTAACACCCAGCCTAAACCTCCCTTGGTGCAGCTTGAGACTGTGTCCTCTTGTTCTGGTGCTGGTTGCCTGGGAGAAGAGACCAAGGAATGAGAGTCATAAACTGAATATATATGTATTTTTTTTCCCCTTTGACACCTGAATCAGGCATGAACAAAAATCAAGACTTGTATTGTTTTTTAGTACATTATCCAAGACACAGAGCTTTAAATTCATGTAGTTATGTAGCTAGAAATAGTAATTGGCCTTTGGAATGTGCTGCCCAGGGAGGTGGTGAAGTCACTGTCCCTGGAGGTGTTCAAAAAGGATTGGATGTGGCACTTGAAGCCATGGTTAGTTATCATGAGGTATTAGGTATTAGGTAATAGGTTGGACTTGATGATCTCTGATGTCTTTTCCAGCCTGGTTGATTCTATGGTTCCATGATTCTATGTTCTTTTGTCAGAAGACTGTGGCCATCCATTCTTATGAGGTGTTCTTATCCCTATGTCTTGCTTGTTATTGGTTTTCTTTTTCTCAACACATATTAATGAATTAATTTACATTTTGAAGCAAAAAGGCATTTCACAGAATCACAGCATATTAGGCATTGGAAAGGACCTCCAGAGATGGTTGAGTCCAAACTCCCTGCCAAAACAGGATCACTCAGGGGAGGCCAGAATCCCCTGCTGCTGCTCTCACTGCTTTGGATGCAGGCCAGCACACAGCTGCCTTCTGTGCTGCCAGTGACCATTGCTGGCTCATGGTGGGTTTATCATCAGCTGACACCTTCAAGTTTTTCTCCTTGAGACTGCCCTCAAGCCACTCCTCACCCAGTCTGTATCTGTGCTTGGGATTATCCCAAGCTTGCACTTGGCCTCGTTGAACTTCATGAGGTTGGCTTGTGCCCAGTAGTGGTATAATGGCATGCAGCTTTCACTGGAGCTGGGGTAAATAGCACTTGCTGTTCAGCTTTGGAATTAGCTTGGCTGGGGGTTGATGAGGAACTGTTGCAGTGCTTCTTGCTAGCATGTACAGGAAAGCAACATCAGCTCTGACTTCACAATGGGTTTGTGTAGCTTAATTGACTGACTAGATGCAACTTTTCTGGAAATAGATTATGCTATGGGCACAGAATCACAGAATGCCAGGTTGGAAGGGACCCTAAGGATCATCTGCTACAATAAGGATTGGATGTGGCACTTGAAGATATGGTTTAGTTAGTCATGAGGTTTAGGCTGGATGTTAGGAAGAAATTCTTCTGTGAAAGAGAGATTGGCCATTGGAATGTGCTGCCCAGGGAGGTGGTGGAGGTGTTTAGGAAGAGACTGGATGGGGTGCTTGCTGCCATGGTTTAGTTGATGAGATGGTGTTGGGTGATGGGTTGGGCTTGATGTTCTCTGAGATCTTTTCCACCCTTGTTGATTCTATGATTGTATGACAGTGTAGTGTAGTAGTGCAGTAGACAGTGTAGTCTTCTCCCAGGCAGCCAGTACCAGAACAAGAGGACATAGCCTCAGGCTGCACCAGGGGAGGTTTAGGCTGGATGTTAGGAAGAAGTTCTATACAGAGAGAGTGATTGCCCATTGGAATGTGCTGCCTGGGGAGGTGGTGGAGTCATCATCACTGGAGGTGTTCAGGAGGAGACTTGATGGGGTGCTTGGTGCCATGGGTTAGTTGTTTAGGTGGGTTGGATTGGTTGATGGGTTGGACGCGATGATCTTGAAGGTCTCTTCCAACCTGATCTGGTCTATTCCATTCTGTTCTATCCTATCCTATCCTATCCTATCCTATCCTATCCTATCCTATCCTATCCTATCCTATCCTATCCTATCCTATCTTACTCTACTCTACTCTACTCTACTCTACTCTACTCTACTCTACTCTACTCTACTCTACTCTACTCTACTCTATTCTACTCTACTCTACTCTACTCTACTCTACTCCACTCTACTCTACTCTACTCTACTCTACTCTACTCTACTCTACTCTATTCTATTCTATTCTATTCTATTCTATTCTATTCTATTCTATTCTAATCTATTCTATTCTATTCTATTCTATTCTAAATGAGATGGCCTAGCACCCTGTCAAGCTGAGTCTTAAAACTGACCAATGTTCTTGGCCTTCCATGCTGTTCAAAAGGACATCTGGCCTTTTGTGTTTTGGTTGGGGATCTTTTTGAACAAAAACAGTAGGCAGAGAACTTCAGCTATTTTCTACAATCTTCTTCTTAGTGGTCGTTGAGAATTATCTCCTGGTGTCTAAGCAGAATCAACATGCTCTCAAATAATACATAGGCATTGTGTAGGTGGGGGGAAAAAAACCACCCACAACAGCATAGTATGTAGCCAAATGTTTTGGTAGAATCCTTTTAAATTGCACTATCACCAGAATCTGTAAGCTTTTGTTTAGGCCTCCAACCGTTTGCTCGTGGAGTGATGAAACAGTAATCTGTGTCTCTGTGAAAGGGACAGCAGGCTTTTCTTTCTGCTGCTGTTTGTATGTAGAAACCTATTCAGGTTTGGGAGCAGCTTGAGCAATCTAATTACCTAACAATATGTGTAATTACTGTGGAGAAGAAAGAAAGAGTGAAATAATATAGCAATGGAATGAGCTTTCTAATTCAAAGGGAGGAATAGAAAGTAGTTTATTGGTACTTTTGTGATGCATTCTGTGTACCTTTGCAAAGTGCTGTGAGGGAAAGATGGAGTTGCAGAAGGAGCAGTTTGAGGATTTTGTACAGTTTGTAAAGCTGGAGTACCTCTTTTGTTACAGCAGTGTCCTTTGGTAACTAATTTAGGCCTTTCATTTTGAAAGGAGGTGTCCTCTTTCTAATGTGAGAAGGCCGAGACATGACTGAGTTGACTCAGATTTGTTCCAATTAGAAAGATCAGTTGATACACAGAGATGTGTGGCCAGCAGATCGAGTGAAGTGATTCTGGTGGGACCTCATCTGGAGTATTGCATCCAGGTCTGGAGCCCTGATTGAGCAGGTCCAGAGGAGGGCCACAAAAATGATCAGGGGGTTGGAGCAACTCTGCTATGAGGACAGGCTGAGGGAGCTGGGGGTGTTCAGCCTGGAGAAGAGGAGGCTCTGGGGAGACCTAATAGTGGTCTGCCTACAAGAAGGATGGAGAGAGGCTGTTTACAAAGGCCTACAGTGACAGGACAAGGGGCGATGGTTTCAAACTAGAGAAGAGCAAATTCAGATTGGATGTTAGGAACAAGTTCTGCACCATGAGGGTAGTGGAACACTAGAACAGGTTGCCCAGGGAAGTGGTTGAGGCCCCATCCCTGGGGATATTCAAGGTGATGTTTGACAGGGCTCTGGGCAGCCTGATCTAGTTGAGGATGTCCCTGCTGAGTGCAGAGGGGGTTGGACTGGATGAGCTTTGGAGGTCGCTTCCAACCCAGCCCATTCTACGATACTGTTAAGAGGTGAAATTAGGATCAAAAAGAACTTATCCCTGTCAAAGAGTAGCCTGACTTTTGCACACAAATGTGGGCACAAACCAGTCCTCTTGACAGATCATCACTTCGTTATTGATGTGCTAGCTTCTCCAGTTCCCAGTGTGTGTTTTTAGTTAGGCATTTCTCTTTTTTTCCCCAGTTTGCCTCTTCTGCTGTTGTGTGGCAATATGTCATGCACCGAGTGACAGAAATTGTTTGCCCAAAGTTGCCTGTCTAACTTTAATCACATCTTGAATTGGTATCCATCTGTCCTGGAATCCAAACCAAGACAGAACCAATATAAATTTAGTGCCAGTGCAAAGTGTTGAATTTACAGCTCTGGAGATGGATATCCTCTCTCCCGTGAGCAGATGCTCTTTCAAACGCAGAACCATAAGAAAACAAATATCCTAGGCAATCACATAGCTCCAGTCTTGGCCTGCATGGATCATCATCATAGTTGAGAGTAGCTCTGAAGAAAGGAACTTGGGTGTATTGAGTGATGAGAAGCTCATCACGAGCTGGCAGTGCCCTCATGCAAGGCACTCAAGCAGAAGGCAAACTGTGTGCTGGGCTGCATCGAGAGGACTGTGGCCAGCAGAGCAAGAGAGGGGATTCTGTCCCCTTACTCTGCTCTGCTGAGACCCCATCTCAGATACTGTGTCCAGTTCTAGTGTCCCCAGCATAAGAAGGGGACAGAGATGTTGGAACAAGTGCAGAGGAGGGCCACAAAGATGATCCAAAGGCTAGAGCACCTCTGCTATGAGGATATGCCAAGGGAGCTGTTCAGCCTAGAGAAGACTCTTGGAAGACCTTAGAGCTGCTTTCCAGTACCTGAAGGGAGCCTACTGGAAGGTTGCAGAGGGACTTTCCCTAAGGGTGTCTAGCAATAGGACAAGAGGGAATGATTTGAAGCTGATTTAGTCTTTTATTGTAAAGAAGACTTAATAATACTGATTTTCCAAATGAACTATAATCACAGAATCACAGAATGTCAGGATCGAAGTGACCTTGAAAGATCATCCAGTCTGACCCCCCTGTCGGAGCAGGAGCACCTAGAGCAGATCACACTGCAATGCATCCAGATGGGTTTTGAATATCTCCAGAGACGGAGACTCCACAACCCCCCTGGGCAGCCTGTTCCAGTGCTCTGCCACCCTCACAGGGAAAAAGTTTGTCCTCATGTTCACATGGAACTTCCTATGGCTCAGCTTCCACCACTGCCCCTTGTGCTACCATTGGGCATCACCCAGCAGAGCCTGGCTCCATCCTTTTGGCACCCACCTTTTTACATCTTTATCAACATGAATGAGGTCACCTCTCAGTCTCCAGCCTAAAGGGCCCCAGTTCCCTCAAGTCCCTCCTTGTAAGGAAGATGTTCCACTCCCTTAATCATTTTTGTGACTCTGCACTGGACACTTTCAAGCAGTTTCCTTAGGTCCTTCTTGAGGCCCAGAACTGGACACAGTATTTCAGATGTGGCCTCACCAGGGCAGAGTAGAGGGGGAGGAGAACCTCTCTCGACCTACTAACCGCAGTCCTTCTAATCCAGCCCAGAATGGCATTTGCCTTCTTGGCCAGAGGAGCACATGTGCAAAGTCACTCTGCTTTCTGCCTGGAGAATAGCAAGTCTAATAATGCTATAGATTGCTAAACTGACAGGTATTACAGATTCCATTTTCTGTCCTATTTGTCCCCCATCTCAGTTCAGGTAAAATGACTGTGGTAGCTTGACCATCCCTGAATTTATAGAATGAAAGGATAAATGAGAGAGCCTTGGCAATTGTCTGACAGTGGCCTGGTTGCTTAGCATTTGGGTCACAAAGTGGTGTGGCTCACCGAACTCTTTTAGGGGAGCTGTCAGTCAGCAGCAAGATACAAGATGTAAATTCGTGAGGTTTTAACTGAGACTGGAAAAGGTCAGCAGTTAATCTTCAATTGGATTCCTGGAGGAGGCAATGAGGCTCCCAGAAGATGAGTTTCTTGTAAAAGTTAGGACTTAAGCAGAGCAGTAACTGTATATATTTACATGGGGATAAGGTCACCTTAGCTCTGGCAAACAATCACTTCAGTGATGCTTCCATATAAATTAAAGTGATCTATCTGCAGCTCAGGAACAGTGTTAACATTTGTATGTGGTAATTTTAAATGTAAGATAGACTGCCTTTTCCCTGGGGTGCTGCAAATAATCAAGCCATATGTTGTGTAAGTGTTTAGGAGAGAAGAAATTCTGTACAAAAGACGTTGGCTACACGTTTTCATGCAGTATGGTCTGAGAGCTGCTTCCCTTTCACTGTGTGTGCTGGGAGATCACAAGGGTGTCACAGGCTGATTCCAGACCAAATCCACTAATTTCTGGAGGTTGAAAACCAGCAATTAGAGAGTGGTGTTTGCTAAGGTGTCTGGATACTGTGTGACTCAGCAGGGTGTTTCTGATCCTTGTTTTCCCTGCTGCACAGGCTTTCAGGGGCACATCAAGGGAGAGCAGCGCTGAGGCTGAGTCCACTCAGCTTTGCTCTGTCATCCTTTGTAGCACCCTCAGAGGTGGAGATGCTTTACAGGAAAGATGGAAATTACAAAGCCTGAGGAGGTCTGAGTAGGTGTAATTGCTGCCTCTCTTCCCTCTCATGCAGCAGTTAAAATTGCTGCTCTCAGAGCAGAAAGAAAATTTGAGCTAGGTCACTCCTGCAGAACCCCGATGACAGATTGGTGACAGTGGAGGATCTGGCTTAGGCAGAGTGACTTTACTTTCTCTTGGGAATACTCTTACAACAATTTCATGAGTGTTTAGTTGTTGAAGCTGTGATCTGCTCTTACTAATCCTTCTGCATCTCCTTTGCCTGCCATCATGGGGTGTAGGTTTGCTGATCAATGCTGAGCATATCACATTGTGTCGCTTTTCATTCCGGAGACATCTTTAATGGCACGCCACAAAGGGAATAGTTTAGTTTGTCTAAATGTGATTCAGCCTGAGGTGAGAAAATAGATTTACTTAAGGGATGGAGCCTGCAGTTTTGGCTGTGGGTTTCTGCTTGCTAAGGCTGATTCAGAAAAATGTTCTTTTTTTCTTCCCCTCCTATGTATCGTCTTTGTTTTTTTCCCCTGTTGTTCTGGGGTTTTTTTGGGATTGTAATTTCTGACTTCCTACTGGGTTTTCTTTATGGAGAAAGTACTGTGAACTGCCACAGTGAAAGAGCATTCTTCCAGGACCACCCAGTCTTGTTTCCCGACAGACACATAATACACAGTTAGAATGCTTTAGCATTTCAAATCCTTGGACCTCTGTTACCTGAAGGAAAACTTCACCTGCTTGCATCTTCAGCTACACCACTGGATGGCTAGTGAGACAGCTACTGGCAAAGAGAAAAGAAATCATGACTTCTACTAACAAAGCTCAGTTTGCGTGGTGCTGTCAGTTCCACACCCGAGGCCAGCCAACAGATATTAACATATTGATCATTATTACTGTAATGCTGCAGAACAGCATCATTCTATCAAAGAATTGTTAATTTTGTCCCTTACCTGTCCTGACATTTAAAAATAATTGAAAATATTCTCTATCTCCTGTGAGTTCACTCTTCAGCTAACTAAAAAAAAAGGGAAGCTTAGACAACAAAATTGGTCTGCAACACTTCAAAGGGAACTCCATTTGCAGCCTTTAATATGAGCCTGGCACTTTGCCTCCACTTAGATTAGCAAATTTTCTATTGTGTTTCCCAAGCATACCATAAGAATCCTTGGTTTGCATTTTTCCTCACATTCAAAGCTGTTCTGGACGTGAGGAGGAGGTTCTTCCCCATGAGAGTGGTGAAGCCCTGGAATGGGTTGTCCAGGGAGGTGGTTGGGGCCCTGTCCCTGGAGATGCTTAAGCCCAGGCTGGATGAGGCTCTGGGCAGCCTGATCTAGTGTGGGGTGTCCCTGCCCATGGCAGGGGGGTTGGAACTAGATGATCCTTGTGGTCCCTTCCAACCCTGACTGATACTATGATACTGTGATATTCTGACTTATTTCTGTTGGTCCCCTGGCAGGAGTCACCACAGTGCTGACAATGACAACGCTGAGCATCAGCGCTCGGAACTCGCTCCCCAAAGTGGCCTATGCGACGGCTATGGATTGGTTCATTGCTGTTTGCTATGCCTTTGTGTTCTCTGCACTCATTGAATTTGCAACTGTAAACTACTTCACAAAACGAGGATGGGCCTGGGATGGAAAGAGTGTAGTGAATGATAAGGTAAGTGCTAAGGAATCACAGAACCTCAGAAGATCATCTAGTCCAACCCGCCTGCCAGAGCAGGCAATAGCCCTATTGCCAGTGAGTGGCAAACAGCTCTGTTGTTCCCAGGTGGCCAAGAAGGCCAATGACATCCTGGCTTGCATCAGAAATAGTGTGGCTAGTAGAAACAGAGAGGTCATTCTGCCCTGTACTCAGCACTGGTTAGGCCACACCTTGAGTCCTGTGTCCAGTTCTGGGCCCCTCAACTCAACAATGACATTAAGACACTTGAACATGTCCAGAGAACGGTAACTAGGCTGGGGAGAGGTCTTGAGCACAAGCCCTATGAGGAGAGGCTGAGGGAGATGGGGATGTTAAACCTGAAGAAGAGGAGGCTCAGGGGAGACCTTGTTGCCCTCTACAACTACCTAAAAGGAGGTTGCAGACAGGTGAGGGCTGGTCTCTTCTCCCAGGCAACCAGCCCCAGAACAAGAGGACACAGTCTCAAGCTGTTTCAGGGGAGGTAAGGAGAAAGTTCTTCCCAGAAAGAGAGATTGGCTATTGGAATGTGCTGCCCAGGGAGGTGGTGGGGTCAACTTCCCTGGAGATGTTTAAATCCCTATCCCTGGAGGTGATCAAGAGGGGCCTGGATGTGGCACTTGAAGCCATGGTTTAGTTAGTCATGAGGTGTTGGGTGACAGGTTGGACATGATGATCTCTGAGGTCTTTTCCAACCTTATGGATTCCATGCTTCTATTGTTCTGATAAAATTGGCTGCATAAACCCCCCTCCAAGTCATGATACATTCAATCAGAAGGACGTAGATGTATTTTCTGTCCTGATCAGGAATATATCTGCTCTGATCTAGTTAGTCTTGCTTGGTTTTAATAATCCAGATTATTTTTTGTAATGTGATGGGTTGAAATTCCCCCTCCCAACGTTGATTTTGCCAGACTAACTCAGGTGGAAGCAAATGGAAGCTGTATTTACAAGCAAAACCACACTCTACAATGGAATGCAATGAACATGGACAAAATATTCAGTAGTTACAATATTATCCAGATACTTACAATTAACAAACAACATGAAAATCCCCCTGGTCAGAGACCCCGGTCCATTGCCTCCCCCAACTCCCTGTCCCAAAGGAAAGAGGAGCAGAGAGAGAAAGCAGTGGTTAGACTTAACCAAAATAATGCAGCCAAGGTCAGCAGAAGCAGATTAATCTCTCCTGAGTGAAGCAATCAGAGAAGAGATCAGAAAAGAGAAAGAATTGTTTTGGTACAGTCAATTTTATAGCAGATATTTTCTCCAATGAAATTGTTTAGAGTAATCCTTAGAATCACAGAATCAACCAGGTTGGAAAAGACTTGAGAGATCATCAAGTCCAACCTGTCACCCAACACCTCCTGATTAACTAAACCATGGCTTCAAGTGCCATGTCCAATCCCTTTTAGTTTTCCTTTGTACACCCAATAGTGTTTTTATTTATATTTTTCTACTTTTCTGCTCAAAACCTGTAGCAAAAATTTAAAGGCCTAGCCTAAAACCCACCACAGCTGGCAGCAGTCTTGACTTTCCCTTGACTCCTCAGATACAGCTGTTTGTCTGGTTATTCCAAAAGTCGAATCCAGATGGTATTGGCTGCTGGTCTTTTGTATCCCTTAATCTGGCTGAGTTGGCAATAAGAAGAACATTACAGGAAGATATCATGTCAATTGATTTTTTTTTTTCCCCTGGTAACTGAGGATCAGCAAAACAACAGAATGGGAAAGCTATTAATAACAGAATCCAGAGGGTTTGAACCTTTCCAGTGTTCTGAAACTCGCCCTCGGGCGACACTGATTTTTTGAGCTAATTTAAACAGCAGTTTGTAGCAGATTCTGAGCACTTCACCTATGATGTATTGATGCACTTCAGTGCTCACAAACACGGCCAGGCCTTAATTTTCTGGTATTGCTTGTAGCGAAGGTACGAGAGCGTGAAGAAATTTCAGTCTGATAGGATTTCATACTCTCTGAACAATATGAACTGGTGAGACACCTAAATTTGTGTCAAGCTTTACAGCTGATGACTTTAATAACACAGAGCAAATGCTGAAGCTGACTTGTTCTTGTTTTGACTGACTTAATATCACAATATCACCAAGGTTGGAAGAGACCTCAAAGATCATCAATTCCAACCCGTCACCACAGACCTCATGACTAAACCATGTTATGTAATTTTGTTGTATCCCAGCCCCCTGATTCTCCCAGTGGGAAAGAATTATTGTGTTGTTTTCTACTTTTCCTGGTTTTATTATTTTTTTTGATAAAGAATATTCTGATTTCTGTGGTTCTGCCCCCAAAATAGGTCAGCATATGATTTGCTTCCTAGATGAAAACAGTAGTCGTGAAGCAAAGATTAATTAACTGCTGGTTTCTCAGCACTTTGAATGCATAAAGCACGATCAGACAATCATAGAATCAATAAGGTTGGAAAAGACCTCAGAGATCATCAAGTCCAACCTGTCACCTAATACCTAACACCTCATGATTAACTAAACCATGGCACCAAGTGCCATATCCAATCCTTTTTTGAACACCTCCAGGGATGGTGACTCCACCACCTCCCTGGGGAGCACATCCCAACGGCAAATCTCTCTTTCTGGGAACAACTATCTCTTCACCTCTAGCCTAAACCTCCCTTGGCACAGCTTGAGATTGTGTCCTCTTGTTCTGTTGCTGGTTGCCTGGGAGAAGAGACCAACCCCCACCTGGCTACAACCTCCCTTCAGGTAGTTGTAGAGAGCAATGAAGTCTCCCCTGAGCCTCCTCTTCTCCAGGCTGAACAACCCCAATGTGCTTAAGGAAGCAAAATGTGCAATTAATGGTAAAGGGGAATCAGAGGGAATAAGTTCACTGTTTATAAGTCTTTTTGATTCCTGAATGAGTGTGGACTATCCATAGCTGCAGGATCTGTTCCCTTGTGCTAGAAGCAGATGCTGAGTCAGTACAAGTTTATCAGCATGTCATTAGTGAAGCTTTTCAGACTGGCATGCTGCCCTGGCACTGTAATAATGTAGAGGGCCATTAAAAACTCTCCCATCATCGTTTGGCTGCTCCTTTAAATTAATATAGCAGTGTCATCTCATGATCTCAGGACTGGGAGCTGTTTAACAGCCATGTAGTAATTCCTTCCCTGGGAAGGACAAAAGGAGACAATTCATTTGAATATTTGTCTCTCATTCACATGTCCAGTTCTCTATAATGGAATGGAATGGAATGGAATGGAATGGAATGGAATGGAATGGAATGGAATGGAATGGAATGGAATGGAATGGAATAGAATAGAATAGAATAGAATAGAATAGAATAGAATAGAATAGAATAGAATAGAATAGAATAGAATAGAATAGAATAGAATAGAATAGAATTAACCAGGTTGGAAAAGACCTTTGAGATCATCAAGTCCAACCTATCACCCAACACCATCTAATCAACTAAACCATGGCACCAAGTGCTTCATCCAGTCTCTTCCTAAACACCTCCAGTGATGGTGACTCCACCACCTCTCTGGACAGCCCATTCCAATTTTCTCCAACCTGACTTCACAAAAAGCTGACTTTTAACATATTCTTCTTCACAATGTTGATCTCCTTAATGACATTACAAGTACCTTTAGAAAGCATGCTCAGTGTGTCTGAAAGGAATGGATTATAGATCACTGGGGGTGTTCCTCTTGTGATTTGATTTGTTAATTTGCTCTCGCTTGTGCTGAACACCTTGTTTTCAGCTGTGCACCGAGAGCCAGGCTTTGTCTTCACCAAATGAAATGTTGACAGTCAGCTGCGTTCATGTTACATGGAAATTTCCATCTAAGTGCTGTCAACGTGGAATTTATCTCACAGGAAAACAGGTGCAGGGATAAGCTACGTGTTTGATCAGCTCTTTGTTGAAGTCAAGTCAATGAGCTGAATTCCCACCCCATTATTTCCATGTGACCTCATCTCCTGAGACAAGGGAGCTGGGGCACAGCATCTAATCACAGAGATGTCAAGATCTGTATATGGCTCTGAAAATTATAAAGCAGGAGCTAATTTGAAACCAAAATGGGAGATTGGGTAGATGCCTCACAGGGGGAAGTAACAAAATTGGAGTACACCTGTCACAAGAACGCCTCACTTGTGTTCAAATAAGAGTGATGCTAGATTGATGTGGGAAATCATGGCCTGATCTTCATTTTATTACAGTGCCAGGTAATCTGTTTGGTTTATTTTACCTTTTCCAGTCTATGCATTCACTCCTAGTTCTTTTAGCAGAGAACACTTTAAAGATCTTGCAGGTGTGTTGTAAGGAGCCAGATACAAAGCAGCTAGAGGAAGACCAGCTCTTTCCCAGTTATCCTTACAAGCACAGAGACCCTTCCTCAGAGAACTTGAGTAGGGCATCTGCTGGTGAAAGAGTCCATGCTTTTAGAGCATTGCTATCTTCCCTCTACCTTCTTTTGAACAAAATAGAATTAACCAGGTTGGAAAAGATCTTTGAGATTGAGTCCAACCAATCTCCCAACACCATCTAATCAAATAAACCATGGCACCAAGTGCCTCATCCAGTCTCTTCCTAAACACCTCCAGTGATGGTGACTCCACCTCCTCCCTGGGCAGCACATTTCAGTGGCCACTCTCGCTTTCTATGAAGAGCTTCTTCCTAACATCCAGCCTAAACTTCCCATGGCGCAGCTTGAGACTGTGTCCTCTTGTTCTGGTGCTGGCCAGCCAGGAGAAGAGACCAACCCCCACCTAGCTACAACCTCCCTTTAGGTAGTTGTAGACAGCAATAAGGTCTCCCCTGAGCCTTCTCTTCTCCAGGCTAAGCAACCCCATCCCCCTCAGCCTCTCCTCACAGGGCTGTGCTCCAAACTCCTCCCCAGCTTTGTTGTCCTTCTCTGGACACCTTCCAGCAACTCAACATCTTTCCTAAAGTGAGTGGCCCAGAACTGGACACAGTACTCAATGTGTGGCCTATCCAGTGCTGAGTACAGGGGCAGAATGACCTCCTTGCTCCTGCTGGCCACACTATTCCTGATCCAGGCCAGGATACCATTGGCCTTCTTGGCCACCTGGGCATGCTACTGGCTCATGTTCAGCCTACTACCAACCAGCACCCCCAGGTCCCTTTCTGTGTGGCTGCTCTCAGCCACTCTGACCCCAGATGGACTGGAATTGTCTTGCCTTTGTGTTTGCATTTGTCAGTATGGTGTTCCTGGTGTTTACTCTAGCATGCTCACGCAGACTCATTTGTTTCTCGAACGTTTGCAATGATGTTTTATTAAGTCTCTGCTGGGAAACACCCATTAAATATTTAACTTCATGCTGTCTTCCACTAGAAAAAAGAGAAAGCATCTGTCATTAAGAAAAACAATGCCTATGCAGTGGCTGTTGCCAACTATGCTCCAAATATTACCAAGGACTCAGTGCTACCAACCATCTCCAAGAGCGCTACGACCGCAGAACCCAACAAGGCAAAACCAGAGGCGAAGCCACAGGAAGCAAAGAAGACATTCAACAGCGTTAGCAAAATCGACAGAATGTCTAGAATAGTCTTTCCAGTCTTATTTGGCACTTTCAATTTAGTGTATTGGGCAACATATTTAAACAGGGAGCCCGTCTTACTTGGCTTTGCACCATCAACCTAAACGCTGCCCTGCACCGAGGACTCCAAGCATCATTCTAATCAGATAGGTTGTTCGCTATGTACAGTGCGACTAATAACTGCTAATCCCTGAACCATTGTGTACAGAGTGTATATAGATGTCTTCTCTGCCTGCCTCCAGAGGAGGGACGCAGTCTTAATTCATGGGTCCTGCAAACTGACAGCACCCACAGCAAATACAGCCAGCTCTTGGAAAAAAAAAACAAAACAACCAAACCAAACCAAACCAATAGTTCTAGCCAGGGGAAGTTGTGTTTAAACTAGGCTTCAAAGATACAGAGTGACATTCTCTCCAGCGTTGAGGAAACAAAGAGGTGATCCTACACCATTGTTTAGAAGCAGTATTTTTTTAATTTAAAGTTAAGATATTTTTCTACAAAGTGACTTAATTCCTACTTTCATGAAGGAGAAGCTGTCATTAAAAAAAAAAACAACCAAAAAAGGCAAAAAAAAAAAAGGTTTTGTTTTTTTTTTTCTTTTTAAGCAAGAGTTCTAACTGTTTCATACAACGGCAGTCCCACCCCTGTACATAACACAGTGCAGAGCTCACACACTTAACCTTCTGCTGGATGCTACTTAGGCTGGAAAGGTGGCAAAAGCCACAAGTTTCTTCCTTCTGTCCTGTCTGAAGCTGTTCACAAACTCTTCTGATTGATTTCAGGGACAAGCACCTGGAAAGCAAATTGCCAATATCCACCAACCTCCGCTGCTGAACCTCTTACTCTTTCCACCGCTTGCTTTGCTTGATGTTGTTAAGCCAGCTTGCCTGGTTCTGCAAAGTTGGGGTTGGCTTTTTTGGGTTTTTTTTATTGCTTTTTGACTTTCTTGTCAATTGGATCATTGTCAGGTTCAGAAAATCATAGTATCATAGTATCAGTCAGGGTTGGAAGGGACCACAAGGATCATCTAGTTCCAGACCCCCTGCCATGGGTAGGGGCACGCCACACTAGATCAGGCTGGCCAGAGCCTCATCCAGCCTGGTCTTAAACACCTCCAGGGATGGGGCCTCAACCACCTCCCTGGACAACCCATTCCAGGGCTTCACCACTCTCACGGTGAAGAACTTCCTCCTCACCTCCAGCCTGAATCTCCCCACCTCCAGCTTCATTCCATTGCTCCAGCTTCATCCCAAAGCACTCAGAAATTTTTTTTCAGGGTTAAGTATATCAGTAACTCACTCTTTTTTCTTTTCCCTTGCTTAATGTCATCCTGAAACCTGCCACTCAGATATTTACCTGTCTCTGACCCGAGGAAGTGCTGTTTTTCAAGGGAGACGAGCCCCATGATGCATTTAAGGTCAGGAAGTTGTCCACACAGCGAAATCTTAACTGCTGCTTTTGTAAATTGCAACTTGACGTTTCGCCGACACGACTTTCCAGCAACTTTGTATACTAGAAATGGGTTTTGCTAAGACTTGAATGCTATTTTTTTAAACAAAACAGGTCATGCATCATCAGTAGGCATCAACTGTACTTCATACACACAACCACAACCAAATTGGAGCTGCCATTTGCAGTTTTCTATGAGCATTTAACACCGCTCGGTGAAACTGTGGGTGGTTTATATTTTGTTCGTCCGAGCCTTTGCAAAGGTTCTTTCTGCCCCTAAAGGCCTGGGAGACCATGACATCAGTAAGGATTGTGTACTGTATTTAGATTTTTAGTCCACTTGGCCAGCCCAAAACTCTTTTTGAGTCACACATGCATTAGCAGTTATTAGTTGACCTTTAAAGTGAGCTGCACCTTTATGATGACGTCTTCTAGTAGAGACATGATGTAGTCGTACAGTGTCATTTATTGCAGTTTTGTACAGTACTTGAGTATAGTGCATACAATAGAGATGTTCAAACAACAATTGTACAAATATTTCTAAAAATCAAATAAAAAAAAACCAACATGATGATAATGCTAATAATAATTCAAAAAAGGAAAAAAAAAAGAGAGTATCTTAAGACATGGAAGTGTGCTAAACAGGCAACAAAGAGAAACACTGCTTTCATCTGCTGGTTTATTTTCTTGCCTTTTCTTTGCCTTTAACGTGGCTCTGGGTTTGGTTTTGTTTTGTTTTGTACTTTGTGTGACAGTAGAGATGCCAAGGTCACAAATGCATATTATGAATAGAACGAAGAGTCAAGGCAAGAGCTGACATGGGGGAGAATAAAGCTGTTTTGTAAGTCGTGAAAGGAAAGGGAGAAGCACGGACAAGGTGTGGATCCCTTGAAGTCCCTCTGATTAAACTGTCAGATGAAACCTTTCTCACCAACAGTAGTTAAAAACCAAACAAAGAGCACTTTACTCAGAACATTAAAATAAAGATGTCCTTATTTTCATATATATATTTATACAGATATTTAGATCTTCCATGTGACATGGAGGTGTGTGCAATAGTCTGGTTATGAGCGTAAGGCTGGAAGGCAAGCAATAAGAAACCAACCAACCAACCAACCAAAAAACCAACACAAAAAGGTTTTGGTTTTCTTCTTTTTTTTTCCTTTCCATGGTATGGTTATACATTTTAAAACTGTTGTTTCATTTGTAAAGTCTAAGTTATCCCTTCAACTTCACCTTCTGTCCAGGTATGAATAAATAAATATATAAATATGTAGATATGTACAAAGAACTGTAAATATTAGCACTGTAGAAAAAAAACACCACCCAAATCCCTTCACTTTTAACTCTGTTTTTGGCAAAGGGCTCTGACTGTATAGTTTAATGGAGGCCCATGCTGAACTGCTCCTGACCTTGAGTAGCTTGGTTATGACTTTTTTTTTGTAGCTGAGGTCTCCTTCCTGTGTCCTGGTGGGAGTTCTTACCTTCTAGCCCCATCAGCAAGACCTAGGAACTCGCCGAACCTCGCTGGACTGGCCTATGAGAAACAGAGCTGGTGTTTCACCCTCGGCCACAGCCCAGGGACTCCAAACCCTCCAGAGTGTTTCAACAATGTTGTGTATTGCTCCCTACAGGACACTATATAGTCAGAACTCCCCTCTACAGACGTGAGTGTGCTCAGAGGCATGGTGGATTACCTGATAAGGAAGGATTTTGCATCCGTAAGCCAAGCAAGGCACCCCTCGAAGGTTTTACCAATACAAGTCTTCTCCAACAAGACTTCTTCTCTGGAAGAGAACACCTGTGTAATCCAGAGCTGCATGCAGAAAGCAGATCTTCAGTTTGCACAAGAAGGATGATGCTGCCTCATGTTAGGCAGCTCTGCTGCTACTAGTGCAATTGTTCTCCCACTCACTGACCATTTGTCTATGCTTGTGTTATGCTTAGGGTCAGTCAGACAAGGAAGCAGGTGTTTAGCAGGGGCTAGAGTTGCCTTTATTGCTCTCTAATACAGAAAAGCATCTGAATACTATCTGAATGCACTCAGCTGGAAATAACACACTTTCAATAGCCAAATGCAGTTACTGTGGGAATCAGCAGGGCTTTTGAATGCCTTAGCTCCAGAAAAGTTTCACTTTCACCTTAGTTTTAGTAGGTCTGTGTTAAAGCAGACTCAGTTCTGCGGGACGCAGGAGCCTGTTTCGTTGTTTCCCTGCTGAAAACACTCAGAGTAAGCTATGCATAGGGTGTAAATTGAGTAAGGGAATTTGAGTATGCATTGTGCAGGGAACAGCAGGATAGAAGAGTGAGGCCTTCTCTTCATTTAGCAGGGTCACCTGTGTCCTGCACTGTAGAGCTGGTCTCACAAATTGATGTGCCAAATACCTAGTGTGCCAAGTTTCAGTTAACTCGAGTAAAACTTCCAAGTTTTAACTCCTTCAAGCAGAGAGAGAGAGAGGATGAGTGAGCAAATGGAAGTCTCTTCACTATCAAAAGCTTGCACATGGAATCTAGCAGTGAAATATTTTTGTTGGCCTATTCATGTAACTTATTTTCCCCATTTTTCTTGGGTGAGAGTGTCATATATTTCATGTGACTTAGGAGGTGAATACAATAAATAGAATGATATAATGCCATGGTAAACTCGGACTGGGAGGACCAGAATTGAGAATGAAGCTTATGAAATAGATTTCCAGTGTAGCACTGAGTGCATGTGGTCAGTAAGCTAACAGTAAATTGCAAGTCAGCCTGAAGCTGTGGAGGTCAGCAGGGGTTATCAGCCAGGGCTGTCTGCTGGGGAGCTGACAAACTGCTTTTCAAAGAGTGGCTTCCAAACCTCTCAGTTTTGTTGTAGCCAATGAAATTATCTTCACTCTCCATATCTGGGTTAATTCAACTTGAAACTTCTGCATTGTTTTAAAAAGAATAATTAATTGGTGGATGTTCTGAGGTGGGAGCTTTGGTTTGGAAGACTACTTGTTCCACTGAGCATTATGCTAGCTGGAGGAGCTAGTTGGCCTGGAGGCACAGGAGAGTGAAGGAAAGAGCTTCACTTGACACCAGGCAGGAGCCTTGCTGAATCTCCTTCCCTTCCCAGTGACTGTAGTAAGACTTTTCAGAAGTGGCTGAGCATAAACTGCATTAAAGGAAGCAGAAGCATGTGGAAGGAGGTAGGGATGTGTGGGGTAAGAAGTAGGAAAGAGAAGCAGCTTTGTTAGTGCTTGGTAGAGACTGTGAGATGATTGAGGAAGAAGCCGTTGAGGCAGGTAATAATGTGTGGTTTTGTTTCAGCTTCAGTTCTGAGCCTTCATTGCTATGTGTGAGTTGTAGGAGAATAGCTCAAGAGTGTAAAGTTGAAATACTTCTTGTGTAATTGTGCTGAATTTGAGAGACATGAGTTGTGCCTTCAAAACTGAGGCTTCTGCTGACTGCTTTGTGAAAACCATGCAACGTTGTGTGCTTCCTACCATATGGCCCTTCGAGGGCAGAGAAGGAAAAGAAGCTTCAGGAATTAAGTAGAACTTTGTTAATTCCAGGTTTTGTTGAGAGATGTGACTTTTACTTAAGCACAGATAATCAGCATCCATCCTTCTCCCCCCTCATTCCTACTTGGTGGTGCCCAATTTTTTGCCTTGGCCTTTCACTGAGTAGGTGAATTCTATGCCTCTGAACATTTCCATTCCTAACAAATATGCATGAACATGGAATGTGGCTTTCAGGATGGAATGTGGCTTTCAGTATGGAATGTGGCTTTCAGGATGGAATGTGGCTTTCAGTATGGAATGTGGCTTTCAGTATGGAATATGAATCTATCATCAGCCTGTGCCTGATGATGCCTAGACACATAATGCTGAGATTTAGAAAGCAATGCAGTGGGGTTTAAAGCAGAGGAAGACATCATTTTAAAATGAGCCCAGAAAGCTCATTTAAAAACCCACAGCAAAAGATAAATGTACAAATGTCTAAACACATCTAAATAACATCCCTAAGTGTGGTATAATTTGATGTCACATATGAAGTTTTTGTCTTGAAGACATTGAAGCAAAGTGAATTTGTATGAAAGTCAGTTCACACTTCAGCCCCCAGTAAAGGAGGTGGCTCTGTAGAAAGCAGAGTTTTAGGATTCCTTCCACTTTTCCCCAGTGCCAAGCATCCTGCTAGAATGCTTCATCACTGTAGACCTTTAGTAGCAGAAGCTAGAAGCTCAAAAGTAGATTTCAATGAATGGCTGATGTTAACCACATTAAAAGTTTGTTTTCCTCTACTTCAAACCATTTCATTTTCTAGATTCAGCTATTTCTAAGTGAATGAATCCTTGAACTCATGCTTTGGAGTCTGTGATTACATCTTACTGTAAGAGACTAAACTTTGAGGGCTTGATGTCTCTGGCTGAGATCAGGGCAAAATCTGCACTGGATTTAAACCCAAAGTGATTGGCATCCGCAGGATGTTCATTTATGTCACTGAATTCAGTAAGGATATTTGACAGAAGGGGAGTACCCCTGAGAGCAGCCCTGGGCCTCTTCCTTGGCACAGAGATGCTCAGTGCTTTAACCCATGAAAATAAGGCCTTAGAAGACAAGCCAACCATACTGAAATAAAGGACATGGTGTCTGCTCCATTCCTGCTATAGATTAATGCCTTTAAGAATATTAGGAGGTAGGAATAGCTGACAACACTTGCAAGAAAGGAATTTGGAGGGTAGTTTAAAATAGGCCAGGTGATGTCTACTCTTCCTCTAGTGTTCAGTCTACCTAAAGATATATAGATATATTTTTTATTGCTGAATGATTCAAAAGTTATATTTTCCTTTCACATGTTAATTCCTTATCGAATGTTGTGAATGATTCACTTGATCAGGGGGCCTGGAGGGTGTCTTTGTGCATTTGAGGCTTTTTTTATGACTGCACTGAGTGCTTTCACTCATCTGATACTCAGAGGTGAGCTGCAACAGGTTGAAGTGGCGTGTTGGCTTTCCAGTACTTCATCCATCTACCTGTGCTGTTGAGGATGGATGGAAGCAGAGAATGGAAGACGATATTGCTTTGATCAGCTGCTTTTGATATTCTTTCTTAGATGTTCATTTTTGGCTGAATTTATCAGTTTCTAGGCTACTGTAGCTTAGCATTAGCATGGAATGCAATGTAGTACTTTACATCTATTAGAATACATATGTACAATATGCACCGTATCTATAAACTGGTACAAGAATCAGGTCCTGCACAGCACCCCCTTCAACCATCTCCCTTCCAAATAGTCACTTTATTAGGAAACATTTGAAGGCACTTTAATGGAAGTGATTACACTAAGCCTTGTTATGCTTGACTTGCAAAACAAAAACACATAAAAAGGAGAAAAAAGAGAAAAGAAAAAAAAAAGGAGAAAAAAGAGAAAGGGAGGAAGGAAAAAAGGAGAAAAGAGAGAAAAGGAGAAAAAGGAAAAAGGAAAAGGAGAAAAAAGAGAAAAGGAGGAAAAAAGAAAATAAAAAAGAGAAAAGAGAAAAGAAAAAAGAGAAAAGGGGGAAAGGTGAAGAAAAAGGAGGAAGGAGAAAAAAGGAGAAAAAGGAGAGGAAAAGAGAAAGGAGAAAAGAAAAAAGGAGAAAAAGGGAGGGGGAAAAGGATAAAGAAGAGAAAAGGAGATAAAGGAGGGAAAAATGGATAAAGAGGAGAAAAGGAGGTAAAGGAGGGAAAAAAGGAGAAAGTGGAGAAAAGGAGAAAAAGGAGAGGGAAAAAGGAGAAAGGAGAAAAGAAAAAAGGAGACAAAGGAGGGGAAAAAAGGAGAAAGAGGAGAAAAGAAAAAGGAGAGAAAGGAGGGGAAAAAGGAGAAAAGAGAATAGAAGAAAAAGGAGGAAAGGGAGAAAAGAGAAAAGGAGAAAAGAGAAAAGGAGAAAAAAGAGAGAAGAAGGAAAAAAATGAGGAAAGAAGAAAAAAGGAGGAAAAATGAATAGGAGAGAAAAGAGAAAAGGAGGAAAAATGGAGAAAAAAAAAGGAGAAAAAGGGGAAAAAGAAATGGGGGAAAAAGAAAAGGAGAAAAAAAGAGAAAAAGGGATAAAAGAGAAATGGAGGAAAAAAGAAAAGGAGAAACGAGAAATGGAGGAAAAGAGAAAAGGAGAAAAAAGAGAAAAGGAGGAAGAAAAGGAGAAAAAGGAGGAAAAAAGAAAAGGAAAAAAAAAGGAGAAAAAAGGAGGCAAAAAGAAAAGAAGAAAAAAGAAAAGGAGAAAAAAGAGAAAAGAAAAAAGGAGGAAAAAAAGGAGAAAAAAAAAAAGGAAAAAAAAGGGGGAAAAGAGAAATGGAGAAAAAAGAAAAGGAGGCAAAAAGAAAAGGAGTAAAAAGAGAAAAGGAGAAAAAAATAGGAAAAAAAGAGGAAAAAGAAAAGGAGAAAAAAGGAGAAAAAAATATGAATTAAAAAATCAGAAAAAAAAGCAGAAAAAAAAAGCAAAAATGAGAAAAAAAATAAAACTACTGCAGAGTCTGCTTCAGACCCTGGTAGCAAATTCTCAGCCGGGCTGGAGTCAGAGAGCATTTATGTATTGTACGACAAACCTACTTCAGTGAGTCACTTAGACACGAAGATGGGTAGGAGTTTGAGACCAGATGATGCTTCCAGTACCTTAACAATTAACAATAAAATAAAATAATAATTTCTATATATATATATCATTCTTTATTTATTTTTCCAATGACAACAAGAAGAATGGAACCGAGAAATTCACAGCAAATCAACCACCAGTCGAATACTGCACACAGTAAGAACCTGCATGATAAATGTAAGTATACTTAACCTCGAGCATCAGCGTCACAGCCAACCTTCTTGGGTGACAGTTCACTTATTCAGTAGGTTTCATAGCTATAAATAATTCCAAGAGGATGATACTACTCTGTAATTTGTGACCTTGTTTTAACTGGAAGAAGTTGTTAACTTTTCTAAGATGTAAAAGAGATAACTGGATTTCTGTTTGAATGTGTCACTGCTTGCTCTTCGAGACTATTTATTAACCACAGGCAAAAATACTGCTCAACATTATCTTTTTGTACCTCTTATTAAAGTTAATTTAAATATAGCACATTTTGCATTGGGGTGTTTAATGCTCTGGCAGCACCAATCCACCACCTCCCTGGGCAACCTGGTCCTGTGTCTCACAGCCCTCACTGTAAAGAATTTTCTTCTTCATAACCTTCAGTCTAAATCTGCCCTCCTCAAGCTTTCATCCATTCCCTCTTGTCCTCCCCCTTGTTCCTTGTGCCCATTGTGTCCTGTCATTGGGCACCACTGAGAAAAGCCTGGCCCCATCTTCCTGATACCCACCCCTTAAGTATGTCATAGATTCATAAGATGGTTTAGGTTGATGGTTAAAGATCATCTAGCTCCAAACCATGCTTCCATGAGCAGGGACACCTTCCATGGGCAGGGACACCTTCCACTAGCCCAGGTTGTTCAAGGCCTCGTCCAACCTGATCTTGATCACCTCCAGGGAAGGGGCATCCACCACCTCCCTGGGCAACCTGGTCCTGTGTCTCACAGCCCTCACTGTAAAGAATTTTCTTCTTCCTAACCTTCAGTTTAACTCTGTCCTCCTCAAGCTTCCATCCGTTCCCTCTTGTCCTCCCCCTTGCTCCTCCTCATGTTTAGATGGAACTTCCTCTGTATAAGCCTGTGCCCATTGTGTCCTGTCACTGGGCACCACTGAGAAAAGACTGGCCCCATCCTCCTGATACCTACCCTTTAAGTATGTCATAGATTCATAAGATGGTTTAGGTTGATGGTTAAAGATCATCTAGCTCCAAACCCCCCCTTCCATGAGCAGGGACACCTTCCATAGGCAGGGACACCTTCCACTAGCCCAGGTTGTTCAAGGCCTCATCCAACCTGGTCTTGAACACCTCCAGGGAGGGGGCATCCACCACCTCCCTGGGCAACCTGGTCCTGTGTCTCACAGCCCTCACTGTAAAGAATTTTCTTCTTCCTAACCTCCACTCTAAATCTGCCCTCCTCAAGCTTCCATCCATTCCCTCTTGTCCTCCCCCTTGTTCCTCCTCATGTTTAGATGGAACTTCCTATGTATAAGCCTGTGCCCATTGTGTACTGTCACTGGGCACCACTGAGAAAAGACTGGCCCCATCCTCCTGACAACCACCCTTTAAGTATGTCATAGATCCATAAGAGGGTTTGGGGACCTTAAAGATCATCCAAACCCCCCTGCCATGGTCAGGGACACCTTCCACTAGCCCAGGTTGTTCAAGGCCTCGTCAAACCTAGTCTTGAACACCTCCAGGGAAGGGGACATCCACCACCCCCCTGAGCAATCTGTTCCAGTGTCTCACCACCCTCACTGTAAAGAATTTCTTCCTAATCTCCAGCCTAAATCTGCCCTCCTCAAGCTTCAATCCATTCCCTCTTGTCCTATCCCTACAAGCCCTTGTAAAAAGTCCCTTTCTGGCTTTCTTGTAGTCCCCTTCATGTACTGGAAGGTCTCTATAAGGTCCCCCTGTAGTCTTCTTCAAGCTGAACAGCCATTACTGTCCCCATAGGGGAGGTGATCCCACCCTCTGACCATCCTTATGTCCCTCCTCTGGACCTGTTCCAGCAGCTCAATGTCCTTCTTATGCTGGCGGACCCCAGAACTGGACGCAGCAAACAACACCTCCTGGAGCTGCTGGATCAATTTGACTTCCTTTTCATTTCTTCCCCTTCACAAAGCACCTTGTATTATAAAGCAAGGCAGCATCCTAATGCCAAGGTAAAAGTAAAGGATCAAGCTACTGGTGAAGCAGCAGTCTGTTTGGCTTGTCCCTTTGCACAGTTCCTTCTTCTTGGGTGCAAAAATGTACGCAGACAAAATATGGTTGGAGGGTGAAATATGCTTGCAGTGTTCTCTTACTAGCAACTGTCCAAAGATAGCTATTAGTCCATTGGAAAATGGGTTTCTTCTACTTACTCTCTCTCTCTATATATATATTTTCCCCCTGAATATTTCACCAGTATCAAAGAGTGTTTTTATGCTCTTTGAAATGCTGAGGGATTCCTAGCAATGCAGAAAATGGTCTATAATACAGTATGTTCTTGTTCAGAAAACTTTGCAGTGCACCCATCAGATTGTCACTGAGGAGGGTTTCAGCAGAATGCTTTGTGTACAAACCTGAAGCCAATAGATGGCCTGAGTAATAGTTGCAGAGTACAGAATCACAGAAACATTCAGGTTGGAAAATACCCTCAGGATCACCAACTCCAACCCAGCACCCTACTCTACAAGGGTCACCCCTGAACCATAGCCTGAAGCACCACATCCAAACCAGCTTTAAACACATCCAGGCTTGGGGACTCAACCACCTCCCTGGGCAGCACATTCCAATCCCTGACCACTCTTAACCTGACAAAATGTTTCCTACTGTCCAGTCTAAACCTACCCAGTTGTAGCTTGAGGCTATTTTCTCTTGTTCTATCACTAATTAGCTGTGAGAAGAGACCAGCAGCAGCCTCTCCACAACCTCCTTTCAGGTAGTTGTAGAGAGCAATGAGGTCTCCCTTCAGCCTCCTCTGTTTCAAACTATCCCCAGCTTCTTCAGTTCCTCTTCATCAGATTTATTCTCCAGGCCCTTCCCAGCTTCCTTGCCCTCCTCTGCCCTGGCTCCAACACCTCCATATCTCTCTTGTATGAGATGCCCAAAACTGGACACAATACTCAAGGTGTGGTCTCCCCAGAGCTGAGTACCAGGGGACAATCCCCTCCCTGCTCCTGCTGGACACAGCATTTCCAATCCCAGCCAGGAAGCCATTGGCTTTCTTGGCTACCTGGGCACACTGCTGGCTCCTGTTCAGCTGCTTGTCCATTAGAACCCCCAGGTCCCTTTCTGCCAGACAGCTTTCCAGCCACACTTCCCCAAGCCTGTAACAACGCTTGGGGTGGCTGTGACCCAAGTGCAGGCATTTGGCCTTGTGAAGCTCATCCCTTTGATGCTGGCCATGGATCCAATCTATCAAAACTTCCACCAGACAGGAGAAGAGAAACATTTAACTAGATCCAGTATGAAAATCAGTTTGAAGAGTTGTGCTTGGTGCTTGTGGCAAAGAGGAGCCACAGTGAAAGATGAACATTCATAGCATGATAAATATCGAAGAGCCACATGGCTTTCAATGTCTTTGCAGACCTTTTGAAATCCTAACCTTAAGTATTAAAGAGGAAGGCATTCAATGTCTCCTCCACTCTCCAAAGACCACCATCATCTCTTTTTATTGCTAATACTGGACACGAGTGCCAAAGTGCAAAGAAGAGTTTTATGATAGTGTTGTTTGATGGATTGGACTTGATGATCTCAAAGGTCTTTTCCAACCTGTTCTGTTCTGTTCTATTCTATTCCTATTCCTATTCCTATTCCTATTCCTATTCCTATTCCTATTCCTATTCCTATTCCTATTCTATTTCTATTTATATTCTATCATTCTATTCTATTCTATTCTATTCTATTCTATTCTATTCTACTCTACTCTACTCTACTCTATTCTATTCTATTCTATTCAGCAGTGGTGAGGCTGCACTTTGAGTACTGTGTTCAGTTTTGGGGCCCTCACTCCAAGAAGTGGAGCTGCTGGAGTGTGTCCAGAGAAGGGCAATGAAGCTGGTGAAGGGTCAGGTCTAGTGAGGAGTGGCTGAGGCAGCTGGGGTTGCTTAGTCTGGAGAAGAGAAGGCTGAGGAGAGTCCTCATTGCTCCCTGCAACTACCTGAAGGGAAGTCACAGTGAGGTGAGGGTTGGCCTCTTCTCCCTAGTATCAAGTCATAGGATGAGAGGAAATGGCCTGAAATTGTGGCAGGCTAGGTTTAGTTTGGATACTAGGACAAATTTCCATATAGAAAGAGTGCTCAGGCATTGGAATAGGTTACCCAGGGAGGTGTTGGACTCACTGTTCCTGAAGGTGTTCAAGAAAGCAGCCAAGTTTTCTTCAGATTCCACTACAACACAGCTTAGATGTAGAACAGGTGAATACACCAGAAGGCACAATAATTGCCCTCTAACTCTGGAGACAGGTTGCCTTGAATATAAATATATTACAAAAAGAAATTAATCTCTCTTTTTCTTTCTTTTATTTGATTCTCTAGCTGCATTCATCAAAATCCCCAAGATATACTCAAGTCTTAACAACTGAGCCAGAGGCAGTATATGACTGATCTTGTTTTCTGTTGCCCTCCAAGTGACCTGACTAATCTGAACAATTCAGAGTTTGGTTCTTGCTGAATTATAAGGCAAGTTAAGAAAAGTCTTGATTGAGCTTTCAAGGTCCCTTCCATCCCGTAACATTCTGTGATTGCACCACAAAACCTGGTGCATGCTGAAGAGGGAATAGAATAGAGTAGAATTAACCAGGTTGCAATAGACCTTCAAGATCAAGTCCAACCTACCCCCAACAACATCTAATCAACTAAACCATGGCATTAAGTGCCTCATCCAATCTCTTCTTAAACACCTGAGGGAGCTGGGGTTGCTTAGCCTGGAGAAGAGGAGGCTCAGGGGAGACCTTCTTGCTGTCTACAACTACCTGAAGGGAGGTTGTAGCCAGGTGGGGGTCGGTCTCTTCTTCCAGGCAACCAGCAGCAGAGCAAGAGAACACAGTCTCAAGCTGTGCTAGGTGAAGTTTAGGCTGAAGGTGAGGAGAAAGTTCTTCACAGAGTTGTTAGCCATTGGAATGTGCTGCCCAGGGAGGTGGTGGAGTCACTATCCCTGGAGGTGTTCAAGAGGGGATTGGATCTGGCACTTGATGCCATGGGTAAGTTAGTCACGAGGTGTTGGGTGACAGGTTGGAATTGATGATCTTTGAGGCCTTTTCCAACCTTATTGATTCTATGATTCTATGACCTCCTGTGATGGTGACTCTATATGAGTTACGCCTGACATGAACAAATCATGCTGTCCTGGGCAGGGTTAGGACAGGGTTAAGTCCTTGGTTTGGTTGGTTGGTTTGGTTGGTTGGAGTGGTTTTTTTTTTTTCCCCTTTGCAAAGAGCTGGGAGGGGCCAGAGCCAAGAGAGGCACCTGAACTAGCCAATGGTTATTTGATACCCTGTTGACTTCATGCTCACTACTTAAGGGAAGGGCCAGGGCAACACCTGCAGTGAGCAGGTGGCTGGGACACGACAGTGCAGGATCAAGTGGATGAGCCAAGCCTCCCCATTGAGGTCAGTGCTGCCTTTTGTATCACTGCTTGTGTATGCTTTCATTAGCAGCATTGTTCTTCCTGGTTGTTGTTCTTCTCTCTTTATGCTCTTCTGTCACATTCTTCTTATCTCAGCCCCCAGGGCTTTGCCTCTTCCTCTTGGTTGTTCTTTCCATTCCATGGGGGAGTACTTGTGTGAGATGCTGCATGGGGCTTTGCTGCTCACTGAGCCTGAACCACAACAGTCCTTTGTGGTGCCCAGTTCTGGGCCCCACAGTTTAGGGAAGATGTTGAGTTGCTGGAACCTGTCCAGAGAAGGGCAACAAAGCTGGGGAGGGGTTTGGAGCACAGCCTTGTGAGGAGAGGCTGAGGGAGCTGGGGTTGCTTAGCCTGGAGAAGAGGAGGCTCAGGGGTGACCTTATTGCTGTCTAGAACTACCTGAAGAGAGGTTATAGCCAGGAGGGGCTTGGTCTCTTCTCCCAGTACCAGAACAAGAGGACACAGTCTCAAGTTGTGCCAAGGGAGGTTTAGGCTGGAGGTGACAAGGAAGTTCTTCACAGAGGGAGTTGTTTGCCATTGGAATGTGCTGCCTAAGGAGGTGGTGGAGTCTCCATCCCTGGAGGTGTTCAAGAGGGGATTGGATGTGGCACTTGGTGCCATGGTCTAGTAGTCAGGAGGTGTTGGGTGATAGGTTGCACTTGATGATCTTTGAGGTCTTTTCCAACCTTATTGATTCTATGATTCTAAGAATCTACCTGCTGCAAGTTTTGCTCCATTCCCCCCAGTCCTATCACTCCCTGACACCCTCAAAAGTCCTTCCCCAGCTTTCTTGTAGCCCCCTTCAGATACTGGAAGACCACAATTATGTCTCTTCAGAGCCTTCTCTTCTCCAGACTGAACAGCTCCAACTCTCTCAGTCTGTCTCTGCAGGAGAGGAGCTCCAGCCCTCTGCCCATCCTCCTGGCCCTTCTGGGACATGTTCCAGCACATCCAGATCTTTCTTGCATGCAGTAGGACATGACTGTTAGGGGTGCTAGAATGTTTGCTAATTCTGCAGATGGCTTTTCCTAAATCCCCTTAATGTAGATGGGAAAAAAAAAAACTGATTTAGTCAATTATCTAGGAAATGATCTAGTCAGCACAGTAGGCAACCCACCACTGTTGCCCTCTTTCATTTTTCCTTTGAACAAGAGCTTCTGTTCCCTGCAGTTGCAAAGAAAGCCTCAGAGCTGCAGGCTCAACATCAGACCTTGCAGCACTCCCTGAAGCTGCAGACAATGTGGCACAATAGATCACTTCTGAGAAGTCTCATTTCAGTGTCTTGTGGGCTAATCAGCTAATCATTTCATTGGCATGCCAATTAAGATAACTTAAGGAATTTAAGGAAGGAGGATGTTGGTTTCCTCTGCTGGGCTGCAAATACACATTTGTAATGGTCTACAGTGCCTAAGAGATGGGGAAGAGGAAATCCTAGAAGAGGAGCAAGCAGATTTATGCAGTGCTGCACTCCTATGAATCAAACACAACTAAGTATTGCAGGTTGTGAGCTGATGAAGAACTCGTGTCTAATACATTTTATAGGTGCTTTTAAAGCTGTAGCTCTTACTAACAAGAGAGAAACTACTTTCTGTTAGAGCACTGTGTCTAGTTCTGGATGCCCTATTGCAGGAAGGATCTGGAGGTGCTGGAAGGTGTCCAGAGAAGGGCCACGAGGATGAGCAGAGGGCTGGAGCTGCTCTGCTATGAGGACGCACTGAGGGAGTTGGGGCTGTTCAGCCTGGAGAAGAGAAGGCTCCAAGGAGACCTGATTGTGGCCTTCCCGTATCTGAAGGGGGCTACAAGAAAGCTGGGGAGGGAGTTTTGAGGGTGTCAGGGAGTGATAGGACTGGGGGGAATGGAGCAAAACTAGAAATGGGTAGATTGAGATTGGATGTTAGGAAGTTCTTCCCCATGAGGGTGGTGAGACACTGGCACAGGTTGCCCAGGGAGGAGGTGGAAGCCTCATGCCTGGAGGTTTTTGCAGCCAGGCTGGATGTGGCTGTGAGCAACCTGCTGTAGTGTGAGGTGTCCCTGCCCATGGCAGTAGAGTTGGAATTGGATGATCCTTGAGGTCCCTTCCAACCCTGAAAATTCTGTGATTCTATGACTTGTGGAAAACTTTCCTAGGCACAGCCTAAAGCTACCACACACAGGTTTCATGTTGTCAGCAGTTTCTTCTGACAGAGGAGGCTCAGGAGGGACCTTTTGCTCTTTACAACTATCTGAAGAGAGGTTGTAGCCAGGTGGGGGTTGGTCTCTTCTCTCAGGCAAAAAACACCAAAACAAGAGAACCCAGGGGAAGTTTAGGCTGGAGGTGAGGAGAAAGTTCTTCCCAGCAAGAGAGATTGGCCATTGGAATGTGCTGCCCAGGGAGGTGGTGGAGTTACCACCCCTGGAGGTGTTCAAGAAAGGCTTGGATGTGGCACTTGGAGCCATGGTTTAGTTGTCAGGAGGCGTTAGGTAATAGGTTGGACTTGATGATCTCTGATGTCTTTTCCAACCTTGTTGATCCTATAGTTCTATGATCCTTGACTGCATGGTGAGTTCTCTCACTCCACTCCGGTATCTGATGCTTATTAGTCTGAAGCTGCATGAGCTCCTCCTTTTTGCATTAAGACCCTGCATGACAGACGGATGATTCCCACTTATTCTGGTCTTACCAGAATGTGATAAAGAGCTGACTGTTTGAAATGACTGCCCCTTTTCACTGCTCACACCTTACACTTGCTGCTAAAGCTGGAGTGTTTATGCCTGAAGTGTGGTTGCTTTGTTGCCAGGTGCCAGTAGCGCCAACACGTTACGGGTGGAGGCTAGTGAGTGTGATGCATATGTATCCACATGGCTTTAATTGTTTCACTGAGGATGAAACAGTGATTATCAGTCCTAAAGGAACAATCCCAGCTGGATTAGAATTTGCTGGGAGTAAGGCTTCATTAATGTGAGCAGTGCATTGATGTTATGATAAGAAGTACACCTCAGCTACTGCTTCCCCTTCTAACTCCTGTTACAGATCTTGATCACAGCTGCTATCTATTTCTTAATACAGGTGGATAAACTCTTCCCTTTCCACATCCAGCAATTACTTCTGACCTTTATGGTTTTTTTTAATGGGTGTTGGCATTTGATTTCTCATGGTAATAATTGTACCTGAATCCCTCAGAACTGCTCAAGCACCAAGTCACTGTTAGATCCTTGCATCCAATTACATTTCCCAGTAACAAACAATTTGTTTTGTTTCACTGTGGTATATGTTGCAATCACAGATTAAATGCTGCTGTCTGGAAGATTCATAAATCTCCACTTTTCTGCTTTTTTTTTACCTTAAAGGTGAAGTAACTTTACAAGTTTTGAACTTGTAAGAGCTCTAATACAGGATACTGGTGAGGGAATCTCACAAGCTTTGAACTTGTAATGATAAGATACATGTAAGAGACCTGATACATATATTATTCACATTGGATTTCTGCCCCTGTACTCAGCACTGGTTAGGCTACACCTTGAGTCCTGTGTCCAGTTCTGGGCTCCTCAGTTTAGGAAAGATGTTGAGTTGCTGGAAGGTGTCCAGAGAAGGGCAGCAAAGCTGGGGAGGAGTTTAGAGCACAGCCCTGTGAGGAGAGGCTGGGGGAGCTGGGGTTGCTTAGCCTGGAGAAGAGGAGGCTCAGGGGAGACCTTCTTGCTCTCTACAACTACCTGAAGGGAGGTTGCAGCCTGGTGGGAGTTGGTCTCTTCTCCCAGGCAACCAGCACCAGAACAAGAGGACACAGTCTCAAGCTGTGCCAGGGGAGGTTTAGGCTGGATGTTAGGAAGAAGTTCTTCCCAGAAAGAGAGCTTGGCCACTGGAATGTGCTGCCCAGGCAGATGGTGGAGTCACTGTCCCTGGAGGTGTTCAAGAGACTGGATGGGGTGCCATGGCTTAGTTGCTTAGATGGTGTTGGGTGTAGGTTGGACTCAATGAACTCTGAGGTCTTTTCCATCCTGGTTAATTCTATAAGGAAGAAAAAAAAAAAGAGCAAAAACTTCCGGGAATCACATCAGTTGTAGCTTATGCTTCCATGGGAAAGCAAAGAGTAGGGAAATGTAGAAGGTGGCTAAGAAAGTGATGACTTTAGCTGGGAAGTCATTGGAAGGAGGGAAATCACCCAAGAACACCTCAGAATGTGACTCAAACTCTTTTCATAGCAAGCTGCAAATTGCCTAGGAATTTGGTACAGTATTTACATGTTTATTTGGAATAGATTTTAAAGGGAAAGTCTTGGGAAATGTTCTTATGTCTAATCCACAGTATCACAGTATCACTTAGGTTGGAAAGGACCTCGAGGATCATCGAGTCCAACCTGACACCGCAGACCCCATGACTAGACCATGGCACCAAGTGCCACGTCCAATCTCCCCTTGAACGCCTCCAGGGTCGATGACTCAACCACCTCCCTGGGCAGCACATTCCAATGCCGAATGACTCGCTCGGTGAAGAACTTCCTCCTCACCTCGAGTCTGAACCTCCCCTGGCGCAGCTTGAGACTGTGTCCCCTTGTTCTGGTGCTGGTTGCCTGGGAGAAGAGGCCAACTCCCTCCTGGCTACAACCACCCTTCAGGTAGTTGTAGAGGGCAATAAGGTCACCCCTGAGCCTCCTCTTCTCCAGGCTAAACAATCCCAGCTCCCTCAGCCTCTCCTCATAGGGCTTGTGTTCAAGGCCTCTCCCCAGCCTTGTTGCCCTTCTCTGGACACGCTCAAGTGTCTCAATGTCCTTCTTAAACTGAGGAGCCCAGAACTGGACACAGGACTCAAGGTGCGGCCTAACCAGAGCAGAGTACAGGGGCACTATGACCTCCCTGCTCCTGCTGGCCACACTATTCCTAATGCAGGCCAGAATGCTATTGGCCCTCCTGGCCACCTGAGCACACTGCTGGCTCATATTCAGGTGGCTGTCAATCAGCACCCCCAGGTCCCTCTCTGTCTGGGAGCTCTCCAGCCACTCCGACCCCAGCCTATAGCTCTGCATGGGATTGCCATAGCCAAAGTGCAGCACTCGGCACTTGGACTTGTTGAAAGCCATCCCATTGGACTCTGCCCATCTGTCCAGTCGGTCAAGGTCCCTCTGCAGAGCCTTTCTACCCTCTAATTGACTAACATCTGCCCCTAACTTTGTGTCATCTGCAAACTTGCTGATGACTGACTCTACCCCTTCATCCAGATCATCAACGAATATGTTGAAGAGGACAGGGCCCAGCACTGATCCCTGGGGAACACCACTGGTGACTGGCCTCCAGCTGGATGCGGCACCGTTCACGACCACTCTCTGGGCCCGGCCCTCCAGCCAGTTCCTAACCCAGCACAGAGTGTAGTGGTCCAATCCATGGGCTGACAGCTTAGTCAGCAGTTTGCTGTGGGGGACGGTGTCAAAGGCCTTGCTGAAGTCTAGGTAGACCACATCCACAGGCCTCCCCACATCCACCAGGCGGGTCACCTGATCATAGAAAGAGATCAGGTTGGAGAGGCAGGATCTGCCCTTCCTGAATCCATGTTGGCTGGACCTGAGCCCTTGGCCATCCTTCAGGTGCGCAGTTATTGCTGCCAGGATAATCTGCTCCATCACTTTCCCTGGCACTGAGGTCAGGCTGACTGGCCTGTAGTTTCCAGGTTCCTCCATCCGACCCTTCTTGTGGATGGGGACCACATTGGCCAGTTTCCAGTCATCTGGGACCTCACCAGTGAGCCAGGACTGGAGGAAAATGATGGAGAGTGGCCTAGCTAGCACATCCGCCAGCTCTCTCAGCACCCTAGGATGGATCCCATCTGGTCCCATGGACTTGTGGATATCCAAGTGGCTCAGCAGGTCCCGAACTAACTCCTCATGGATTTCCAGGGTATTACTCTGCTCCCCGACCCCAACGCCCAGCTCCGGAGACCACTCGTCCTGAACTCCTGCCTTGCTGTTAAACATTGAAGCAAAGAAGGTGTTCAGGACCTCAGCTTTATCCTCATCCTCAGTAACTGTGTTCCCCTCCAGGTCCACTAGGGAGTTCAGGTTCTTCCTGCCCTTCCTCTTATTGTTAATATATTTATAAAAATGCTTTTTATTATCTTTGACTGAGGTGGCCAGCTTCAGTTCCAGCTGGGCCTTAGCCTCCCTAATTTTATTCCTACATAATCTAACAGCTTCCTTGAACATACCTCGAGAAGCCTTCCCCTCCTTCCAAAGGTGATACAGCCTCCTCTTCCCCCTTAAATCCTCCAGGAGCTGCTTGCTCATCCAGGCTGGTCGCCTTCCCCGCCGGCTTGCCTTCCGGCACATGGGAACCGCCAATTCCTGTGCCTTCAAGAGCTCCTGTTTGAAGTAGGTCCAACCCTCCTGAACCCCTTGGTTCATGAGGGCTGGTACCCAGGGGACTTTGCAGACAAGTTTTTTAAATAGGCTGAAGTTCGCCCTTCGGAAGTCCAAGGTGGAGGTTCTGTTGGTGCTCCTCCCAATCTCCCTGCATATTGAAAACTTCACTATCTCGTGGTCACTGCACCCTAGGCAGCCTCCCACGATCACATCTCCCACCAGCCCTTCCCTATTGCAGAACAGCAGGTCAAGCAGAGCCTGTCCCCTGGTAGGCTCGCTTAACAGCTGTGTCAGGAAGCAGTCCTCCATTCGCTCCAGGAATCTTCTGGACTGCCTCCTCCCTGCTGAATTAAGTTCCCAGCAGATATCTGGGAGGTTGAAGTCACCAACAAGGACAAGATCAGATGATCTTGAGACAGCCTCCGATGATCTTGAGACAGCCTCCAGACAGACAGCTTTCCATCCTGATCTACCTGTAAAGAATGGATGCTTTTCATTTACTTTTGCACTTCAGAATGCCTGACAACATGCTAACCCCCCCCATGATTTATGGGTACATTTGTTTTTAAAAGTAATTCAGTAAAAAGCACAGCAGACACTTTCCTGGCCAGCCCAGAAATATGAACATTCCAGTAAGGTGTTAAATTAGGGTTAAAAACGGTCTCTCATCCACAGGGACCTTGACAGCCTGGAGAGCTGGGCCCAAGTCCAAACTCATGGAGTTCAGGGTCCTGCATCTGGGTCAGGGCAATCCCAAGCACCATTATAGGCTGGGCAGGGACTGGCTTAGGAGCAGCCCTGAAGAAAAGGACTTGGGGGTGCTGGTGGATGAGAAGCTCAACAGTAGCCAGCAGTGAGCACTTGCAGCCCACAAAGCCAATCACATCCTGGGCTGCAACAAGAGAAGCAGAGCCAGCAGGGCCAGGGAGGTGATTCTCCCCATCTACTCTGCTCTGGTGATAACCCACCTGAGTATTGCATCCAGTTCTGGAGCCTCTATTACAGAAAGGATCTGGAGGTGCTGGAACATGTCCAGAGAAGGGCCATGAGGATGAGCAGAGGGCTGGAGCTTCTCTGCTATGAGGACAGACTGAGGGAGTTGGGGCTGTTCAGTCTGGAGAAGAAAAGGCTCCGAGGAGACCTTCTTGTGGCCTTCCAGTATCTGAAGGGGGCTACAAGAAAGCTGGGGAGGGACTTCTTAGAGTGTCAGGGAAAGATAGGACTGGGGGGGATGGAGCAAAACTAGAAATGGCTAGATTCAACTTGGGTGTTAGGAAGAAGTTCTTCCCCATGAGGGTGGTGAGAGACTGGCACAGGTTGCCCAGGGAGGTGGTGGAAGCCTCATCCTTGGAGGTTTTTAAGGCCAGGCTAGATGTGTCTCTGAGCATCCTGATCTAGTGTGAGGTGTCCCTGCCCATGGCAGGGGGGTTGGAACTGGATGGTCCTTGAGGTCCTTTCCAACCTGACAATTCTCTGATTCTATGGAGCTTGCACAAAGCTCATTGTATGCAGGAACATGAAACCAGTTTCTCATGCACAGGAAAGCCTCTCTAACCAAAGTAAGTGAGAAAACTCTTCTGTGAGAGACATCACTGATGCTTTGGGGATTATTATTTAAAGTCATCATCACTGATATTTAAATAAACCAAAAGAGCTCTATGTAACTTTTCCATGCTCCCTGCTCACGCAACTGGCTAATGCTCTTTAAAGCATTAAAGCATTTGCACATGCACCTTGAATTTCAGGAGATTTAATGTGTGGTGAAAGCTGTATTTTCATTTCATGGTGTATTTCCCTGGTGAATCACAAACAACCTAGGGAATTGTCATTAGTTAGGTGATTAGGGAGTAACTCAAGATTATCTCAGCATAATATGAATATCAGTGCCTGAAGTAGTTGGGAATAATCCTCAACATGTATTTAAGTGTTCAGAAAGAGATGTTCTATGGCAACTCACATCTGAATAAAAGGACTCTGGATTTCATTCCTTGCCCCAGACAGATGACTCAGCAGAGGTGTGGCTCTCACCTGGGCATGCTTCCCTCCAATATGGCAATGAGAGGGGAAGGAGAAATGCAGATTCTTAAGTATTTTGGGGGGAGAAAAAAGTATTTCTCTGATATGTGACCTATAAGGGGCAGCTGAGGCTGTTCAGTCTGGAACCAGCTGAAGTATTGTGTCCAGTTCTGGGCCCTTCAGTTTAGGAAAGATGTTGAGATGCTGAAATGTGCCCAGAGAAGGGCAACCAAGCTGAGAAGGGGTTTGGAGCACAGCCCTGTGAGGAGAGGCTGAGGAAGCTGGGGTTGCTTAGCCTGGAGAAGAGGAGGCTCAGGGCAGACCTCATTGCTGTCTACAGCTACCTGAAGGGAGGTTGTAGCCAGGTGGGGGTTGGTCTCTTCTCCCAGGCAACCAGCACCAGAACAAGAAGACACAGTCTCAAGCTGTGCCAGGGGAGGTTTAGATTGGATGTTAGGAAGAAATTCTTCCCAGAAAGAGCAATTGGCCATTGGAATGTGCCGAATTGGAGTCACTGTCACTGGAGGAGTTTAAAAAGAGACTGGATGAGGCACTTGGTGTCATAGTTTAGTTGATTAAATGGTGTTGGGTGATAGGTTGGACTTGATCTCAAAGGTCTTTTCCAACCTGGTTAATTCTATTCTATTCTAATAGGAGGCTGAGGGGAGATCTCATTGCTCTCTACAACTGTTTGAAGGGAGGTTGGAGCAAGGAGGAGGCAGTCTCTTCTTGCTGGCAAATGACAAGATGAGAGGAAATGGTGACAAGCTGTGTCAGGGGAGGTTCAGGATGGATATTAGGAAATGTTTCTTCACTGAAAGGCTTCTCAAACATTGGAATGGTCTACCCAGGGCAGTGGTGGAGTCACCATGCCTGAGGGTGTTTAAGCAGCCTGTGGCGCTGGCACTTAGGGACATGGTTTAGTGTTGATCCTTCAGTCATGGGTTGGGGTTTGGACTGGATGATCTTCAAGGTCTCCTCCAACTGGATGTTTTCTGTGAGTTGCTCTGTCTTCTTTTGGACCTCTTCTTCCCCAAAAGATTTGTATTTAGGTGTGCTTTTTATTCAGAAGCCATGGCACTGAGATGATTTTGGCAGGGGAGGCTGTACTGAATTTATACCTTACAAGAACTTCAGAAGGAGCTCCTGTTGCAGTTGACTTTCTAAAAGTCTCCTACTGAAAGTGCCTCTCTTCTTGTTCTTGCAACCTTCTGTTGGGTTACAAGAGGCTATGTAACAAAGGGGAGGTTATGTAATGTATTGCTTCAACTAAAATGTGTTTCATATTCATTCTTCAGTGCTATATATTCCTTTCATAGGCAGACTTGATAGTCACCACAAACAAATTCAGGGTTAGATCCTACCTCTCAAGGTGACTTGTGCAGGATAAAGGCAGCTCTTACTGTTTCAACCCTTTGTAGTGCATGTAAAAGGCAAGGAAAGGTATATCAAAAGCAAAACATTTCATTCTCATGTTTTTGGGGGGTTTGTTGTTCATTCCCAGCAGACAGTCAGACAGAAAATGATTGCATTTACAGTCATAGAATCCATCACAGAATTGTCAGGGTTGGAAAGGACCTCAAGGAACATCCAATTCCAACCCCACTGCCATGGGCAGGGACACCTCACACTACAGCAGGTTGCTCACAGCCACATCCAGCCTGGCTACAAAAACCTCCAGGCATGAGGCTTCCACCACCTCCTTGGGCAACCTGTGCCAGTGTCTCACCACCTTCATGGGGAAGAACTTCTTCCTAACACCCAATCTCAATCTATCCATTTCTAGTTTTGCTCCATTCCTCCCAGTCCTATTACTCCCTGACACCCTCAAAAGTCCCTCCCCAGCCTTCTTGCAGGCCCCTTTCAGATACTGGAAGGCCACAATTAGGTCTCCTTGGAGCCTTCTCCTGTCCAGCCTGCACAACCCCAACTCCCTCAGTCTGTCCTCACAGCAGAGCAGCTCCAACCCTCTGCTCATCCTCGTGGCCCTTCTCTGGACATATTCCAGCACCTCCAGATCCTTCCTGTAATAGAGGCTCCAGAATTGGACACATTGCAGAGGAGGAGAAACACCTCCTTCACCCTGCTGGCTATGTTTCTCTTGATGCAGCCCAGGATCTGGTTAGCTTTCTGAGCTGCAAGTTCTCACTGCTGGCTCCTGTTGAGCTTCTCATCCACCAGCACACCCGAGTCCTTTTCGTCAGGGCTGCTCCTAAGCCAGTCCCTGCCCAGCCTATATGAGTGCTTGGGATTGCCCTGACCCAGATGCAGGACCTTTCTCAAAGCAAACTTGCTGAGTGACTGGGGTTGGGGGGAAAAGCTTTTTCCAACAGAAGTTTGTTTGAATCCCATTTGGTTAAGGGTTGGGGGTGGGTTTAGGGTTTTTTTGATTGGTTTTGGTTCTTTCCTAGCACAGTCCATCCCTATGAATTTTTCCATTAGTGAAAAGAAGTCTTCCTTATCATCAGACTTTCCCAGATGTTTCCCAATCCTTTACAGCTTCAAGCTTTTCCAAAACTGATTTGCTTCAATTTCCTTTGTTTGAGGGTTTGGGGATTTTGGGCTTGGCTTCTGGTTGTTTTCCTGATGTTTCCTAGCAGTGAATTCTTCTTCCTTAGCTTAGTGAAATGAATTTTTCCTTGGCTTCAATACTCCATATCATATTTATTTCTATAAAGGTTCAAGAGCTTACAAGAGTATTTCCAAGTCTCTTATCTCTCCCCAAACCCAAGGAAGATTAGATTCAATGCACCTCTTGCTTCTGAGGCACAGAAGAAACACTTCTATTGTCAGAAGCTGCTGCATGCATCATAGAGAAGTCAGTAACAGGCAAGCTGCAACTACATAACATCCTTTTGCAGTTCATTTGAAGGTATGAAGGTGTAAGCATTTATAATGTATGTAAAGCTCAAATCCTTTCCTTTGCTTTGCTGAATGATATGAGAAATTCTGCCTGGTTCAGGCTTGTGGAGAGCTCCCTGCTCCTGCAGGGCAGGCAGGGGCTGCCACTCTTTCTGCTATGCCTAGAAGGAGATTTTATGGGGTGCTTGGTGCCATGGTTTAGTTGATTAGATGGTGTTGGATGATGGGTTGGACTCGATGATCTTGAAGGTCTCTTCCAGTCTGGTCTGTGCTGTGCTATGCTATGCTATCTCCTGTGCAAACTGACTGTGCAGGGCAGGATAGAAGTTAGTGGCCCACATCCTTTTGATGCAGAAGAGAATGCTCAAGTAAGACAAGCAGGGAAGTCATTCTGTCCCTGTACTCAGCACTAGTTAGGCCACACCTTGAGTACTGTGTCCAGCTTTGGGTCCTTCAACTCAAGAAGGATGTTGAGTTGCTGGAATGTGCCCAGAGAAGGGCAAAGAGGCTGGGGAGAGGTATGGAACACAGCTCTGTGAGGAGAGGCTGAGGGAGCTGGGGTTGTTTACCTTGGAGAAGAGGAGGCTCAGGGGAGACCTTATTGCTCTACCTGGAGGGAGGTTGTAACCAGGTGGGGGGTGGTTTCTTCTCCCAGGCAACCAGAACAAGAGGAGAGAGTCTCAAGCTGTGACAGGGGAAGTTTAGGTTTGAGGTGAGGAGAAAGTTCTTCACAGAGAGAGAGATTGGCCATTGGAATGTGCTGCCCAGGGAGGTGGTGGAGTCCCCATCCCTGGAGGAGTCCCCATCCCTGGAGGTGTTCAAGAGGGGATTGGATGTGGCACTTGGGGCCATGGTTTAGTTGTCAGGAGATGTTAGGAATTGGAAACAAATTAAGTGTGGGGGAACTCAGACTCTTGAATTCTGTAAAATATTTTGCACTTAGCAAGTTTTCAGGTGTTCCTCATGAGATGATATGTGAGGTGATAGGTTGGATTCGACGATCTCTGAGGTCTTTTCCAACCTGGTTGACTCTATGAATGAGATTCTGAAGACAACCTTTCTTCCATGCATTATTTTTTTTTCCTGGAGAAGGAAATGATGGGAGTGTTTCACTCTTCCTGCCTAGGCAAAGAAATGAGAAAGTACAGATGGGTGCTTGGTGCATGCAAAGCAATCAGGAGGAATTCTTGTAAGGCAAATTAAAGGACGAGCGAAACAGAAATATTTCCTCATGCGATTCAGGCTGACTGAATCGGGAAGGGAAATGCTGAAGGGAAGGAAATTGCAGAAGCCTGAGCTGTGTTTTATCAAAAGCTACAATGTGATCTGCTTTAAGAGCATTCCCTGGAGATCAGTTCAAGGCATTCAAGTGTGGGAATTAATATGCTCCCTCACTCTCCGTTTCAGAGCTGTGAGACACCAGGCAAGTTGGAGGGGAGGAGAAAAACACCTGAGAGAGACTGAAGTAAAGGATCTTGTGTCAAAATACTGTGGCTTTCAGGGGCCAAGAAGCTCCTTTGGGCTACTGCTGTCTCCAACTACCTGAAGGAAGGTTGCAGCCAGGTGGGGCTTGATCTCTTCTCTCAGGCAACCAGCACCAGAACAAGAGGACACAGTCTCAAGCTGTGCCAGGGGAGGTTTAGACTGGATGTTAGGAAGAAGTTCTTCCCAGCAAGAGAGATTTGCCATTGGGATGTGCTGCCCAGGGAGGTGGTGGAGTCACCATCCCTGGAGGTGTTTAGGAAGAGCCTGGATGTGGTACTTGGTGCCATAGTTTAGTTGATGAGATGGTGTTGGATGATAGGTTGGACTTGATGATCTTTGAGGTCTTTTCCTACTCTACTCTTTATAATTGTCTCCCACAGTATTCTAATACTTAAACAACCCCAGATGCTTCTAAATGGAATATATGGATAGATAGACATCTCCAGCTACTTTGCAGAAATGCATCAGGCAAAATGATTGCTACCATCTGATACACATAGAGGGAATTTTATTCCCAAAAGCACTTCTAAGGCACCTACTATCTTGCTATCAGGACAAACACACTCAAGCATCTTTATCATAGAGAACTAGCATGGGATTGGCTATGAATTAATAAAGGTTTGGAATCATCTCGAGGCCTGTTGTGGGCAGTTTGGGTTCCAATGATATGCATCCTCTAATTGGCTTAAATGCATATTTTCTTTTATCTCTTGTTAAGTTTTCCCTCTCTCTGTCTCCCCCCCTCTCTCTCTTGGAAATTCTCCACCACAGCTTTTCTGAAGGATTTTCATTACTGCTGTTTCATCTTCATAGAGTCCCCCAGGTTGGAAAAGACCTCAGAGATCATCAAATCTAGCCTATTACCTCTTACTTCCTGACAACTAAGCCATGGCTTCAAGTGCCACATCAAACCCTTTTCTGAACACCTTCAGTGATGGTGACTCCACCTCCTCCCTGGGCAGCACATCCCAATGGCCAATCTCTTTCTGGGAAGAACTTTCTCCTCGCCTCCAGCCTAAACCTCCCCTGGCACAGCTTGAGACTGTGTCCCCTTGTTCTGGTGGGTTTTGCCTGGGAGAAGAGACCAAACCCTATCTCTCTGCAACCTTCCTTCAGGTAGTTGTAGAGAGCAATAAGATCTCCCCTGAGCCTCCTCTTCTCCAGGCTAAGCAACCCCAGATCCCTCAGCCTCTCCTCACAGGGCTGTGCTCCAGACCCCTCCCCAGCCTCACTGCCCATCTCTGGACACATTCTCTAGGTCAATCTTCAGGAAGGTTATATTCAGAATCTCATTCTCTGGGTCCCTCCTCTTGCAGAGTCTCATTCTCTTGGTACCTTTCTTACATTGGATGTGTGACCTGGTACAGGTGACCCTGCTCTGGCAGGGGTATTGTACTGGATGATCTCTCAAGGTCCCTTCCAACCCCTAACATTCTGTAACTCTGAGATATAGAATCAGAGAATTGTCAGGGTTGGAAGAGATCTCAAGGATCAGCCAGTTCCAACCCCCTGCCATGGGCAGGGACACCTCACCCTGCAGCAGGTTGCTCACAGCCACAAACAGTGTGGCTGCAACAACCTCCAGGGTTGAGGCTTCCACCACCTCCCTGGGCAACCTGTGCCAGTGTCTCACCACCCTCATGGGGAAGAACTTCTTCCTAACATCCAATCTGAATCTATCCATTTCTAGTTTTGCTCCATCCCCCCAGTCCTATCACTCCCTGACACCCTCCAAAGTCCCTCCCCAGCTTTCTTGGAGCCCCCTTCAGATACTAGAAGGCCACAATTAGGTCTCCTGGGAGCCTTCTCCTCTCCAGACTGAACAGCTCCAACTTTCTGTCTGTCCTCACAGGAGAGGAGCTCCAGCCCTCTGCTCATCCTCGTGGCTCTTCTCTGGACACTCAGCAACAGGCCCAGCTGGGGGATGACTAAGCAGCAGGCAACAGCCAAGTTCAGTGTAAAAGCTGATGGAGCACAAGCAGCCTTTTCTTATCCCAGGCACTTCCATGTAGCATGTGTAAAAAAAATTGAGAGACATATTAATACCCAGGTAGTGACTGTGCTCTGCAAGAGCTGTCTTGTAAAAGGATTGTTTGACTGCCATAGCATCTAACACCTTTTTTTCCCTAGAATGAGTTTCCACACTTAGATGTCATTTCAGTGTTGAAGAAGTACTGTTTTAATCTGCTGAATGCTGGATGGTCCCTAAGGGAGTTTAGAACACCATTGAAAGTCAAGCTTTATAGCTTTTATATCTATTTTTTAATGTTTTATGGCAAAGGCAGTTATTTTGAAGGGGAAGGAATACCTACAAAGTAGATATGAGGGGTGGGTAACCCAAACAAATAGAATTCAGCTTTAGGCATTTCAGAAGAGGAAAAGGAGCAAGCAAATACATTAATAACTTGCTCTCTTTAATCACCAACTCCTGAATTATTCCCTTAAAGGGGAATTTCCTGGAGATATTCTCCTTAAAGGTTATTGATTTATGGTAGGATGACAGATTACTTAAGGGCTTCTGTGAATGGAAGGAGTCAGGTACATCAGGGAGGCAAAAAGACATTGATCATTTAACAAGCCCAAGTGCTGGGTGCTGCACTTCGGCCACAACAACCCCATGCAGTGCTACAGGCTGGGGTCACAGTGGTTGAAGAGCAGCCAGGCAGAAATGGACCTGGGGGTACTGGTTGATAGTAGGCTGAACATGAGCCAGCAGTGTGCCCAGGTGGCCAAGAAGGCCAATGGCATCCTGGCCTGCATCAGGAACAGTGTGGCCAGCAGGAGCAGGGAAGTCATTCTGCCCTGTGCTCAGCACTGCTTAGGCCACACCTTGAGTCCTGTGTCCAGTTCTGGGCTCCTCAATTTAAGAAGGATATTTTCATACTTGAATGTGTCCAGAGAAGGGCAGTGAGGCTGGGGAGGGGTCTGGAGCACAGCCCTGTGAGGAGAGGCTGAGGGAGCTGGGGTTGCTTAGCCTGGAGGAGAGGAGGCTCAGGGGAGACCACCGTGCTCTCTACAACTACCTGAAGGGAGGTTGTAGCCAGGTGGGGGTTGGTCTCTTCTCCCAGGCAACCAACACCAGAACAAGAGGACACAGTCTCAAGCTGCACCAGGGGAGGTTTAGGTTGGATGTTAGGAAGAAATTCTTCCCAGAAAGAGAGATTGGTCATTGGAATGTGCTGCCCAGGGAGGTGGTGGAGTCACTGTCCCTGGACGTGTTCAGAAAGGATTGGACGTGGCACTTGAAGCCATGGTTTAATTGTCAGGAGGTGGTGGGTGACAGGTTGGACTTGATGATCTCTGAAATCTTTTCCAACCTTACTGATTCTATGATTTCCTGGAAAGGAGTTTTGTGGTGGTGGTGGTGGGGGAGTTATGTATTTAGGCAGCTGCAGTATTGAAAGAGACATTTGAAACCCCCTGTGCTGTGCTATACAAAGTGATTTGTTGTCCTTCATTAATTGTCATGGTCTGGCTGTGATTTTTATCAAGGATTCCACCATCTCATCTCATAGGTGCTTACCACTGGCTAATAATAATTTGTTTTCCCCAAACTGCTTCTCCTACTGAAAAACTTTCCCCAGATAAGGAAGATTTTCTTTCTTTGATTTTCCTCCCTTATAGAATAGAACAATAAACCAGGTTGGAAGAGACCTTCAAGATCATTGTGTCCAACCTATCAACCAATCCAACCTACCTAAACAACTAACCCATGGCACCAAGCACCCCATCAAGTCTCATTAAAATCTTAGATAAAAGGCTTCTGTTCTCAGAAGGAAGTAAGGTTTTCTGTGCCAGAAGAAGAGTTTTACCTCCTTAAGGTGCTCTAGGGGAGCATCAGAAGAGGGGACCTACAAGAGAACTGGGGAGGGACTTTTGAGGGTGTCAGGCAGTGATAGGACTGGGGGGAATGGAAAGAAAGTAGAACTGGGTAGATTCAGACTGGCTGTTAGGAAGAAGTTCTTCCCCATGAGGGTGGTGAGAGCCTGGCACAGGTTGCCCAGGGAGGTGGTGGAAGCCTCATGCCTGGAGGTTTTTGCAGCCAGGCTGGATGTGGCTGTGAGCAACCTGCTGTAGTGTGAGGTGTCCCTGCCCATGGCAGGGGGGTTGGAACTGCATGATCCTTGAGGTCAACCTCAACAAAGCCACTAAATTAACTAATTCACCTGTATAAAACATCAGGAGGCTCAGCAGCATGCTGTTCTCTGACCCTGACAGCAACATTTCTATTAAAAGCCCCCATTGCAGTTTCCAGTGTGAGAGTGCAGCAGCTACTTTGCTTTCCCTGACCTGTTCATCCCAGCAGCACTACAGCACCACCACCACAGCCCGTATTTACAGCTGAGAGGGAAGCACCACTGCAATACAGCACACCTAAGGCATGTGTGTTAATAAAAAGTAGTGTGGCTGCTTAAATCATTTAAGCCAATAAATCAGTTTAGTTTTGGCTTAGAACTTGGCCACTGACGTAGCTTTGCCTCTTCTCAGGAGCATCTTTCCATTGGTAGATCCTGATATTAATGAGGCCAAGTTGTGCCTTCCTGAAGAGAAGCTGCAACTTGGATTTAATGACCTTGCATTCCAACACATGTGATAATAAACCATCCAGATGACTTTTAAAAGCTTTGCTAGATAAAAGAAGTGAGATTGTTTCAATAGAGTGAATCTCTTTTCTCCCCCCAGAATACTTCTCCAAGGAGAAGTTGACAATATTTCAGGGCACAGTCTTACAGGATAAAAGCTTATCCTGATCTCTTGAAATGCCTCTAAAGCAGAGCAAACCCAACCTATAATAAGTGAGATTGATTAGGTAGAATAGAATAGAATTAGCCAGGCTGGAAAAGAAATCAGAGGTCATCAAGTCCAACCTATCATACAACAAAATGTAATCAATTAAACCATGGCTCCAAGTGCCACATCCAATGCCCTCTTGAACACCTCCAGGGATGGTGACTCCACCACCTGCCTGGGCAGCACATTCCAATGGCCAATTACTCTTTCTGGGAAGAACTTCTTCCTAACACCCAGCCTAAACCTCCCCTGGTGCAGCTTGAGACTGTGTCCTCTTGTTCTGGTGCTGGTTGCCTGGGAGAAGAGACCAACCCCCACCTGGCTACAATCTCCCTTCAGGGAGTTGGAGAGAGCAATAAGGTCTCCCCTGAGCCTCCTCTTCTCCAGGCTAAGCAACCCCAGCTCCCTCATCCTCTCCTCACAGGGCTGTGCTCCAAACAGAATAGAACAATAGAATAAGCCAGGTTGGAAGAGACCTTCAAGATCATCGTGTCCAACCCATCATCCAACCCCACCTAATCAACTGAACCATGGCACCATGAATGAACTCACCTGTCCTTACCAGGTGCCATGTGTGAGGTCACCAGGTTGCCACAAGTCTTGAAGAGGATATCCTTGTGAACAGGCAGCTTACTCTAAGTCCAAAGACGAATGAGATGCTCCTGGCTAGGACATTCAGAGAAGGCTCCAGCAATCGTGTTGTTACTGGCAGGACTCTCCATTTTCCCCAAGGCAAGTGGCTTTGCTTTTTCAAGACTCTTTTTGTTGTTTGCTCATCATGACAAAAATGTTCTGAGATCCCTATTTGGCAGACAACTACACCCCTGCCTTTGAGAAGTATTTTGCCATTGTAGTAGGCTCTGGCAGTTCCTGGTATTTGTGCAGCTGTGACTCACTTCATCTGGGATTTAACACAGGGTCTGCTGCTCTGCAGAATGTAGCTGTGGCTGAAGGCCAAGAGATAGCATGAATGTGTGTTTCCCATTGGTGCTACCTTTATTCCAAAGGGCAAAACTCACTCTGCAAGGGAGCCAAGCTCTGAAGGTAACACAAAGGCTGAGACTGGCTCAAAGCCTCTCGTTCTTGCTGTGATTCAGCTAGAGAGCACAGCTTCATTTCAGGTGCTGCTCACAACTCGGATTGTAAATGTCAAAACCTGGAGGCAGGACTTTATCAGCAGAACAATTTTCTGGCAGAAATTTGGGGAATGAAGAGAGGCAAAGTTCATGATCAACACAAGGCTCTGCAGAAAAAAACAGCTCTTAGAAGAGTTTCACTTCCCCATAAGCTTCTCCACCTAACCTCCACAATTTTGGCTAAGTTGAGTGTGCAAAACCTCCACTGAGATTTAACAAGAAAATGATGCAAAGTCACTGCTACTATAGGAAATATGTTGAAGAAATTCTGAGGGGAGAATGATACAAATCATGTGAGGATCAGCTGAGGAAACTGGGGGTGTTGAGTCTGGAGAAGAGGAGGCTGAGGGGAAATAACATTCCCTATGACTACCTGAAAAGAGGCTGGGGAGGGGTTTGGAGCACAGCCCTGTGAGGAGAGGCTGAGGGAGCTGGGGTTGCTAAGCCTGGAGAAGAGGAGGCTCAGGGGAGAACTTCTTGCTCTCTACAGCTACCTGAAGGGAGCTTGTAGCCAGGTGGGGGTTGGTCTCTTCTCCCAGGCAACCAGCACCAGAACAAGAGGACACAGTCTCAAGCTGCACCAGGAGAGGTTTAGGCTGGAGGTTAGGAGGAAGTACGTTACAGAGAGAGTGATTGGCTATTGGAATGTGCTGCCCAGGGAGGTGGTGAAGTCATCATCACTGGAAGAGTTTAGGAAGAGCCTGGATGAGGCACTTGGTGCCATGGTTTAGTTGATTAGATGGTGTTGGGTGAAAGGTTGGACTTGATGATCTCGAAGGGCTGGGCTGGGCTGGTCTGGTCTGGTCTATTCTATTCTATTCTAGCATGGCTGATGCAGCATGGTAACTGAGGTGAAGCTCCCCAAGAGCATGCAATGATTTTTAGCAGCTATTAGGCAAATCAAAGGCTCTAACATCCATCCAGCGTATCGCTCGTAGCACAGCTGAAGCAGAAGATAATACAAGTGCCACCAATCTTGTCAGTGGAATTATTTTAGGAGGTGCTTTCAAGAATGGTTGAATTACCCCATGGAAGAAATCCTACTCCAGAATAATAGTATCATCAATGATCCAAACTGAAGCAGCTGCTCCATTAGTCTCCAATCAAAAGGGTGAATTGGTATTGATAATCCTGAAAGCGTAGCATAAACCAGCAGGATAATTCTTCCACTTTTAAAAACCAGTTGATTTCTGTGGCATTCACCAGAATTATCTCTGCACAGCAACATTTCTTTCCATGCTGGAGTGATGAATTTTCATCACATGCAGATGCTAGAGTCTGCAAGTTGGTGATTAAAGGCAACTGCAGACACAAAAGTTTGTCTAGGAGCAAAAGACTAAGGGCCTTCTAGTCCCGCTTTCTTGTACTGCTTGAGAGAGGAAAATACTCCTCTCTGGGAGAGGTTAAAAAGCAAAATCCAATCATTGTTTGTTTGGGGATATTTTGTTTTACTTGATTGTGGAAATTTGGGGCTGTGCCTAGAAAACTTTCCACAGATCCTGAACAGAAAGTAGTAGAATGCAAATAAATTGTCCTTAGATGTAAAAGGGAAAAATAATAGAATAGAATGGAATAAATCAGGTTGGAAAAGACCTCAAGATCATTAAGTCCAACCTATCACCCAACACCATCTAATCAACTAAACCATGGCATCAAGCACCTCATCCAGGCTCTTCCTAAATACCTCCAGTGATGGTGACTCCACCACCTCCCTGGGCAGCACATCCCAAAGGCAAATCTCTCTTGCTGAGAAGAATTTCTTCCTAACATCCAGCCTGAACCTCCCCTGGCACAGCTTGAGACTGTGTCCTCTTGTTCTGGTGCTGGTTGCCTGGGAGAAGAGATCAAGCCCCACCTGGCTACAACCTCCTTTCAAGCACTTGTACAGAGCAATGAGGTCTGCCCTGAGACTCCTCTTCTCCCTTGGTGCACCTTGAGACTGTGTCCTCTTGTTCTGGTACTGGTTGTGATAAGTTCTAAATAGTGCCCCTGGGCTGAAAATCAACACAAAGTTGGAGCTGTGTAAACTAACTTTCTCTCTTTTGGCTTCCTTCACTCTGGCAGATACTAGCTGGTAGCCTTTGCTCAGCTGTTGCTGACCTTGGCTGTGTTCTTTGTTGTGGATAAGTATTAAAAGCAACTCTCTGCTCTTCTCCCTTCTACCATGTACAGGGAGGAAGGGAGCAGGGAGGGGGAAGCTATTAGTAGCCCCCTGGTTTTGTCCAGGGGCCTCCTTGTGTTGTTTATAAATTGCAAATATATGTAAACATAGTCCATTTGTTACATGTTCCTTGCATTTCATATTTGGATTGCAGTTTAGCTTGAAAATGTAGCTTCATTTGTTTGCAAATGAGCTGGTCTGGCAATTTCATGTTGAGGGGGAATCTCAACCCACCACAGTGAGGATGCAATGGAGTTATTTGGAAAACATACCATGAAAATCACAGAATTGTCAGGGCTGGAAGGGACCTCAAGGATCAGCCAGTTCCAACCCCACTGCCATGGGCAGGGACACCTCACACTACAGCAGGTTGCTCACAGCCACATCCAGCCTGGCTGCAAACACCTCCAGGGATGAGGCTTCCACCACCTCCCTGGGCAACCTGTGCCAGTCTCTCACCACCCTCATGGGGAACAACTTCTTCCTAACATCCAATCTCAATCTACCCATTTCTAGTTTTGTTCCATTCCCCCCAGTCCTATCACTCCCTGACACCCTCAAAAGTCCCTCCCCAGCTTTCTTGTAGCCCCCTACAGATACTGGAAGGCCACAATGGGGTATCCTCAGAGCCTTCTCATCTCCAGACTGAACAGCCCCAACTCTCTCAGTCTGTCCTCACAGGAGAGGTGCTCTTAAAGAAAAAAGAATCAGCAGGCAGCTGCCTTTTGACACCATGGAATGTGCATTTCTTCCTTAAGCTCCATGGTGCTGTCTCAGTGTTGCTTAATGTTTGGTATCATCAGCAAATGATTACTGGTAATTAAGAGCATTTTATTTGCACAGTCCTGTGAGGACCTGTCATGACACACTGCTGAAGAAGGTTAGGGGGATGTTTGTTTGTTTGTTTTCTCTCAATAATTAAGTTTGGAAGCAGTGCTGGGCTTGCAGGATGTATTTTGACATATTGACAATATCACAGAACATCAGGGGCTGGAAGGGACCTCCAGAGATCATTGAGTCCACCCCCCCTGCCAAAGCAGGATCACTCAGGGTAGTCTGCACAGGAATGCATTCCTGCCTCAGTAAATAAATCTACTGACCCAAAAGCTGAATGCACACCAAGCTGTGTTGTAGGAGAATTCTGTTTGATTATGCAGGCAATATTCAATTAAAATAATTTGAAGTTCAGCCAGATCTCTGCTTCCCCCTGCTCCCTACTGCTGCAGTTCAGGGCCAGTGCCCCAGCCCAGTGTCCAACTGTAAATAAGAGTTTATTCCAGAGAATTTGAGTCTATACTCAGCACTGGTTAGGACACACCTTGAGTCCTGTGTCCAGTTCTGGGCCCCTCAGTTTAGGAAGGATGTTGAGTTGCTGGAAGGTGTCCAGAGAAGGGCAACAAAGCTGGGGAGGGGTCTGGAGCACAGCCCTGTGAGGAGAGGCTGAGGGAGCTGGGGTTGCTTAGCCTGGAGAAGAGGAAGCTCAGGGGAGACCTTCCTGCTCTCTACAACTACCTGAAGGGAGGTTTTAGCCAGGTGGGGGTTGGTCTCCCAAGTGGCCAGCACCAGAACAAGAGGACACAGTCTCAAGCTGTGCCAGGGGAGGTTTAGGCTGGATGTTAGGAAGAAGTTCTTCCCAGAAAGAGAGATTGGCCACTGGAATGTGCTGCCTGGGGAGGTGGTGGAGTCGCCATCCCTGGAGGTGTTTAGGAAGAGACTGGATAGAGTGCTTGATGCCATGGTTTGGTTGATTAGATGGTGTTGGCTGATAGGTTGGACTGGATGATCTCGAAGGTCATTTCCAACCTGGTGAATTCTCTGTTCTGTAATTAGGAGGTCTAGAGGTCAATTAGTAACAATTATAGAACTTCAGAAAGTTTAAGTGTTGCAGAGTCACTGTTACTGTTGTGGACAGCAATTGCATCACCCTTCATTTATCTTTTTGCTAGGGGGTTCTGCTACCAAGAGTTTAAATCCTCGCTCTGGAGAGAATTATTTTTCCTTCTGATTATCAGACAGAGCAGTCCTGTGAAGAAACCTTTTTATGTCTTGTGCTTTGCAGGTTGAAACACTTCTTGTGCTCTAAGGAGGATTGGTCAGGATAGGGTACAGTGAAGAGCCACTTTCAACCTTCAGCAAAGGCTGAGTCAAATATCAAATGACTCTTTTTGAAACTGGAAAAGAATACAGACTGCACCCTCTTGCCTGCCCCATTATTTTTCATTTTCACATGTCTTTGTCCTCTGGATCTGGCTGGAACAGTAAGTGCTCGCAGTAGTCAGGTAGAACAGCTGCCCTGTTAGCCTCTAACAAAATAAGACCAGACAGATAATCAAATAGTTGTCTCATGAAAGCATCCTATAAGCCACAAAACAATTCTTATTCTTAGTATTTGCAGGCACTTTCCATCTTACCTGGACATGAGAGGAAGCAGCAAAAACAAAAGGGCTCTCTACAATGTGATTTCAAAGTATGGGAGCACCCACAGTAGCAGACTCTCCAGAGTGCCTGGAGGGCAGCCAGGTGTAAAGAGACTTGGGGGTAGTGGTTGACAGTAGGCTGAATGTGAGCCAGCAGGGTGCCCAGGTGGCCAAGATGGCCAATGGCAGTATCAGGAATAGTGTGGCCAGCAGGAGCAGGGAAGTCATTCTGCCCTGTACTCAGCACTGCTTAGGCCACACCCTGAGTCTTGTGTCCAGGTCTGGGTCCCTCAACTCAAGAAAGATGTTGAGTTGCTGGAATGTGTCCAGAGAAGGGCAAAGAGGCTGGGGAGGGGTCTGGAGCACAGCTCTGCGAGAAGAGGCCGAGGGAGCTGGGGATGTTTAGCCTGGAGAAGAGGAGGCTGAGAGGAGACCTAATTTCTGTCTACATCTACCTGAAGGGAGGTTGTAGCCAGGTGGGGGTTGGTCTCTTCTTCCAGGCAAGCAGCACCAGAACAAGAGGACACAGTCTCAAGCTGAGCCACGGGAGGTTTAGGCTGGATGTCAGCAAGAAATTCTTCCCAGAAAGAGAGATTGGCCATTGGAATGTGCTGCCCAGGGAGGTGGTGGAGTCACCATCACTGGAGGTGTTTAGGAAGAGACTGGCTGAGGTGCTTGGTGCCATGGTTTAGTTGCTTAGGTGGTGTTGGGTGATAGGTTGGACTCAGTGATCTCTGAGGTCTTTTCCAACCTGGTGAATTCTGCATTCTGATTTGCTAGAGTCTTTGTCCTCTTATAATTCATTGTGGCTTTGGCTACATCAGCAATTAGTATGGTGAAATAGAATAAGGTCTTCAGAGAGAATCAGTTGACCCTGAAAAGCTAACACCCATAGTAAGCATGTTTGGAGTAGATTACTTTTAGACCATTACTAATCTAATCCCACAGGCTGAAGACACATTAGTGCTGAAATACAGTAGGTTCCAGTACTCCTGGAAATCACCTCCAAAAAGATGCTGCAAGCACCTTCATGTGCTCCAGGGACTCTGTTATACCAGCTAAAACTCAGAAGGTGGTGGCTGGGAGACTCACTTTGAAAGCATGCTCCTCACTACTGCTCAAGTGCCAATGTGTGTAATGTACTTTCTGTGTGCTGGCACCACTGCACTTAAACTATGTCACTTCCTTGCTAGGGGAAAGAGGGCATCAGCTTGAAGAATTTGAATGGTTTAGTCATGAGGTCTGTTGTGACAGGTTGGACTTGATGATCTTTGAGGTCTCTTCCAGCCTTGGTGATTCTGTGAATGCTTGCCCATGCTTGCTAGGCTCACTTGCTGCCCATGACATTGTGGTAGTCCAAGATGGACTTCCTAAAGGAACTAGAGTGCATCCTGGTGCCCCAGGCCCCTGTAAGACTTGTCCCTTGCCTGCAGCATACATGTTCTTCACGCTTCTCATCAGTCACCACATTACCTAACCAAGTCTGCTGTCTTCAAAGATGTGCTTTGGCAGATGGGAAATGCAAGCTCCTGAGACTTCCAGGCCTCTGGCCTCTGTGTTCTGGTAAAGATAAAACTGTGCTTTGGGGGAGGAGAAGGATTGTAGATTTAGACCTTGAGAAACAGGAAGCATCAAAATGTATTTCTGCTGTTTTCTGACTCATTTTTGAAAACACTTGAGGATCTGGGTGAAAGGGCAGTGTCAATTATCACAGACCAAGGGCCCACTTGTGCTTTGAAGTTATCTTTCTGTACTCAAGCACTTCAACCTAGACACCACAGTGTAGGATTTGATTTATTTTTTTTCCCTTCATTTCATCACAGCTTAAATCTCTGCCAATGCACCAACAGCATAGCTTGAATGCAAAGGGAATGTTTTCTTTGTGGTCTAACCCTTCCCCTCTCCCTTGGAAGGCAGACATGGCTGCAGTTTCCTCCTTTCCCACATCCGTCGCTCTCCACTTCAGATTTTTTAAGTGCTGCTAAAGTTGTCCTGCTAGTAATGATCTTAATGAACAAGATAAGTGAGCAAGCAGTTAAATCAATGTATTGGAGATGAAATCTTAATTAAAATGATATTTAGCTATGGGAAGTGAGAGGTTTGTAATTTATTTTCTATTAAGATGTTGACTGTTTCACTGAACACAAACCATTTCGTGGCTTTAATCACAGCGCTCTGAAGTTGTGCTCCTGCACCTTCCTGTTCTCCTCCCATGGATAGCCATCATCCTCATATTTAAAGGTCCACTTGAAAAGGCCAGTCCTAAAAAATGCTTGCATTCATTTTTCTTTGTTGCCCTGAGAAGTGTGGAGCTGTCTTCATTTGAACTCCAGGCTTAAAATACCTGGTGTGTGACTCTGCACCTTCTAGCGCCTGAAGGGGTCCTGCAAGAAGGATGGAGAGAGGGTGTTTACAGAAGCCTGCAGTGCTAGGATGAGGGGAATTGGTTTGAAATTAGAGAAGAGGAGATTTAGATTGGATGTTAGGAACAAGTTCTGCACCACGAGGGTGGTGAAACACTGAACAGGTTGCTCAGGGAGGTAGTTGAGGCTACATCCTTGGAAATATTGCAGGTGAGGCTTGACAGGGCTCTCGGCCACCTGATGTAGTAGATGATCATAGAATCATAGAATAGTTAGGGTTGGAAGGGACCTCAGGAATCATCCAGTTCCAACCCCCCTGCCATGGGCAAGGACCTCTCACACTAGATCAAGCTGCTCAGAGCCACATCCAGTGTGGCCTTAAAAACTTTCAGGGATGAGGCTTCCACCACCTCCCTGGGTAACCTGTGCCAGTGTCTCACCACCCTCACAGGGAAGAACTTCTGCCTAACATCTAATCTCAATCTACCCAGTTCTAGTTTTTTTCCATTCCCCCCAGTCCTATCACTCCCTGACACCCTCAAAAGTCCCTCCCCAACTTTCTTGTAGCCCCCTTCAGATACTGGAAGGCCACAATTTGTTCTCCTCAGAGCCTTCCCTTCTCCAAACTGAACAGCTCCAACTGTCTCAGTCTGTCTCTACAGGAGAGGAGCTCCAGCCCTCTGCTTATCCTCGAGGCCCTTCTCTGGACACATTTGTCAGGCAGGATTTGCCCTCGGTGAAGCTGTGCTGATTGTGTCAAATCACCTCTATGTTATTCTTCTACCTCAGCAGTGCCTCCAGGAGGATCTGCTCCATGATCTGTGAGACTGACTGGCCTGTAGTTTTCTGGGTCATGCCTCTTTCCTGCTCACTGCAGGATCATTGGGCTAGATGACCTTTGGAGGTTCCTTCCAATCCAAACCATTCTGTGCTTTGTGCTCTACCCAGATGCACTCACACAAATCACATGTGCATGCTTTCTGAAGATGCCCCTGAGCATTGCAGGTGGGTTGGACTAAAGAGCCTTCAAAGCTTCCTTCCAACCCAACCTATTCTATGGCTCTATCAGTCTACAGGGTGAGGCACACACAGGAAGTTGCTGTGTGTGTCTACACTTAAGGTGTACATTGGTAACTTCACCAAAAGAAAAGGGTTGAATCTATTCCTTTGAAGACATGGCTGTGTTAGTCCTTGAGCCCTGGCTGGTTTATGCTTTTTTGTCTTGGTGGAGAACAGAACACCACAACAATTTTCTCTTCTCTCCCCAGGCACTGGATGACTTTACCCTCAGTAAGATAAGTACTCCTCACAGAACTACATGAGTAAGGACCATCCAGCTCCCTCTAACAGGGGCAATGAAGATGGCTTGCCCACTAGGGCTAGATTTTCAAAGCTTTTTATGCACTCCAAGTGGTCTGGAGGTACACAAACCTCCCATCAAGTCTCACATGGTCCTGTCAGGGAAGTAGTTGTGTCCAGGAGAAATAGAGCAGATGTGTGATGTCAACTATGGAAAATTACATATGAGTGCTTGAAGAAATGAAATGCTCTGCAATACCAGGTGTGAAGGCTCCCAGGTGAAAAACAGAGTGATATCAGCTAGCTTCAGAAGTTATTTTTCTCTCTGCCTTCTATTTGGACTTCAGCTTTAAGGATGACAATTCTTTCTCATGCCATTTTTAGATACATGATAGATTATAGGTACCTTGCAGTTGAATAGGTGGCTTCCAGACTGGAAATTAGAATAGAATAAACTTTATTAGAATAAACCAAACCAGGTTGGAAGAGACCTTCAAGATCATCATGTCCAACCCATCAACCAATCCAACCCACCCAACCAGCTAACCCATGGCACCAAGTACCCCATCAAGTCTCCTCCTGAACACCTTCAATGATGGCGACTCCACCACCTCCCCGGGCAGCACATCACAAGTTTGTGCTCACTGCCTTGGCTCATTTTGCCAGAGCCTAAGGGTTAGGCCTATTTCTACGGAATCCAAATCAGTTCTTACACTTCTAAGGAGTGATCTACCCTGACAGTGTTTTAGCAGGCTTCTGCTTGCATTTCACTATCCTGCTCTCTTGCACTCTGACCTTGTGGCCAAGAAGGCTAATGGGACCCTGGGGTGCATTAAGAGGAGAGTGTCCAACAGATTGAGGGAAGTTGTCCTCCCCCTCTACTCTGCCCTGGTGAAGCCACACCTGGAATATTGTGCCTAGTTTTGGGCTTTCCAGTTCAAGAGCAACAGGAATCTGCTCAAGAGAGTCAAATGGAGAGCTACCAGGATGATTGAAGGACCAGAGCACTGACTTATGTGGACAGGCTGAGAGGGGGTTTAATAAATGTTTATAAATACTTGAGGGCTGGGGTTCAGGAAGGAGGGGACAGGCTCTGCTCAGTTACACCCTGGGATAGGTCAATGGGTAATGGATATAAGCTACAGCACAGGAGGTTCCACCTCAACAGGAGGAGGTTCTTCACTTTGAGGGTCACAGAGCACTGGAACAGGCTGCCCAGAGACGTTGTCGAGTCTCCTTCTCTGGAGACTTTCAAGACCCATCTGGATGCAGTCCTGTGCAACCTGTGCTAGATTCTATGCTCCTGCTCTGGCAGGGGAGTTGGACTTGATGATCTTCAGAGGTCCCTTCCAACCTGTGATCCTGTGAAAGATTTCAGATGAACGTGGATAGAATTTAGGTGCTGAGCTGCTCAAATTGGTGCTCTTCTGGATGTTCCTATGGGTGCTGCCCTGGAATCCTGGAGCAATTTCACAGTTACATTTAATGCTTTCTCTGGATCTTCTGCTATTAGGCAGAAGCAGAGCTGAGGTGTGATTTCCCATTTAGGTACTTAAAATCTTCAACAATTCAATCCTTGAATTATTGTGCTCTTTCTGTTTGCCAACATACCATCACTTCCAGGATTAGGAAGACTTTTCTATACTCAGATGAATTAATTAGTATTCTCTGTTCTGTTCTATAAACTCAACCAAACTAAAGCTTTAATCTGTGTGTTTTCCTATTTCTTGTCTTTAAAATCATTACTTCAGTGGGGAATTGGCTAAGCAAGATATTCTCAAGAGTAGGTTCATAAGAATCACAGAATGGTCTGGATTGGAAGGGATCTCTGAAGGTCAAGATAGAATAGAATAGAATTAACCAGGTTGGAAAAGACCTTTGAGATCATCAAGTCCAACCTATCACCCAACACCATCTAATCAACTAAACCATGGCACCAAGTGTCTTGTCTACTGTCAGCCAGGAAATGCCACCTAAACATGAGGAGGAAATTCTTTATGTTGAGGGTGATGGACCACTGAAACAGGCTGCCCAGAGAGGTGGTGGAGTCTTCATCTCTGGAGTCAAAGCCCACCTGGACTCCATCCTGTGCAACCTGTTCGAGGTGATCCTGCCTGTCTCTCTGTGACTTTCAGATTCCATTTTGCAGTTTTCCTTTATTGCTTCTTTGGTCCTCAGGAGATGAGACAATCAGAATGTTCCACTGGTAGTTAAAAAAATTGTAGTATTTCTTGTTTCCTGTTTGCTTTTCAACATTTTCAGACCTATTTTTTCGTGGAGCTGGGATTGCTTAGCCTGGAGAAGTTGAAGCTCAGGGGAGACCTTCTTGCTGTCTACAACTACCTGAAGGGAGGTTGTAGCCAGGAGAGGGTTGGTCTATTCTCCCAGGCAACCAGCACCAGAATGAGAGGACGCAGTCTCAAGCTGTGCCAGGGGAAGTTTAGGCTGGGGGTGAGGAGAAAGTTCTTCCCAGAGAGAGTTGTTGGCCATTGGAATGTGCTGCCCAGGGAGGTGGTGGAGTCACCATCCCTGGAGGTGTTCAAGAGGGGATTGGATGTGGCACTTGGAGCCATGGTCTAGTAGTCATGATGTCTTGGGTGATAGGTTGGACTTGATGATCTTTGAGGTCTTTTCCAACCTTGTTGATTCTATGATTTTCAGACCTATTTTTTCATGTAGTATTATATTGACTCATGAAAGAGGCTCTTCTCTAGCTTTGAGAGGGGTGGGTTTCTATTGCTTGCATAAAAGCACAAGGTGGGGGGGGGGAGGGAAATCAGATTTGGGACTTCCTGCTGTCACCCTTAGTCTCATGCTCTTTGAGGAACACCATTGATGCAGATTTTGTTTTAAATAATGAAGATGGAAAAACTTTGTTTTGTCACTGTTTGAGCTACCTGCCATTTTAGCTGCAGTCCTTCACCTCCTTCAGTGCTAGCAAGCTGCTTGGACCTACTACCCAGGGGTGCAATCGAATGCTTTTAAAGAGGTGCTCCAAACTGCTCCCATAGAGATTAGAGGGGTTATTTTAATCCTGAAAGTGCCCTTAAACGTCTTCCATCGAACTTCCTCACCTGTCACATTAATTACATAATATATTTTAAGGACAGGACGAAATTTTATAGACTAGTAAAGAGTTTTAAGGGCTCCATAAACATCAGAATGCAAAAGCATCAGAGGAGTTCGTTGCTTATTTGGCGAAACGCAGGCAATTTGGCAGATCAATCCATAATAAACCTAAGGACCGTGGCTATTTGCAGGGCAAAAGGACTTCCCAGAGAGAAAGGGACTTGGGGACAGGCTGTGCTTATTTTCTTGCTGGAGGGGACAGCAATCCTGCTCCCGGGAGCCGGTGCCACCAGCTGCATCAGGGAAGCTGCTCCTGCGCTTACTCCGTAATAAATGCATATTTCCCCCTCTGAGCTCATCATGGTAGGATGCTGCCTGCTGTGTTAATCCACCAAGAAAGAGACCTCAGGTCATACAATAATATGTGCCTTTACCTTCTGCCAGTCCCCCCAGGACTGGCTATTAATTTTCAAGTCGTTGAATTTTCACTTAATGTACTGCAGCTCTCTGAGGCGTGCTGAGTTTCTTTAACCATTAAAGCAGCTGTAAGCTGTGTGTATAAAATAATAGCCAGATGATGTGTAAAGTAGCAGGAAAAACCCCAGCCAAAGCCCTGCCTTTCATCAGCATAACCACGGCAAGAAGGATTATTTACATTTCGGTGCAGTTACATCTTGACTCGGAGGAGGAGGATGGCTATAAAGCGATTTGGTTTTGATGCAGCAGAGGTTACTCCAGGAGTGCCTTGTAAGATAGCTGCAAGCCGTGGCACCTCCGGGGCCAGGAAATTGGGCTGGGGACCCTGAAGCCGTGCCGAGGAAGACCCTTTATTGAAGCGCTGGTCCCGCCGCCGCCTAACTGGCTGTCCCCGCCGCCGGGGGAAGCGGCTCTCACCGCGGTTGCTTCTCCTGCCTCGGCTTTCGTTTTGGTGGGGGATTTGGGGTGACGGTAACAGTGGTTGTTGGGGGATTGTTGGCTACTTTGCCCCGTTACTCTCCCGAGAGAGACAGGAGGAGGGAGCAGCAGAGAGGAGACAAGAAAGGGAGGGAGCAGAGCGTTTTGAATCTTGCAGCAAAGCCTTGTGCGTTTTATAGCACCGCGCATCGCCCGCTTTCCTCCCCCTTCCCCCCCGGGGGCGCTCCGCGGCCGCGTAGAGCCGCCCGCAGCCTCCTGGCTTGCACCACTCCGGTTCCGTGGCTGCGCGGAATTCCCGCCGTCGCACTTGCGCCCTTGACGAGCATGCCGCCGGCCTCCAGCACGGCTTTAGGGACCGCGGTTAGAGGGCTGCGCCCCTTCTCCTGGGGACGGACGAGGGACTGGAGGGTCCCTCCTAGCACCCGCAACCGGCGCCGCCCTCCCCAGAATCGCTTTCTCGCCGGACGCGGGGCCGCGTAGCCTCCGCGGGTGTCCGCGCACATCCCCCGGCGCTTCTCCTCCCGCCTGCGAGTCTCCACTTGGCAGGTCCGAGGGGCTGCCGCTCAGATTGCGAGCAGATCCCTGAGTGGCTTTAAAGATAAAAAGATTTGAATATCGGTAGACACGTAGCTTCAAATATATGCTTATGACTTTCTCTCTGGGCATATTTCTGTGCGGGCAAGACGGCATTATTTTCCCTCGTCGGAGGAAATAGCAAATCAATGCCACCCTTTCTCCCAAGCATGTTTCCCTTCTAGTAAAGGAGGCTCCACCTCTGCCAGGGACTGATTCGCCCAGCAGTTTTTAGGATAATTTATGGAGCAACCTGATGAGCCTATTGGGCGAGTTGCTCGCTCCTTGTAGAGTGGGTTCCTACCTGTTTGGGTGGTTTATTTTATTTGATTTTATTTTATCTCCCCCCCCCCCCCCCCCTTTCCTACCCTTCCTGCTGCCTGCCGTGTGCCGGTGTGTGTTGGGGGGGACGCACGGTGGGATTGGCAAGGTCGCTATTCCCCATCCTCTCCGGAGAAAACTCGGTGAAGGGAGAGAGCCTTCAGCCTCATGGATGCGTGGGGGGGCCCCGCGCCCCTCTGGAGCCGGCGCCGCGGGGCCCGGCTGCTGCTGTTGCTGCTGACGGTGCGGCTGGGGAGCGGGTGAGTACCACGGGCACCCCGGAACCGGCCGCCCGCGCCCTGCCGCCGGCTCTCGGCTGGCTGAGCCTTGTGCCCGGGGGTCGAGGGGATGTGGGCTCGGAGCGGGCTTGGGGAGGGGAACAGGGGAAGGGGGCGCGCTACGCGCCGCCAAACTTAAAAAGAGAAGGTCCCCGTGCTCCCATGGCGTCTGCTGCGGGAGGCTGCGGGGGAAGCCGGCGCCGCCAAAGTAAAACTTCAGCCGTATCCCGCTCGGTCTCTGAGCGAGTTGGGTAGTCTGGGCTCAGCTCGCTGCTGGGAAAACCGCGGCGATCCCCCCGCAAGGCCGGGCCGGAGAACACTGGCTGGTAGAGAAGCCCTAAGTCCCTCGGGGGGCCGTCGGTGTGGGCTGCACCCAGGCAACCAGCTCCCGCCGCGCCCGCACCTTCTGCCGCGGTGCCTGCGCTGCTGCTCAGCAGCTGGGAGCGGGGCTGGAGCTGGGCTGGCGAGCGGCTGCGGCGCTGGAGGCTGTTCCGGGAGAGGTCTGGTCCAGCGCTCGGTGGTAAGGCGGGGGCACTGCCCGTGGTGCCGGCACTTACTCACGGCGCTGCCCGTGCAGTCGGGCACTACCTTGTGCTGCCGCCGACGGCAAGGGAATCGGGCCCACGCGTGGGGTGGTGCCGGGCAGCTGCTCAAGTCCCAGAAGTTGGAAAGGTGCGTTTGAAGGGAGAGTTAACGACAGCGATTTGTAGAGCTCCGAAGACATAGCAGCTTGGCATTGCTGTGCAGTTGTGTTATTAGTACCCATAACAACGAAAAGCAATCTAGTCGTTCATCCCTATTAATAATGCAGAGCTAATGTGAACCATTCCACAGGTTATACTCTCATAAAAATCACAAAGCAGTACTGAAAGGGTATTTGTCTGTGGCTCAGTGTGCCTTTCTTTGGAACCATAGACCAAATTATCATTCTAAGAGGATATAACCAACGTGTAGTATAAAGACTGGCTAAAAAAAAAACCGAAGTTAAAAGTCTAGTAAACATCTTCCTTGAAGTCTGTCAAGCACTAGACCCCTTCCCCATACTGAATGGTGATTTATCAATCTCTGTGGAGTGTGGTATCTCAACTCATCTCGTGTCTTCTGTGTTATCCCACTCAGAAATGCCACTCACTGATTAGGCTTTTCTTATTCTGTGCCTTCTAAAAACCTTGCTATGTCAGGGAAATATAATTTCCATCAATGCTTTTGGGGGGTGGGGGGGAAAAGAGATAATAAAAAATAACCAGTGCAGCTGTGCATCTTCTTCAGAATGCTTCTTAATGAACATATTGTACCTCAGGTATGAAAGAAATTATCAAGTGGTTTGAGAGAGGAAAAGAATATGCATGCTAATTTATCAGTTCAAAGTCTTGGATGCAAAAGAGGAGGACCAGCTGAAAAAAAAAATAGGTATTTTTTGGGTTTTGTTCCCTCTTGAAGTGTAGTTGTGATTAGAGGATTAGGTATAGATTATTATGTATGCATCTCATTAACATTAGCTTGCATAAATAAGTTGCTAAGAAGTCTTCAGTGAAGGGGAGGGGGGGAAATGAAACCCTAAGTTATACATGCATTATTTTGTGTTTCAGAGCATCTCAGATAAAATGGAACCTTTTGCTGTAGGTATTCATGTATCTGAATCAGCTTCAGGCTTGCCTGGAAGGGAAGGGAAGGGAATGGAAATGGTGGAATGGTGATTGGGAGGTATATTTCTTTCCCAACTTTGAAGTGGCCACCAATGGACATGTTTTTCACATCCTGATTCTGTGCTCTGTAGTGCCTTACAACTCGGGGGTGTTTGCAGAGAGCTCTGGAGCTCTTAGAGCCCTTTAGCAGCCTGCCACAAAGTAGGATGGAAATGCTATTTTTTTTTCTCCTTCTTTGGGTGCCTTTCTGTAGTTTCAGCCCAAGCTTTACCTATGAAGGTCAAACTGAACCACCAAAGTAATGTCTTTCTCAAGAACAGACTAGGTTGCAGCAACTCTGGCTGCTTTTCTGAGCTAAGCCACCTTTTCAACACAGACTCTTGCAAGGCTGCAAACTGCATCCCTTCCAGTGTGCATTTATAGACTTTGTGCTGAGTGTGAGTCAAGTTACTTCACGTGTAACAAGTGGAAAAGACTTTGGGAGCCAAGTCCAACCAAGAGTTTATCCTTTCAATGCTGTACTGTGACATAAGATCAAACTTCCTTCACCAAAGGGGTTCATTGCATTTAATGTCCATTGGAATGTGCTGCCCAGGGAGGTGGTGGAGTCACCATTCCTGGAGGTGTTTAAGAAGAGACTGGCTGAGGCATTTGGTGCCATGGTTTAGTTGATTGGATGGTGTTGGGTGATAGGATGGGCTTGATGATCTCAAAGGTCTTTTCCAACCTGGTTAATCCCATCCCTACCCCATCCCTACCCCATCCCTACCCCATCCCTACCCCATCCCTACCCCATCCCTACCCCATCCCTACCCCATCCCTACCCCATCCCTACCCCATCCCTACCCCATCCCTACCCCATCCCTACCCCATCCCTACCCCATCCCTACCCCATCCCTACCCCATCCCTACCCCATCCCTACCCCATCCCTACCCCATCCCTACCCCATCCCTACCCCATCCCTACCCCATCCACCAATTCCACCCGCTCCCTCCCTCATCCAGCTCTCTACATGCAGCACAAGCAGGCCAGAATGTCCAATGCACTTGGTGTAACTGTGTGAGTCACTATTTTGCCAATAGCTGACATCCCTTCTGTAGCAAATATTGGGCTGTAAGCCCTCCTCTGAGGTACATGCAAGGTAAACTTCTCAGCAGTCACTGAGTCCTCAGTGTTCAGCAAACCCACTCTTCCTGCTGAACTTCAACAAATAGCCAATTCACAGGGAGAGCATAAGAGCTGACAATATAATTAATATTATTTCCTTGGTCCTAACCATGCAGGTGGAGCAGAACTGTTAATTTCTTCTAATTTATGCTGCTCTAAGTGGTAGGTGCTGGTCAGCATCCCCAACAGTCTGTTGGAAGCTGTACTTAATGTTGGCCGTATCTTCCCTTTTAGTTGTTGCAACCTGGCGTTCTGAAAAGCAGTTCTAAATGCTCCACTGCAACGTGGCTGTCAGCAGGCACAAGTGTCAGCTTATGTTTGCTTACCCATTTCAAAGCATCTCTTAGGGAAATACTTTTATAATGGGGCCTACATTTTCCCCTCACAGAAATTCCTGGGTCAGTGTTCAGCTTGTCATAACACTATGGGTTCCTTAAGGCTTGATGGCAGTGATTTGCTGTTTCATTTGAACATCTGTGGCATTTATTCATTATTATCCTCGCTCTTATGTGCTTCGTGCATGATGTGATGGTGAAGAGGAACTTGTTACTTTAGCAGTCCTGGTGGTTTGAGAGATGGCTTATTTCATTAAGAAGTTTATTAATGTTTTGTTTGGTTAGTATCAAGTTTAATGAGACATAGGCGCTGAGAAATGTTTCTGTTCTTTGCACACAGTTTACTAACTATGGATTTAAAGGAAACCTTCAGACTATGACAATCCATAACAATAATAACAACAATAATAATAGAATCTCTCCCAGAAAATTGTACTTCATTTTCAATTACTTTTAACTTTCTCTTTGTTCAGTGTGCTTGATGTTGTATAAGAGATTTCTTGCTACCAATCCAAGCCTTCATGAGGTGGGCAGAAAAGCTTACAGTCAAGCATTTACTGACATCTGTCAACTTTCTTGCTGGGTACATAAGTCAGTTACTTAGGGGGTCTGTGACCCTTAGGAGTTTCTGTGGTCTCTAGAAATGGGTAGATTCAGATTGGGTGTTAGGAAGAAGTTCTCCCCCATGAGGGTGGTGAGAGACTGGCACAGGTTGCCCAGGGAGGTGATGGAAGCTTCATGCCTGGGGGTTTTTGCAGCCAGGCTGGATGTGGCTGTGAGCAACCTGCTGTAGTGTGAGGTGTCCCTGCCCATGGCAGGGCGGTTGGAAGTGGATGATCCTTGAGGTGCCTTGCAACCCTGACAATTCTATGATTCTCTCTGAAGCTGTAGAGGAATAGTAATTAGCTGGGTCAAATGCAACACTTATTTTTTATGGTCAGGAGGTAGGACTACTGACATGGACTTAGCATATCCAGTGCTTGAAAGTGGATTGCCTTGGTTTGTGCTATCATATATGCATACACTAAAAAGTCAGGGTGTGTGGGGGGCTCAGACTAAAGCAAAGAAGAGCATCTCCCAAGGTGCACAGAGACCTTTTTGTAGTACCTTTGCTAATTACCTGCAGAAGGCTTTCTTGCACTGCATACTAAGTCAAGCATCTACGCCTGGATGCATTCCTGTGTGATCTGCTCCAGGTGCTCCTGCTCTGGCAGGGGGGTTGGACTGGATGAGCTTTTGAGGTCCCTTCCAGCCCCTGAAATTCTGTGTAAAATAACAACATCATAACTTGGTGAGGAGCAGCAGAGAGAAGTGGTGATGACAAATGAGAGCACGACAGGAACATTTCAAAGGGTGGTGGATGACAGTGACACATACTTTTATTTCTTCACACTTTATCTGAATGGTAATCATTTGCAAGGAGTAATTCACAATGCAATTGAATTAACCTGGAGGTGACACAGAAGCCCTAATTTTGCATTTTCACACATGCAAACATTCTTAATAAGGCTGTGACATCGGACCAAACTTCCTCCACCAAAGGGATTCATTGCATTTAAGGTCCATTGGAATGTGCTGCCCAGGGAGGTGGTGGAGTCACCATCACTGGAGGTGTCTGAGAAGAGACTGGATGGGGCACTTGGTGCCATGGTTTAGTTGATTAGATGGTGTGAGGAGTTCACTGGCCTACCAGCCTGTGAAAGAACTTGACTCCACAGCTCTAAACTTAAAATGGTAAATCATGCAACAACATTGAACTAATAAAGGTAGCAGGAGAGACTAGAAAGGTCATCAGGAGTTCACCAGGACAGAGCTTGTTTCAAAGGAGGAAATCTCAGTGATATGGCCAAGATGGAAAGAAATAGTTTCTAAAACATATTGTCATTGTGGATGCTCAAGTCAGAAGGATCTGTTGTGATAATCCAGACTGGTATCAGAATAAACAAAGCTGCAGCATTTATCTTGGCTTCTGCATCAGGTTTGTTGGTTCAGTATAAGTGTTTTAAGTCCCTGCATAAAGATTTGATGAGGAGAAATCGATGAAGTGTTGTACAGTGTTTCTAGTCTGAGTTTTCCCTGGCTTCCAGCCAAAGGATCCAGCTGAAAAGGCTGATTTAGTTATTTTTTTAACTCCCCCCCCAGTGCTACCTGCTACGGCTGGCTCAGCCACTGGATCCCACATCCACATCATTGTGAGGAGATGCAGGTTTTTGGTTCATACCTCTGGTTCTTCAGGCTGTCCTCAGGCTGTGTGGTAGTTTTAGGCTGACACCTAGAAATTTTCCCCAGGTCTTGAACAGAAAGTGATAGAAAGTAAATAAATTCCCACTGGATGCAGAAGGGAACATAATGATGAGGTCTAAGAGAAGGGCAACAAAGTTGGTGAGGGGCTTGGAACACAAGCCCTATGAGGAGAGGCTGAGGGAGCTGGAGCTGCTTAGCCTGGAGAAGAGGAGGCTCAGGGGAGACCTTATTGCTCTCTACAACTACCTGAAGGGGGGTCGTAAACAGGCAGAGGTTGGTCTCTTCTCCCAGGCAGCCAGCACCAGAACAAGAGGACACAGTCTCAGGCTGCACCAGGGGAGGTTCAGGCTGGAGGTCAGGAGGAAGTTTTACACAGAGAGAGTGATTGCCCATTGGAATGGGCTGCCTGGGGAGGTGGTGGAGTCACCATCACTGGAGGTGTTCAGGAGGAGACTTGACAGGGTGCTTGGTTGCATGGGTTAGTTGATTAGGTGGTGTTGGATGATAGGTTGGACACGATGATCTTGAAGGTCTCTTCCAACCTGGTCTGGTCTATTCTATTCTATTCTATATTATCCCATTGGCCTGGTGTCTAACATAAAGGCAGTTGTGTACACTAACTTTTTCCTCTCTTTTTGCTTCCCCTGCTCTGGCAGATAGTGGCTACTGCTTCTGCTACCTTGCTGACCTTGGCTGTGTTCTTTGCTGTGGTTAAGTACTAACAGCCTACTTCCTGCTCTTCTCTCTCTTTTGCCTTGGGTATAGGGGCCCAAGGGGGAAGGGAGCAGGGAAGGAAAAGGAGCTGGTAACCCCTTGGTTTTGTCCAGGGTGGGGTTCTTGTGCTGTTTCTAAATTGTAAATACATGTAACTGTTTTATATTTTGCACATAATCACAGAATCACCAAGGTTGGAAGAGACCTCAAGCATCCTCAAGTCCAACCTGTCACCACAGATCTTATGACTAAACCATGGCACCAAGTGCCACGTCCAATCCCCTCTTGAACACCTCTGGGGATGGTGACTCCACCACCTCCCTGGGCAGCACATTCCAATGGAGAACAACTCTCTTGGTGAAGTACTTTCTCCTCACCTCCAGCCTAAACTTTCCCTGGCACAGCTTGAGACTTTGTTATTCATTGCATTTCATATTTTAGATTGTACTTCTGCTTGAAAATACAGCTTCATTTACTTTCAGCTGAGCTGGTCTGGTAAATTCATTTGCTTTCAGCAGAGCTGCTCTGGCAATTTTATGTTGGGGGGTGTGTAGTGGGTGGAATTTCAACTCACACATGGGTTCAGACCCATGGCTGCAGCTGCACATCCTGAAATGGAGTATGGTCTGCAGCCATCTACTCTTCAACTGGAAGACAGCCACCAAAACTCTTCTTTCCCTTGTCTGCCTCTGCCAGGTTTTGCCTTGACAAGAACTCACAGTGCCTCATCAGGCTGCACCAGGGGAGGTTCGGGCTGGATGTTAGGAAGAAGTTCCTCACAGAAAGAGCAATTGGCCATTGGAATGTGCTGCCCAGGGAGGTAGTGGAGTCACCATCACTGGAGGTGTTTAAGAAGAGACTGGACGGGGTGCTTGATGCCATGGTTTAGTTGATTAGATGGTGTTGGGTGATAGGCTGGACTCAATGATCTTAAAGGTCTTTTCCAACCTGTTCTGGTCTGTTCTGGTCTATTCTATTCTCAAAGCAATTAGCATTTCTGGTCACAAAACATCCTTCTGTCTTTTTCTTCCCAGCCTAGTGTTCCATGATACGTTGTAGATTATCAGCTTGGAGAAACCCCTTCATCTGTCAGAGATGAGAAGCTGCAGTGCAATTCTGTGCCTAGCAGTTGTTGCAGGAGAAATGATCCAGTCCACAATGGAAGTTTTAGACAAATGGGTTGCAGTCAGAGATAACTCTCTGCAGAGTGGAAGTTTCTGCTGAATCAGATTCACCCATGCTACACTCATACTAACTACCCCTGGAATTATTTCCTCAGTAGATGTGATTTAAGAGGCAGCTTGACAGCAGCTTGCATTTTCCTCTTGGAGAAGTAAACTGAGCCACTTGATGTTTATTCAGAAAAGGCTGAAATGTTTGTCTAACCATTTTATAAACACTTCCCATTTGTTTCTTTGAAGAATAGACCTCACAAATGAGTAGACTGTACAAATATTAGCCTCATTATAGAATACTTCCCTGCTACTACTTCATCCTGCTGCCTCAGCCTGCAGTAGTGTTCCAGCATCACTTAAGGTTTGTTTTGCTCTCTGCCTTGGTCCTTAAATCCTTTTCCATGGCAATACATTAATTTCTGGTGAGGTATGAATGGCTAATTCTGTATTTCTAAATTTGCATGCAGCTATTTTTCTTATTTTCAGGAAGACACTGAATAGAGTTCATAGAATCATAGAATTAATGAGGTTGGAAAAGACCTCAAAGATCATCAAGTCCAACCTATTACCCTATACCTAACACCTCATGACAACTAAACCATGGCTCCAAGTGCCACATCCAATCATTTTTTGAACACCTCCAGGGTTGGGGACTCCACTGCCTTCCTGGGCAGCACATTCCAGTGGAAAATCTCTCTTTCTGGGAAGAATGTCTTCCTAACATCCAGCCTAAACTTCCCCTGGCACAGCTTGAGACTGTATCCTCTTGTTCTGGTGCTGCTTGCCTGGGAGAAGAGACCAACCCCCTCCTGGCTACAACTTCCCTTCAGGTAGCTGTAGAGAGCAAGAAGGTCTCCTCTGAGCCTCCTCTTCTCCAGGCTAAGCAACCCCAGCTCCCTCAGCCTCTCCTCACAGGGCTGTGCTCCAGACCCCTCCCCATCCTCATTGCCCTTCTTGGGACATGTTCAAGAGTCTCAATGCCCTTCTTAAACTGAGGGGCCCAGAACTGGACACAGGACTCAAGGTGTGACCCAGCCAGTGCTGAGCACAGGGCAGAATGACTTCCCTGCTCCTGCTGGCCACACGATTCCTGATGCAGCCCAGGAGGTAACAAGATGTGTCCCCTTTGGATGTAATTAGATTATTAGCACTTTCAATGAATGTGCTGTTCCTGTTGTTTAAGGCATTGTATCATGCAGGATGAAGCTTTATTCTTATTAAGTCTCGTTATTATTAATGCAATTTTATGGTCCAATTTATCTTCCAGGATAAAGTTCCGCTGGGGCGAAATTTATAGCGGGGAAAAGTTGTGGTGTTATGTACTGAATTAGGTAGCTAACACTTGTCACCATAATTCAGAACACACTATTGTTGTTTTAATTTTAAGATTAATTCTCTGATATATTGTCATGGTTTAACCCCAGCCAACTACTGAGCACCACCCAGCTGCTCTCTCATTCTCCCCACCCAGTTTATATGGTATGGAACATTCCTTTGGCCAGCTTGAGTCAGCTGTCCTGGCCATGACTCCTGCCAGCTTCTTGTGCCCCTCCAGCATTGTTGCTGGCAGGGCATGAGAAGCTGAAAAGTTCTTGTCTTAGGACAAGTGCTTTTTAGCAATAACATTCTGCCCCTCTACTCAGCACTGGTTAGGCCACACCTTGAGTCCTGTGTCCAGTTCTGGGTCCCTCAGGTTAGGAAAGATGTTGAGGTGCTGGAATGTGTCCAGAGAAGGGCAACAAAACTGGGGAGGGGTTTGGAGCACAGCCCTGTGAGGAGAGGCTGAGGGAGCTGGGCTCAGAAGAGACCTTCTTGCTCTGCACAACTACCTGAAGGGAGGTTGTAGCCAGGTGGGGCTTGGTCTCTTCTCCCAGGCAACCAGAACAAGAGGACACAGTCACAAGATGTACCTGGGGAGGTTTAGGCTGGATGTTAGGAAGAAATTCTTCATAGAAAGAGAGATTGGCCATTGGAATGTGCTGCCCAGGGAGGTGGTGGGGTCACCTTCACAGGAGGCATTTAAAAAGAGCCTGGATGGGGTGCTTGATACCATGGTTTAGTTGATTAGAAGGTGTTGGGTGATGGGTTGGACTCAATGATCTCAAAGTTCTTTTCCAACCTGGTTAATTCTACTGTACTCTACTCTATTCTACTCTACTCTATTCTACTCTACTCTATTCTACTCTACTCTATTCTACTCTACTCTATTCTACTCTATTCTACTCTACTCTACTCTACTCTACTCTACTCTACTCTACTCTACTCTACTCTACTCTACTCTATTCTACTCTACTCTATTCTACTCTACTCTACTCTACTCTACTCTACTCTACTCTACTCTACTCTACTCTATCCTATAACTATCAATGTTTTAATATCATTATTTTCTAAATTATTCTCTTAGTTATGAAATCCAAACCACAGATCTACACCAGCTATTAGGAAAAAAACAATTGGCATTAACCCAGCTGAAATCAGGTTATACATCTACATGGCAGAATTAATTCTGGAGATACTTTACAAAATAAAGTATCCTCAGTGTCCTCTCTGGGGGAGAAAGGTACTTGATCTTACCAGCATGCAGCCATCAAATATAGAACTGTAGAAAGGTGTGGGTTGGAAGGGATCTCCAAAGGTCATCTTGTCCAACCCCACTGCAGTGAGCAGGGACATCCTCCGTTAAATGAGGTTGCCCAGAGCCCTGTGGTGCCTTAAATATCACCAGGGATGGGGCCTCAACCACCTTCCTGGACATCCTGTTCTAGTGTTCCACCACCCTCATGGTAAAGAACTTCCTCCTAATATCCAATCTAAATCTCCTTTAATTTCCAACCATTGCTCCTCTTCCTATCACTTCAGGCCTTTGTAAACAGTCCCTCTGTGGCCTTCTTATAGGATCCTTTCAGGTTGCTATTAGATTTCCCTGGAGTCTTCTTTCCAGGCTGAACAACCCCATCTTCCTCAGCCTATCCTAGTAGCAGAGATGTTCCACTCCCATGATCTTTTCACCACCCTGCTCTGGATCCTGTCCATCATTCCATGTCTTTCCCATGTTGAGGACACCAGAGCTGGACTCAGTACCAGATTGTATCACACCTGATGCAGGTGAGCTATGGGCCTGTACCATTGGCATTGCTTTATCAAGCCATCCAGCTGATGGCTTGCAGGTTGAATCCTTTGGGAGACACCTGTGACAGTCATGAATTTAAGTCACCATATGATAAGAGGTGGATTACTCTGTGGTGGGTTAAAATCCATCCCCTCCCCACCCTCCAGCATTAACTGTGCTCATTATGAAAGAGATGGAAGCTGTATTTACAAGCAAAACTACACTCTACAGTGGAATGCAATGAATGTGGACAAAACATACAGGATTCACAATATTATACAGATACTTACAATTAGCAAACAACATGAAACCCCTCCTGGGCAAAAAGACCAAGGAAACTGTTCCACTGCCCCCTGACTCCCTGTCCCAAGAGAGAAAGCCGCAGAGGGAAAGCAGTGCTTAGACTTAACGAAAATAATGCACCCAAGGTCAGCCAGAAGCAGAAGCAAGCAGAGAAGAGATCAGAAAAGAGAGCAAATTGTTATCACATAATCACCAAGGTTGGAAGAGACTTCAAAGATCATCAAGTCCAACCTGTCACCACAGACACCATGACTCCAGTTCTGGGCCTCTCAGTTTAGGAAGGATGTTGACTTGCTGGAACGTGTCCAGAGAAGGGCAACGAAGTTAGTGAGGGGTTTGGAACACAGCCCTATGAGGAGAGGCTGAGGGAGCTGGGGCTGCTTAGCCTGGAGAAGAGGAGGCTCAGGGGAGACCTTCTTGCTGTCTACAACTACCTGAAGGGAGGTTGTAGACAGGCAGATGTTGGTCTCCTCTCCCAGGCAGCCAGCACCAGAACAAGAGAACACAGTCTCAAGCTGTGCCAGGGGAAGTTTAGGCTGGATGTTAGGAAGAAGTTCTATACAGAGAGAGTGATTGCCCATTGGAATGGGCTGCCTGGGGAGGTGGTGGAGTCACCATCATTGGAGGTGTTCAGGAGGAGACTTGACAGGGTGCTTGGTGCCATGGGTTAGTTGTTCAGGTGGGTTGGATTGGTTGAAAGGTTGGACGTGATGATCTTGAAGGTCTATTCTATTCTATTCTATACCATGGCACCAAGTGCCACATCCAATCCCCTCTTGAACACCTCCAGGGATGGTGACTCGGTACAGCCAGTCTCACCCTGGCTATTTTCTCCAATGAAATTGTTTAGAATACTCTTTGGTTTTCCTTTTCACACCCAACAGTGATTGATTTATATTTTTCCACTTTACTGCTCAAAACCTGGAACTTAATTTTAAAGGCAGAGCCTAAAACCCACCACAGCTCTTGTTGTGGAAAAAAACACCAATAGATGTTCTGTTTAAGACCCAAGAAATTGCAGTGGAGAAGACATAATTTTGCTTGCAGACAGGGAGAGGCAGCAAGCTCTTTTATGACATGATTAAGGTATTTACCTCAGCCTTTATGGAATACATTCACCTCTTTTGTACAATTATTCATTAATTTCATTGACCTTGGGGTTAGTCTGTAAGTGCCTAATTTTAGTAGAACCCATTCACCATATTTATCCTGGGGATATGTCATTGCCTAATTTGGGAGCTGTATGGCCTTTCCTGGGGTTTTAAGCCAGATTGTATGCCACAATTACAGTTCAGTGCAAGTCTCTGGTTCTCTTTCTGCTTCAGTCTATCTGCTGCTGCTTCAGTCTGTACATATTTCCTTGCTTCCTGTGGAAGGAGTCTCAAGCTGCACCAGGGGAAGTTTAGTCTTGAGGTGAGGAGAAAGTTCTTCACAGAGAGAGTTGTTAGCCATTGGGGTGTGCTGCCCAGGGAGGTGGTGGAGTCACAGTCCCTGAAGGTGTTCAAGAGGGGATTGGACGTGGCACTTGGTGCCATGGTTTAGTAGTCATGAGGTGTTGAGTGATAGGTTGGACTTGATGATCTCTGAGGTCTTTTCCAACCTTGTTGATTCTATGATTCTATGTCTGGTCTGAGAAACTGGGAAGTATGTCTGTGACCATATATGGGGGAAAAAGCTATGCTTCTGTGATTCTCTTAATCTTCCTGATGCTTGGTCTGGATGAACAGCAAGAAGCTGTTCAGTCTGCAGAAGAGAAGGCTCCGAGGTGACCTAATTGTGGCCTTCCAGTATCTGAAGGGGGCCTACAGGAAGGCTGGGGAAGGACTTCTCAGGTAGTGATAGGACTAGGGGGAATGGAATGAAGCTGGAGGTGGGGAGGCTCAGGCTAGATGTGAGGAGGAGGTTCTTCACCATGAGAGTGGTGAAACCCTGGAATGGGTTGTCCAGGGAGGTGGTCGAGGCCCCGTCCCTGGGGGTGTTAAAGAGCAGGCTGGATGAGGCTCTGTCCAGCCTGATCTAGTGTGGGGTGTCCCTGCCCATGGCAGGGGGGTTGGAACTAGATGATCCTTGTGGTCCCTTCCAACCCTGAATGATACTATGAAACTATGAATATGGCTGTTTACATTTTCATGTAAGCATTGCAGTTCTATTCTATTCTATTCTATTCTATTCTATTCTATTCTATTCTATTCTATTCTATTCTATTCTATTCTATTCTATTCTATTCTATTCTATTTCCTAATCTCTGAGGGCTTTTCCAACCTTACTGATTCTATGATTCTACTTCAATGAAGCTTGTTTGTGTGAAGACCTGCAGTGGATTTCTAGTTAGTTGAAAATTAGGAGGAAATGTCCACTCACAGAATCATAGAACCAGTAAGGTTGCAAAAGACCTCAGAGATCATCAAGTCCAACCTGTCACCCAAAACCCAATGAAATGCTCACATAAATACCTTGAAGTACCAGCAGCTTAAAATGACTGAAAATGTCTTATAAAGGAGAAGTCATTTCATATATTACTTGAGATGCTGCTGACGTTTTAAAGTAGTGCTCTAATGAACTTTACTTTGCAATGTGATGAATGTTATAGTGACTGTGGGACGGCATTTAATTAGGGTAACTGCTTTTTATTGAGGCTGTGGTTCTCAGCATTCATTTTTGTTAGATTTGTTCAGTGTAGTTCCACTGTGGAAAGGGTTTCTTGGATTAATGCACTCAACCCTTCAACAATGTATCAGTTCATCCTGGACTTGATGACCGTTAAGCTCTCGTCAATCAAGTACAGAGAGAGATCTGCAGCCTCTTGAGCAGGGTGCTGACACGTGGCACATGGATTTATGTGTCTGTCTTTGTGTGATGATTCCAGTCTGCAGCTGCCAGATCTGATACTGCCACAGTTGGCACATGTTCCAGACGTCCAAAGGGGTGATGTCTTTTCATCATCATGTCCTTCCTGAGCAGGTTGGGCATATTTTGTCCTCTGTTTAATGTAGTTTGTCCTTTTCAGTTGTATCTGCTTAGGCTTTATGATCTGCCATTGTTATTATTTATCTTCTGTTCCCTCAGTTCAGGAAAGATGTTGAGTTGCTGGAATGTGTCTAGAGAAGGGCAACAAAGCTGGGGAGGGGTTTGGAGCACAGCCCTGTGAGGAGAGGCTGAGAGAGCTGGGGTTTTTTAGCCAGGAGAAGAGGAGCCCCAGGGGAGACGTTCTTGTTGTCTACAACTAGCTGAAGGGGGGTTGTAGCCAGGTGGATTTTGGTCTCTTCTCCCAGGCAACCAGCACCAGAACAAGAGGACACAGTCTCAAGCTGTGCCAGGGGAGGTTTAGGCTTGAGGTGAGGAGAAAGTTCTTCCCAGAAAGAGCAATTGGCCATTGGAATGTGCTGCCCAGGGAGGTGGTGGAGTCCTCATCCTTAGATGTGTTCAAGAGGGGATTGGATGCGGCACATGAAGCCATGGTTTAGTTAGTCATGAGGTGTTGGGTGACAGGTTGGACTTGATGATCTCTGAGGTCTTTTCCAACCTTGTTGATTCTATGATTCTATGTCTGGTCTGAGAAACTGGGAAGTATGTCTGTGACCACATATGGGGGAAAAAGCTGTGCTTCTATGATTCTCTTAATCTTCCTGATGCTTGGTCTGGATGAACAGCTGTTTACATTTTCCTGTAAGCATTGCAGTTCTGTTCTGTTCAGTTCTATTCTATTCTAAATCCTTATCCTATTCTAAATCCTAATCCTAATCCCAATCTTAATACCAATCCCACTCATAATCCCAATCCTAATCCCAATCCTAATCCTAATCCCAATCCTAATCCCAATCTTAATCCTAATCCCAATCCTAATCTTAATCTTAAAACTAATCATAATGTTAATCCTAATCTTATTCCTATTCTATTCTATGCTATTTATTTAATTGCATGGTCAGGCCAAAACCCACACTGAAGACAAAAACCAACTGAGAAGATAAGACTTACCAGCTTATATTTCTATCTTTCATTCAAATCCATCTGAAATAGACCTCCCTACGAATGTTAGTAGGTTTAGACTGCAGTTGCAGTGTCTGGAAGGCTTTCCTTTAGAAGGCATTTATAAGAGGAGGATATATATGTATAAAAAAAGGTGCAAAATGCTCTTGATCTCTAAGATTAAATTATAGCTGACATACAGGCCCCCAGCTTGCATTAGAAATGTTTGGACTAGGACAAATTAAGGACCTACTTACTGGAGATAATGGATACTCTCAAGCACTTCCCTCAGCAAAGGGCTGCTTTAAGATGCTCTCTCAGAAGAGAGGAAGGGATGTAGAGGTTCTGTGAATCATACAATTGTTAAGGTTGGAAGGGACCTCAAGGATCATCTAGTTCCAACCCTCCTGCCATGAGCAGGGACCCCTCACACTACAGCAGGCTGCCCAGAGCCACATCCAGCCTGGCATTGTGGGTGTTACAATCACTGAGTTACCTCAGTGGTTTTGTAAGCTACAACAAAACACACAAAACACACTACAAGTTTACAGTCAGAATGTGGAGTAATTGATGTGAGGATAGAGAAGTGAGAAATGTGTCCTGTTTCCATGCTTGTCTGGTGTAGAACAAGAACAGCTCAGAGCATCAATCCCAAGCACCAATATATGCTGGGCAGGGACTGGCTTGACAGCAGCCCTAAAGAAAAGGGCTTGGGGGTGCTGGTGGATGAGAAGCTCATCAGAAGCTAGCAGTGAGCACTTGCAGCCCAAAAATCCAAGCAGAGCCTGGGCTGCAGCAAGAGAAGCAGAGCCAGCAGGGCAAGGGATGTGATTCTCCCCCTCTGCTCTGCTCTGGTGAGACCACACCTGGAGTACTGTGTCCAGTTCTGGAGCCTCTATTACAGGAAAGATCTGGAGGTGCTGGAAGGTGTCCAGAGAAGGGCCATGAGGATGAGCAGAAGGCTGGAGCTGCTCTGCTATGAGGACAGACTGAGGGAGTTGGGGCTGTTCAGTCTGGAGAAGAGAAGGCTCTGAGGAGACCTAATTGTGGCCTTCCAGTATCTGAAGGGGGCTGCAAGAAAGCTGGGGAGGAACTTTTGAGAGTGTCAGGGAGAGTGATAGGACTGGGGTGGAATGGAGCAAAACTAGGAATGGGTAGATTGAGATTGGAGGAAGTTCTTCCCTGTGAGGGTGGTGAGACACTGGCACAGGTTGCCCAGGGAGTTGGTGGAAGCCTCATGCCTGGAGGTTTTTGCAGCCAGGCTGGATGTGGCTGTGAGCAACCTGCTGTAGTGTGAGGTGTCCCTGCCCATGGCAGGGGGGTTGGGACTGGATGAGGTCCCTTCCAACCCTAAAAATCCTATGATTCTATGATTCCAAAACAGTGCATGGTAAGAGGATGAGGAACAATGGTGATGTCATGCAACAAGGAAATCCCAGCTAACTGGGATTAACACTGGGATGTTCATTTAACAGTAGAATATGTTGTCCAGTGTAGGTTGTGGCATCTCTGTCCATGGTATTTTTAAAGGTCCCAGTGTATGCATCATGGCCTGAATTCAGTATTGGCCCTTCTTTGAGTAGAAGTTAGCTTTCCAAGATCCCTTCTGAATTGCATGGTGATGTGGAAAATGACAGGAAACAGTTGGTGGTTTTTTGTTTTTAGGTTGGGGGTTTTGTGTGTGAATTTTGTGTTTTCTTTGGATATGGTTTGTTGTCTCATTGTGCCAAGAATATCGCTCTCTGTTGTGTAGCATAAAATACAAGGGTGCAGACACAGGTAATTGTTTTCATCAGAAATAGTGTTCATCAGGAACAGTGTGGCCAGCAGGAGCAGGGAGGTCCTGGTGTCCCTGTACTCAGCTCTGCTTAGGACACACCTTGAGTACTGTGTCCAGTTCTGGGCCCCTCAATTTAAGAAGGACATTGAGACACTTGAACGTGTCCAGAGAAGGGCAACGAGGCTGGGGAGAGGTCTGGAGCACAGCCCTGTGAGGAGAGGCTGAGGGAGCTGGGGTTGCTTAGCCTGGAGAAGAGGAGGCTCAGGGGAGACCTCATTGCTCTCTACAACTACCTGAAGGGAGGTTGTAGCCAGGAGGGGGTTGATCTCTTCTCCCAGGCAAGCAGCACCAGAACAAGAGGACACAGTCTCAAGCTGTTCCAGGGGAAATTTAGGCTGCAGGTGAGGAGAAAGTTCTTCCCAGCAACAGAGCTTGGCCACTGGAATGTGCTGCCCAGGGAGGTGGTGGAGTCACTGTCCCTGGAGGTAACCACATATAGAATAGAATAGAATAGAATAGAATAGAATAGAATAGAATAAACCAGGTTGGAAGAGATCATCACGTCCAACCTATCCTCCAGCACCACCTAATCAACTAACCCATGGCACCAAGCACCCTATCAAGTCTCCTCCTGAACACCTCCAGTGACGGCGACTCCACCACCTCCCCAGGCAGCCCATTCCAGTGGGCAATCACTCTCTCTGTGTAAAACTTCCTCCTGACCTCCAGCCTGAACCTCCCCTGGCACAGCCTGAGACTGTGTCCTCTTGTTCTGGTGCTGGTTGCCTGGGAGAAGAGACCAACCTCGATGTGGCACTTGGAGCCACATGGTTTAGTAGTCATGAGGTGATAAGTAGTAGGCTGGACTTGATGATCTCTGAGGTCTTTTCCAACCTTGTTGATTCTATGATTGGGTCTAAGAAACTGGGAAGTATGTCTGTGGGGGTCACATATGGGGGGGAAAAAAAAGCCATTTTTACTAAGACTGTCAAAATGCTATCACTGTACTAATCAGGCTGAATATGTCCAGCAGCTCTTAACTGGCACAGAGAATTACCTGTAGGTAGATAGATGTGAAGAAAATTTTCAATTGATTTCTGGACTGCAGCTTGATAGGAGTAGAGGCAGCAGTTCTGCTGGTCTGAGTATATCAGTATTTGGATGAACTGTCAAGGAGATAAGATTAATTCTGTGTTATATGAGAAGACTGACAGATAAAGAATATCTCTGCTGCTCTGGGCTCAGATAATAATTCTACTGAGGTCCTTAAAAGCCATTTGAAGTGATAACAAATTTGACCAGTGATGGTTTCAAACAGCATGGGGGATTTTCTGAGAGTTGATTTTGGTCTGGAACAGATCTTTAATAATACCTGTTGTTCTTCACCTTGAAAAATTCCCCTGTCTTAGATTGTTCTTTGCAGTCAGGTGGAGCCTTCATTAAGTGCTCATAGTTAAGGCTGGCTGCGCTGTTCAGCCATTTCTGTTCAGAGCGGTGTTTGTGATATCAGACACCACAGAGATGTCAAAGATCATCTTATAAGAAATTTGATAAGGTTTTTAAGTGAGGGCCTTGCTGGGACTAAATGTAATTGTACTTAGAGTATTGTGTGTGAGAGAAAGTGTGTCTCTGAGGTCTTGGGTGAGAGGTTGGACTCGATGATCTTTAAGGTCTTTTCCAACCTTACTGATTCTATGGCTCTATGATTCTTTCAGAGCTGTACTTCAAAGCTGCAGCGACTCAAGAGAGCTTGATCACCTGATACTTGTGATATGTGTTAAGGTATCACAAGTCTGATGGTCTAAACATTCAAATACACAGGCAGCACTTTTTGTCCTGTGGCATGAACAGCAGATGCTCCTGCTTTTATCCTTGGGGTGCATTAAGAGGAGAGTGTCCAGGAGATGAAGGGAGGTTCTCCTCCCCCTCTACTCTGCCCTGGCGAGACCTCACCTGGAGTATTGAGTCCAGTTCTGGGCTCCCCAGTTCAAGAGGGACAGGGATCTGCTGGAGAGAGTCCAAGGGAGGGCTACCAGGATGATCAAGGGCTTGGAGCACTGACTGATGAGGAGAGGCTGAGGGACCTGAGGCTTTTTGGTCTGGAGAAGAGAAGACTGAGAGGGGATTTAATAAATGTTTATAAATATCTGAGGGCTGGGAGTCAGGAGGGAGGGGACAGGCTCTGCTCACTTGCTCCCTGAGATAGGACAAGAGGCCATGGGTAGAAACTACAACACAGGAGGCTCCACCTCAACATGAGGAGGAACTTCTTCCCTGTGAGGGTCACAGAGCACTGAAACAAGCTGCCCAGAGAGGCTGTGGAATCTCCTTCTCTGGAGACTTTCCTGACACATGTGGATGTGTTCCTGTGAGACCTGTGCTAGATCCTCTGTTCCTGCTCTGGCAGGGGGGTTGGAATCAATGATCTCCAGAGGTTTCTTCCAACCCCTGACATCCTGTGATCCTGTTAGTGCTATGATTGTTCTTTTCTCTTTTACACAAAGCTTTTCTTGTTTAATACTAAGAACTTTATGTGGCTTCTCTATACAGTCTTATGTTTCTTTTCTCATGCTCCTCCATGATAAATTTACTGCTGATTTAAGGTCCACATTCATTCCTACACCTAAAACTCAGGCAGGAGAAGGGAAAGTATAAACAGGGCAGGAAATTACAGATAGATAAATATGAGATTAAAGAAGGGAAAGAGCACAACACAGGTTGTGTAGCCCAAAGAAGAATTAACCTAACAGTATGTGGTGGGTTAACTGGAAAAAAATACGCAGAGAATAAGTAAAACATAGGATCATAGAATCAGCCAGGTTGGAAAAGACCTCAGAGATCATCAAGTCCTACCTAATACCTCATGACAACTAAATCATGTCTCCAAGTGCTTGAACACCTCCAGGGACAGGGGCTCCACCACCTCCCTGGGCAGCACATTCCAATGGCTAATCTCTCTTTCTGTGATGAACTTTCTCCTCACTTTGAGCCTAAACCTCCCCTGGCACAGCTTGAGACTGTGTCCTCTTGTTCTGGTGCTGGTTCCCTGGGAGAAGAGACCAACTCCCACCTGGTTACAACCAGGTCTATTCTATTCTATTCTATTCTATTCTATTCTATTCTATTCTATTCTATTCTATTCTATTCTATTCTATTCTATTCTATTCTATTCTATTCTATTTTTTCTGGTTTGGAATAAGTTTGCTGTCTTCTCTCTTTCCTTCTGCCTCATTCCAAATCCAGGAGGAAAACAAATATCAACTAGAGTTTACAAAGTGAGATGCATAATGATTTAAGTAAAGCCAAGAGGTTTGGACCACCTTATCTCCCAAAAGTGAATAATTCCTTAAAGAATGTGGTCTAAGAACTTAGGTTCAATCCTGATAGATCATCATCCTGATAGATCATCATCCTGATAGATCATCTCAACTGATCTTGCTGAGTGTAAACCTTAAGAGATTTATACCTTTGAAACAGAGTAGTTCAAATCTGTTCAGTAAGACAAAGCTCAGTGATCCAGCCCCTAGAAATGAACATGCACACAGCGTCTGTCCTGTTGTCCTCTTGTGTCTAGGTGTTCTTTTGGGGGACTTTTATGTGACACCCAGACTGAGAATTCAGGTTGACAGATGTTGTGTGCTCTGCTTCACTGGAGAGAGTACAGAAGACTTTCTATATATTCTGGACACTTCTTTTTCTTCCAACCAGCATAATTTCTTTCTTATCTCAGTCCTGTGGCTGCTACAGCTTAGGAATCAGAAGTGTAGCACTGGGTGCCCTCAGCACTGCAGCTTTTATGGCATGTTCACTGGTCTTGAGCATACTTTAAGGAAGAGTTTAAAAGATGGGCTGGTGGTAGCTGGATGGGTTAATCACAATCAATCATCTCTGAAAAGGTCAGTAAGATAGCAACAGAAAGAGTAAGACTAAGTCCTTTCCCTGTATAGAACAGGTGTGGTCCAAGTTAACGTGCCCAGAGAAGGGCAACGAGGCTGGGGAGAGGTCTGGAGCACAGCCCTGTGAGGAGAGGCTGAGGGAGCTGAGGGTGTTTAACCTGGAGAAGAAGAGGCTCAGGGAAGACCTCATTGCTCTCTACAACTCCCTGAAGGGAGGTTGTAGCCAGGTGGGGGTTGGTCTCTTCTCCCAGGCAAGCAGCACCAGAACAAGAGGCCACAGTCTCAAGCTGTGCCAGGGAAAGTTTAGGCTTGAGGTGAGGAGAAAGTTCTTCACAACAAGAGAGACTGGCCATTGGAATGTGCTGCCCAGGGAGATGTTGGAGTTCCTGTCCCTGGGGGTGTTCAAAAAGGGATTGGATGTGGCACTTGGAGCGATGGTTTAGTTAGTCATGAGGTGTAGGCTGATAGGTTGGACTTGATGTTCTCTGAAATCTTTTCCAACCTTATTGATTCTATGATTGATTCTAGTTCCTTCATGTTTGGTTCTATTGATTTCTGTGTGTGCTGCTTTAGCTAATAGATTAGTAAGCCACAAGCTCTGGCTAACCTTGTGTACTGGTATGGAACTCCAGTGTATTTCTCTTCTGGCAGTTGGCACTTTGTTCAGACTGTCTTATTTTCTAGACAAAGCGAGATGATTGTGGGTAAGTAGTGGGAGATGTGCATTTTAAGCCAAGGCTCTTGTCAGGCACAGAGAAATATTGCCTTTAATATAAGTGCCTCCTTAAATCTATTTGCTTAGTAGTGACTGGAAAACCTCTGGGATGTTGGGATGGAATTTTCCCCTCCTCCTCTGAAACTGAATTATTAAGACCTTTCTGTAAAGCTATCAGTGTCCTCAGCTCTATACCTATTTCTGGGGTTGCTTAGCCTGGAGAAGAGGAGGCTCAGGGGAGACCTTCTTGCTCCCTAAAACTGCTTGAAGGGAGGTGGTAGCCAGGTGGGGGTTGGTCTCTTCTCCCAGGCAAGCAGCACCAGAGCAAGAGGACACAGTCTCAAGCTGTGCCAGGGGAAGGTTAGGCTGGATGTTGGGAAGAAGTTCCTCCCAGCAAGAGAGATTGGCCATTGGAATGTGCTGCCCAGGGAGGAGGTGGAGTCACCATCACTGGAGGTGTTTTAGGAAGAAACTTGATGGGGTGCTTGGTGCCATGGTTTAGTTGATTAGATGGTGATAGATGATAAGTTGGACTTATTGATCTCAAAGGTCTCTTCCAATGTGGTTAATTCTATTCTATTCTGTTCCGTCCTGTCCTATATCCTATCTATAATTCAGAGTTATCCTATACTATAATTCAGAGTTCTAAAATTGGAGCAGGACCAGAGGGCAGAAAGTGGAAATCTGAAGTGTATTTGTTTGGTTGGTTGTTTTTCTTGTTAATTCCAAGTTTATTTAACTATGGTAAATAGGGGAAAAGAGAGATGTGGAGAGCAGGTTACTCAGAGACGTCATATCGTTGTCATCCTTGGAGTGCCAGTGTGAATCAAGCCTTAAGCAACCTGCTGTGACCTCAGTGCTGGCCCTGCTGTCAGCAGGAGAGTGGTCTAGAGAGCTCCCATGATCTCTTTTTCCACCAGAGCTGTCCTGTGACTCTATAAATAAAATTGAGAACACTTGAAAATGTCAGGATGTTGCAGTGACTGTGAGTGAAGGTATCATGGTTGTATCTCCTCTTGGGTTTAGGTGGGAAAGGCCTGACCTCTTGTACTTTTCATTTCGGCTAGATCTGTGCTGCTCTTAATAATAGTGTGGAGAGAACACTAAAGCAGGACAAAACTGTGTCACCATCACTTCAAATTCCCTGCAAATAATTGAGCTGACCCTGAGATTCTGTGCAAAACTGGGTGCTTGGGGTTATGGTTTAGGATTGAACTTCCTAGAGCAGGGTCAGTGGCTGGACTTGATCCCAGGGGTCTTTTCCAACCTGAATGATTCTATGAACTCTGGCAGCTTCACCATGCTTTCCCCTGCTTGTGAGATGGAGGGCAAGAAGAAGGAGAGGAAGAAAAGGTCACTTTTGCAGTGGGCACAGAAGAAAAGGTCAGTTTTGTAGTGGGCATGTCTCTTGCCTTAGAGAGCTGCTTATAAATTAAGTTTTGCTCCTCATCATCTTAATGCTCCTGGGGAAAGACCAGCAATGCCTCTGCACTCTTAGCAACCATAACCTCATTTATGTAGCAATTAGATGACATAAAGTGCAAGCAGACCAAAAGGATGTACTCAAGAAAGCTGCATGGTGCTGAAAGATCAAAGATCTGGCAGAAGGTAGCTCTGAGGGAGAAAGAGTGGACAGCTCCAAAACCTAGTTTCCTACTTCTTTTAGTGCTCCTGTTAGTGGGCTCCTGCTAATGGGAAATGTTAAATATTTAATCTCTGGCATTTCTGTAATGTCTGTGTAGTAAAGTAAAGACCAAGTGGTTTATGGTGCATTTCAACTTAAAAGAAAGCAAGCACTTTGCAGACTGCTACAGGGGAAGCTGTCAGGGAACCTTGTATTTAGAGTCCATATTACTCTCAGCTATAATAGACCCTTGCAACTTGTTTGCAGGTATGAAAGTCCTGATATACAAGCAGGCAGTGCCTTTTGTTCATCCTCTGGGAACCTACTGAGCTGTGGCAAATTCCCTGTTGCACTTCCTAAATTAAGCAGGCATGCCAAAGCCACTAATCCTTTTCCACAGCAGTGACAGTCTTGATTTTCACTATTATTTGAGAGCTGATGCAAGGTCTTTTGCATGCAGGCTGCTTTGGTGCATTCCTGCAGTGGAGTGTGATAAAAGCCATGCACAAGTACTCCATCTGTCCTTTCCTCTTGGAGGTGTAGTCTCCATGTGTAACACAGCAGTGGTCTTCATTCCTGTAGGAAATGTGGCCAAGAGAGCCAGTGGTGTCCTGGGGTGCACCAAGAAAAGTGTGTCCAGCAGGTCTAGGGAGGTTCTTCTCCACCTCTGCTCTGCCCTGATGAGACCACACCTGGAATACTCTGTCCAGTTTTGGGCTCCCCAGTTCAAGAGAGACAGAGACCTGCTGAAGAGAGTCCAAGGGAGAGCCACAAGGATGATTAAGCGACCTGAGCATCTCCCTCATGAAGAGAGACTGAGAGCCCTGGGGCTGTTAAGCCTGGAGAGGAGAAGGCTGAGAGGGGATCTAGTCAATATCTATAAATACCTGAGGGATGGGTGTCAAGTGGAGGGGGCCAAGCTCTTTTTGGTGGTGCACAGTACTAAGACAAGGAACAACAGGTTCAAGCTTGAACATAGAAGATTTCACCTCAACATTAGTAGAAACTTCTTGACAATGAGAGTGCCAGAGCCCTGGAGCAGGCTGCCCAGAGAGGTTGTGGAGTCTCCTTCTCTGGAGCTTTTCCAAACCCACCTGGATGCATTCCTGTGCAGACTACCCTGGGTTTGGCAGGGGGGTTGGACTTGCTGATCTCTGGAGGTCACTTCCAACCTCCAATGCACTGTGATACTGAGATAAATGTACTGAAAAAGTCCACCCTTGGTTGTGACAGCAGCGTGTCTGTGTAATTTAGAAGCCCTTAAGTCCCTTTCTAATGACATTGCAGCAGCATGTTTGGTTTTGCTGTACAATACCAATTAGTACAAGGACAGTCATTCAATTGCTGTCCTTTACTGGAGTGCCTGGGCTTATGTTACCATTAGAACTGGCTTATATGGACTACATGCATCCTGTAAGGCTGCCCAGGGGGGTTGTGGAGTCTCCCTCTCTGAAGATATTAAAAACATGCCTGGATGCATTCCAGTGTAATCTGGTGTAGGTGACCCTGCTCTGGCAGTGGGGTTGGACTGGATGATCTTCCAAGGTCCCTTCCAGCCCCTGAAATTCTGTGGTTCTGTAATAACTGCTAGCCAGTGCCCATTTGTTGAAGATGTGTGGTGTGACTGTCAGAGCTGCTGCTATCACTGTGATGCACTCTGCTTGAATTGAAGCCCATAGTTCCCTGAAATAAGCTGGGTGAGTAATACAGATTGCAAACTTCAGTGCTGGAGGAATGCTGAAGTCCACATTTGTTTGATACAAATGGAAAGAAAGCTACATCCAGGCACTCTTTGCCCTCTTGGTGCTCTCTGAGCCAATCTGCAGACACAATCAGGGTATTGCAGTTTCTTCCTAATGACTTAGTGATTAACTATACATTGCAGCTTCCCTCATTAACAGATAGGCAATAAATGAATGTGGAAAGGTTTTCCTTATATGGTTGTTTCATCTTGATAAGACAGGTAGCTACCAAAGGTTATTTCTAACTGAAAGGAATGGTGCAGCAAATTAACTATAGGTTGTTGCAATAAAAATGTATATTTTAATGTATTTTGTAATTAATATTTCCTGGTGAGGGTGGTGAGACACTGGAGCAGGTTGCCCAGGGAGGCTGTGGATGATACCCCCTCCCTGAAGGTGTTCAAGGACAGGTTGGACTTGAGCAATGTGCTCTAGTGGAAGGTGTCCCTGCCCATGGCAGGGGTTTGGAACTAGATGATATTCGAGATGCCTTCCAACACATCCAATCACATCTTGGGCTGCATCGAGAGAAGCATAGCCAGCAGGATGAGGGAGGTGATTCTCCTCCTCTCTCCACTCTGGTGAGACCCCAGCTGGAGCACTGTGTCCAGTTCTGGAGTCCCTAGGACAAGAAGGATCTGGAGGTGCTGGAAGGCATCCAGAGAAGGGCCATGAGGATGATCTGGCCATGGAGCTGCTCTGCTATGAGGACAGACTGAGGGAGTTGGGGCTGTTCAGTCTGAGAAGAGAAGGCTCCCAGGTGATCTAATTGTGGCCTTCCAGTATCTGAAGGGGGCTACAGGAAAGCTGGGGAGGGACTTTTGAGGGTGTCAGGGATCTTGACACATCAGGGACTTGATCTCAAAAGTTTTTTCCAACCTGCTTAATTCTGTATCTAATTCTGTTTTGTTTTAGTAAGGGCCTGCCACTTTCTCTTGGCACCAGAGTGCATTTGAAGCTTTATGAAGTACTCTCAATAATGTCCAATATTTCAGCAGCTTTTCCCTCACCCCTTGTGTATCTGAGTTTCACTGTCGAGATGAATATCTTTTAACCTAACCTCCTTTTTCCTCTTCCTCTTTTTGTTCACTAACCATAGAGCTGATAAAGCAGATGATGAGGATGATGAAGATCTAACTGTGAACAAAACATGGGTCCTTGCACCAAAGATTCATGGTGGGGATGTCACTCACATCCTGGACTCCTTGCTTCAAGGATATGATAACAAGCTCCGGCCGGATATTGGGGGTAAGCCCTTATAAAATACTTCAGTAAACAGAGGATGTGAACCAGAGCTGGGGCACGTTTTGTGAAAGAGGGCAACAATCTGCTTCATGCAGATTTTAACTCTCAACATAACAAGCCAGATACAACAGCAATAAAATGAAATGATTTTCTGCAACTGGGAAAAATAATGTTCCGTGCTAGAGTAGATTTGTGAATGCTTTATTTACAGTCTCTCCTCTTGTAAGGTATTGCTTTTTTGGGGGGGGATAGTGGGCAATCTGTATCTGCCAGCAGGAGCAGGGAAGTCATTCTGCCCCTGTACTCAGCACTGGTTAGGACACACCTTGAGTCCTCTGGCCAGTTCAGGGTCTCCTCAATTTAAGAAGGACATTGAGACACTTGAATGTCAATGAGGCTGAAGAGGGGTTTGGAGCACAAGCGCTATGAGGAGAGACTGAGGGAGCTGGGGTTGCTTAGCCTGGAGAAGAGGAGACTCAGGGGTGACCTTCTTGCTCTCTACAACTACCTGAAGGGAGGTTGTAGCCAGGTGGGGGTTGGTCTCTTCTCACAGGCAATCAGTACCAGAACAAGAGGACACAGTCTCAGGCTGCACCAGGGGAGGTTTAGGTTGGATGTTAAGAAGAAGTCCTATACAGAGAGAGTGATTGCCCATTGGAATGGGCTGCCTGGGGAGGTGGTGGAGTCACCATCACTGGAGGTGTTCAGGAGGAGACTTGATGGGGTGCTTGGTGCCATAGGTTAGTTGTTGAGGTGGGTTGGATTGGTTGATGGGTTGGATGTGATGATCTTGAAGGTCTCTTCCAACCTGGTTTATTCTATGTAGTCATTCTACCCCTGTACTCAGCACTGGTTAGGACACACTTTGAGTCCTCTGTCCAGTTCAGGGTTTCCTCAATTTAAGAAGGGGAAGTTTAGGCTGGAGTTAAGGAGGAAGTCCTTCCGAGAAAGAGTAATTGTCCACTGGAGTATGCTGCCCAGGGAGGTGGTGGAGTCCCCATCCCTGGTGGTGTTCAAGAAGGGATTGGATATGACACTTGGAGCCATGGTTTAGTTGTCATGAGGTGTTGGGTGACAGGTTGGACTCAATGATCTCTGAGGTCTTTTCCAACCTGGTTGCTTCTACGATTCTATATTAAATCATGACAAGGCAATTATAGTTTGCTGTGTTCAGATATGATCTTCTGGCAGGAAGAGTTGTAGATGTAAAGCAGTGCTGGATCTGATCTTGAGCCAGTAGGAGTTTATTAAAGGAACATTCCTAGATATTTTTACTCTTTCTGTGGAAAACTCACTGTAAAGGGTTTATGCTGAGCCAATTTAACTCAACCCAGTTGTCTTTTCCCCCTTAGCTGAGATGTTAGAACATAATTTAGGAGTAGAGGAAGGACTTACAGGAAGGAAAGCTGCACTTCCTAGGCAGCTAGAAGGAAGGCAGTTTTGTCACTCAGTAGTCAAAGCATCAATTTGCATATAACTATTAAGTGTAAATGTCTGGAATAATGTTGTGTTGAAAGCATGGCATGCATGAAACCTTGCCAGCTCTTCCCTACCAGGTGCATGCTGGATCAAATTGAGGAAAAATAATTTGCCTCTGAATTTGTTTCAGAGGTGGAGGAGATAATTATGTGTTAAATCCTTGGCTTTCCCTGTCAAAGGAACGTGGTGTAAGTCGGTAAGCTGCTTATGTGATAGACAATTCAACAGCCTAGACTTGTTTCATTCATGTTGGAGGTGCAGTCAGATGCAATCTCAGCCTCAGTATCTGCTTTTGAAAGCCTCTGACAAATCTGCTTTCTTCCCCAAATCTCTTAGTTCTGTCATATTGTTGACTGGTCCCCTGAAGATGCTGAGTGACAACTTTTCTGTCACTGTCACAGCACAATCACATGGGAATCCCATGAAGTTTGTGGCAAGGCTTTACCTTCAGGTTCATTTATCACATTCATCAGAAATTGTGTGGCCAGCAGGAGCAGGGAAGTCATTCTCTGTCTGTACTTGGCACTGTTAGGCCACAGCTTGAGTCCTGTGTCCAGTTCTTGGCCCCTCAATTTCAGAAGGACATTGAGTGTGACTTGAATGTGTCCAGAGAAGGGCACCAAAGCTGGGGAGGGGTTTGGAGCACAGCCCTGTGAGGAGAGGCTGAGGGAGCTGGGGTTGCTTAGCCTGGAGAAGAGGAGGCTCAGGGGAGACCTTATTGCTGTCTACAACTACCTGAAAGGAGGTTGTAGCCAGGAAGGGGTTGGTCTCTTCTCCCAGGCAACCAGCACCAGAACAAGAGGACACAGTCTGGGACATGCCTCAATCCAATATATTAAAACATGAATAATGAATAATCATGAATAATAAGCCAGAGTGCAAAGAGCTGGAGATGTTTGGCTGTATTCACCTTGTTGCCAGTAGAACCCAGGTTAAGAATAACTCCCTTCTGAATGGAGTAGAATAGAACAGAATAGAATTAACCAGGTTGGAAAAGACCTTTGAGATCAAGTCCAACCTATCATCCAACACCATCTAAGCAACTAAACCATGGCACCAAGTGCCTCATCCAGGCTCTTCTTAAACACCTCCAGTGATGGTGACTCCACCACCTCCCTGGGCAGCACATTCCAATGGCAAATCTCTCTTTCTATGAAGAACTTCTTCCTCACCTCCAGCCTAACCATTCCAATGGCCAATTACACTTTCTGAGAAGAATTTCTTCCTAACATCTAGCCTGAACTTCCTCTGGCACAGCTTGAGACTGTGTCCTCTTGTTCTGGTGCTGGATGCCTGGGAGAAGAGACCAATCCCCATTTGGCTACAACCTCCCTTCAGGTAGTTGTAGAGAGCAAGAAGGTCTCCCCTGAGCCTCCTCTTCTCCAGGCTAAGCAACCCCAGCTCCCTCAGCCTCTCCTCACAGGTCTGTGCTCCACAGGACATGTGCTCTGGATGGACAGGCAGCTGCAGGCTTCTGCTGCAAGGAAGAAATGAAGAAATATGGACAACATAAGTTGAAATTTCCAGCTTTGAGTGAAGGCATCACATTCTGTCCAGCTGCAGACATTTAAGAGTCAGAAAAACAGAATCAGGCTATAGTGCATTCATCTCAGTCTGCTTCAATTATGCAGATAAAATCTGGTGTCAGATTGCACATCTTCAGAGTATATGTCAGTACTTGTACAACAAGGTTATTGAACAGGATTTCCAATTATCTTTCAAAGCAATAATAACCCACAGAACATTTTTACTATTGAATTACAAAGCTTAGTTACAACAGCAACGTTTTTGTTCTGCTTGTTTGGGACCTGGACTTTTGGGGTCCGAATGCCAGGGCGGAATTTTGTTCTCTTCCTGGTGTTGACACAGCATTTCAGCACCTCAGAATATGAGACAAGGAGGTCTCATTGTTAAACATGCACTCAGTTGAGGGAGGTGATAAAGGAGAGAGTGGAAGTAAAAGCAAAATGTCAGAGGCAAGACTGAAAGCTAATAGGAGGAAACCACATTGTCATTGCCAGCGTCTCAGAATGAGACAAGGAGGTTTCATTGTTAAACATGCACTCAGTTGAGGGAGGCGATAAAGGAGAGAGTGGAAATAAAACCAAAATGTCAGAGGCAAGACTGAAAGCTAACAGGGGGAAACCACATTGTCATTTTCTGTTTGTCTTATTCAAATATCCAGGGGGCTGGCTGGCTGGCTTAGTGCACGAGTCCATTATTGTGCTGAGCCTCAGGGACAGGTGTGGTCAAGAGGGAAAGGATTGAAGCTGGAGGAGAGGAGATGAAGAAGGAATTCTTGACAGTGAGGGTACTGAGACACTGGAAGAGGTTGCCCAGAGGCTGTGGATGCCCCCTCCCTGGAGGTGCTCAAGGCCTCATCCAACCCAGGCTAGTGGAAGGCGTCTTTGCCCATGGCAGGGGGGTTGGAACTGGATGATCTTCAAGGTCCCTTCCAACCCAAACCATTCTATGAATCTATGAGTTGCTGTTCTTTACTGCTACCCTTTCTTCTGTTTATTAAGCCTACTAGTCTTTAATTTAGTTTACAAGATGTAGCTTGAGGACTTTGGAGCATAAAGGAACTAGTACTGAAGGACCTTCTGCTCAATATGGAGCAACAGTAGTCAGCAGATAAAGCCTCTCATCTGTGGGAGCAATCTCTTTAATTACAGATGCAACCTTGGAGTGTGGACAAAGCTGTATTATTCTCACTGCAATGTTAGCTTTTGAATGCCTGATTTTATAACCACACTAGCTGTTATTTCTTTAACTTTCTTGTTTTTAAAGGAAAGAATTCTGGCTGCACACTCTTTCACCTCTCACCTCTTTTTCAGGGACACTGATCTGTTATTAGCCTATCAATGCACAGCACATTCTTTTGCTGTATTCTGAAGGCACTAAACAGCACTATAAACTTACAGGAACTTCTAAGGAAGGGGAGAAAGAGCTTGTGCACTTCATATATTTACACTGAAAGACAATACTAGCCTGGGGTAGAGTAAAGTCAGAAGCTGAGAGGGACAGCAGATTGCATACTGAACAAAGAGAGAAAGAGAAGATCATCAAGGCTTAGCTGCCCCAAAGGGATAGTTCAACAACTCCTAAGGTAGCTGAAGCACACAGGTAAGCTGCTTGCTAAGCCTGATCTAGAGAGTACAACTCACACTTTCTGGTTTCCTGCTTTACCACTTCTTCTTCACAACACAAACCCTTTCCTCTCCTGGATCAAAAGGTTTGGCAAGTATTGAGCATCAACTAACACCAACACAGAGCTAAGGACAGGCTTGTCCCAAGAAATAAATATCATAAATAAGCAACTCTGATGGCTGGAATCCAAGAGCAAGAATGACCTTCCAAACAAGAAACAAGAGAGCTAATTGGTGATGTCAAGAGTGGAGGCAGCCTGGGCTGCAGTGATCACACTCTGGTGAAGTTCATAGACCTGAGGAATATAGGTCAGGCAAAGGGTAAAGTCAAGACCCTGATATTTAGGTAAACGAACTTCCAGCTCTACAAGGAGTTAGTCAACAGAGCATGATAATTATCCCAGAGGTGCTCCCACCATCACTGATGGCCTCAGCTTTGGCCACTGGTTGACCCATCACCTTCTCTGGAGACTTTCAAGACACATCTGGATGTGTTCCTGTGCAACCTGTGCTAGATTCCACGGCCCTGCTCTGGCAGGGGGCTTGGACTCCATGATCTTTGTAGGTCCCTTCCAAGCCCTAACATCCTGGGATCTTGGAACCAGCTGGCATTGGCTGAATCAGATTCAGGGGAAGCTTCTAGCAGCTTCTCTCAGAAAGCACCCCTGTAGCCTCCCCCACTATGAGAACCTTGCCACACAAACCCAAGACATGGGCATTATCTGAACTCCAATCTCAGTTCAAAATCTGTATTTTAACACCACAGTGATAAAAATCCACCTCAGCCACTGACAAATTAGTTTAGCAATTGTTCTTGCTACCAAAAGTGTCTTTTTTTTTCCTCCCTTTTTTTTAGCCTATTATTTATCCAGACCCAATTTTCATCTTTTAGTATTTGAAATATCTCTGCCTGCTACACTGAAGAGCTCTCCTTATTGGTTATTGTCAGTTTATAAACCCCCAGCTCCTGGTAGAAATTATTATCATTATGGTAAAAGTGCAGAAGATTGTGCTTTTCACTGCTTAATATTGAGTCATCTTCATTACACCAAGCCTCAACATTACGGAATGGAATGGAATAGAAAGACTAGTTAGGGTTGGAAGGGACCACAAGGATCATCTAGTTCCAACCCCCCTGCCATGGGCAGGGACACCTCAGGCTGGATGTGAGGAGGAAGTTCTTCACCATGAGAGTGGTGAAGCCCTGGAATGGGTTGTCCAGGGAGGTGGTCGAGGCCCTGTCCCTGGAGGTGTTTAAGCCCAGGCTGGATGAGGCTCTGGCCAGCCTGACCTAGTGTGGGGTGTCCCTGCCCATGGCAGGGGGGTTGGAACTAGATGATCCTTGTGGTCCCTTCTAATCCTGACTGATACTGTGATACTATACTATGATACCTCATACTACAACAGGTTGCTCACAGCCACATCCAGCCTGGCTGCAAAATCCTCCAGGGATGAGGCTTCCACCACCTCCTTGGGCAACCTGTGCCAGTGTCTCACCACTTTCATGGGAAAGAGCTTATTCCTAACACCCAATCTCAATCTACCCATTTCTAGTTATGTTCCATTCCCCCCAGTCCTATCACTCCCTGACACCCTCAAAAGTCCCTCCCCAGCTTTCTTGTAGCCCCCCTTCAGATACTGGAAGGCTACAGTAGCTTGTCCACCCATCTAAATTCACTGGCCATTTCCCTTAGCTCACCTTAGTGAGCTTATTTTGTATTGGACCTTTTTCATTACTATCACTTGTCGTGCTCTTTCATTTAAACTAAGACACTTTTTGATCATTCCACCCAAGCATATTTTCTTCAAGCATGTTTTCTGGTAACTCCTCATTAATTGCTTAAAGAAGCATCTCTGCTTGGTGATAAAGCAGTTGTTCAGGGGAAAAAAAAAAAAAAGATTAAGAATGCAGGTAACTAAAACATGGAGCAATAAGAGAGGCCTTCAGCCTGTGAGAGTTTTTCATGGATTAATGCAATTCTCACCAGCAGTTATCTCAGAGCATTACTTATGTGGCTATCTCTACTGAAAATTCAGCCTGGAGTGTCTGCAGAAGGCTTCCAGCTCCATCTCTGAAGAATGTTTTTCAAAGTGATTTTGATGAAAGCAGAGCCCTGCTCTCCACATTGCTTATCTTTTTCTTTCTTATTTAAAAGGAACCCATCTTTAGCCCATACTCCTACCCCACCACCTCGATGGTTTCCCCCCTTTTCTACTCAGTGCACACATCCAGCACTTTTAACGGTCACTGAGTAAGCTCTTCTACATCTTGCTCTTGTATTTCAATTTCCTTCAGCTCTTACACAATATTCCACACCTCAGAATTCATTCCTCTCTAGTTTTACTTGATATTTTCCTGCTTATTCGGGCTTATTGCTTCCCTGCCTGTATCATCCTTTCATCAGTGCCACACTAAGAGCACCTGTTCAGCGGAATCTCTCTCTGATATCCCTATCTTTTCTGAAGCAGTGCTTCTATTAGTTTCTTGAAAGTCCACTCTTTGTTCATGCATCCTTTTTATCCCTGAGCACATGAATTTTCACATTAGGGTGCTAAGACACAATTACTTACCCAGGCCTTGCTTATAGGGCAATTGTAACTACACAGATTTCTCCAGGTACCAAATTTCTTCATGTCTGTCATCAATCATCTTCACCATGCTTAAAAACTCTAGCAATGATGACTTTCCACAAACTGCTGAGTGAAAGATTCAGGGTGCTCTGGGCAATCTGATGTAGTTGAGGATAGGATAGGAGAGAAGAGAGACTAGAATAAAGAATAGAATAGAGAATAGAATAGACCAGGTTGGAAAAGACTTTTTCAAGATCATCATGTCCAACCTATCACCCAACACCATCTAATCAACAAATCCATGGCACCAAGTGCCTCATCCAGTCTCTTAATCACCACCAGTGATGGTGACTCCACCACCTCCCTAGGCAGCACATTCCAATGGCCAATCTCTCTTTCTGGGAAGAACTTCTTCCTAACATCCAGCCTAAACTTCCCCTGGCACAGCTTGAGACTGTGTCCTCTTGCTCTGGTGCTGGGTTGCTGGGAGAAGAGACCAACCCCCACCTGGCTACAACCTCCCTTCAGGGAGTTGTAGACAGCAATAAGGTCTCCCCTGAGCCTCTTCTTCTCCAGGCTAAACAACCCCAGCTCCCTCAGCCTCTCCTTACAGGGCTGTGCTCCAGACCCCTCCCCAGCTTTGTTGCCCTTCTCTGGACAAGTTCTGCCCTTCTCCCTTCTTGTAGTGCTTACAAGGCTGATACCAAACTTTTAAAGGAAAAGGAGCAGCATTCACAGTAGAAAAATCTTCTGAAGCCATCTCTCACTGTTAGCTCTTTGTGGAGAGCAATGAGCAGTAGTAATTATATGGATGTCAAATTAGTACCAAGGATGTATTTTCCTCCAGCATTTGTCATTTTCATGGACTCCAATCAGTTCTAGTTGAGAAGCACGAGAGGGGTGAATTCTTCCTTCTGATTCACAAAAGCACTTTGCTCTGAAGCATGCAGAGAATCCAAGGTAACAAAACAACTTCTGCCAGCCTTCTCGAGTTGTATCTTTTCCTCTGGATCATTTGGGTCAATTAGAATAATTTCAACAGAGGGAGATTTTCAGGCTCTTCACCGGCCCTTAATGGCTGTAACAATCTTCCTCAGAGCAGTATGGGAAATGCAAATTGAACTCCATGGCACATTAGAGGAGAGCCCTTCTGGCAGATCAAGTAGTGCTCACTGCAAGCTGGAATTTCATAAAATTGACAGAGCCCCCATTAAAAACTGGCTGGCTGACAGATCTCAACATTTAGTTTGCTAATAAGGAAATATCAGTTGTGTGGCTGTCTGTAGTGGGGGTCTCAAAGGAAAGTCCTGATCAAGAATAATGATACTTTGAATGATTTCAGCAGTGAATTTTTGGTAGTGAAGTTGGCAGATGATACAAAGGCTGCTGGGAAGGAAGAGCTGGGAATCTGCAGAGTAATCAACTCCTTCAGTAAAACTGGAGATACAGAAATTGAGATGGAGAAAAATGAGAAGATTATAGGGGGGGTGTGGGGAGGAGGGAGGGGGATAGGAGGAAGCCTGTGGGTCCTATTTCAAGGTGAGGGATTCTGCATAATAAAGCAATGATTTAGGAGGAAACTTAGATATTTTGGGTAGTATAAGATCTTAGCTATGTATCCCCTGAGCTTTTTCCTGTGATTAAGTCTCCTTTAGAAAAGGAACTCAAGTAGAAACTTGGAAATGTTGAAGCAGTGCTGATAACTCTTATGAAGATTTGCAGGTCTGGTTCCCACTTTTGAAGATGGATCTGGAAACAATGCAGTAACTTTAGAAGTTCAAGCTGAACAGACTATCTGTAGATTGCATCTGCAGTATGCAATATGAACTGTTCAGCATACTGAAGGCGAGTTTCAGAGGTGACCTTAGTCACTGTACCTGCATGTGAAGAAGAAATTTCACAGTATTACAGTACATTAGAGGTTGGAAGGGACCTCCAGAGATCAGCCAGTCCAACCTTCCTGCCAGAACAGCATCACCCAGGGTAGTCAACACAGGAATGCATCCAGGCGGGTTTGAAAGTCTCCAGAGAAGGAGACTCCACAACCCCTCTGGGCATCCTGCTCCAGTACTCTGTCACCATCACTGTAAAAAAGTTCCTCCTCATATTGAGGGGAAATCTTCTATGTTCAGGTTTGAACCTGTTGTTCCTTGGTTTATTACTGTGCATCACCAAAAAGAACTTGGCTCCCTCCACTGGACACCCACCCCTCAGATATTGATACATGTTGATTAGTTCCCCTCTCAGCCTTCTCCTCTCCAGACTAAACATCCACAGGGCTCTCAGTCTCTCATCACAGAGGAGATGCTCAAGTCCCCTGATCATCCTCATGGCTCTCTGTTGGTCTCTCTCCAGCAGGTCTCTGTCTCTCCTAAACTGGGGAGCCCAAAACTAGACACAGTATTGCAGGTATGGTCTCAGCAGGGCAGAGTAGAAGGGGAGAACCACCTCCCTAGCCCTGCTGGACACACCCTTCATGATGCACCCCAGGATCCCATTGGCTCTCTTGGACACAAGGGCACATTGCTGTCCCATGCAGAACTTGCTGTTCACAAGCACCCCATGGTCTTTCTCCATGGAGCTGCTTTCCAGCTAGCAGCCCTTAAACTGTCCTGGTGCCTGTGGTTGTTCCTCCCCAGATGCAGGACCCTGCACTTGTCCTCATTAAACTTCATGAGGTTTGATACAAGCCTAGGCAGTTCTGAAAGTTAGAGTCAAAGATCTGAAGCTCAGACCAAAACAAGATTTCCTGACTCCAAAGGGAGTTCACAAGACCACAGGATTTTAGAGGTTGGAAGGGACCTCTGGAGATCATTAAGTCCAACCCCCCTGCCAGAGCAGGACATAGAATCCAGCACAGGTCACAGAGGAACACATCCAGATGGGTCTTGAAATTCTCTGGAGAAGGAGACTCCACAACCTCTCTGGGCAGCCTGCTCCAGAGCTCTGTGGCCTTCCCAGTGAAGAAGTTCCTCCTCATGTTGAGGTGGAACCTCCTGTGCTGGAGTTTCTAGCCATTGCCCCTTGTCTTATCACAGGGCACAAGTGAGCAGAGGCTTTCCCCTCCTTCCTGACCCCCAGCCCTCAGATATTTATACATATTTATTGAACCCCCTCTCAGCCTTCTCTTCTCCAGACTAAAAAGTTCAACATTTTCTGAGAAGTTTAACATTCTTCTGTAAAGTTCAACATTGCTCTGAAAAGCTGACCACTTTCTCCTGATCTGGTTTAAAAGCAGTGGCATTGCTTAAGCCATAAAGCAAGACGAGATTCACCTCTTGGTGTTGTAGTCTAGTAGTGAAGTTGCTGTTCTGCAGCTCAACAGAGTTGCAAAACTAGAGGAAGAGGACATCTGTTGGGGCCATGTGGCATGTGTAAAATATGTTCTGTTGTACATATGTGCACATACATGGGTTAGTTGATTAGATGGTGTTGGATGATGAGTTGGATGTCATGATCTTGAAGGTCTCTTCCATCCTGGCCCATTCCATTCCATTCCATTCCATTCCATTCCATTCCATTCCATTCCATTCCATTCCATTCCATTCCATTCCATTCCATTCCATTCCATTCCATTCCATTCCATTCCACATAGGCTGGAGGTGAGGAGAAAGTTCTTCCCAGAGAGAGTTTTAGCCATTGGAATGCACTGCCCAGGGAGGTGGTGGAGTCACCATCCCTGAAGGTGTTCAAGAGGGGATTAGATGTGGCACTTGGAGCCATGGTTTAATTGTCATGAGGTGTTGGCTGACAGGTTGGACTTGATGATCTTTGAGGTCTCTTCCAACCTTGTTGATTCTGTGATTCTGATTTCACCCTATGGGGTTCTTTTGACAACAGTATATCTCATGCAGAACAGTATCCCAGCTGCAAAAAGCTGATTTTATTTGAGAGCTGGTGAAACTTTGAGGCTGATGACAGGAATAATGCTAAGAAAATCAGAAAGGAGGTGCTTGGCTGTTAGGAAGGAGCTAGGATCTAGGGGTGTTAGCCTGGAGAAGAGGAGGCTTAGGGGAGACCTTATTGCTGTCTACAATTACCTGAAGGGAGGCTGTAGCCAGGTGGGGGTTGGTCTCTTCTCCCAAGCAAGCAGCACCAGAACAAGAGGACACAGTCTCAAGCTGTGCCCAGGGAAGTTTAGGCTGGAGGTGAGGAGAAAGTTCTTCACAGAGAGAGTTGTTAGCTGTTGGAATGTGCTGCCCAGGGAGGTGGTGGAGTCACCATCCCTGGAGCTGTTCAAGAGGGGATTGGACGTGGCACTTGGTGCCATGGTTTAGAAGTCATGAGGTGATGGGTGGCAGTTTTGACTTCATGATCTCTGAGGTCTTTTCCAACCTTATTGATTCTATGATTCTATACACTCATGCTATATACCTTTTTAGTAATTTTTTTCCCCTTGCTGCAGATCTAAACTCTTGCCTTGCACTTCTTGTGTGAGCCCTGCAGATATTGAAAACATTTTCTGCTCCAGAAGTACTTTTTCTGTTTTTTTTTCTCTTTTCTCTCCCCAGGAAATAAATTGGGTTTCCAGAGTCCATTTAAACTTTCTGTGAAGCGTGCTGGGGATAGGATGGTGACCAGGAGCCTCTGTGCTCCGTGGCTGTACAGAAAATCCTTTGTGCAGCCTCTCTGCTGTGCCTTACTGGCAGGCTCAGGGTCACAGGAGTAATCGGATTTAGAATCGGGGAGAATTTCCTCCCAGGTGAGATTGGCAGCTGAAAGGTACCTCAGGATATGCAGGGAATGGATCTTGCCTGTCATTGCAGCTGGCAAGGATGTTAATGATGCCCTGTGTTTGAGGCTTTGAAATTTGGAGGTCTGAAAAAATCCTCTTAAGACTTTAGGTCTTAATGTTGTAGAGCATTTGGGCAATCTCTGGTGGTTTGCAGCATAAAGAAATCAAATTCAGTGACCTAGGGTCCCTCTCCTGCAGAATCAAAGTGCCTTTCTTGTTTGTACCTTCCTCATTTTCCACCTGCAGATGGACAGAGATGCTTCATTTTAACCTGCCACAACAGGACAGAAGGCCCAGGAGAGCTTCTTATTAGCTGTCTGTATTCCACTGGGGACTAGGCTATTTTCCATCATTTTCCTCCAGTCCTGGCTCACTGGTGAGGTCCCAGATGACTGGAAACTGGCCAACGTGGTCCCCATCCACAAGAAGGGTCGGATGGAGGAACCTGGAAACTACAGGCCAGTCAGCCTGACCTCAGTGCCAGGGAAAGTGATGGAGCAGATTATCCTGGGGGCAATAACTGCGCACCTGAAGGATGGCCAAGGGCTCAGGTCCAGCCAACATGGATTCAGGAAGGGCAGATCCTGCCTCTCCAACCTGATCTCTTTCTATGATCAGGTGACCCGCCTGGTGGATGTGGGGAGGCCTGTGGATGTGGTCTACCTAGACTTCAGCAAGGCCTTTGACACCGTCCCCCACAGCAAACTGCTGACTAAGCTGTCAGCCTGTGGATTGGACCACTACACTCTGTGCTGGGTTAGGAACTGGCTGGAGGGCCGGGCCCAGAGAGTGGTCGTGAACGGTGCCGCATCCAGCTGGAGGCCAGTCACCAGTGGTGTCCCCCAGGGATCAGTGCTGGGCCCTGTCCTCTTCAACATATTCGTTGATGATCTGGATGAAGGGGTAGAGTCAGTCATCAGCAAGTTTGCAGATGACACAAAGTTAGGGGCAGATGTTAGTCAATTAGAGGGTAGAAAGGCTCTGCAGAGGGACCTCGACCGACTGGACAGATGGGCAGAGTCCAATGGGATGGCTTTCAACAAGTCCAAGTGCCGAGTGCTGCACTTTGGCTACGGCAATCCCATGCAGAGCTATAGGCTGGGGTCGGAGTGGCTGGAGAGCTCCCAGACAGAGAGGGACCTGGGTGTGCTGATCGACAGCCACCTGAATATGAGCCAGCAGTGTGCTCAGGTGGCCAGGAGGGCCAATAGCATTCTGGCCTGCATTAGGAATAGTGTGGCCAGCAGGAGCAGGGAGGTCATAGTGCCCCTGTACTCTGCTCTGGTTAGGCCGCACCTTGAGTACTGTGTCCAGTTCTGGGCTCCTCAGTTTAAGAAGGACATTGAGACACTTGAGCGTGTCCAGAGAAGGGCAACAAGGCTGGTGAGAGGCCTTGAACACAAGCCCTATGAGGAGAGGCTGAGGGAGCTGGGATTGTTTAGCCTGGAGAAGAGGAGGCTCAGGGGTGACCTTATTGCCCTCTACAACTACCTGAAGGGTGGTTGTAGCCAGGAGGGAGTTGGCCTCTTCTCCCAGGCAACCAGCACCAGAACAAGGGGACACAGTCTCAAGCTGCGCCAGGGGAGGTTCAGACTCGAGGTGAGGAGGAAGTTCTTCACCGAGCGAGTCATTCGGCATTGGAATGGGTTGCCCAGGGAGGTGGTTGAGTCATCGACCCTGGAGGCGTTCAAGGGGAGATTGGACGTGGCACTTGGTGCCATGGTCTAGTCATGGGGTCTGCGGTGTCAGGTTGGACTCGATGATCCTCGAGGTCCTTTCCAACCTAAGTGATACTGTGATACTGTGTGCTCTTCATTTCACATTCTGGATTTCCAGCACATCCAGAAGCAAGTGCTGGGGAAATCAGTGGAGTTAAAATGTGGTTTGGAGCTTTAAAATGTCTTTTGAATTTTTTTATCTTCATGTTTTTACCTTTCCCCCTTATAAACCAGCCAGGCAGAGAACACCTGAATTTATCAGTGCTTCAGATGTGACTTTGATGGGAAGCCACTTAAGGTTTGTGCCCTTTTGTAGGGGCACAAAGTAAGAGAGGATATTCTGGAGGAATAGTTTTAAAACTGTTTTTGTTTTGTTTGTTTGTGTTTGTTTTTTAATATCTATCCCCCTATGAGGACAGACTGAGGGAGTTGGGGCTGTTCAGTCTGGAGAAGAGAAGACTCCCAGGTGACCTAATTGTGGCCTTCCAGGATCTGAAGGGGGCTACAAGAAAGCTGGGGAGGGACTTTTGAGGGTGTCAGGGAGTGATAGGACTGGGAGGAATGGAAAAAAACTCTAGAAATGGGTAGATTCAACTTGGATGTTAGGAAGTTCTTCCCCATGAGGGTGGTGAGAGCCTGGCACAGGTTGCCCAGGGAGCTGGTGGGAGCCTCATGCCTGGAGGTTTTTGCAGCCAGGCTGGATGTGGCTGTGAGCAACCTGATGCAGTGTGAGGTGTCCCTACCCATGGCAGGGGGGTTGGAACTGGCTGATCCTTGAGGTCCCTTCCAACCCTAACAATTCTATGATTCTATGGCTACATATGGAAGACAATACAATATAAAATGGGGGGTGTGGTATTTGATTGGTTGGTTGCTGAATTGTTTTGTTGTTTGGGTTGTGGCTTTTCCCCCCTCCTCATTTACCATTTATGCCTTTTAAACCTGTCTTCCATCTACTCACAAAGCACAGGTGGAGATTGCATGGTGAAGTAAAACATAAGAGGAGACTCAGGGGTGACCCTATTGCTGTCTACAACTATCTGAAGGGGGGTTGTAGACAGGCAGAGGTTGGTCTCTTCTCCCAGGCAGCCAGTACCAGAACAAGAGGACACAGTCTCAGGCTGCACCAGGGAAGGTTCAGGATGGAGGTCAGGAGGAAGATTTACACAGAGTGACTGCCTATTGGAATGGGCTGCCTGGGGAGGTGGTGGGGTCACCATCATTGGAGGTGTTCAGGAGAAGACTTGACAGGGTGCTTAGTTGCATGGTTTAGTTGGTTGGGTGGTGTTGGACGATAGGTTGGACACGATGAACTTGAAGGTCTCTTCCAACCTGGTCTGGTCTATTCTATTCTATCCTATTCTATTCTATTCATGCTGATAATTCCAACAACTGAGATGGAATAAGGGAGCCAAGCCATATATGACCCTTCACAGAATGAGCAAAGAAGAGGTTGAACTATTCTGAGTTATTCTGAATCTCATAAAAGCATGTCAGATTTGCTGCTGGTTTTAGTAGATAGATTGAATGATACTAACAATGCCCAGAATTAATCAAATATGTAATTATTATGATTGCTGTTTTGTTTAGTGAGAACTACAGTGATTGAAACAGATGTCTATGTCAACAGCATTGGCCCAGTTGACCCAATCAATATGGTAAGTCCCAATCATTGGCAGAAAACATTTCCTCAGTGTGCTGCGGGTTAATGCTATGGAATAATTCTGACCTCATTCAAAATACACTTCTTGATTTCTTACTGTGTGTTCTTGCACTGTGGGTTATGCTTGTGGTTATTGCAGAAATAGGGCTAGACTCCATCTGAAATGGTGATTTAAAAGAGATAGGTTTCTTCTCTCCACACAGAGGACATTGTACCAGGTCTTTATTTTGCACATTTTCATTGTGTTTGCTAACTCCTGCTTTATCCCTGGCCCAGCATAGTTTCCTGCAGCTACTCTTCAGAGGTTAAGAAAAACACCTGGGGGCAGGTGTTGATCTGTTAGAGGGTAGGAGGGCTATGCAGAGGGAGCGTGACAGGCTGGACAGATGGGCAGAGTCCAACGGCATGAGATTGAACACATCTAAGTGGCAGGGTCTACACATTGGCCACAACAACCCCATGTAGTGCTACAGGCTGGGCTCAGAGTGGCTGGAGAGCAGTCAGGTAGAGAGGGACCTGGGTGTGATGGCTGATAGTAGGCTGAACATGAGCCAGCAGTGTGCCCAGGCAGCCAAGAAGACCAATGGCATCCTGGCCTGCATCAGGAACAGTGTGGCCAGCAGGAGCAGGGAGGTCATTCTGCCCTGTACTCAGCACTGGTTATGCCACACCTTGAGTCCTGTATCCAGTTCTGGGCTCCTCAATTTAGGAAGGATGTTGAGTTGCTGGAATGTGCTTCTTGTGCACCTCACCAGTTTTCTCTGCCCCCAAATCCTGTTCTTCCCCCAAACCCTGTAGGCCTGCTGGCACTCCAAGGGGTCTAGGGGAAAGCCAAGCCACTGCCATAGCTTTTGTGTTTTGACAGGCCATGGAAGTGTGCAATTAAATGAGTTAGGAGAGGCATTGCAGCCCTCCAAGGCATTTTTACCTTCCTTTAGCCAAGAGAACAGCTAACCTTGCCATTTCTGTTTGATCCAGACTGGTATCCCAAACAAGAGAATTTTTGGAGGAGGCATGCAGGACCTTAAGAAGCAGTATTACATAGTTGTGTCACAAATGAAGAGTTGCCTTGTCTTTAATGTCTGTTTACTCAAGTTTTACTTAGTAAATAGTGGAGCAAGAGTTGAGTAGCAAAAGCAGAGGATGGGTTAGAAAGTGGCAGATCATTTCTACAGAGAGACTTCATGACTGAGAGATTAAAAACTACCCAAAGAAAATACTCTGCCTGTATCTCTGTGCAAGTCAGCCTGTGTGACTGTGTATGGTAACAGAAAGAGGGTTTTTAAACTACAGGAATTTCACATTCTTTTGTATTTTTCCATGTGACTTTAAATCAGGGTTTGACAGTTTGAGACATTAGATGTTGAGTTGCTGGAAGGGCTCCAGAGAAGGGCACCAAAGCTGGGGAGGGGTTTGGAGCACAGCCCTGTGAGGAGAGGCTGAGGGAGCTGGGGTTGCTTAGCCTGGAGAAGAGGAGGCTCAGAGGAGACCTTCTTGCTGTCTACAACTACCTGAAAGGAGGTTGTAGACAGGTGGAGGTTGGTCTCTTCTCCCAGGCAAGCAGCACCAGAACAAGAGGACCACAGTCTCAAGCTGTGCCAGGGAAGGTTTAGGCTGGATGTTAGGAAGAAGTTCTTCATAGAGAGTGTGCATTTGGAATGTGCTCCCAGGGTGGTGGTGGAGTAGCCATCACTGGAGGTGTTTAAGAGGCGACTGGATGAGGCACTTGGTGCCATGGTTTAGTTGCTTAGATGGTGTTGGATGATAGGTTGGACTTGATAATCTCAAAGGTCTTTTCCAACCTGGTTAATTCTGTCCTGTTCTGTTCTCTTCTGTTCTGTTCTGTTCTCTTCTGCTCTGCTCTCTTCTCTTCTGCTCTGCTCTCTTCTCTTCTGCTCTGCTCTCTTCTCTTCTGCTCTGCTCTCTTCTCTTCTGCTCTGCTCTCTTCTCTTCTGCTCTGCTCTCTTCTGTTTAAGGATCACAGTAATTTTACTGTTCTTGATGGCTACATTTTCTTTCCTTTCCTTCCATTGCTGTGGATGCAGATGATGCTCTCTATTACACTTTTATTTCTATTGATGGAGCTTGGTGTCAGGAAGTCCAGACCGGAAATTCCAGGACAAACTTGTAGGGCTGCACTTGACAAAGTGGTTTGGTTCCCAGCATTTCTCTCTCTTCTGAATATGGTTTAGCTTTTGTTGCGTGATCTTTGCTAGCTATGTATTGAAGGCTACTATGACTGCAAGCTGAAGGCCATACTTTGAAGCCCAGCATTCTTATTTTTTAACAAGAGAGCAAAACCTCTGAGCCAATAAGATACTGACTGAATGCACAATGCGCTGCTGCTTTGGTACAGAGGCTGTGTGGCCTCGATGCTGTCAGGATGCAATTTTTTGCTCAATGTGTTGTATCATTTATGACTTAGTGTAGAAGGTACTGATGGTGAATTTTAATTATCCTTTGACTTCCAAGTTCCATTTTCATTCTGAAGTTGCAGCAACTGGCAACATGGGTTTTCTCAAACATTTCTTTTTTAAGTATCAATGTCATGAGTATCCTAACACTGATTGCTCAGTGTAATTGTACTTGTGGAGGATGTTTTGTGGTCAGGTATGGAGCTCCTCTTCTAGGAGGACAGACTGAGGAAGTTGGGGTTGTTCAGTCTGGAGAAGTGAAGGCTCCCAGAAGACCTAATTGTGGCCTTCCAGTATCTGAAGGAAGCTACAAGAAAGCTGGGGAGGGACTTTTGAGGGTGTCAGGGAGTGATAGGACTGGAGGGAATGGAACAAAACTAGACATGGGTAGATTCAGATTGACTGTTAGGGAGTAGTTCTTCCCCATGTGGGTTGTGAGACTCTGGCACAGGTTGTCCAGGGAGGTAGTGGAAGCCTCATGCCTGGAGGTTTTGAAGTCACTGAAACTGTACTAAATGTTTGATGTTTTGTGTTTATTTACTTTACGTTGCCAGGTAATTTACATTGAGCACATTAGAATAGAAGTAACCATGACCCAGAGATGCATTATCTGGAGCTACCCTGAAATCCACTCTTTGTGTGCATTTTTCTTTGAATCAATAAGATTTTTAACGGTGTTTTTGAATGGCAATGTATGTTTTGTTACTGAATGAACAGTAACTAGCAAGGAGAAAGGTGAGGCTTAGAAAGAGGTAGAAATAGATACTGGAATTAGCATAGAATCATCGTATCAGTAAGGTTGGAGAAGACCTCAAAGATCAAGTCACCACAGACCTCATGCCTACTAGACCATGACACCAACTGCCACGTCCAGTCACCTCTTGAACACCTCCAGGGATGATGAATCCACCACTTCCCTGGGCAGCACGTTCCAATGGCTAACAACTCTCTCTGTGAAGGACTTTCTCCTCACCTCGAGTCTAAACCTCCCCTGGCACAGCTTGAGACTGTGTCCTCTTGATCTGGTGCTTGTTGCCTGGAAGAAGAGACCAACCCCCACCTGGCTACAACCTCCCTTCAGGTAGTTGTAGAGAGCAAGAAGGTCTCCCCTAAGCCTCCTCTTCTCCAGATGTCCTACCAGTGAGAATTTTCCACCAGTTCTACTGGGCTGTTTCTTGCTCAGGTTATTGCTCTGTCTTCTCTTTCACTGAACTTCACATAGAAACAGTTTTAGTTCACTTCCAAGGCCCTTCAAAGCCTGTGCCCATCCTTTTATTTTTAATTGTTTAATTGTTTTTTTCTTTTTCCCCTCCAGAGGCCCTTCCCTATCTCAGCTCTCACAAGTCTGTCCTCCCATCCTTTCAACTTTTCATCCCACTCTCTCCCATGCTGCCCTGTAGGCTTGGAAGGACCTTTCTATAGATGTCTGCAAAGGCTCTTTATTCTTTCTCTTTGTGTTTCTGTTTAAACTTTCTTCTGGTTTTGTTTGGGTTTGGTTTGTTTCCCTCCCCTCCCTTTTGCTTTTCTTTTTGTCTTTCTGTGGAGGCTACAAAATTCCACAATCAATCGAGCTTTTGTTGTGCTGAAAATCACTGCCTGTAATCCTGACTGGTGCTGGGTGCTCTGTTTCATGTTGCTCCTGACCCTGTTGTCTTTCCAAATGCTATTTTTCTCCACATTAAATTCAAACTGTAAGCTCCTTGCAGAGGATGTGTATCCTCTGTAAGCAGTGCTGAGTGCCTGCACAAGTCAGTTGTGATCCGAGATGATCTGCACCAAGGATTGTTATCTAAGCCACATAGCTCTTCCTTGAGAAGGTAAAGATATTGACTAGGGCTGAAGCTAACCCAAACTGTGCTTTACTCCTGCTTTTCCTCCCAACACTGCATGGGCTGCTTGGCTGCTGTGTCATACAGTTGATTGTTGCTCCCAATGCTTAATATCCTCTCCAAATCCTTTCTGTCTGCTTCTGCTGTGGCTGTCTCCCTTCTGTCTGCAGCTGAGACAAGCTACAGCTGAGACAAGTTCTTTGTCTTGTACCTCTTATCTTTGTGTCAAATAGATGATAAATATTTAGAAGAGCATTACACACCTGCTCTTTGTTATTATTTCCTAATCTGTCTGCCTACATGGAAATTTGTGATGCTGCATTCTAATTGTGGGAATAATTCTGCTGACCTAAATTTGAAGGGAGTTTGGGGGGGTGGGGGGTGGGGTGGGGGAAGCTAAGGGTGTGCTTTGATTGCGTTTTCTTGTAACAGCCTGTAGCAATAGCAACTGGCCTGGATCAGGAACAGTGTGGCCAGCAGGAGCAGGGAGGTCATTCTGCCCTGTACTCAGCACTGCTGAGGCCACACCTTGAGTCCTGTGTCCATTTCTGGGCTCCTGAGTTTAGGAAAGATGTTGAGTTGCTGGAAGGTGTCCAGAGCAGGGCAACAAAGCTGGGGAGAGGTCTGGAGCACAGAGGTCTATGAGGAGAGGCTGAGGGAGATGAGGGTGTTTAGCCTGGAGAAGAGGAGGCTCAGGGGAGACCTGAAAGGAGGTTGTAGCCAGGTGGGGGTTGGTCTCTTCTCCCAGGCAACCGGAACAAGAGGACACAGTCTCAAGCTGTGCCTGGGGAGTTTTAGATTGGATGTTAGGAAGACGTTCTTCCCAGAAAGAGAGACTGGCCATTGGGATGTGCTGCCCAGGGAGGTGGTGGAGTCACCATCACTGGAGGTGTTTGGGAAGAGCCTGGATGAGGCACTTGGTGCCATGGTTTAGGTGATTAGACGGTGTTGGGTGACAGGTTGGACTTGATGATCTTTGAGGTCTTTTCCAACCTGATCTGGTCCATTCCATTCCATTCCATTCCATTCCATTCCATTCCATTCCATTCCATTCCATTCCATTCCATTCCATTCCATTCCATTCCATTCCATTCCATTCCAACTATCCTTGGCAATGGCTCCTTCCACACAGGTTTTCTTTCCTTTCTTTACTGCTGTGCTCCAGAGGAAAGCTGCTGCTCTTCACTGGCTCCTAAAATGGGTGATGCCAGGCATGGAGCTGACACTTCAGAGCCACATCCTCTGTTAAAAGCCTCTGGGCAGCTACAGGGTGGGAAAGCAACCACATTTTAGATCTTTTGTTAAGAGGAGTTATACATCAAGGATAAGTTATGTAATTTAATACATTTCTTAATAGCCCTTTATTGATGTCCAGAGATATTTGGATGAGGGAAAAAGGTAAAGGTTACCAGTGTTTATTGGCAGCACACTGACAAGATGGAGACAAAGTGGCTAATGCTTGAAGGTCCATTTGCTGCTTACCTCTCAGGAAAGTGTGTGGTTATCACAGAATCACAGAATTTCAGGGGCTGGAAGGGACCTCAGAAGCTCATCCAGTCCAACCCCCCTGCTAGAGCAGGATCACCTTCACCAGATCACACAGGAATGCATCCAGGGGAGTTTTGAATATCTCCAGAGAGGGAGACTCCACAACCCCCCTGGGCAGCCTGTTCCAGGGCTCTGCCACCCTCACAGGGAAAATATTTTCCCTCATATTTACATGAAACTTCCTATGGCTCAGCTTCCACCTCTGCCCTCTGTGCTGGCATTGGGCATCACCCAGCAGAGCCTGGCTCCAGCCTCTCAGGACTCCCACTTTGCATCCTGATAAACATTGATGAGGTCACCTCTCAATCTCCTCTTCTCCAAGCTGCAGAGACCTCAGGTCCCTCAGTCTCTCCTCATACAGAAGATGTTCCCCTCTCTTAATCATCCTCATGGCTCTGCACTGGACTCTCACAAGCAGCTCACTGTCTTTCTTGAACTGAGGGGCCCAGAACTGGACACAATATTCCAGATGTGGCCTCACCAGTGCAGAGTAGAGGGGGAGGAGAACCTCTCTTGACCTACTGGTCACACACTGGAGGTGTTTAAGAGGAGACTGGGTAGAGTGTTTGGTGCCATGGTTTGGTTGATCAGATGGTGTTGGGTGATAGGTTGGACTTGATCTCAAAGGTGTCTTCCAACCTGGTTAATTCTATGCTATGCTATTGCTATGCTATATTATCCACCCCAGAATGGCACTGGCCTTCCTGGTTATCAGTTTTGTCTGGGACTTGCTTGTTTCAACCTCTTGATTTGCTTACTAAGTTGAATTTTTGGTATCAGATCACCTCTCTTAATGTCAAAACATAGAGCTTTGCAGAATGCTTCCTTTAGTTTTTCCTTCTCCATTGTTTGTTTTTCTTCTTTTGCTCCTTGCCTGACTCCCATTGGGCTGCAATTTAAATGATCAGAAAGCTGGAAAGGATTAAGAAACGGGGAGAACATCTTGAAGCTCAGACAGCTGCGTAAGGTAGCTGTCACACTTGGTGACTGAACTGAGTTCAGGGCCTCCCTGTGAAGCAGAATACTTAATTAGCTTCTTGTACTCCTGAGTGCCCTTCAGGTGAAATTTTGAATCCAGGAGAAAAGCTCAGGTGGGTTTCTGAGCAAAGATGAAATGTCAGGAGCATGTTTTTATTCACCTTTCTCTGAAAGTCACTGATCATGAACTGTACTGCAGGCCTGTAGTTTGCTAATACCTTTTTCTTTTCCAGTCCTGAGTTTCATTTTGGGACTTTATGTTGCTTTTGCATTTGGCCTCAGAAGACTTTCTCCCCATTCTCAAACAAGATGTATTGCACTGAGCATCATCCAGCCAACGATTTAGGTTAGTTGATTCGGTGGTGTTGGATGATAGGTTGGACGTGATGATCTTGAAGATCTCGAAGATCTCTTCCAACCTGGTCTGGTCTGGTCTGGTCTATTCTATTCTATTCTATTCTATTCTATTCTATTCTATTCTATTCTATTCTATTCTATTCTATTGTTTGATTTCTCCACATATTTTACTGTGCAACATCAAATCAGTCATGAGACTGCCAGACAAAATATCCAAGAAAAACAAAAATCATCTCCTTTGTGAGGATGTACTCAGCACTGCTTAGGCCACACCTTGAGTTCTGTGTCCAGTTCTGGGCCCTTCAATTTAAGAAGGACATTGAGACTCTTGAGTGTGTCCACAGAAGGGCAACGAGAGGTCTGGAGCACAGCCCAGGAGAGGCTGAGGGAGCTGGGGCTGTTTAGCTTGGAGAAGGGGAGACTCAGGGGTGACCTTACTGTTCTCTACAACTACCTGAAGGGAGGTTGTAGATAGGTGGATGTTGGTCTCTTCTCCCAGGCAGCCAGCACCAAAACAAGAGGACACAGTCTCAGACTGCACCAGGGGAGGTTTAGGTAGGATGTTAGGAAGAAGTTCTATACAGAGAGAGTGATTGCCCATTGGAATGAGCTGCCTGGGGAGGTGGTGGAGTCACCATCATTGGAGGTGTTCATGAGGAGACTTGATGGGGTGCTTGGTGCCATGGGTTAATTGTTTAGGTGGGTTGGATTGATTGATAGGTTGGATGCGATGATCTTGAAGGTCTCTTCCAACCTGGTCTGGTCTGGTCTATTCTGTTCTGTTCCCTATTGGAATGGGCTGCTTGTGGAGGTAGTGGAGTCGCCATCACTGGAGGTGTTTAGGAAGAGACTGGATGGGGTGCTTGATGCCATGGTTTAGTTGATTAGGTGGTGTTAGATGATAGGTTGGACTTGATGATCTTGAAGTTCTCTTCCAGCCAGGTCACGTCCATTCCGTTCCATTCCATTCCATTCCCATTCCATTCCCTAATTGACTCCATAGATGGAGTCAATTTTATTCTCCAGGCCTATTTTATCATTACTTTCATTTGAAAGAGAGAGCAGGAAACGAATTGTGGAGGTTTTTTTTGGTTACACAGTGACATTGCATGGTGAGGTTTATGAAAACCTAATAGAAGCAGTGATGAGAGTGTTAATTTGGACTTTTGTGTAAGAATGCATGGAAAACAGAGCAGTTGCTCAGAAGGACTCATTGCACTAAGAGTGTCTTATGAAATCTGGCTGCTATTGTGCTTGCTCAGATGGTGTCTAAGCAGAGATATGGACTTTATTCACCTAGGTCTGGAGACAAAATACTCCCAGAAATGACACATTCTGGAGAAGAGAATACTCCCAGGAGACCTTATTGTGACCTTCCAGTATCTTAAGGGGACTATGAGAAAGCTGGGGAGGGACATTTTAGGGTGTCAGGCAGTGATAGGACTGGGGGGAATGGAGCAAAACAGAGAGGGGTAGAATCAGATTGGATGTTTTTACCTTTAAAAAAAGCTCCTGTTTTACACAGGTAAGATTAAAAACTCACACACCTAATACTGAAAGGTAAGAGAATATCAACCCCTGTGGCTGCTGAGGCCATCCCTTTGCTTTGTGCACTCACAATGTTCTCTGCACTTACTTTTCTGTGTTTTTCCTCTTAACTTGTTACAGTGGTGGGTAGTCTGTGATGAGCTGAGTTTTCTTGCTCCAGGTGGATTTGATTGTAATGACACTTTGGATAAATGTTCTTTTCAGGCCATGCAGAGCTGCTGTGAAGTGGCTGCTTAGAACAGCACCTTCAAACTCGGAGCCTGCTCTGTTCATACATTTGGTCATGTCTGTTGATTTCACTCGCTGACCTTTCTTTGGTTTTTTTCCCCCTTCCTATTTGTACTGCAAAGGTAACATGGAAAATTCAGTTCTTTCTGTTCCATTTTAAGCCCCCCACTTTGGTTCACTGCCTCAGGCTCTCAGTTATGCTACAGCCAGGCAAGTTTCCAGCTGTAACCACCTCAGATGAGGAAGCACAGGAAGATGAAATTTGAGGTTAAACAAGCATTGGGTTTTCACAGGTGTCTTGAGCATTATTTACAGAAGTAAACTAATCAAGGGTTTGTTTTCCCAGAATCATAGAATGGTCCAGGCTGGAAGGGACCTCCAAAGGTCATCCAGTCCGACCTCTCTGCGGTCAGCAGGGACATCCCCAAATAGATCAGGCTGCCCAGAGCCCTGTTGAGCCTCACCTTATATATCCCCAGGAAAGGAGCCTCAGCTACCTCCCTGGGCAACCTGTTCCAATGTTCTGTTACACTCATAGTGAAGAACTTGTTCCTAAGATCCAGTCTAAATCTGCCCTTCTCTAGTTTGAAGCCATTGCCTCTCATCCTATCACTGCAGGCCTTTGCAAACAAGCTCTCTCCATCCTTCCTGTAGCCCCCTTCAGGTACTGGATGTCTGCTATTAGGTGTCCCCAGAGCCTGCTCTTCTCCAGGCTGAACACCCCCAGCTTCCTCAGCCTGTCCTCATAGCGGAGCTGCTCCAACCCCCTGATCATTTTTCTGGCACTCCTCTCTACCCTCTCCACCAGGTCCATGTCCTCCCTGTGTTGAGGGCTGCAGACCTGGATGCAATACTCCAGACCAGGTGAGGTCTCACCAGAGCAGGGCAAAGTGGCAGAATTCCCTCTCTGGATCTGCTGACAACACTGCTTTTGATGCAGCCCAGGATGTGATTGGCCTTCAGAATCCTCCCCTGATGATACCACCTCTTAAGGAACAAGCAGAGTTTTAGAGCCAAGTTATCTCTAAACCACACTTTTCATTAGTCTTTTTGTTCCCTCTGTCCCTCTGCTCTTCACCCCATGCACAATGCATGAATAACTTTTAAGTCACCAAGTCACCACAGTGCAATTCATGTGCAATGCATCACAGAACAAGGGCAAACCTCCCTTCTGCATATCTGTTTCCTGAACCTGGAGAGGTGGGAGAATTGAGAGGTAGGTAGTCCTGGAATATCTGCTTTGGGATGTCTTAAGGATGAAATGCCTGATTTCCCAGTTTTTCCTGGGAGATAGGTGGTATCAGCTGCAGAAGTGAGTGAGGAGTGAGTCACACAGCTGGCTGCTGTGATGAGAAACAAAACCCCCTCATTCCAACCAGCAAAGCCTTCCACTTTTCTTTTATGTAAACCCAGAATTACCTGTCTGCACCGTGCATTTTTATTGACCAAACTGGTAGTGACTCCTTTGGCTCAAGCAAAGTTTGGACTGCTGCCTGCATCTCTCTTCCTCCTGCCCACTCATGCCATACTGACAGGTGAGCAACCAACACCGAGACTTAGGTCTGTTCTCCAGCTCTTCTTTTTTCCTGCAGAGGGACTGCTGAAGTGCTCATTGGAGCCCTTGTGGGCAGCCATGCAGGAAAGGTCACATCTGCTGTTAAGCAGAGAAACTGCTACCCTTAAGGTCACAGTTGTGGTCTGGAGCTGTGACAAATGCAACAGAGAAGAAGGTGCTGCTTCCCTCCTTTTGTCTGAAGTGCAGGAGCAACTGTCTGGATGCCTTGAAAAACGATATTTAATTGCACCTCTTGTGTTTGCCTGCCTAAAAGAGCTATCTCATTAAAAGGCTGTGGGTTTTCCTGCCATTTATTAGTTTAATCTGTTTTTCAGCTTTCCTGGCCACGAGGTATTTTGCTTTCTATCTCACACACACACAAAATAAAAAGGAGAAAGAAAAAGAAAAGAAAAAAGAAAGAAAAAAGATACAGAAAAAGAAAAAGAAAGAAAAAAAAAAAGAAAGGAAAAAGGAAAGGAAAAAGATATTAAAGAAAAAGAAAGAAGAAAGGAAAAACGAAAGGAAAAAAGATAATAAAGGAAAAGAAAGAAGAAAGAAAGGAAAAAGATACTAAAGAAAAAGAAAGAAGAAAGAAAGGAAAAAGATACTAAAGAAAAAGAAAGAAGAAAGGAAAAAAGAAAGGAAAAAGATACTAAAGAAAAAGAAAGACAAAAGGAAAAAAGAAAGGAAAAAGATACTAAAGAAAAAGAAAGACAAAAGGAAAAAAGAAAGGAAAAAGATACTAAAGAAAAAGAAAGACAAAAGGAAAAAAGAAAGGAAAAAGATACTAAAGAAAAAGAAAGACGAAAGGAAAAAAGAAAGGAAAAAGATACTAAAGAAAAAGAAAGATGAAAGGAAAAAGGAAAGGAAAAAGATATTAAAGAAAAAGAAAGAAGAAAGGAAAAAGGAAAGGAAAAAGATACTAAAGAAAAAGAAAGAAGAAAGGAAAAACGAAAGGAAAAAGATACTAAAGAAAAAGAAAGAAGAACGGAAAAAAGAAAGGAAAAAGATATTCAAGAAAAAGAAGAAAGGAAAGAGAAAGGAAAAAAGAACTTTCTTGAGGTTTTAATAAGTAAAGTGTAATTGCTTTAGGCAAATTTCCTTCCTAATTATGGTTCTATATACTTTTGTGTGCCTGTAGGTAGGTATCTGAGGCAGATGGCAGGGCATGGTTCTGCAAACTGTCCTTTGTACTTCCTGCATATTCATGACATTTCTTGAAGGATCTTAAACTGCATCTTGGTTGTTTGGTTTGGGTTTTTTGGCGGGGAAAGTTTATTTGGTTTGTTTCTAAAGAGATGCACAATCTCTATCTTAAAAAACACAAACTATCCTGGAGGCCTTCAGGTTGCCCTTAAGTTTCTGTCTAGTATAGCCCCAGAGGTGGTTGCACTGTGCAGTGACCCCCAAGCTACAGCAAGCTCCTATCACATCTCCTCTTAACTAATCAATGTGTGTCAGGGGAGAGGAGGTAGGGCTGTCCCGGAAGGCTGTGTGCAGCTTTTTGTCAGCCTGTAATTTCTCAGTTTGGAGTTCCAGGCTGCTGAGTGTTATGCCTATACTACAACAACACCACCACCACCAGGCCCTTCTGGATGTGTTCCTCTGTGACCTGAGCTATGTGGTCCTGCTCTGGCAGGGAGGTTGGACTCGATGATCTCTTTGGGTCCCTTCCAACACCTGACATCCTGTGAGCCTGTGAACAACAACAAGTAGAAAAAGTGGTCTCAGACTTATATATATGAGTTAAAAACTGCTGGCTTGGTCAACCTGTGCAGAGCTGTGATTGTTTCTCTGTTTTTCAGGAATACACTATAGATATCATCTTTGCCCAGACTTGGTATGACAGCCGTCTAAAATTCAACAGCTCAATGAAGGTGCTTATGCTCAATAGCAACATGGTTGGAAAGATTTGGATCCCAGACACTTTCTTCAGGAACTCCAGGAAATCTGATGCTCACTGGATCACGACTCCAAATCGTTTGCTTCGAATCTGGAGTGATGGGAGAGTGCTATACACCCTAAGGTGGGTAGAAAACCAGCCAAACAACCCGCTGGTATGGCTAGGAATATGTCAATAACGAATATAAATCAAGTCCTTCTCATCTCTTTTTGTTGGGGACCACAGGGATTTGCAAGGAATTTACCAAAGGAGAGAAAAAAAGTTAAGGCTGTTACTCTATCATAAATCCCATGAAATCAATGCTGTGGAAAGATCTTGCCTAAATAAATGGATATGGAAAGATCTTGCCTAAATAACTGGATATGGAAAGATGGATCTTGCCTAAATAATTGGATATGGAAAGAAAGACCTTGCCCAAAAAATGGGATACAGAAAGACCTTGCCCAAAAAATGGGATACAGAAAGACCTTGCCCAAAAAATGTGATACAGAAAGATCTTGCCCAAAAAATGGGATACAGAAAGATAGATCTTGCCTGTGTAATTGGATATGGAAAGATAGATCTTGCCTAAATAATTGGATACCGAAAGATCTTGCCCAAATAGTTGGATATGGAAGGAAAGGTCTTGCCCAAATAGTTGGATATGGAAGGAAGGATCTTGCCCAAATAGTTGGATATGGAAGGAAAGATCTTGCCCAAATAGTTGGATATGGAAGGAAAGACCTTGCTCAAATAGTTGGATATGGAAGGAAAGATCTTGCCCAAATAGTTGGATATGGAAAGATCTTGCCCAAATAGTTAGATATGGAAAGATCTTGCCTAAATAATTGGATATGGAAAGATCTTGCCCAAATAGTTGGATATGGAAGGAAGGATCTTGCCCAAATAGCTGGATATGGAAGGAAGGATCCTGCCCAAATAGTTGGATATGGAAAGATCTTGCCCAAATAGTTAGATATGGAAAGATCTTGCCTAAATAATTGGATATGGAAAGATCTTGCCCAAATAGTTGGATATGGAAAGACAGATCTTGCCTAAATAATTGGATACTGAAAGATAGATCTTGCCCAAATAGTTGGATATGGAAGGAAAGATCTTGCCCACATAGTTGGATATGGAAGGAAGGATCTTGCCCAAATAATTGGCTACTGAAAGATCTTGCCTAAATACCTGGATATGGAAAGAAAGATCTTGCCCAAATAATGGATATGGAAAGATCTTGCCTAAATAATTGGATAAAGACAATTAATGGAAGGAGACAGCAAATTTTGGTCTGTTTTAGGTCCAGACAAGATTTGAAGATGCTGCTACATAGATAGCACCATGCTGGTCTGTCACTAACCATGGATTGTTTTGCAGGCTTTCTGCCCTAGAACAGCTCAGCATCTAATTTCCACCAAACGATGCTTTGTAAGTAAAATATGGAAGGCTTCAGATCATTAATCAGACTTAGGAGTTTTTTAAGCTCAAGCCCCACTCCTGTGTGTACTTCTAACAAGTTTACCCTTGCAAGCTATTAAAATCAACAAATCTGTTCATTCCAATAAGACAGAAGCAAACATGGTTTAGTTAGTCAGGAGGTGTTAGGTGTTAGGTAATAGGTTGGACTTGATGATCTCTGAGGTCTTTTCCAACCTGGTTGATTCTATGATTCTATGTTGGTAATAATTCTTCTTGGCAAATGGGGGATGCTTGGGCTGCTTTTAAGCTTCGTGTCTGGGCCTGTCTGTACTAAGCCACTTATCTCAGCCACTTTTCAACCACTTCTTGAGAGGCTGTAGCCTACAGAAGGCATTTTGGAGACATCTCTCCATTTTCATGTTTTTTTTTAAGAATCTCTAAAACAAATTATCTTGCAATAAATGGGGAGCTGGTCAAGAAGCAGTCCATGCAGAGGATGCCATAAGTCTGAGTCTTCTCATAAGAGTAGCTTGATTTTTTTCAACCAAAATGTAGCAGCTTCTAAGTACTTCTTAGTCATTTGAGTTGACAAATGTGTTCTTCACATCAGCACCAGGCACCAGGACAGTTCAGGAGTTGTCCTGCTGGAAAGCAGCTCCAAAGAGACAGACCTTGGAGTCCTAGGGGACAGTAAGTTATCTATGGGACAGCAAAGTGCCCTTGTGGCCAAGAGGGCTAATGGCATCCTGGGGGGCATTAGTAAAAGCATGTGCAACAGGTCTGTAGAGGTTCTTCTCCCCCTCTACTCTGCCCTGATGAGACCACACCCGCAGTACTGTGTCCAGCTTTGGGCTCCCCAGTTCAAGGGAGACAGAGACCTGCTGGAGAGAGTGCAACAGAGAGCCACGAGGATGATTAAAGGACTCAAACATCTCTCCTATGAAGAAAGACTGAGAGCCCTGGGGCTGTTTAGTCTGGAGAAGAGGAGGCTGAGAAGGGATCTGATCAACATCTATAAATACCTGAGGGGTGGGTGTCTAGAGGAAGGGGCCAGGCTCTTTTCAGTGGCACCTGGTAACAGGACAAGGAATAAGGGATATAAGCTAGGACACAGGAAGTTCCACCCCAACACGACAAGAAACTTCTTTGCTGTGAGGGTACTGAAGCACTGGAACAAGCTGCCCAGAGAGGTTGTGGAGTCTCCTTCTCTGGACATATTCAAAACCTCTCTGGATGCATTCCTGTGTGGACTACCCTTGGTGATCCTGCTTTGGCAGGGGGGTTGGACCTGGTGATCTCTGGAGGTCCCTTCCAACCCCTAACATTCTATGATTTAGAAACTTCCTGTATTTTCAGTATCACTAAGGTTCAATGATCATCGAGTCCAACCTGTCACCACAGACCTCATGACTAGAGTAGGGAGGACACTACTGCCCACTGCAGGCTTGAACTCAGGACCTTCCCTCCCAACTCCATCCAAGAAAAAGAGGATAGATAATTCTCAACTCCTTGTCCTACTCTCAGTCCCTCCCTTTGCTCCCTTATTTGTGGTGAAGGGCTGAGAAATTCTCCCCCCCAATCAACTGAAATTGGCTTGCCAATTGAAATGCCAGCTTGAACCAACACAGGTCCTCAGTCCTCAGGTGGCAGGTGATGAACACTCTTTGTTCATCCAGGGATGCTGGATGCTTTTGCAGATACACAGTTGGCTATGCATAACCTCCATTAATTGCCAACATTGATTTCTGTGCATGTTCTTTTCTATCTAGCCTGAAGTGTCTGCATGCTTGAACATAATCTTGGGTTTGGTTGTTGTTTTGTTTGTTGTTTTGTTCTTCTTTTCTTTTCCAATTAGGCTGACAATTAATGCTGAATGTTATCTTCAGCTTCATAACTTTCCTATGGATGAACACTCCTGCCCACTGGAATTTTCAAGCTGTAGGTGGTAAAACAATTTCTTTCCATTATTATTATGTGTTTTGGTTTTCTTTTTAACTCTGTACATTAAGGCTTTACATTTCTTTGAGTTCTGGCAGCAAGAGAGCAACTGTTTGCTTTCAAAGCCTTGTAGTGAGGGAAAGAACTGACTTGTTTGTGTTTTGGTTCAATATAATAGGTTGAACTTGATGATCTCTGAGGTCTTTTCCAACCTGCTTGATTCTGTGATTTTATTTTTTAGCATTAATTTGATGCTTTATTAAATGCAGCAATGAATGAGTTGAATTGCATGCATTTCATCTAGGGGCAACTTCAAAGATAACCTTATTCCTTAAGAGTCTGATATACAATGTCCATTGCTGTTAATGGAAATCTATTGCCCTGCCAGAACTTTGGGGATATTTTTATGCCAGCCAGATTTGCCAGCTTTGAATTAATTCCATGTGATATATTTAAAAGCCAAAATAAGATCTCTGTCCTTGAGTCCTGTGTCCAGTTCTGGGTCCATCAGTTTAGGAAAGATGTTGAGTTGCTGGAAGGTGTCCAGAGAAGGGCAACAAAGCTGCTGAGGGGTCTGGAGCACAGCCCTGTGAGGAGAGGCTGGGGGAGCTGGGGTTACTTAGCCTGGAGAAGAGGAGGCTTGGGGGAGACCTTATTGCTGTCTACAACTACCTGAAAGGAGGTTGTAGCCAGGTGGAGGTTGGTCCCTTCTCCCAAGCAACCAGCACCAGAACAAGAGGACACAATCTCAAGCACCAGGGGAAGTTTAGGCTGGATGTTAGGAAGAAATTCTTCCCAGAAAGAGAGATTTGCCATTGGAATGTGCTGCCCAGGGAGGTGGTGGAATCACCATCCCTGGAGGTGTTTAAAATGAGCCTGGGTGAGGCACTTGGTGCCATGGTTTAGTTGATTAGATGGTGTTGGGGGATAGGCTGGACTTGATGATCTCTGAGGTCTTTTCCAACCTGGTTAATTCTGTATTCTTCATCCTGTTCCCATAAATATTCATCAGTGTAAGAAGTCCTTCTCCTTTCAGTGTGAATAAGAAGCACAACTTCCAGGCTTGAACAATAAAAAATGAGAAAATGAAAAGATTCCCAAAACCAATTGTGCTTTTACCAGCAAATTGAACCCAAACCGCCTGAACACAGCTAAATGACTAATTCCTGAAAGTGAAAGCTAACAGGCAATGAAATCAAACTTGACTGATTCTTCTTTAATTAATCTTTTCATTTAATATATTCTGCTTGAGTTCTTCCAGCTGAAGGAGCTTTGCTAGCTCCATTGATTCCATGGTTTTGCCACATAAGCAAGTCTTGCTTGATATCATTGCTGCTTTCCTGCAAGATGATGGGGATGAACATGTGAGGCATAAGAAAATCGAGAAGGCTTCACTGCCTTGAAGTTGGGATATTGGGCACTGAATCAGGCCACAAAAATCTGTTTGGAAGGTGAAGAGAGAGGTGTTCAAGAGGGGGTTGGATGTGGCACTTGGTGCCATGGTCTAGTAGTCATGAAGTCTTGGCTGACAGGTTGGACTTGATGATCTGTGAGGTCTTTTCCAGCCTTGTTGATTCTATGATAACTGTCCAGGATTATCAATAAACATCAATAGGGATTTAATCAAATGATGTACTAATAAGTGCCTGTGTGAACTGTTAGTCTATGTACTAATAACCTCTTTGAGAACTGTTATTGATAGTGCCTATTAGATTTGTGTATTCCTTCATAGAGATGATCCTGAGACAGTTTTTCGTATCTTGAGTCCCAGGATATTATTTTGGCTGTTTCCTAAATATTTGTATTTACATAGTATTTGATTTGATTGATGGAATGGATTGGAATGGAAATAAATGGAATACAATACAATACAATACCATGGCACCAAGTGCCTCATCCAGTTTCTTCCTAATCACCTCCGATGATGGTGACTCTACCACCTCACTGGGCAGCACATTCCAATGGCCAGTCTCTCTGAGAAGAATTTCTTCTTAATATCCAGCCTAAGCCTCCCCTGACACAGCTTGAGACTGTGTCCTCTTGTTCTGGTGCTGGGTGCCTTGGAGAAAAGACCAACCTTGCCTGGCTACAACCTCCCTTCAAGTAGTTGTAGAGAGCAATAAGGTCTCCCCTGAGCCTCCTCCTCTCCAGGCTAAGCAACCCCAGCTCCCTCAGCCTTTCCTCACAGGGCTGTGCTCCAAACCCCTCCCCAGCTTTGTTGCCCTTCTCTGGACACCTTCCAGCAACTCAACATCTTTCCTGAACTGAGGGGCCCAGAACTGGACACAGGACTCAGGGTGTAGCCTAACCAGTGCTGAGTACAGGGGCTAAGAGTACATTTAGCTAAGCTTAAGACTGTGGCTAGATAGTATTTGATTGATCATGCATTGAGCTAAGCTTAAGACTATAGCTTGATAGTATTTGATTGATCATGCATTGAGCTAAGCTTAAGACTATAGCTTGATAGTTTTTGATCATGCATTTATCTAAGCTTGAGACTATGGTTAGATAATTAGTGGTTAATTTTTGAGTGTACAGGTGTGCTACAGGTTGGCTTTCTCTCTGACCCACCTCATTTATCTAGTGGCTTATCTTATGAACAGCTTCAGAAGCCACAAAACGTGCTTGGAGCACATTCTGTGTCTTGAATGCTCGATTTGCTCTCTTTCATTCTAGATGGTTATCCCAGGAATGAAATTGAATACAAATGGAAGAAAACCTCTGTGGAAGTGGCAGATCCCAAATACTGGAGATTGTATCAGTTTGCATTCGTAGGGTTACGAAACACCACTGAAATTTCTCATACCTTATCCGGTAAGGCCAAGGGTTAAGCTTTATTTCATCCTAATATCTATGTAGAGCAGGCCTGGCAAAGGGGAAGATACAGCTGAAAACCATTTCCAATGTCATGTAAGTATTTCTTTCTTGTATTTTGTTTTAACTTGTAGGTGATTACATTATTATGACAATCTTCTTTGATCTCAGCAGACGCATGGGATATTTCACTATTCAGACATACATTCCTTGTATCCTCACAGTTGTTCTTTCATGGGTGTCTTTTTGGATCAATAAGGATGCAGTTCCTGCAAGGACTTCTCTGGGTAAGGATGCCTTTTTCTTTGTCAGCCTTGAAAGCTCTGCTGCTCCCCAGGCATACAAATCTGCAGCAGGGAGCAGATTAACCACAGCTTATTCCCCTCCAGATTGTGACCACTGGTCGCCTTTGCTCTTGAACTGCAAGATTAAGAGTAGGAGGATCCTGCTGTGGATGCACAGCAGGGTTGAAGGCGGGAGTGTTGACAATGGAAATCTGGAAATCCTGAACCAGGCCTTGTGGTTCACATTAATACATCTTTTTGCCCCCAATTCTTTATATTCTTGTTGCCATCACCATGCAAGGCAACGTGGTAATCACTAGTCCAACAAGTCCAGCAGGCTGGATGTGGCTCTGGGCAACCTGACCTAGCATGAGGGGTCCCTGCCCATGGCAGGGGGGTTGGAACTGGCTCATCCTTGAAGTCCCTTCCAACCCTATCAATTCTTTGATTCTATTAAACTTCACTTAGCATCATGGAACAAAGGATGTCATTACTGCAGAGGCAAAACCCATGAAGATCTCCATTCTGGGGGATTTTTTAGTTGCTTGCTTTGTTGTTGTGGTGGTGGTGATTATGCTCACTTATTTTTGATAATAGCAATGATTCAGTTGTTCTTTTAAACCCATGACAGGATGAAAAATTTGCAACCAAATTTGCTCTTCAAGCAGCTATGCCTAGAACTCACTAAAACCTGATTCACTGTCCTGCACTTACTGCTGACTACTGAAGTGTGCTGCAGAGAGAAATCTGTGCTAGTGTCATCCTGGCTGACCTGTGCTGTCAGTCTCCTACATTTTCCTGTTTAGTATCTGTGTGCTGCCTTGGAGTAGAGTTGGTGTCCCCACAAAAATGTGATAGACAGGACCCAGGTCACATACATGCTAGCAGCCTTGAGCTCAGCAGTGAAAGATGGTTTTAGTAAAGCTGCTGACAGCAGTATGACCATGCAGTGCTGCACGCTGGAGACAGACAGGCTGGAGAGTGGCCAGGCAGAAAGGGACCTGGGGGTACTGGTTGATAGTAGGCTGAACATGAGCCAACAGTGTGCCCAGGTGGCCAAGAAGGCCAATGGCATCCTGGCCTGCATCAGGAATAGTGTGGCCAGCAGGAACAGAGAAGTCATTTTGCCTTGTACTTAGCACTGGTTAGGCCACACCTTGAGTCCTGTGTCCAGTTCTGGGCCCCTCAGTTTAGGAAAGATGTTGAGTTGCTGGAAGGTGTTCAGAGAAGGGCAAAAAAGCTGGGGAGGGGTTTGGAGCACAGCCTTATGAGGAGAGGCTGAGGGAGCTGGGGTTGCTTAGCCTGGAGAAGAGGAGGCTCAGGGCAGACCTTATTGCTCAGTACAAGTACCTGAAGGGAGGTTGTAGCCAGGTGGGGGTTGATCTCTTCTCCCAGGTAAGCAGCACCAGAACAAGAGGACACAGTCTCAAGCTGCACCAGGGGAGGTTTAGGCTGGATGTTAGGAAGAAGCTCTTCACAGAAAGAGAAAGTGCCCATTGGAATGTGCTGCCCAGGAAGGTGGTGGAGTCACCATCCCTGGAGGTGTTTAAGAAGAGACTGGATGGGGTGCTTGAAGCCATGGTTTAGTTGATTAGATGGTGTTGGGTGATAAGTTGGACTTGATGACCTCTGAGGTCTTTTCCAACCTGGTTGATTCTGTATTCTGACCTATGTCGAGGGAACAACCTTGTATCTTAGGAAGTGAGAGATGAGTTATATTTCTTCATGAGCTTTATAGGGTCATGAATACATCAATCCCACATTATAGGAGATATTTCTGCTAGAAAGGAGTCCAGGCTTTGACTCCCTGCCTTTCCCACTGAAACTGGACCACTGTCCAGCCAAACCTGCAAGGTTAGTAAGTCAAGAAAGAAAGGAAGCAGAAGTGAGCATGACTCACTACCCTAGTGAAAAGGTAAGGAAAGGAAAGTCTTGGATCCTAACTTGATGCTAGTTAAAAATGCTGCAAGGTTCAGTGAAGAGAGCCTAAAACCTTCCATCAATAAGTGAGAGTGTCTCTTAATAGCTTCAAATCTTGATTTCAACATTAATTTTAAGGTTGTTATTGACCAGCTAATCACTGGGCATCGCTGTGATTACTCTCTGGAAATCCACTAACAAGCAGAAGTTGTTTTAACATCCTGCTAGTGCTGTTTCCAGTTTGTTCTTTTTGCAGAGCACTCTTTCTTCTTCTTCTTTTTTTTTTTTCATGCCATGAATCTAACAAATTTGCTTTTGATCTCATGGTTAAGCTGGAGCTTTCATGCTCCCACTTCAGCAGTACTAACCTTCATCTACTTGAGATGTACTACAAATATTTGCAAAACCATGTTTACAGCTCCCTGCAGTCAACTCTGAGCTCCTTTTGTGTGAAGATGCAGAAACCATTGTTTGACAGGTGGTAGGATGACTTTTCTCACATGCAGAGGTTCTGGTGACAAAAGAAAGTGATGGATACACCAAAGAGAAGCAATTATGTGGAATATGACTGAGAAAGTAAGAAAGCCAGGCAAGGTCTATTGTGTCAGGCAGTCATGATGCTCTGGGAGATTTGCTCCCTGTGACAGCCTCCTGAATGCCTTTTGCTTAGTGGAGAGGGACTGGGAAAGTCCACATCTCCTTTTCTCCTTTCTGAACAGAAGTCAGTAGGCTGTGGGTGTGACTGCCCACCTGGAAGCTATCCTGTGGTCTGGCTTCACTGAACAGGCTAGGAACCTTTTCTTCAATGTATGTTGAAAGATGCTGGCAGATTGTAGATTTGAGAAGGTTAAAGGTGTTTAGATAATTAACCACACAGAGAAATGCCTAATTGATTTTCAGAAGCATCTAGTTGGGAGCAGAGCAATTTTGAGAAGCTCTGTGGTTATTGCCCTTGTAAGCATGCAGTTTCACTGAGAAATTCCTTGCAACACCACTGCAGCTTTCCTGCTGCAAGATCAGGTCAGAGTGACCCCTGCTTCCATGCTTTGATTTATAAGCCACAGACAGCCTTGGAGTGCTTTCTTCTTCATTGTGCATTTCTTCTTTGCAATAAGGCCATGCACATAAATAGCAAATTGTCTGCTCAAGTGTTGCTCTCCAAAAGGAAAAGTCACATCTTCCTTTTGGCGGTGGAACACTGGAACAGGTTCCCCAGGGAGGTGGTTGGGGCTTCATCCCTGGAGATATTCAAGGTGAGGCTTGCAAGTGTCTGGGCAACCTGACCTAGGTGAGGATGCCCCTGCTGACTGAAAGATGGACCTTTGGAGGTCCTTTCCAGCCCAAACCATTCTCTGATTCTATGACTACTATGAAAAATCTCTGCATCTTCCTGAAGCATCAAGAAGAAGAGGAAAATGTTAACACCTTGTAAATGTTAAAACAGTGAAGAATGGTATAGTTGAGATTCTGAACACATCCTTGTTAAGACCAGCTTGTTCTTTTAATTAACTCCCAGGTAAGTGAATCAAGGGAACCGTTTTCTATTACTTAAGACAGAGTATTGAAGAAATACCTGCTAACTTAGAGAATGAACCTAGGGAGGCCATAAAAGCCATCTCTATTGGTCTGCTACATGTCAGTAGCACATAACATGACAGTAGGCTGAACATGAGCCAGCAGTGTGCCCAGGTGGCCAACAAGGTCAATGGCATCTTGGCCTGCATCAGGAAGATTGTGGCCAGCAGGAGCAGGGAAGTCATTCTGCCCTGTACTCAACACTGGTTAGGCCACACCTTGAGTCCTGTGTCCAGTTCTGGGACACAGTTTAGGGAGGATGTTGAGTTGCTAGAAGGTGTCCAGAGAAAGCCAACAAAGCTGGGGAGGGGTCTGGATCCCAGCCCTGTGAGGAGAGGCTGAGGGAGCTGGGGTTGCTTAGCCTGGAGAAGAGAAGGCTCAGGGGAGACCTTCTTGCTGTCTACAACTCCCTGAAGGGAGGTTGGAGCCAGGTGGGGGTTGGTTTCTTCTCCCAGGCAACCAGCACTAGAACAAGAGGACACAGTCCCAAGCTGTGCCAGGGGAAGTTTAGGCTGGATATTAGGAAGAAGTTCTTCCCAGCAAGAGAGATTGGTCATTGGAATGTGCTGCCCAGGGAGGTGGTGGAGTCACCATCACTGGAGGTGCTTAGGAAGAGACTGGATGGGGCACTTGGTGCCATGGTTTAGTTGTCAGGAGTGTTAGGTATTGGGTGATATGTTGGTCTTGATGATCTCTGAGGTCTTTTCCAACCTGGTTGATTCTGTGATTCTCACTGAAAACATTATGAGTTTTTCTCATCTTTTCGAAAGCCTGAAATAATTTGTCAAATAAGACACTTCTTTTTTTTTTTTAACTGATGTCTCCTTTTGTACCTTTTAATCTTTCAAGAGAAAAAAGACCTTTTTTTTTCCCTGTGTGTTTATACATTTTTTTGGTGTACTTATTTCAACCCTTTGGTCTCTTGTAATTGTTTTCTATGTGCCACCTAGAGCAGATTTGTTAGAATCATTTCCCAGTGTCGTGATTTATTCAGTAGGTTGATAAAACTGGGAGGAATTTCAAGTGAAGGGGAAATGTGATGCCTTCTGTTTGATTCCATGGTGATTGCTAGAGTCCTAAGGTGGGCCCAGGTGAGCCTTGTGAGCAAGGGCAAGGTTCTGCACTCAGGCCAGAACAATCCCAACTATCAATACAGACTGGGGGGATAAGGTGAGAGAAAGCAGCCCTGTGGAAAAGGATTTGGGGCTGCTGATGGATGAGAAGCTGGACATGAGCAGGCAGTGTGAGTTTGCAGCCCAGAAGGCAAATCACAACCTGGGCTGCATCAAAAGCAGTGTTGCCAGCAGAGCCAGAGAGGGGATTCTGCCACTTTGCTCTGCTCTGGTGAGACCTCACCTGGAGTACTGTGTGCACCTCTGGAACCCTAAATATAGTAAGGACATGGACCTGATGGAGAGGGTCCAGAGGGGTTCAAGCACCTCTGCTATGAGGACAGGCTGAGGGAGCTGGGCGTGTTCAGCCTGTAGAAGAGGAGGTTCTGGGAAGACCTAATAGCAGACATCCAGTACCTGAGAGAGGCTACAGAAAGGATGGAGGGAGACTCTTTACAAAGGCTTACAGTGACAGGATGAGGGGCAATGGCTTCAAAGTAGAGAAGAGCAGATTTAGATTGGATGTTAGGAACAAGGTCTTCACTATGAGGGTAGTGGAACACTGGAACAGGTTGTCCAGGGAGGTGGCTGAGTCCTCATTCCTGAAGATATTCAAGGTCAGGCTCAACAAGGCCCTGAGCAGCCTGATCTATTGGGGTATGTCCCTGCTGACTGCAGGGAGGTCAGACTGGATGACCTTTGGAAGTCTCTTCTGGCCTGGACCATTCTACAATCAAGGGCAGCTTCTTGCAACAGCACTGATGGATGTGGGTGCGATTGGGGGTGAACACTGTTGTGGCTCTGTTTTCGTATGCCTCAGGAATGAATCAAGGGCTAATTTGAGGATTTTTTTGGTAACAATATGTTTGGATTGTTCATTCACTTCCTCCCTGTCTTTCTCCCCCAGGCATTACGACGGTGCTGACCATGACGACATTGAGCACAATCGCTCGGAAGTCTCTCCCAAAGGTGTCCTACGTGACAGCGATGGACCTTTTCGTTTCAGTTTGCTTCATTTTTGTCTTTGCTGCCTTGATGGAGTATGGCACCTTACATTATTTTACCAGCAACAGGAAAGGGGACAAAGGCAAAGAAAAAAAGGCAAAATCGAAGCCATCGGTAAGTTTAGCCAAACAAGGAGGGAAAACAAAGGATGAAGTGATGCTCTCCCTCGTAACATCTGGCTTTGAGGGGCTGGTTCTTAAGCAGAAGGGTTGCTGTTCAAATATAATTAGCAATATTTGTTTTGTAATTAACTTCAATTTTTCCCCCCCCAGTTTGGTGCTTGCAATTCATTTTCTGTAAGTACTCCTAATGACCGTGGGGTTGAGAACATTCCACTCGGAAGCTAATGAGAACACAGACTGTCTGAGCTAGAGGGTGGTTGGAGATAGTACTCCTTCCATGCTATGTCCAAGCCCTTGAGTTTTCTAGAGCTGCCCATGCAGGGTGATCTGTCTCATCACAGTGCCTTCGAAAACAGCCCCTAGCAGAAACCAAAGATGAGGCTGTAGCAATAATGATAAGGGAAAGGGACAGAAGGGATGAGGATTATTTTGGATCTGCATCTCCTAACTTGTGTCTTACCTCAGCATCTCTGCAGGGGGAATAGTGTTTATTATCGGTCAGTGTTCTGACTCTCTTCCACTTTAACTCTTTGTGTGTCATTTCCTTCCATCTTTCTCTCCACAAAGGGCACATTTTGCTTTTAGAAGTTGATATTTTCAGGGTGTGACTCCTCCCACATCCCAGCAACAAGAACTATTCATTTTTAAGAGGCTTTCTGTCCTTCTAGTAGCAATACTGGACCTTCCAAGGAATCAATTGCTGAAAGTCAGTATAAATAATCAAAGCTAATCTGCAAACTAATAGAACATTGAGGTAAAAGCATCAAATATCTTACTAGTTCAACACCAGTCTTAGTATCTCGAGGCTTGATTGTAGTCATATTTTTTTGACACAATAAGAGGAAGGAGAATGTTTACAAAGCTCTCTTCCAGATCATTGTGTTGAAGGAAACAGGAGCACAACTGAATCACACCAGCTGCCTTTTCTGGGTGAAGGCTGAATGTCACCTGTGTGAGATTCAACAGAAATAGAAATGAAATTGTAGAAGTGAAGAGGCAGAAATGCAGAAATCCTGCTGTGAGTCTCATCCATTCTGCAGCCAGTGTCAGAAAGCACTGTTGCTCCCTTGTTGAGCAGAGCTGCTATGGGAAGCTGGCTGAGTATCAGGGAAATGAGAACCCTTGCATTGCCTGTGGAGAGCTGGTCTGAGTGGATCAGCTGTGCATTTAATCCTGCCCTGTGATGCCTTGGTTGGACATCACTGTGACCTTAAGGGAATCCAACACTGCCAAGAGAACTGGAAAATCTAAACCCCAAACCTGCTTCCTGTTAGTGGTGGAAGCCAATGTGGGCACAAAGGACAGGATGGAAAACAGGCTTTGGCAGGGGCCACAGCTGAGCAGTGAGGATAAAAGGTAAGAGAGGCTGCAGAATTTGGAGGGCTTCCCAGTGCCTGCATAGCAAATTAAGTTTTAGGTTGTTGCAGCAAGGTCTCAACAACACTTAGGGAACAGGGAGCTGAAATAGAGCTGCTCTCAGCATGCACAACAAAGAGAAAAGGCAGAGTGGAGGAAATGCTGTTTATTCAAACCAGGGAAATATTAAAGATCAGGTGCTGGCAGCTCAAAAGCCATTGAAGTGGTTTGCAAATATGCTCTGTTGAAGACTTTGGAGAACCTATTCACATATCAGCCGTTTGTGCAGCAATCTACCAAGTGAGTTGAGATTTTTTTCAGTGCCTTATAGCAATTTAAAATGCAGAATAATGGTGAGATTGAAGCCATGACACTGAAGAAGTAGCTGGAATTTGGGCTGAGATTAAAATGAGTAACTGTTCAGTTGTGGTTTACTGTGCTCTTCCTTCTCTTTCCAAACAGTTAAAAACTAATCACCTTTCCACACAGAATACTTTGAACCTGTTTCAGCACATTGTGGCTACAAGACCACATTAAATAAGAGATTACTCTTAGAGGAAAAAATAAAACTATGGAGGAGATTAAATTCAATGCACTTAAATGCAAAGATTCCAATTTGATAACTGGGGGTTGGTGTTTCATAAAGGGCTATAAAGTTTCTTGTTCCAAACAGAACAATTAAAGCATCTAGCTCATTAATGGGAAGCCATACAGTCACAAATCCTTTTTTAATTCATTATTTTTTCCCCTTCCCTTTATCTGGGTCAAAGACTTCTATTAATTCTTCTTGGTTTTTTTTGTCCTCTTGTAGTTATGGATATGCAACTCAAAAAAACCCTCAGTTTAATTAAAATAGTCAGTTTAATTCCTTCTGAAGGGTTCTTATGTGCAGATGTTTCTTCTTTTGTTTCTTTTCTGTTCTTTTTTGCTTGGAAAACTTGCCTTGCATACATCTTCTCTTCCCACAGCAAGCTACAGTCAAAGCTTATTACTCCAGGAGCTGATGGCAATAAGGTGAAGGAAATGATCTTGTGAAGAAATGCTGGAATTTAGCAAGTGATTACAGCGCTTTTATCTCAACAAAAATATGTGCTGGCATCATTCAAGTGAGATAGCATGAAGTGGCTTATGTAAATCCACATTAGGAAGGATAATGAGTTTGGGTAGGAAAGATTAAACTTAATTAGTTGTGGATCGGGTGCTGATCACCTGCAGTGAATGCATCACCTTTTGTACCTGTATTAGTGCTACTACAGAATAATTTGCTTTTGATCCTATCAGAGTGCACTTTAAATGCTTCTCACTGTATTTGGAGTTCTGTCTACAGTATCAGTTGGCATATATATCATGTGCTGCTGGAGCTATATGTTGTTCTTTTTCCTTTCTTTCTCAAGCCTCTGTCAGTTGATGTAAGGTCATTTTCCTGCAAGGAGTTGGTCTTTCATCCCTTTTTCCTTCACATTGTCTCTTACACACATTTTATGTGCCCCCTGTAGGTAGCCAGTCCTGTGAGAGGGCACTGCCTTTCTTCTTCTTTCAGGCCATCTCTTCAAACCTCTTATTCAGCAGCCAACTTCTGTCTGTGCTGGTGAAAAGGAGCAGTGAAAAGCAGCACTGTTATTTTTTAACTCTTTCTAGGGTGTCCCTGAGTTGAGGGCTCCTGATTTACCCCACCAGCAGAAACGAATCCTTCCATGAACTTTAACACTGGCAGAACCAGGCCAGAAAGCCCTATGAGGAGAGGCTGAGGGAGCTGGGGTTGCTTAGCCTGGAGAAGAGGAGGCTCAGGGCAGACCTTATTGCTCTCCACAACTCCCTGAAGGGAGGTTGTAGCCAGGTGGGGGTTGGTCTCTTCTCCCAGGCAGCCAGCACCGAACAAGAGGACACAGTCTCAAGCTGTGCCAGGGGAAGTTTAGACTTGAGGTGAGGAGAAAGTTCTTCACAGAGAGAGTTGTTAGCTGTTGGAATGTGCTGCCCAGGGAGGTGTTGGACTCACCATCCCTGGAGGTGTTCAAGAGGGGATTGGATGTGGCACTTGGTGCCATGGTCTAGTAGTCACGGGGGATAGGTTGGACTTGAGATCTTTGAGGTCTCTTCCAACCTTGGTGATTCTGTGAAAACACTTGCAAAACCAGAGTAGGTGTCAGTCAGAGCTAAATACTTTCCCTTATAGATCCTCAACAAAAATAATGACATTTTTATAAGGTAAAGAAAGAAGAATTTGAATAAAAATAAGCCCTGCTTGTAATGCCTCAAATGAAATCTAGGAGCATGTAACTGCTGTGCATTAGTATTGGCAGTGTTTTACCATACCTGCAAAGAATAATGAGGCCCTTTAAGGTAATAATTAGCTCCCTAGGTCATCATGTCTCCAAAATTAAAGAAAAAGTGTTGAACCAGCAGTCTGTGTGAAACTTCCTCTGGTAAAGACAGTGATTAAATGAAGTTGTTTGAAAACGTGGAGGAAAGAAACTGCACTGCTTTAACATCACCCCTTGAGACGCTGAGGAAAACGTCCCTGCAGTGGGAGAATTCCTCCTTAACAATGCAGAGAGATTTGTGTGCTGGCCAAAGTAATTCTCTGGAAGTGGGACAGCACTAAAACACAACAAGGCTCTCAGTGATGTGGAGCCCTGGGTTTACTTTGAAAATATTGTATTTTTTTTTTTTCTTCATTGCCCATTTTGCAGAATTGTTTGAGAGAGATTCTTCTCCCATTGGCCACAACAACCCCAGGCAGTGCTCCAGGCTGGGGTCAGAGTGGCTGAAGGGCAGCCAGGCAGAAAGGGACCTGGGGGTGCTGGTTGAGAGGAGCTAAACATGAGCCAGCAGTGGGTCCAGGTGGCCAACAAGGTCAATAGCATCCTGGCCTGCATCAGGAACAGTGTGGCCAGCAGGAGCAGGGAGGTCATTCTGCCCAGTACTCAGCACTGGTCAGGCCACACCTTGTGTCCGGTGTCCAGTTCTGGGACACTTAGTTTAGGAAAAATGTTGAATTGCTAGAAGGTGTCCAGAGAAGGGCAACAAAGCTGGGGAGGGATTTGCAGCACAGCCCTGTGAGGAGAGGCTGAGGGAGCTGGGGTTGCTTAGCCTGGAGAAGAGGAGGCTCAGGGGAGACCTTCTTGCTGTCTACAGGGGAGACCTTCTTGCTGTCTACAACTACCTGAAGGGAGGTTGTAGCCAGGTGGTGGTTGGTCTCTTCTCCCAGGCAACCAGCACCAGAACAAGAGGACACAGTCTCAGGCTGCGCCAAGGGAGGTTTAGATTGGATTTTAGGAAGAAATTCATCCCAGAAAGAGAGATTGGCCATTGGAATGTGCTGCTCAGGGAGGTGGTGGAGTCACCATCACTGGAGGTGTTTAGGAAGAGCCTGGATGAGGCACTTGGTCCCTTGGTTTAGTTGATTAGATGGTGTTGGGTGATAGGTGGGATGATCTCTGAGGTCTTTTCCAACCTGGTCTACTCTACTCTAACTTCTACTCTACTCTAACTTCTACTCTACTCTAACTTCTATTCTATTCTAACTTCTATTCTATTCTATTCTATTCTATTCTATTCTATTCTATTCTATTCTATTCTATTCTATTCTATTCTATTCTATTCTATTCTATTCTATTCTCAGTCAGTTCTGGCTGCCGCCTTTCATGCTGTGTTTATTCCTTACAGGAGAAAATGTGGGGATGGTCGGGAAAAAAAAGAGAAGGCAGTGTAAGAGTAGTGTTGCTATAAGCCCTGTCCTTGCTCTGAAGATTTTAGGATAGGTGGCCAAAGGTCAGGTGCAGGGTAGAGTGTTGAAAGAGAGGATTATGGAGTAATTTTTAAAGGCTTGGAGGTTTAGAAAGAGGAAAAAAAGGACAGATAGTGTATGTCTTTTGAGGAATTCAGGAAAACAAAGATGAGGAGTGCAAAACTGCATGGAAACAAGAAAAGGAGGAATGATGGGCTGTGGCAGTGCAAGTAAAAGGAAGGTGAAAAGGCAAACGTTGCCAGAAAGGGAAGAGCAAACAGAATATGTCCTAGGCAATGAGGCATCCCATCTTTTCCTGTGAAAGTTATTTGTGAACTTTAACATCTATTACACTGAGGATTTGCCACATTGCAAGAGCATTGAGTTATGCCCCTGGAAAGCAAAACTGAGAAGTAACAGCTGAATTAGTAAGTTTCACTGACTTGAATGATGTTCTCCTATGGATTCTTATGTCTTGGTTCCTAAAGGCAGGGCATATTTAGGGACTTAACATCACAGAATTAGATGCCATAGGCTGGCCTGATGTATCTTCATCAATGATGCTGTACCAATCTCATTGGATTATCTTTTGGGGTCAAAATGTATCTTCCAGCAACAACTCCAGTCTCATTCCAAAGCTGCTAAATGCTGGGAGAACCACCATTCCCTTGGTAGGGATGCTTGTGGAGTTGCTTGTGACCCAGTTGTCAAGCTGTGTCTGACTTCAAAATGTTCCTTTGTGTCGTGTAGATGGGATCAGCTAACCCTGTCTGTGTAACTAATTATCCACTATTCCCAAATCCCAGCACAACCCAGTTTTTACTGTGGCAGGTGAAAATCATTTGTGATCTTTTGCCTGTGTGAGCTAATTATATACAGCAGTTCATAATTCACCAAGCTCCCCACACTGTTTTCTTTCATATGAGAATTTCTGTGCATTACTGAAGGTGCTTGGATTGTCCTCTGCTGTGGAAAGCCTTTGGAATTCTTCAAGGATAAAAATAAAGAGAAAGAGAGATTGGCCATTGGAATGGGCTGCCCAGGGAGGTGGTGGAGTCACCATCACTGGAGGTGTTTAGGAAGAGACTGGATGGGGCACTTGGTGCCATGGTTTAGTTGATTAGATGGTGTTGGGTGATAGGTTGGACTTGATGATCTCAAAGGTCTTTTCCAACCTGGTCTATCCTATCCTATCCTATCCTATCCTATCCTATCCTATCCTATCCTATCCTATCCTATCCTATCCTATCCTATCCTATCCTATCCTATCCTATCCTATCCTATCCTACTCCATTCTCTTCTCTCTTCTCTCTTCTCTCTTCTCTCTTCTCGTCTCTCTTCTCGTCTCTCTTCTCGTCTCTCTTCTCGTCTCTCTTCTCGTCTCTCTTCTCGTCTCTCTTCTCGTCTCTCTTCTCGTCTCTCTTCTCGTCTCTCTTCTCGTCTCTCTTCTCGTCTCTCTTCTCGTCTCTTCTCTTCTCTTCTCCCAGAAAACTTTATCTTTTTCTTTTCTTTCCTCTCTTTTGTGTGTGTGTGTGTTTGTTTGTTTTTTCCCTTGTTGTTGATTTTGGTTTGGTTTGGGTTCATTTGCTGTTTTCCTTTTTAAGAGACCACCTGCAATCGCTGTTCGACCGGGATCGACGCTAATTCCAATTAATAACATTAATCATCTCCCTGAACGTGATGATGATTACGGCTATGAGTGCCTAGAAGGGAAAGACTGTGCTAGCTTCTTCTGTTGCTTTGAAGACTGCCGCACAGGATCTTGGAGGGAAGGAAGGATACACATCCGCATCGCAAAAATTGACTCCTACTCCCGAATCTTCTTCCCAACGGCCTTTGCATTGTTCAACCTTGTCTACTGGATTGGCTATCTCTACCTATAGGTTTCAGAGGGTGGGCAAACTCAGAATAAACCACCCCCAAAATCCCCCCAACATGCTAATTGAACACGCTAATTAATGCTTTATCGGTCAGCAGTCAAAGGTTAGAACCGGCCCAAACACGAGGAGAGGAAATAGGGTGATGTAGTCTCCCTCTTGTGATCAACCCTAGAACTGATATTGGTATTTTGGAGAGGGGACTCAAAAAATAGATATTCCTAAGACTTAACTTGCCTGAACACACACACACACACACATTTTTGTCTTGCAGAGTTAAGAGGCTATGTTAATCAGCTAGATGGTTCCACATAAGCTTTCGATTTTAATCCTAATGATAATGCAGATGAAATTTGTAGCATCTCTAAGACCTGTGCAGAGAAAGCCTTAATAAAATGGGATTGGTTATTCTCATCCATTTCCAGCCATAAGGTGATGATTTTATTAATCCCTGCTTGAAAAAAAAAGAAGTTGAACTGGGACATTTCTATTTTTCAACCCACCATTTGTTCTCTGCAGTGTGTTGAAAAGAATGATTAAGTCATAATGCATCACATTCAGATTCATACAGAATGCAGGGGTTAGAGCAATGAGAAATAGATGGATCACAGAAGAGCCCAAGGGTAGTTCTGAGCTTGTTTTATCCTGACCATTGGTACAGGCTTTTGGCTTTCAACCTTAGATTTACATTTATGTTTGTGCATCACTGTTGTGAATTTCCCTGAAGTTCTCCAAGAGGGCTACAGCTTTTAAATACTTCTACCCACCTCCCACTACATGTTCATTTCATCAAAAGCAGACTAATTTTGGCTGACATTTTGGCCATTAAGCTTAACGACCTTCATATCCTCCTCATTCCCCTCCCTTGTGTTTGATTCACAGTCAGGACCAGAGAAGAACCAGTCCTAACTCTACAGTCAGTGGAATTTGTACCATTAGAGTTTGGAGAACCTGTCACAGTCATTGTATTCAAAGCCATTCTATTAAATCTCCAGCCCTGCAAGTGCAGTGTGTGCCCTGCCCCACTTTGCATACAGTCTGGTGTAGTAGATTCTGCTTGTCGCTGCAAATGCTGCTCACCGAGCCGAACCAAACGGTTTGAATTCACTGGACCTGTGTCATGGATTGCTGTGTAATTGCCTCCTTCATATTTGTTTGTCTCTAATGAAAAGCCCTGTGATGGGGGATGAGTGGGTTGGGAACAAGCTTTGTGAGTTCCAGATCCTCCTCCAAGGTGGGATGTATCCCCCTAAACATCATAGCACCGCTTCCCCAGCCTATCTGTGGTCTCAGCTTCTGTTCACTTTAGCAGCAAGTCTTCAGTAGCAACCTTTCTGGATTGACTTCTCTGTGTTGACTGTTGCTGGCTGGCAGCATTTTGTCTCTCGTTTCTATTTTTAAAGCCATTGTCTTCATTAGGGAGAAGAGCAGCCTTTCCTCCTTTCTCAAAAGAGAAACTGATCTCCAGTGAGCTGGCAAGAAAAAAAAATCCCTGTAAAATTAAAGTAATGCAGTAAGTAAAAGTCAGAATCACACAGAAGACCTTACAGATCTTTAAAGAGGATTAATGAGATTAGCATTTGGCTGTAGGTAAGGATGTTCAGTGCTGGAGATAAAGGCATGATTAATGGCTAATATTAGAAAATGATACAAGGACCCCTCCAATATTTCTGTTGACTGTGCTCCATCCTCTGAATTCCTCAGTGAAGATTAATGCATTTTGGTATCCTAGTTGGTGCCAGACATCATAAAATACGATGTGCAATACACATTTCAGATGAAATTTTGCTGCAGTGTTCAGTCCCAAAGTTTAATAGAGAATGCAAGACTGTGGGCAGCGATTCTGGAAGAAAGTGTGGCAGAGAAGATCCCTCTTTCATACAAAACTATGCTGGTATTTAGCTGATGGAATAGGAAAGGGATTGAGAGAACCGAAAGTGTGGCAGAGAAGATCCCATTTTAATAGAAAATTATCTCAGTGTTTAGCTGCTGAAATACAAAAGGTGATTGAGAAGAACCTGAAAGCCTTCAGTGGAGGTGGGCTGACAGCATTTGTTGCATGACCTTTGTGAGCACCAACATCTTCTGACTTGTTAGGCTGAGCAGAGAAGTGTGGCACCGTTAGCAGCACTGATCTGCTGTAATTTACTTTTGCTTTAGAGTCTCATTTTCCAGCAAGTGTTCAGCACAATGGAAATGTGTCAGTTTTGATTCCATGCTGCAGTTTGATGCTTCTTGACAGCAGGCTGAACACATTTCTCTGTAGGAGGAGTGAAGGTGGCTTCAGTGGCAGCGTGTTGGATGTGTACTTGAGGAGTACTTCACTCGCTTTGTAATACGAGGCCTGGATTTTTGTGAGCTCCTGAGTTTCATTAATTCACCTTTAAACAAAAGGGACTTGAGAGAAAAAAACCAGCAACAACAACAACAACAAAAAACACCCAAAACTTGGCACTTCACAAGAGGAAATGCAAATTTCACAGCCTGCTCTCCTCTGGCACATCTAGTTAGCTTTTTTTCTCCTATTCATGTGGTTGTCAGTTGCCAATCAGCCTCCAGTGACTGAATTGGAGAACAGAAAACACTCAGAATTGGCAAGGGATGGATCAAAAGTCTTTCATCTCTAATTTCTATGAAACAATGTAATGGAGCATTAAACCTATTGAATCTTGTGGCTGTTTGGCTCGTGGATACACTTGCTTCTGTCTGTTGACAAACTTTCCTGTGTACTTCATTTGTTTCTGATGAAATAATTTTAGTTTCCCATAGTGCTGTGAGTGCAAATAGAAATGGGAATGCAGTGAACTGTAACATGGCATGTAATAAATGTGGTGTTTTGGTCCTGTGTGTTTCCTTTCTAAGCTGCCTGTAAACACTTGATTCCGGTGATACTCAACAGAAGAGAGAGACTATAATTACTTGGACTTTTCTTTTTTCCAGCCTACCTGGATGAAAATTTGTTTTCTGATGGCTGGGATCACAGTATCTGGAGTCATAGTTTTCTGACCATTACTGCTTAAGCACATGCTTAAACCTATTCCTAATCAGTACTGTAATTAGAGCAGAACTCGGAAAATCCTGTGCTTATGTACTGTCATAAGGGATGATGCTGTCCTGAAGTGATGCCATTAACACATGCTTAATTTGCACTAATTTCAATAATGAGTGTTCAGCAGCTCAGATGATTGAACATTAATGATGTGAAGCCAGAGCCTCTTCAGTAAGTTATTTTCTCACTGAAAGAGAGGGACAGAAGAAGAAAATTGCCATGAAGGTGGAGGTACGAAAAACTCTGTGGAGACTGTTTCAGAGTGCACCTATCTTAAGCATCTCCTGAAAGGTATTTTTCACCCAAAGATGCTTTTCCTTGATGTTTCTGTACTACTGTTCACCATTTGTCTACTTAGTCGTGAGTACCTGCCAGTGTGTTCTTATTTGGTAAGGTCCTGTCTGTGACTGTACCTCTCTGCTCTTCGGTGCACGTCTTCAATGTCTGACTGAGTCTGTTTCACGTAGTGGCAGTGCAACCAAAGCATGAGCTCTGGGTAAGGTACTTTACATTCATGGGTTGATGTGCTTCAAAGGCTTCAACCTGCTCTGGTTTTCTGAACGTTCAGAGACACAGAGTTGTGTAAGGCTTTGAAGGAGAATCGCCTCCAACCTGGGTTTGGTGGCTTTCTGTCACTCGTTTGCTGCGGTAGCAAAAGACTCGATTGGAACCGAGGTGTGAACTGCGCTTGTAGTTTGTGAACACCTTTCAATTGGAAGCCCAAGAGGAGGAGCCTGGATTTGTTAATCTGCCTAGAGTATTGCAGGTTTTGTTTAATTGCATCAGTCTTTGTGGCACTTTACTGTTTCCAAATATCTGAGAATTAATGCAAATACATCCAACTGAAATCGTGACATTCCAATTACGAGGTTGTTTTGGTTTTTGACTGATTGCAGTTTCTCTCAGTGACACATTAAAGGTGATCTGCTTTTCTTTGTGAAATAATACTCTTATCTGTTTGTTTTCTTCTTCTTAGCCATTATAATAAGGATAGAAAATAGAAACTGCTGTAGAAGAGAAGGCTCCGAGGTGACCTAATTGTGGCCTTCCAGTATCTGAAGGGGGCCTACAGGAAGGCTAGGGAAGGACTTCTCAGGATCTTAGGTAGTGATAGGACTAGGGGGATTGGAATGAAGCTGGAGGCGGGGAGATTCAGGCTGGATGTGAGGAGGAAGTTCTTCCCCATGAGAGTGGTGAAGCCCTGGAATGGGTTGTCCAGGGAGGTGGTTGAGGCCCCATCCCTGGAGGTATTTAAGCCCAGGCTGGATGAGGCTCTGGCCAGGCTGATCTAGTGTGAGGTGTCCCTGCCCATGGCAGGGGGGTTGGAACTAGATGATCCTTATGGTCCCTTCCAAGCCTGACTGATACTGTGATACTGTGAATTCCTCAGTTGAAGAGTACAAGGCCAGGAAGTGGAATTGCTGTGCAGAAAAGGCTCAGTGAATGTCCACATGCCCCTGGGAATGTTCTGTGGGGAGAACTGACTCACACTGAGAGGCAAGATATTCAGCAGGCTATATAAAAGGCCTTTGCATTGATTCATGCCACGGGCTTCATACCCAAGCAGTGCAAGTCAATGAAAGAGGTAGATCTCTCCTCCCTTTTTCACTCATTTCCTATTTCTGCTACACTTGTACCAGCAACAGCAGTTGTAAAGCTGTGTTGCCAGGTAAATCAAAACCTGGACACTTACTTTTACTCTTTTGAAGGTTAATGTTTCAACCTGCTGGGTGGGATTACCTGAGTGAACACACAAGACTCCAACCAAGTTCTCTTTCAAGACAGGTGATGGGAGCTTGCAGCTCGAAGCTGAAGGTTGGCTTCTTCTAATTGGACATCTTCCATTCTGAGAATCTGCACTGAGAGCTGCTGTGAAAGAAAAGGAAAGATGAAGTGGTTTGGGGGGGAAAGGTTACTGGAGGCAGTGATTCCAAAATCCAATTGCATGGATCTGAGTGACTTCTATTCAGTTAATAGGTTTCTCGCTGGCATTTGTAGCAATGCTCTTCGTTTCCCTGCCACATAATTAAGTCTTCTTTCTTCTTTAATTATAAAACCCAACCCCATGCATTTCTTATGCTTTAATTGCAGAGTGAATGAGCATTAGACAGTTATCCTGAGTGATCAGTCTGGTGAAACTGACAGAAAAGGAGGTTTAATGAGAAGGAGGCCAAGGTGTCTACATCTTCACAGAGCTCAGTATTTTGGGTTCTGAGCTGTCTTTTATGATGCTGGAGACAAGGCAATCAATAGCAAGGTTTTGATTTTACTGACTAGTAAATCTCACTGAGAAGGAGTGTTAATCAAGGCTTTAGAGGAAACATCAGACAGCCTCTGGATGTAGGAAATTAGCTAAAACTCTATCAGACTGAAAGATCCAGCCCTCTTTTCCACAGGTGGATCTTCTTGCTTGCTGGCAGTATCTTGTTTCTCAGTGGAGACCTTATTGATGCCTACAACGACCTGGAGGGAGGTTCTAGCCAGGTGGGGGTTGGTCTCTTCTCCCAGGCAACCAGCACCAGAACAAGAGGACACAGTCTCAAGCTGTGCCAGGGGAAGTTTAGGCTGGATGTTGGGAAGACGTTCTTCCCAGAAAGAGTGAGTGGTCATTGGAATGTGCTGCCCAGGGAGGTGGTGGAGTCACCATCACTGGAGGTGTTTAGGAAGAGACTGGATGAGGCATTTGGTGCCATGGTTTTGTCAATTAGATGGTGTTGGGTGATAGGTTGGACTTGATGATCTCTGAGGTCTTTTCCAACATGGTCTGGTCTGGTCTATTCTATTCTATTCTATTCTATTCTATTCTATTCTATTCTATTCTATTCTATTCTATTCCTCCTGGTATTTTAAGGGGGGGAAAAAAAGGCCAAACAAACCATAAAATTCCTGGACAATCTCCATTGCCCTTCCTGGACAATCTCCATTGCCTTTCCCAGTGACAAATCTTTCTTTGCCTGCAAATTTTCCTTATCAACTGTTCTTGAGCTTTGTAAGGAGAGCCATGAGGAATGTAAGACAGAAGACCTATAAAATGTTCTACCTTGTTCTTCCTCTCAGTTCCTTTTCTTAGTCAAGGAATTTCAGAAGAGTAGGTGTGTGGCATGTGTAAATGAGGACAATTTTGCTGTTGACAACAGGCCCAAAGTCCCACTAGCTCACAGGATCGAGACAGGAATCTGCTGGCTGTAATGCAGCTTCTCTTTGGTCATTCTTTGTAGCAACTTCTTTTCCATACACCTCTCCATGGCTGCCTGAGACTTGAGCAACTTTCAGGTTGGAAGCAATTCTTGTGTGTGTTTCTGGCTTCACAGAATGATCTCTATCATCAAGGCCTTACTGAATTCAAAAGCAAAGGTTTCCTCTTGAAGTTTCCCTCTCTGGGCATTGCAGGTAGGAGATGTCTTGCCTTGGAAGACTGATTTTCTTCAGGTGATCCCACAGAGGAGGCAGAGTGGCTCTGCAGGGTGACATTAGGATTGCTTTGTCATTTAGACTTGAAAAGGTTGAAGGCTGTAAACAGCAATGACCAGCACTGCCCCCTCAGAGGATGTAATACCTTTGCCAATTGGATATTTAAAAACAAAGCCCAAACCTAGCTGCTGAGGGTGGGAAGTGAGAATGAATCATTATTTCACTGCAGATGTCGATTTCCCCTTGATTTATTTTCTTCCCCACCCCTCCCCTCTTTGAAAGGGAGTAAATAGGAATCTTGGCTCGTGAAACCTGCAGGAAACTGCTCGTGGTGGTTTTAAACAGGTAAAGGTGTGTTTGCCCCTCTGCCCACTGGTGGCAGAGGAGCAGGAGCAGTGAACATACTTCCACCAGGGCTCAGATTTTGCAAGAGAAGTAAATGTGGACTTGTACATATCAATAGGCCCAAGGCACCCACACAGTCTGTGTTCACACTTCAGTCACTGGGGAAAAAAGAATCTCAGTTGTTTGTGCTGCTTTGCAGGATCTGTTGTATTTTCCACACTTTTGGTGTGAATGTCAAGGGTCTCATTATGAAACTTTTGCTTACACCTAAAACTGCTATGGAATTGTAGAATGGTTTGTGTTGAAAAGGGACCTTCAGAGGTCATCTAGTGCAACTCCCTCTGTAGTAAGCAGGGGCATCCTCAACTGGATCAGGCTGCCCAGAGGCCTGTTGAGCCTCCCCCTGAATATCCCCAGGGATGGAGCCTCAAGCACCTCCATGGACAACCTGTTCCAGTGTTCCACCACCCTCATGGTGCAGAATGTGTTCTTGACATCCAGTCTAAATCTCCTGTAGTTTGAAGCTGTTGTCGCTCACTCTATCACTGTAGGCTTCCATCCTCCTTGCAGGATAGGGTAGGGTAGGATAGGATAGGGTAGGAGAGGAGAGGATAGGAGAGGAGAGGAGAGGATAGGATAGGGTAGGAGAGGAGAGGATAGGATAGGATAGGATAGGATGGGATTAACCAGGTTGGAAAAGACCTTTGAGATCATCGAGTCCAACCTGTCACCCAACACCATCTAATCAACTAAACCATGGCACCAAGTGCTTCATCCAGTCTCTTCCTAAACACCTCCACTGATGGTGACTCCTTCAGGTACTGGAATATAGATACTTAAATGAAACTGAAGGATCTCATGTTGATTTCTATCTTGCAAAAGATAATATCTGTTCTTAATTGCTGTTTCCAGTTAAGTGCATAATGCTGCAGCTAATTTGTATTATAATAGTTTTATAAACAATTGCAGTGGTCTAATGCCTAAATGTGCAGCAATGTGCTTCAAAAATAACTTTTGTTGCTTGATTCTGTGCAACTCCCTGAAGGGAGGTTGTAGCCAGGTGGGGGTTGGACTCTTCTCCCAGGCAACCAGTACCAGAACAAGAGGACACAGTCTCAAGCTGCACCAGGGGAGGTTTAGGCTGGATGTGAGGAAGAAATTCTTCCCAGAAAGAGAGATTGACCAGTGGAATGTGCTGCCCAGGGAGGTGGTGGAGTCACCATCACTGGAGGTGTTTAGGAAGATACTGGATGGGGGATGATGATCTTGTAGGTCTCTTCCAACCTGTTCTGTTCTGTTCTGTTCTATTCTGTTCTATGCTATGCTATTCTATTCTATTCTATGCTATGCTATTCTATTCTATGCTATTCTATGCTATTCTGTTGGGTGATAGGTTGGACTCAATGATCTCTGAGGTCTTTTCCAACCTGGTTAATTCTAATTCAGCATTTGCTATTTTGAGGTTCCTTTATTCACCTGCAGTCTCACTGCAAGTCTCCATCTCAGCATCTCATCTCATCTAGCATTTCAGTGATTCATAGTTGGGGCTTAGTACTTCACTAATGCATTTCCTCCCCCCCTCTTTTTAAAAAATGCTGATATATCTGACTACCTAAGTGACCATTCATACCCTGCATTTAATTTGATAGTGTTTTGGCACCAGTGGAAAATGTTTCTGTATTATGCATCAATGTTCCTTTAAAAATTATTTATTGAAGGCCCTGTGGAGAACTTACTGAAAATAAAAAAGAAAAATAAAACACCGACAAGTAAGGAACATGAAGATTAATTTTGTAAGTGCCGGGTTCTGCACATCAGCCACAACAACCCCATGCAGTGCTACAGGCTGGGGTCAGAGTGGCTGGAGAGCAGCCAGGCAGAGAGGGACCTGGGGGTGCTGGTTGATGGTAGGCTGAACATGAGCCTGCAGTGTGCCCAGGCAGCCAGGAGGGCCAATGGCATCCTGGCCTGCATCAGGAACAGTGTGGCCAGCAGGAGCAGGGAGGTCATTCTGCTCCTGTACACTGCACTGGTTTGGCCACACCTTGAGTCCTGTGTCCAGTTCTGGGATCCTCAGTTTAGGAAGGATGTTGACTTGCTGGAGCATGTCCAAAGAAGGGTAACAAAGTTGGTGAGGGGTTTGGAACACAAGCCCTGTGAGGAGAGGCTGAGGGAGCTGAAGTTGCTTAGCCTGGAGGAGAGGAAGCTCAGGGGAGACCTTCTTGCTGTCTACAACTACCTGAAGGGAGGTTGTAGACAGGCAGAGGTTGGTCTCTTCTCCCAGGCAACCAGTACTAGAACAAGAGGACACAGTCTCAGGCTGCACCAGGGGAGGTTTAGGCTGGAGGTTAGGAGGAAGTTTTAGAGAGAGTGATTGCCCATTGGAATGGGCTGCCCAAGGAGCTGGTGGAGTCACCATCACTGGAGGTGTTCAGGAGGAGACTTGACAGGGTGCTAGATTGCATGGGTTAGTTGATTAGGTGGTGTTGGATGATAGGTTGGACGTGATGATCTTGAAGGTCTCTTCCAACTTGGTCTATTCTATTCTATTCTATTCTATTCTATTCTATTCTATTCTATTCTATTCTATTCTATTCTATAGACATGACACTGGTGCAAAAGTATCCTTCCAGTTCAGTTTTCCTTCCAAAGGCCTCCTCAGCTGGGCTAATAATATTATTAGAAGTGTGCTGATATTTACTGCTCTATTCACTTACTTGGTACTTTTCCAATAGCCTTGGTGTGCACTCAGCCATTTTTGCATTCCATTACCTAGAAACATCAAGGTATCCTCACAGGCTTTTAATGTGATTAAGCTGTGGCTTCTTCAAGCCCCTCTTAAAATGCTGCTACCCATTGTGTGCTGTGCCAAAACTGAAGCCTGGATTGTCATTTGCTCCTCCAGTTTAACAAAGCCTGGCTGCTGGCTTAGGCTGAAATGTTGATGTCATCATTCCAATACTTGGCAATGTCGTTAGTGGGCACAGGTGAAGCTGAAAGCTTCTCAAACCATAACCTGAAGATGCTCTTGGCTACATCCTATACAACTGAGACTCTGTGAGAGTGGTAGGAATCATATGGGTGATGGCAAGGATGTGTACATATATCCATACATAGACTGGGAAGCAAGACATAGAAAGTTTTACATGTACATCTAGTTCTGATGATCATTTAAGCATGCTTTTTCCCCCTCTCATAAATTTATGCTGTTATGTGTGACCCCCTCCCAAAAACAATCAACCCCCAAACAACAACCATTTGGATTTGCAGTTAGAATGTAGAAGTGGTTCAGAAGCTTACAATAATGATGAGTCCATTGGATGGATTTGTGGATTCAATTATAGGTTTATTAAGGAAGAAGGGGAGGACACAGAGGTCCTGGTGGAAGGTAGGCATTGCTATCTCTGAAGCTAACCATGAAAATTCACTAATGGTGACTCCATTGGATGGGTTTGTGGGTTCACTTTTAGTTGAACTCTGTTTATGGAGGAAGAAGGGGAGAACACAGAGGTCATGGTTGAAGATAGGCATTGCTAACTCTGAAGGTAACCATGAAAATTCACTATTTGGTCACAGAATGATTTACAGACAGAGGTAGGAGCAAATTTTATCTGAGGAAGCTGCTGTGATTACATTTGCAGAGTGGATGGATGGATGCTGCTCTTTATTTTGGTAACTTTGCTGGTGCCATGGTATAAAATCTCTTCAGTTTGACACTTTCTGGTACACTCTTAGTTTTTGGGTGGCTCATTTTCTGATGTCAAATTAAGATGTATGAACAAGACCTGAATTTCAGATGGTGATTGTTTTGTCCCTTTCTAAAAGTCATTCCTTAAGCTTTCAGTTTAAAACATCCCCAAAGAAAGGCTGGAGTCAGACTGGCTGGAGAGCAGCCAGGCAGAAAGGGACCTGGGGGTACTGGTTGATAGGAGGCTGAACATGAGCCAGCAGTGTGCCCAAGTGGCCAAGAAAGCCAATGACTTCCTGGCCTGCATTACAAATAGTGTGGCCAGCAGAAGCAGGGAGGTCATTCTGCCCTGTACTCAGCACTGGTTACACCACACCTTGAGTCCTGAGTCCAGTTCTGGGCCCCTCAGTTTAAGAAGGACATTGAGACACTTGAACGTGTCTAGAGAAGGGCAACAAAGCTGGGGAGAGGTCTGGAGCACAGAGGTCTATGAGGAGAGGCTGAGGGAGATGAGGGTGTTTAGCCTGGAGAAGAGGAGGCTCAGGGGAGACCTGAAAGGAGGTTGTAGCCAGGTGGGGGTTGGTCTCTTCTCCCAGGCAACTGGAACAAGAGGACACAGTCTCAAGGTGTGCCAGGGGAGGTTTAGGCTGGAGGTGAGGAGAAAGTTCTTCCCAGAGAGATTGGCCATTGGAATGTGCTGTCCAGGGAGGTGGTGGAGTCACTGTCCCTGAAGGTGTTCAAAAAAGGCTTGGATGGGACACTTGGAGCCATGGTTTGGTTGTCAGAAGGTGTTGGGTCTTAGCTAATAGGTTGGAGTTGATGATCTCTGAGGTCTTTTCCAACCTGGTTGATTCTATGAAAACTGAGTAGCTTGGCATCACTGAGAGTGTTTTAATTGAATGGGAAGTTTAGATTAATAGGGAACAGATTCAATACACATTTCAAGGCCAGCATTTTCCAGCCTTTTGTTCTCTCTTGACCTGGGATGTTATTTCTTAATTATTGTGTTTCAAACATTCTTGAAGTGTGGTTTAGAGATGAAAGCAAATGGCCAGATTTTAGGTGTTCAAGAGGGGACTGGACGTGGCACTTGGTGCCATGGTTTAGTCATGGGGTCTGTGGGTGACAGGTTGGACTTGATGGTCTTTGGGGTCTCTTCCAACCTTGGTGATTCTGTGATTCTGATTTCACCCCATGGGGTTCCTTTGACAACAGTATACCTCATGCAGAACAGTATCCCAGCTGCTAAAAGCTGCTTTTATCTGAGGGCTGGTGAGACTTTGAGGCTGATGACAGGAATAGCACTAACAAGCTCAGAAAGGAGGTGCTTGTGGCCCTCATTATCGGAAGGGGCTTGGCTGCCCAAGGCTGTGGAAGCAGGATTTCTGAGGCAAGCTTTTGGGAGAGAACGGAGTTAGAGAAGCTTCTAGTTAAATAAATCAATCAATAAAATAAACCCACAAAAATCTCAGAAACCTCTGGCCAGGAGGAGGCTGACAGCAGCTTGAAGGGTAGGTTTTATAGCTCATGGCTGTACTGTGAATATTAATTGTCTCTTGGACTTTCATATCAGTGTTGCACTCGTCCTCGTGCATTGAGTGGGAACGTGCTTGCACCCCGGTGCATGGGTCATGCAGGTGTTTCTGAGGGGTAGCCTGCTGCTGTAATCCTCTAAATGTTAACAATTCTGAAAGCCATAGTCTCAAGAGATAAAAGGGAAGCCCACCCATCGACTCCCATGTGTTCTGTGCAAAATGAATAGAGTAGATGTTTGTGCTCTTGTGTCTCTTAAACCGGTAGGAACAGAGAGAGTTTCACCGCTGGGCTTTGTAAAGCAGTTGTAATGCATTGTTTTTACTGTGTCTGCTGTGAAGTTGGTTGGTTACACTGTGAAAAAAACAATAAATAGTGCCTGGCTACCTGATTTTTTTTTCATGTGATTTATTTTCTGCCTGTCATGCATTCTTTTCTCTTCAGGACCATGAAGATAACAGCCACTCTGGCATATGAAAATAGTCTTGCATGCTGCTCTGATTGAGGGCTTTGCAATTTCTCCTTCCCCTCCTCTCTCCTTCCCCTCCTCTCTCCTTCCCCTCCTCTCTCCTTCCCCTCCTCTCTCCTTCCCCTCCTCTCTCCTTCCCCTCCTCTCTCCTTCCCCTCCTCTCTCCTTCCCCTCCTCTCTCCTTCCCCTCCTCTCTCCTTCCCCTCCTCTCTCCTTCCCCTCCTCTCTCCTTCCCCTCCTCTCTCCTTCCCCTCCTCTCTCCTTCCCCTCCTCTCTCCTTCCCCTCCTCTCTCCTTCCCCTCCTCTCTCCTTCCCCTCCTCTCTCCTTCCCCTCCTCTCTCCTTCCCCTCCTCTCTCCTTCCCCTCCTCTCTCCTTCCCCTCCTCTCTCCTTCCCCTCCTCTCTCCTTCCCCTCCTCTCTCCTTCCCCTCCTCTCTCCTTCCCCTCCTCTCTCCTTCCCCTCCTCTCTCCTTCCAGAAATAATTGCATCAACAGAACATCAGTCATCTCACAGAGTCATCTCTGGAGTTAGAATTCCACTCCACCAGCCAATTTGGCTGGGAGCAGTTTCATAGCTAATTAAAGATATCCTGCTTATACTGCCAAGAGGAGTGGTCCTGCTCTGCCCCACAACCCCTTCACCTCTACCAGTGCTGTTGCTTGGCTAATCCTGCTTTGCTTCCCCTACCAGGATCCCTTGAAAGCCATGATGTGTGCCTGCTTCTTCTTTGTCATGGTTGTCAGTCTAGGAGAGGTTGCAGCTTTCTGTTAAGACATGTGGGGCAAAGAGCAGGGCTCACACTGTAAGCAAATATCCAGGGCAAAAATCACACCTCATTATTTTTATCAAATATGTTTTGTTCTCTTGCCTTGCTGGCTCACCAGAGGATCTGCCTGGAAGCATCTGTTTGGTCAGACCCAGAAAAGATTCTTTATTGATTCTCAACAAAGGGTGGAAAGGTAATGAGGGTGCCCTCGAAGTAAAACCTCTGGGAAAGAGACACAGAAGCACAGAATGTTAGGAGTTAGAAGTGACCTCCAGAGATCATCCAGTCCAAGCCCCCTGCCAGAGCAGGATAACCCAGGGCAAGTCATACAGGAGAAAATCCAGACAGGTTTTGAAAGACTCCTGAGAATGAGGTTCCACAACCTCTCTGGGTTCCTGTGCTCTATAACCTTCACAGTGAAAAAGCTTATCCCTATATTTAAGTGGAGCCTCCTCTGCTCCAGCTTGGACCCTTTGCCCCTTGTTCTATTAAGCAGAGCCTCTTAAAAATTTACTGCCTTACTCATGAGTCCTGTGTCCAGTTCTGGGCTCCTCAGTTTAAGAAGGACATTGAGACACTTGAACATGTCCAGAGAAGGGCAATGAGGCTGGGAAGAGGAGCACAGCCCTGTGAGGAGAGGCTGAGGGAGCTGGGGTTGCTTAGCCTGCAGAAGAGGAGGCTCAGGGGAGACCTTCTTGCTCTCTACAACTACCTGAAAGGAGAGAGGTGGGGGTTGGTCTCTTCTCCCAGGCAACCAGCACCAGAACACGAGGACACAGTCTCAAGCTGCACCAGGGGAAGATTAGGCTGGAGGTGAGGACAAAGTTCTTCCCAGAAAGAGAGATTGGCCACTGGAATGTGCTGCCCAGGGAGGTGGTGGAGTCACCATCCCTGGAGGTGCTCCAAAAAGGCTTGGATGTGGCACTTGGAGCCATGGTTTAGTTGTCAGAAGGTGTTGGGTGATAGGTAATAGGTTGGAGTTGATGATCTCTGAGGTCTTTTCCAACCTGGTTGATTCTATGATTCCACAACTCTGTGTTCTACACTGACACGAGCTTCAGTCAACCAGGTTTGTGCCCACCCAAGCCTTAGCAGTCTCCATGTTGTAGAAAATCATATTACTCTTCTTTTTTTTTGGCATGTCAGAGAGAAATGAATTCATTTTCGCTCCTTGCAGGCATCTATTGCTGAAACATTCACCCTATTGACAGTAATCATGAAAAATGTTTACCTTAAAAATATAGATGAGAGGTTTTACTCTGAAGTCTGTACATAAAGCCTTTTGCCTAATTCCCTCATTTATCAGCTACTTCAGTGCCTGTGGAAGGTAGGGTTTTGATTATTATCATCATGTTTGGGGTTTTGGGTGGGGGTTTTTTTGAGCTGAAAAGCCATTCAAAACATTATGCTTGAGAGGTTTGATGCTATGAAATAGCACAGTTCATTGCACCCTTCGTACAACAGAGAGGACAGCAACAATCTGGAAGGAAAATACAAATGCATCCTATTATACCTTAAATAACCCTTAATAATTTAAGTAACATAATAGCAGAGGTAGTTAGCAGGGGAAGGAGGGGGGAAATATGATGTTAAAGGGGATGTAGGTATTGCTGCTGGGATCTTAATCAGCCCACAAAGCCAATCACATCCTGGGCTGCATCAAGAGAAGCACTCTGCTATGAGGACAGGCTGAAGGAGCTGGGGGTGTTCAGCCTGGAGAAGAGATGGCTTTGGGGAGACCTAATAGCAGCCTGCCAGTACCTGAAGGGGGCTACAAGAAAGATGGAGAGAGCCTGTTTACAAAGGCCTGCAGTGACAGGACAAGGGGCAATGGCTTCAAACTAGAGGAGCACAGATTTAGATTGGACGTCAGGAAGAAGTTGACTGTGAAGGTGGTGGAACATTGGAAGAGGTTGTCCAGGAAGGTGGCTGACCCTCCATCCCTGCAGATGTACAAGGTAAGACTTGGTGAGGCCCTGGGCCACCTGATCTAGCTGGGGATGTCCCTGCTGACTGCAGGGAGCTCAGACTGGATGCGCTTTGGAGGTCCCTTCCTGCCTGGACCATTCTATGAATGATGAGAACCGAAGCCATTCCTGGCAGGGCAGTGAGCAGCCAGCAGATGGTAATAGACTTGAGGAACTAAGCTTGGGTGTTCACTGGTAACTGAAACTTTCTCACTATCAGTTACCAGGTCAGCTGCTGCTCTTCTGTTCTCTCATGTCTTCCTTCCTGTGAGAAACATCACCTCAGATTTCCCAACCCCTTCTCCTTGTTTAGTGCTCTTGACTGCCATCTTCCCAGCAACATCCTCAGCAAATCTGATCCCTGCTTCTTTTCCTTGCCTTAGAAATCACCTTGTCTGCCTAAACCTCAGCATGCTGCCCACCCTTTTACCTGTTCCCACACCTTTGTTTTCTCATTTCCTGCCTAGTCCTGGGTTAATTCACACATTCAGAGATGAGAGCTGTGGAAGGTGAGAGATGATCACTGTGAAAGTGATGCTGACATAAGGAAGGAGACGTTACCTTCCTGTGCACCACCAGCAGTCCAATGATGCAGCCTCCTGCTGTCTGATGAAGCCCTCAGAGACCTCTGGCTGGTGTGAAGTCCTCTGACAAGAAATGGTAAATAAGCAGCAGATCTTTCCTAGCACTCTGCTAAGGATGTTAAAAGACAGCAAGGACAAAACATCCTTGAGAATGATATTTTTTGGGGGGGAAGGAGGGTGGTGGAGGGGGGAGGATAAGGTGGTGGGACATTCTTACATGGCCCTGCTGTTGAGGTCAGTGAGCTCTCCCCAGCAGTGTCTTCTCAGCTGGTTGGGTTCTTGAAAGCACTTTCCCTATGCCATGGTTATGATGGATAACCTGTCAGAAGTTCAGATACTTTACTAAGCTTCCTGCTGTTCATTGATATATAAATAGGAGCACTGATACCTTGACACTGACCTTATTTCCCTGCTTCTAACTGTGGAGACCACTATGAGAAGTCTTAGCTTAAAATCACTGCTGGTGGCTATGCTCAGTGTGAATCAAAGGTTAGAATCACAGAATCATAGAATCAACCAGGTTGGAAAAGACCTCAGAGATCACCAAGTCCAACCTGTCACCGAACACCTCCTGACTAACTAAACCATGGCTTCAAGGGCCACATCCAATCCTTTTTTGAGCACCTCAATGGATAAAATCCTTAAGACTTGGACTTTGAAGGTTCTCCTGTCCCTATATTGAATCTCTGTGACTCAAATGTTTCTGTTTTATTTGATCTAAATAGTTTTCTTTTGCCTCAGTTTCTATGTGCATACATCTCATTAGTGAGAGCTATAATGGAGTAAGGAAGCAGGGGATAGTTGTGTGCCTGGATCTCCCTACTAGTACAACTGCTTTTAATGCAAGTATTAGAAGTCAAATTGAGCAGTCATTAAAGTAGACAGATCCTCAGAAGAACTTAGTGATCAGCATCACCCATGAGCATAGAGCATACAATCAGAGAATTGTCAGGGTTGGAAGGGACCTCAAGGATCAGCCAGTTCCAACCCCCCTGCCATGGGTAAGGACACCTCACACTACAGCAGGTTGCTCACAGCCACATCCAGCCTGGCTGCAAAAACCTCCAGGGATGAGGCTTCCACCACCTCCCTGGGCAACCTGTGCCAGTCTCTCACCACCCTCATGGGGAAGAACTTCTTCCTAACAGCCAATCTCAATCTATCCATTCCTATTTTCTTTCCATTCCCCCCAGTCCTATCACTCCCTGACAGCCTCAAATGTTCCTCCCCAGCTTTCTTGTAGCCCCCTTCAGACACTGGAAGGCCACAATTATTTCTCCTCAGAGCCTTCTCTTCTCCAGACTGAACAGCCCCAGCTCTCATAGGACATAGATACCTGGCTGCACTCTGAATATTAATACTCTCTGGGAAGAAGTGTGGCACTAAGTACAGTGATATCTCCCTGTTGTTACTAATGATAGCACACAAATGTAATTTTATCCTGCTTATCTGTCCCCTGGTTTGGGTCTGCTGCTGGTAACAAACCAGGCTGTCTTAATACTGGTTTTATTTGGAGTTTGTCTTACAGGCAATATTGGAAGATTCTAAGACCTTCATAGCTGCAGTAAATTAAGTTGTAGTCCCCAGTGCAGCTCAGCACTGCCTAAGGTCTGAATGGGTGGAGGTTAAAAAAAGTAAATAAATATCTCTGTCAGAGAATAACTAAAGTTAATAGCAAAGTTTAGTCTGATCTGAGAGTGCTGATCTAATTTCATTCCAATGCTGTACAGGACCAGAATATCAGAGTAAGGCAGTATTGCTTCTCGGAGATCAGTGGAATTACACTGATCCAGAGCTGATGCTGCATGACCAAAATTATTTTGGAACTAAGAGCTGTGTTTTCTGACATGAGTGAGAAGTATCACCAGTGTTCTGCATGAAAAATAAATATATATATATATAGGTTTGGAATTGCAGCCTCTCTCAGCAGATAGTAAACTCATAGTTCGTTTACGCCGTGTCTGGACGTGAGCAGGCAGTGTGAGCTTGCAGCCCAGAAAGCAAATCACATCCTGGGCTGCATCCAAAGCAGCAGGTCCAGAGAGGGGATTCTGCCACTTTGCTCTGCTGAGACCTCCCCTGGAGTACTGTGTCCAGCTCTGGAGCCCTCAATATAGGAAGCACATGGACCTGATGGAGAGGGTCCAGAGGAAGGCCACAAAAATGATCAGGGGATTGGAGCACCTCTGGGACAGGCTAAGGGAGATGGGGTTGTTCAGCCTGGAGAAGAGAAGGCTTTGGGGAGACCTAATAGCAGCCTACCAGTACCTGAGGGGGGTCTTACAGGAAGGATGGAGAGAGACTATTTACAAAGGCTGAGGGGCAATGGCTTCAAACTAGGGAAGAGCAGATTTAGATTAGATATCAGGAAGAAGTTCTGCACCATGATGGTGGTGGAAGATTGGAACAGGTTGCCCAGGGAGGTGTCTGAGGCTCCTTCCCTGGAGATATTCAAGGTGAGGCACGACAAGGCTCTGGGCAACCTGATCTAGTTGGGGATGTCCCTGCTGACTGCAGGGAGCTTGGACTGGATGGGTCTTTGGAGGTCCCTTCTGGCCTGGACAATTCTGCCTGTGACAGAACAAGAGGACACAGACTCAAGCTGCACCAGGGCAGGTTTAGGCTGGATGTTAGGAAGAAATTCTTCATAGAAAGAGAGATTGGCCATTGGAATGTGCTGCCCAGGGAGGTGATGGAGTCCCCATCACTGGAGGTGTTTAAGAAGAGCCTGGATGAGGCACTTGGTGCCATGGTTTAGTTGATTAGATGGCGCTGGGAGATAGATTGGACTTGATGATCACAAAGATCTTTTCCAAGCTGGTTAATTCTGTATTCTGAATGATTCTGTGATTGTTGTTCAGTCTGTCAATGAATGCTCAGCACTGTTCTCATCAGTAGCTGCTACTTAATCCATGCAGCCAGCCGCACTGCCTCTATATGCTTGTGACTTGACAGAGGACTGGGTTTGATTCCCTGTGTTTGGAATTCCACAACAATGGGCTTTGAACTATTATTGGTCAGAATGTCTCCATCCATCTGCTGCTTGTTAAGGCTGGAGATTTGTTGCTGCCTTCGGAGAGCTGAGTGCTTTAAAAGCCTAACCTAATTGTTTAACTTAAATGGGCAAATCTCGTTACAGACAACCTTCACATTTCCCAGCAGCCACAATGAAGATAAATGTGCATGGCTTATTGTCACAGTGTTCAAAAAAAAACCAACCCCAAACAACACATTAAGGGAAGTTATACATCAAACCTGACTTGTCCTCCAGACTGCTGGGGATTTGTGGTCAATAACTGGGCAGAGGCAGAAGCGTGCAGCCAGCCATTAATGCAGCACTTGCTCTCAGGGAGAGTGTCTTGTGGAACAGGCAGCAGTCAGAAACTTGGGGAAACTTGGATGTCCAGCACCAGAACAAGAGGACAGAGTCCCAAGCTGTGCCAGGGGAGGTTCAGACTGGATGTTAGGAAAAAATTCTTCATAGAAAGAGAGATTGGCCATTGGGATGTGCTGCCCAGGGAGGTGGTGGAGTTACCATCATTGGATGATTGCTTGTCACCATCTCACTTAGAGGCAGCTGCCCTAAAAAACCCCCAGTCAGTCAGTTTCACAACTGTACATTTTAAATGGATTAGCACAGAGGGGTAAATGGAAATCTCTGCATTTGAGGCCCTTCCAAGCACTTGAGGCTCTGTACTGTTTAGAGAAGGGAGAAAGCTTGCAGCAAGCTGAGATTAACCTCTCTTTGCTTTGTATTTCCAAGCTCCTTTGTTTTCTCAATTGAAAATATTCCCTTTGAAGGCTTTCCTTCGTGAAAGGGATTATTGCTTGCCTGAGAAATAATAATTAGCTGATAATTTAGACTGAAAATAAACCACTAGGTCTAGATTCACAGTCCAGAAGAGAAAATGCAGTCTTCTATGTGGAAAACAAAAGTTATAATCTATTTTATTTCCTTTTTACCCTGTAATGGTGGCAATGCCTTAAAAATATGCACATTGTGTCTTAGGACAGCTGGGAAAATCACTTGTAGTTTAGTGAAAAGAAAAGCTGGTTATGAAGGATGCTTTAAAGGGATAATGCAGCCCAGAAAGCCAATCACATCCTGGGCTGCAGCAAGAGAAGCAGAGCCAGCAGGTCAAGGGAGGTGATCCTCCCCCTCTACTCTGCTCTGATGAGACCCCACCTGGAGTAACTGTGTCCAGTTCTGGAGCCACTATTACAGGAAGGATCTGGAGGTGCTGGAAGGTGTCCAGAGAAGAGCCACAAGGATGAACAGAGGGCTGGAGCTGCTCTGCTATGAGGACAGACTGAGGGAGCTGGGGCTGTTCAGCCTGGAGAAGAGAAGGCTCTGAGGAGAACTTATTGTGGCCTTCCAGTATCTGAAGGGGGCTACAGGAAAGCTGGGGAGGGACATTTTAGGGTGTCAGGGAGTGATAGGGCTGGGGGGAATGGAAAGAAAACCAAAACACCTAGAAGTGGGTAGATTCAGATTTGATATTAGGAAGAAGTTCTTCCCCATGAGGGTGGTGAGACACTGGCACAGGTTGTCCAGGGAGGTGGTGGAAGCCTCATCTCTGGAGGTTTTTGCAGGCAGGCTGGATGTGGCTGTGAGCAACCTGCTGTAGTGTGAGGTGTCCCTGCCCATGGCAGGGGGGTTGGAGCTGGCTGATCCTTGAGGTCCCTTCCAACCCTGACAGTTCTGTGATTCTAATGTCCATAGTCAAGGAATAACATAAGTGAAAAACCAGTGAGAGCTGTCTTTCATTTGAAGCTGAAATAGCATCTGTTGTTTGTCTTCTTTTAGGTATTGCTTTTCTGAACATGGAGATGTTGCTGTTAATGCTTTCAAGGGACACTGAGGACATGCTAGGAGGTTATCTGGTACGACCTGTGCTAGATTCCATGGCCCTGCTCTTGCATGAGCATTGGACTCAACGATCTTTGGAGGTCCCTTCCAACCCTTAACATCATGAAATCTTACATTTCATAGAGTTCATACAGAAATACAGAATCCAAACCAGCAAACAAAACATCTCTATGAGTCTGACTGCATCAGGCTTTCAAAAGGGTCACTGTTCATGGCTTAAACCTCAGTAAATGGAATTGCTACCATTTGGGATCCTTATCAACATCTATAAATATCTGAGACATGGGTGTCAAGATGAAGGTGCCAGGCTCTTGCTGGTGGTGTTCAGTGGCAGGGTTCAAGAGAGGATTGGATGTGGCCCTTGGTGCCACATGGTTTAGTGGTCATGAGGTGTTGGGTGACAGGTTGGGCTTGATGATCTTTGAGGTCTCTTCCAACCTTATTGATTCCATGATTCTATGACAAGGATCAAGGGGTATAAACTGGAACATAGGAGGTTCCACCTCACCATGAGGAGACACTTGTGTATGGTGTGGGTAGAACAGACTGCCCAGGGAGGTTGTGGAGTCTCCTTCTCTGGAGACACTCAAAACCTGCCTGGATGTGTTCCTTTGTGACCTGCCCTAGATGTCCTGCTCTGGCAGGGCAAGGGGTTGCACTCAGTGATCTCTGGAAGTCTCTTCCAACCCCTACCATTCTGGGAGAAGAAGAAAGGTCCATTTCCCTCACAATTTCTTCTTTTGTTTTCTCTGTGAATGCTGTGGTGTAAAGTACTTGTAAGTGCAGTTGCAATGTTTGTATCTGAAGAACTGATGACTCTCTGAGTGGGCAATATCTTTTACCTGGAAGGGAACTTGGCTTTTCACTCCAGCACACAATATAATCCTCTTTATGATAAGCTGGAAAAGCTCTTTTTTCAGAGGCATCTTTGCTTGGGCTTTGAATTATGTTTGGAACTCTTTGTGTTCCCTGAGAGCTCTTCAATGCTGAGGATAAGCACAATGTTCTTCTATCAGCTTAATCAGTGGTCTAGTGGAGAGAAAACCTCTAGTTCCAGGGTTTTAATTAACCTTGTGTGTTCACATGGGACATGTGAAGTGCCTCCCAGTACTTTTAATACTCCTGCTCGTGTTATGCTTTCATGTGCAGATTAAATCTGAGTGGAGCTCTTAGCAGAACTTAGAGGTGGGTAAGGATAAATTCCCTCATCTGGAGACATTGACAAAGAGGTGGTCTAAGATTTAGGGTACCAAAATGTGAATAGAATAGGAATAGAATAGAATAGAATAGAATAGAATAGAATAGAATAGAATAGAATAGAATAGAATAGAATAGAATAGAATAGAATAGAATAGACCAGGTTGGAAGAGACCTTCAAGATCATCGTGTCCAGCCCATCAACCAATCCAGCCCACGTAAACAACTAAACCATGGCACCAAGCACCCAATCAAGTCTCCTCCTGAACACCTCCGATGATTCTGACTCCACCACCTCCCCAGGAACTGCACATGCTGCCACATACCTACCTATGGATCTCTTTAGAATAGAATAGAATAGAATAGAATAGAATAGAATAGAATAGAATAGAATAGAATAGAATAGAATAGAATAGCCCAGGTTGGAAGAGACCTTCAAGATCATCATCCAACCCATCATCCAACACCACCTAATCAACTAAACCATGCAACCAAGCACCATATCAAGTCTCCTCCTAAACACCTCCCTGGGCAGCCCATTGGTAATGGATAATGGGTAATAGGTAATCACTCTCTCTGTGAAGAATTTCTTCCTAACATCCAGCCATAACCCTCCCTGGTGCAGCTTGAGACTGTGTCCTCCTGTTCTGGTCTCCAAGGAGACCCTATTGTGGCCTTCCAGTATCTGAAGTGGACTACAAGAAAGCTGGGGAGGGACTTTTTTGGGTGTCAGGGAGTGATAGGACTGGGGGAAAAGAACAAAACTAGAAATGGGTAGATTGAGCTTGGATGTTAGGAAGAAGTTCTTCCCCATGAGGGTGGTGAGACACTGGCACAGGTTGCCCAGGAAGGTGGTGGAAGCCTCATGCCTGGAGGTTTTTGTAGCCAGGCTGGATGTGGCTGTGAGCAACCTGCTGTAGTGTGAGGTGTCCCTGCCCATGGCAGGGGGGTTGGAACTGGCTGATCCTTGAGGTCCTTTCCCACCAATTCCAGTTCTAACAATTCTATGATTCTATGATTTAAATTGATTTGCAGTCTTTTTGTCAGTTCTCAGTGGTTTCACAGTATCACAGTATAACCAAGGTTGGAAGAGACCTCGACTTTGTTTAATTCTGCTTCTCACAGAATAAACAAACAAATGAGGGGGAAAACATGGAAATAATGAAAACATGAAGGAAGAGTTCTTTTGCACATGAAACTGTGTGGTTTGGTTGATCTAATGTACAGTCCTACTGGATGTTACCAAGCAGTTTAAGATGAATCTTGATCACATCATAGATGTGTAAATCAGTGGGAAGATAAAGAAGTTTATCAAAGACACTGCTAAAGGGATGGAGTCTAACTGCTGGTGGGTCAAGGTAATTGAAGAAATTCCACTGGAACACCTACTCAACAAATAACTTTATTATTCCAACTATAGAAGATCTCTTTGACAGAGACAAAGCAGATTACATTTGCTTAGGACTTTTTCTTGATGGTAGGCAGAACATGAGCCTGCAGTGTGC